>NW_027507790.1:43797415-44997415 GCF_037356315.1 Lithobates pipiens
CTCTTAGTGTGACTGGATGTAAAAAATGTAAGTGTCTTAAAACTCATTTATAAATTCAGGTAAATACCAGCATAAAGTATCAAAAATTATGGCTGTTTTAATCTGTAGTGATTGGCGTCATACTTACTGGTGATGGAGAATTCAGCACAGACAAGTGGTAGCCATACTGAAATGTACTTCCAATTCCTAGAACAAAGACCATCAGGAACAGGCCCCTGTAGTGCACCTGTCATAGAAAAAAGACTGAAATTATGACTCTAAACTGATTTGTAGACTGAAAATAAAGTTAATGGTCAATTCGCCCCAAACTAATATTTTAGAGTTCAATAGATTCCATTGGGTTAAAGAGTTGGAACCCCCCCCCCCCCAAAAAAAAAACAACCTGTGAGACAAAGGCATATTGAGCTAGTATGCATTGCACACTAGCTCAATATGAAATACTTACCTTAGAGCGAAGCCCTCCAAAGGCACTCACACACTGCTGAGAAGTCTGACATCTTCCCCGGTGTTTCTTCTGGGTTCGTCACTCCCATGTACGCGTGCGGTAGCCGCCAGTCACGGCACAGGGCTCTGAAGAAATTGCACAGGCGGCCGTTCCTTCTGAGCACATGCACCAGTGATTTCACTGGCTGCATGTACAGTAAATATATCTTAAACGGTGCATGTTAAGGAGATATTCACACTCCTTTTAGGTAAGCCTTATTATAGGCTTACCTATAGGTAAAAGGCAGCAGTAAAGTTTACTACCTCTCTAAGTTAACCAGCAGTTCTATAGTTATTGCATAACCAGCATGTTCTTTTCTGTGTGGCTTTTAGGCCTGGTTCACACCTATCCATTTTTTTGTGCATTTTCAGTTTTTCAGAAACACAATATAGTCCATGTAACATGGTTTCCTATGGGTCACGTTCATACCTGTGCATTTTATGGAAAGGGCAAGGTACCAGCAGGTTCTGTTTTTGGTTCGATAGGCTTCAACGGATCAAAAATGTGTAGTGAAAAAAGCAAAATGCACCCAGAATATGCATCAACTGCAACCGACTTAGGTGTGAACCAGGCCCGAAACCCTCATCAGTACCTGGCGGGATAAAAGCCACGAGAAAACATTTGGAATTTTCAGAGCCAGGAGAGGAGGTGACAACGTTTTACTGGCCATAGTTTTACATTGGTTCTGAAAGATAAACTAAAGTAATTTGTGGATGCCCAAGAACAGATCTTTCTCTTCAATTCTCTGGAGCTTTCTTTTATCTTCCCTCTACGTGAATGTGCTACACTTTGATTGTACCTATTGGAAAGTGGCGTATTGAAGATTTTAACCCTATATGGATAACTGCTCTGCTGCAAAACATGCCAATGTGAGGCAACTACATTTGGTGAGTTCATTACTGATGAATAGAGGTTACGTTGTTGTGTGAAGACTTCATCATTCTTCAAAGGATCGCTTACGCTACTCTGGCTTATTTTGCACTGTTTATGTGACTTTTCTATGAACTTTCATTCACCAATTTTCCATTCCATACATCTTATGACTTTTTTGGTATCTTATTGCATTCTTTACATTGAGCGATGCTGTTGACTTTTAGGTTTTCAAGTGATTATGCATAATATTGATTGTATGTCACAAGCAGCGGCTGTTATGTTGTTCTATTTATCCTTTTAGGTTTTTGTGTTTTTTCACATGTTCTTTGGCGCAATTCTTTTTGTGGTAGGTTTTTCCTGGGTCCGACACCCCAGTCCTGTGTGCTATAAAAGGGAGACCCAGATCCTGGGGAGTGGTCTGGAGGGCTTAGGGGTTTCTTGTTGCTGTACTGCCAGAGTTTGGAAATCTGAGTTCCCACTGCCCAGGAAAATTGTTGGGGCTTGTAGTCCCCCCTGAACACAGCAACTTGGCCAAGAATGGACTCTTTGCTATGCAGGTACACTGGGGCAGTCATGTTGAACTGTCATCTATGAATGTTATCATGTTAAGTTATTCAACTAAAGCTTTTGAAACTTTGCCAGGTCTGAAGTTACTAAAGGGGTATAATGCAAGTAAATGGCACATATAGTCTACAGCTCGGGTCACTAGACACATTGAGGTACGAAGATAGTGGTACAAGAGTTCATACAGTGTGAAGATAAAGTGACTGCCAAGTAATGTTGATGTTTACGTCTAAAAACCTCTTTCCATGCATGGCACATACCTTTTTCACTTTACGGTGTTGTTCAAAAAAGCATAGCAATCGCAGGTTTTTTATTACCAAATTTAACAGTCAATTTTTTGGTATTTAAAAAAAAAAAAAAAATTATCTGCAAACTTTATACGGTAAGTATCTTTGTGGAGTTTAATATAGTCTTTATGTAAAAGCCATTTTGAGAGGTTTTTTTTTTACGAATAGTTTTTAGCCGGTATAATGGGGAGTGTTTATGAGGGGTGTATTGAGGAGAGCAGGAAAAGGAGCATATTTCATGCGATGATAAAGAAATAAATCACAAATTAAAATACAGAGAAATAAAAGCTTTCAGTTGGTAAGTTTATGCAAAAAAAATAAGGATTCCTCTGCCATATTATATCTATATTTGTAAATTGTTGTAGTGCATATTTTATAATGACGAAAAAATTATGATATTTCATATTAAAAGAAAGAACTCACCAGCTCTGAAGATGAGGACATCATTGAATCTGTACTTCTAGGAATTTTTCTTCTATGAAAAAGCCAGTAGTTTATTTTCCCTAGTTACAGCCAAAATGTATTATCAGCCAATGGCACAAAGATAGAGGGTCCTGCTTGCTACCTAGAAACTGTATAAATCACAGTGTTAAAGACACTCTAAAGACAAACATTTATGCAGCTAATGACCACAATGAGGGTGGAGATACAGAGAAAGGCTTGGTGTATGACAAAATATTAACGGCGCTTACATAGAGAACGTCACAAGATCAGTGAACCTGAAAGTTTGCAGAGTAAGTATAGTGATGCAGAAATGCAAACCCACTATGTTTAAATATGAGGCAACTGTATTTATTACTAGGAGGATGTGGGGTAAAGCACTGTTTATTCGCGCTAAGATGGCCTTTTCTCTACCCTTTTAATCCAGAGGTACCCTTGAAATGACTTTAAGGTCTTTGGGAGACTCCCACAAACAATATTCATAGGATCAACAAGTTATAGATATAATAAATAGATAAATAAAGAGTATGGCTACACTAACCTGTGCCTAGTTCCAGCTCCAGGTCTTTACTTCTGTGCAAGGCGGCTGGTGTTCAGCCATTCAGATACCACACACCCTCCTAAAGGCAGCATGCTTGTGGGGGGGCAGTACGGTACAGCGGCATATCCTTGCCGACCACTTCCAATTGTATGCCCCCATGAGTTTTTGGGCTATGCCAGGAGATGAACTCCCCTGAAGGCATGCTCACCAATGCCCAAGACCAGGCCGAGGATGCATTCATGTGAAGAATCAAACATTAAGGCAGTCCCCTGACAGAGTTCTTCCCTAAGATGTTCTGTCCCATGTAGCTACACACTTGTACTGGTGTATGTATTGCAGAGCCATTGCCGGCTCCACTAGTCCAGCCTACCTCTATTATCTCACTCTGAGGCACAGAATAGGAGGCCCCATTCATGCTCATTAACTCTCTCCTTCCCGTACCTAGTGATCAGGCCTTAGATCTGCATAACGCTAATCTGCTCCCAGTGGCCAGATGAGACAGACAGCTAGAGAGGGAGTCAGAGCACTGACCCCTCACTACCGGAGGGCCTCTTACCTAACTGGGTACCATGCCAATGACTGGTTGCTGCATCTGTTCTTTCTTGTGATTACCCATGGCAACTACCTCCTCTTCTTTGCCTTGTGAGTTGATCTTTTGTTGTGTTGTTACACATATATAACGTAAAGCTTTTACGGACCCGGGTTCTTTAGGAATGAGCCTAGACCCAACATACACCCCATGAATAACTTCAGACCAGGCTCAATTCAGGAGGAAAAAACCCTGACAACCCTGACAGTTCAGAAGAACATGTATGACATGCAGTAATGTTTTCAGCCTGATCACACTTAATTGAGGCTGCCCCAGGTTACTTGAACAGGTGGAGTAATATCTGGGATAGTCCATTCCGACAAAATCCATCAGTTTTTTTCCAATGGATTTTGGCCTAAACTTGTCTTGCATTCACACGGTCGCACAAAGTTGCCGGAAAATCCGATCGTTCAGAATGAGGTGACGTAAACCACGTACGACGGGACTATAAGGAGGCCAGTAGTCAATAGCTTTCATCTCGTAATTTATTCTGAGCATGCGTGGCAATTTGTCAGATTTGTCTACACGTGATCGGAATTTAAATGATCGGATTTTGTTGTCGGAAAATTTTAGATCTAGCTCTCAAACTTTGTGTGTCGGAAATTCCGACGGAAAAAGTCCAATGGAGCCCACACACGATTGGAATTTCTGACAAAACAATCCGATTGCACATTTTCCATCGGAAAGTCCATGGGCATTAGAGATGTCCGTGTATGGGCATTAGAGATGTTCTGTCTTCTATTTACAGTAGGTTCCTGGCTTTTCCCCAACTCTCTAAGATTTGGACCTATTCCCTTTTATATACTGTATAACGGGAGGGAGGTTGGACCCCAGCAAAAGCCTGCAAACATACACACAGGGAATATGGTAAAACGTTAACCTCTTCCTCCTACCTGGGTAGCCAAAGCTAACTAAACATACAATAAGCCACCTGCGTACATGCTGCTGAACATTCCAGCAACAGATCAGTCTGCTAACTGCCAAGCCCCAGTGTGTTTGGAGGTTGTCTCTTGCTGCTTGAAGATTCCAGTGTTACCCCAGTGGCTTCTGTATTCCTGCACAGCATGCCACTGTGTTCTCCTGCAGACTCCAATGTATTCCATGTGAGCTTTCATATGTGACCTGACTACAGCCTGTAGCTTTCAATGATCCTGCACCCCAGAGACTCTCAATCCTGTGTACCTGTGATCCAAGAACCCAAGTTCTACCAGAGACTCCCACTCCTGTGTACCTGTGATCCCAGCACCACAGCACTCCCAGAGACTTTCACTTCTGTGCTCCTGTGATTGCAGCACCCCAGTGCTCCCAGAAGCTGTCACTTTTGTGTTCCTGTGATCTAAGCAGGGTGCTAGTCCTCCTAAAGGTTTTACTCCTGTGTTCCTGTAAACTCGGCACCACAGATTTCCCAGAGACTTTCACTCCTGTGTTCCTGTCATTCCAGCACAGCAGGGATCCCAGAGGACTCTTGCATCTTTCTATTCCTGTGTCCATAGTATCTCTGGGCTCTAAGTGACTTCTGGGCTCTTAGTGACTTCTGCGCTCCAGTATTTCCAGGGACTCCAGCACCCCTGTGTACCACATGACTCTGTTGAATTCAAAGTGACCTTCTTTTCTGAGTACATGCAATCCCCTGCTCAGCTGCTGCCCGTTTGCGGGAGTTGAAGGGCCACAACCTGGGACATATCCAGCAGTAAAGTCGATCACATTTGCAGGATGCTCTGGTGAATACCAACTGCCTCTTTAGACTCTGTAGCTTGGCTCTTCTCAGGGCTCTCACCTCCACTGAATGTGCAGGCCTGTTCCTCCCATGTCCCTGGAGATGTGTCTTCAATATTTGCCGCCATGTCTCCACGTGTATCCTGTGTCTTATCTGGTTTCCAGATTGTCACCTGCCACTCCATGGCTCAAACTCCAGTGTGCCTCAGTGACCCTCTGATGTTCCTCTGAACCTTGCACCTCAACACAGATCCAATTACTGCTATCAAAGTCCTGGTCAACACTGTTCCTAGCAAATACAGATCCCTGTCAATAACAATGTGTTCAAAGCATCACTAATGCGCCTATTTAACATGTGAATCTCAAGAAGGATCTCGTCCAAAAGCACAAGACCCAGGAAGCCAAACAGGTTATGGTCATTCATCACATTTGTACACTTTCCATTCAGCTAGAACAACTTATAGCTTCTCTTCCAATGGCTCCTGAACTTATGGGGCCCATCACAACTTTCACCCCAAAGTCTGTTATCTCCACAAAGTCAGCATCAGTCTGTTATATCAGTAGCTTCGATGCTACAGTAAGCGCCTACACCTTGCTTCTTTCTAGATGCCTGCCACATTTTTGCAACACATCTATTTTGAACTGCAACCCTAGAATTTTTTAAAGGACCACAGCAGGGTGGTGGCGTACACAGTTTTGCTGGTTTCCATGGAAGCCTTGGACTGGGCCTTTCTTCTTTAAAAGAAAGGCAGGGATCCTGTAACCAGCTATATTGCTGCATTTCTCACTGTTTTGCAGAGACTAGTTGATGAGACAGCTCGAAATTTTACTGTTGCAGCTGTTCTCCTTCACTTCTGCCAAATATGCCCTTGCAGTAAGCCAGCATGTTATTCAGTCATGCACTCTTCAGTGGTGTAGTGGGTAGCACTCTCACCTAGCAGTAAAAAGGGTCACTGGTTCAAATCCCAACCGCGACACTACCTGCCTGGAGTTTGCATGTTCTCCCCGTGCTTGCGTGGGCTTCCTCCAGGTACTCCGGTTTCCTCCCGCACTCCAAAGACATACAGGTAGGTTAATTGGCTTCTGTCCAAAATTGGCCCTAGTATAAGAATGGGGACCTTGGATTGTGGGCTCCTTGAGGGTAGGGACTGATGTGAGTGTGCAATGTACAGGAATAGGGACAATTGTAAGACACTCACGCAGGGTGGACTGGTGTCTTTATTCAACCTTACTAACTATGTAATTATTGACATATATATTTTATAGATAGGCAACTCCTATCCTCATATTGATTAGTGGTTCCAAATTAATAATAACTACTGCAGTAGGGAACAGACACAAAAGATACGCTCAGCATCTTTCCAAATAACTGTTCTCCTTTATTATGACGCATTTGAAGGTTTTTATACACATGATTACGTAGGTATCACATTAATATTACAATTGTATGTTTATGGTAACAAGGGGCATTACATAGGCAGGCTAATTCTAATAAAGAATGCAAAACATGTACTGAAAACATTACTAGTGCCGTGTGCACAGTGAGGGCATTGTGCAATACATATAAAATAGAACACAATTATATACAGAACTTACAAATTTCCATTACACTATATAACTCTCATAGCACAGCTTTCCTAGAAAGAAGCCTTATGGCTACTTTCTGGCAAGGTTTGGTAGAACTCATCAAAGATGATATGAAAGTTGAGAGACTCTTACCACTCTTGATTATCATGCCCCCTGGCTGTACAGATTGAGATTTGCCTTTAAAAGCATTCCAAAGAGGGGGCTAGCCAGTGCGAGGCCCTCTCTCCTCACCAGGCTCCTACCTTCCAGTGTCCCCTTGAACTGCCCAATATCTGCTTCACCACTCTGAGAAAATGTAACTGCTCCAAGCATTTCTTCCCTCTGAGGATATAATATAACCCAATGCTTGCCCCAGGTCAGATGGGACATATGTATCTACTGCAGCCAGAAGGGACATTTCCTGAAGCAATGCTTGGTCATACATTGAATATTTCAAGCCACAGCACAAGGGACACTTTTTTTATTATGACTAAACTCCAACACATCTCCTTCTTCGTATTGCCCCCAGGTTTCTCTAAACTTTTCCTGGGTCTCCCTTAGCTGCAATAACATTTTCCAGTGTTTGATAGATACTCCTCAAACCTGCTATCTTATCCTTCAAATCCAATTGTCTCGCCAAAGTATTTCCACTCAAATCACTTCCTTTGGCTTCTTCTGAGGTCTCCATCCTCACACCAGCTCATTATGTCAACTTCTTGGATCTATTCTCAAAATACAGGAAAATCTTTTTCCACCCTATAGGTCCTTGATTGTGCTATTTAATTGATTCCATTTTACTGCATCCCTAGAGGTATCGCTGGAGCAGGATTCTTCTTTATCAAGAATACTACTGCAGCCCTCAAAAGTTCAACTCGCCTGCTCACATTTGGCGAGTGAAATTATGAGGAGTGCGAGTATGGTCAGGGCTGTGCTGTCCCGGGAATGTATAGCCACTTAGCCAGTGCCTCTCCCCCATCGCCCACAGGCTCACAGGGAAGAACATTTCAGGAGGAGCAGTCGGCTGCCCTGGCCCGCCCCTCTCCACCTCCCATCTGCCGCTCGACCCCGCCCCTCGCATAGGCTTGCAGAGAGGAGCATTTCAGAAGGAGGAGTGCGCCGCCTGAGTCCACCTTCCTCCTTTTGCACATCTAAATGGGGCGATGCATATCATCAAGTGGGCAGGCTCAAACCCTCTCGGTCCGCCCACTGTGTTAAGATGATCTCTGACCCCCTGGCTGCAGGAGAAAGGTAACAGTACGTCAGCGTGCTGTGATTGAAAGCAGCACATGGAGGTGTTAAAGACTGGAATTGAACAAGATGAGTGCTGGGAGGAAAGGGGGGGTTATGGAGGCATAGGTTTAAATCATACTTATGCCTCCAATTCCACCCCCCCCCCCAATCTATCATGCCAATGCCTCAAAATCCAATGCATTGAAGCTGCATTGCTGGACACTGATAGGGCTGGCTTTCTGGGCACTGATAGGCTGCATTGCTGGGCCCTGATAGACTGCATTTTTGGGACCTGATCGGGTTGCATGGATGGGCACTGATAGGCTGCATGGATGGGCACTGATCGGCTGCATTGATGGGCACTGGTGAGGCTGCATTCATAGCCACTATTGAACCAACACTAATGGCCACTGATAAGCTGCACTGATAGGCTGCATTAATGGGCACTGATCAAGTTGTTGTTAATATTTATTTTTGTAACTTAATTCTCAACATAAATCAACAGTGTCATTTCATAAGATAATTTATGAGGGCGTGTTTAGGGGCGGGGCAGGGTAGGGGTCGGGTGGGGCAACTGGTGGCGAGTAACTCTTGAGGCCTGGCTAGTAGCTCAGGACTTGAAATTTTGAGCCCTGATCTACTGTCACTTATTACAGAACTGGTCAATCCTCTCAGTGGGTTCCATGGAACTCAGCATATGTGTTACCTACAACCTGATAAAAGAAGAAAACAAGTGGAAAACTGCATTCAAAATCAAGGATGGCCAGTACAAATGTCTAGTGATGCTCTTTTGCATTTATAATGTCCCAGAAGTTAGTCAATGAGATCTTCTGTGATTTGCTTATATACAGTATATATATAGTCATCTACCTAGATTACATGCTAAACTTTTCTCTAGATTTATCCCCTGAAGAGACAATATGTCCGTACAGTCTTAAGGGCTCTAAGCCGCAATGAAAAATGCCTTGTTGAGCTTCCACAAGTCACCTTCTTGGGCTTCCTCATTTACAAGAGGGTCTCCCCAGGGACCTGGAGAAGGTCTCTGCTATCTACAACTGGCCCTTACTCAGCAGTCTCATGGCTACTCAGTGATTCCAAGGCTTCACAAACTACTCCAGTTGAACTAGATGGACTTGTGTCTTTTTTTCAGTCCAACTAACTATGTAACTATATGTAACAATGTACTATTGGCAATTCAGTAACAGTTATTTGGTGCCTGAGGATAGATACTGTGTCCCCGCTTCAGATGTTGCAGTCCCACTCCTGGTAACATGATTCAATCTTTGCTTTCTGTTAAAATATTGACCTCAGCGAGTGGAGAGGCCCCGCAAAACTGGTCGGGGGCATATGTCACACTTACCTTTGATCTTGTAAAATATGCTCTGTTTGGGGTGTCTGGCTTACAATAAAAGGACGACTAATTCTTAGAGTAAGGGTCAGATTTACTTACAATAGGGATACCAATACATTACAGTTATAAATAAGGAGAGGGGAAAATGGGGTAACAGGGGAAGAAGGGGATCTTTACTTGTCTAACACTCACATACACGCATTCTCTCTGAATCCCTCATACTAAGAGTCCTTTTTGTCCAGAGTTGAAACACGTTCTCCAGTTGGAGGGAGGGTGGGGGGTTGGTTGGTAATTGCAGTCAGTGAAGATATCTTAAACCAAAGGTCATAAAAAATTCATTCCTGTCCCCGGGCTTACAGTTGACTCTTTGATCAGGTAATCACATCAGCTGTCCATAGGATCTCCCAGCCCAGAAGGTAAGCTATTATTCTAGCCAGATCTGGACATTAAACCCCTGCAAGAGTCCTGGTTATCAGAATGTCCATTTTGTCCCTCCCCCTTCAGTAACTCATACTGTCCAAGTTTGGGGGCAGGGGTCTATTAGTCAAGTGTTAACAAACTCATTCACTTATCTAGCCCTCTTTGATGTTGGCCAGATGTGCAAATGTCCTTTAGCAGTTTGCTCCCAGAGAGAAGCTGCATTTCAGTTTAATGTCCAAACAGCAATGATATAATTTTTCATCAAATGTTACAGCTATATTCCAACACCAGGTCTTCCCCTCTGTGCAAGGCTCCCGGAATTCAATTAATTAGAGACTGCTGGTGCCACAGCAAATCAGATCCCAAGTCGATCTCAGCATTTGAGCAACACATTAATAGGGTACTATCTAGCTGCCAAGCCCCCTGTATCTCCAGAGTTTGCATTTTTCTTCCTGAGGAGCCCTGCATACCCTTATGGTTTCTGCTTTTCAACACAGCATGCAGCTATGTTCTACTGCGAGCTCCAGCATTAGCTTCCAATCTTTTTTAACATGTCCTGTATACTGTATTTGAGCTCCCAGTGTTTCCGCACCCAGAGACTCTCGCTGGTGTATAGGGAATAAAGACTCCCACCCATTACTTACACTGAGTTTGACGACCAAGATGGATAATGCTTGATACCCCTTCATGTATTTTATAAAGTAATTTTCAATAATAATCACAATTTAAAAACATGAAAAATTATTTTAAAAATGGGCAAAAAAGAATCACGGACAGACTCTCCTACTTTGTTGGTCAGTGGAGAAATAAATGCCTATATTGGTGTTCATAGAAGGGTCCCATCACACTGATGGCCAGTGGGAAAGGTGTCTCCCTAGTGAGAAAATGTTTATTGAGAGGAAGAATGTCTCTTACATTGGTAGTCAGAGGAAAAAAATTACCATTTCATTAGGGGTCAGCAAAACAGTGGTAATCAGTGGGATCAGTGCAGCCCATACAGACATTTAAAATGATCATTAGTGTAATTCACAGGGCTCTGACTCTAAAAAGGGGCTTTGGCCCTGCAACCGTGCAGGCACCATTAGATGGGAAGTCAATCTGCCATTGCTCATGGAACCTCTAGCAACCACTGAAAGAACTCTGAGAATATCTGTGCTTACATATCACCAATGCCAAAGAGGAAACACACAGAAGTAATAATGTTAATACTGAAACTGTGAAATTTATTTACCTGAGTGCATATCCATGTACAGTGGATATAAAAAGTCTACACACCCCTGTTAAAATATTAGTTTTCTGTGATGTAAAAATCCAGAATCTGATTGAAAAATCTGGGGGGTGATCTGAAGAGAGCTGTGCACAGGAGATGCCTTCACAATCTGACAGATTTGGAGTGTTTTTGCAAAGAAGAGTGGGCAAATATTGCCAAGGCAAGATGTACCATGCTGATAGACTCATACCCGAAAGACGGCTACAGCGCGGACGCCAATTGCAGAGAGGGCGTCCCCGGATGTCCTCCTGTTTACTTCCGCAATGTGAGCTCCCGTGAGCATGCATCGGGGAAGTTCTGTGCTGGCCGTGTCCCTTGGATACAGCCAGTCACATATCGCTGTAAATGGCCAATCACAGCGGCTGTTTACAGCATGATCGGCGTGTCCAATGAGAGATGATCTCATATGTAAACATATGAGATCATCTCTCATTGCCGGCTCTCCCTCTTCACACAGAGACAGCATGTGAGGAGGGAGAGCTAATGGCTTAGTCAGAGATGCAGCGGTTAGTGAAAAAAAATAAATAGGAAAATAAAGTGCCCATCTGTCCCCACTGCCATCTGTCCCCACTGCCACCTGTCTCCACTGCCATCTGTCCCCACTGCCACCTGCCCCCAGTGCCACCTGTCAGTGCCATCTGCCCCCAGTGCCACCTGTCATCAGTGCCATCTGTCCCCAGTGCCACCTGTCAGTGCCATCTGTCCCCAGTGCCACCTGTCATCAGTGCCATCTGTCCCAAGTGCCACGTATAACTGCCATCTGTCATCAGTGCCACGTATAAATGCCATCTGTCATCAGTGCCACATCAGTGCCACATGTCATCAGTGCCACATAGTGCCATCTGTCATCAGTGCCATATAAGTGTCGCGTGTCATCAGTGCCCCATATTATTGCATCTGTCATCAGTGCCATGTATCCGTGCCATCTGTCATCAGTGCCACCTGTCAGTGTCACATGTCATCTGTTATGAGTGTCACGTGTCATCAATGCCAGGTATCAGTGCCATCTGTCATCAGTGTCACATGTCATCAGTGCCACGTATTAGTGCCATCTGTCATCAGTGCCACGTATAAGTGCCATCTGTCATCAGTGTCACTTGTCATCAGTGCCACATATTAGTGGCATCTGTCATCAGTGCCACATCAGTGTCACGTGTCATCAGTGCCACGTATCAGTGCCACGTCAGTGTCACGTGTCATTGTCCTGCTGCTCCAGGGCCTTCAAAAGTGTAATAGGTAGCTAACAAGTTAGATGTGTAATTTATGCTCCTAGAACACCTGATGGCGCTCCCCTCATGTTGGGCCTCTCTAAGTGACTAGGCTGTGGAAAAGTCCCACACATGTGGTATCGTAATACTCAGGAGGAGTAGCAGAATTTATTTTGGGGTGTCATTTGTGGTATACACATGCCATGTGAGAGATGTAACCTATTACAATGACAATTTTGTGGGGAAAAAAAAAAGAATTTTCATTTTGCAAAGAATTGTGCGGAAAAAATGACAACATCAAAAAGCTCACCATGCTTCTTACTAAATACCTTGGAATGTCTACTTTCCAAAAATGGGTAATTTGGGGGAGTATTTGTACTTTCCTGGCTTGTTTCGGTCCCAAGAAATCAGATAGGCCACCAGTACTTCAGGTGTGATCAATTTTGTATGATTCGCACCACAGTTTGTAGACTCTCCAACTTTCACAAAGACCAAATAATATCCACTAATTTGGGTTATTTTTACCAAAGATATGTAGCAGTATAAATTGTGGCCAAAATTTATGAAGAAAAATTAATAATTTGCAAAATTTTATCACAGAAGCAAAGAAAAATTATTATTTTTTCCAAAATGTTAGGTCTTTTTTTTCATTTATAACGCAAAAAATTTAAAACACAGAGGTGATCAAATACCACCAAAAGAAAGCTCTATTTGTGGGAAAAAAAGGACAAAAAATTCACTTGGGTACAGTGTTACATGACTGAGTAATTGTTATTCAAAGTGTGAGAGTACCGAAAGCTGAAAATTGGTCAGGGAAGGAGGGGGGTTTAAGTGCCCAGTTGTCAAGTGGTTAAAACAGCTAATTTGCATGTTTGTTGTCAAAAAGTCAGATCGAGTATACATGCCTTTAGTTTTCCACCACACATAGCATTTTGCTTTTAGGCCAAAAAGTTAAATTTTAGTCTCATCTGACCAGAGCACCTTCTTCCACATGTTTGCTGTGTTCCCCACATGGCTTTGCGAACAGTAAACAGGACTTTTTGTGGCTTTCTTTCAACAAAGAGAGAGAGAGAGAGAGATGAAGACCACAGAAAGTGGGACTTTATGAGCACCGTATAAGAAACATGTATAAAAAGGTAAACATAGTAATTTATTGAAAATAGTTAAAACATCAATAGTTAAAACATCAACTCAAATTGCTGTGTGAGCATACCCACCCCCTAATACAGGTAGGGAGCCTCCAAAGTATTAACAATGGCAAATATGCAACATAATCAACAAAGTCACCGAATGTCAGTAGCAAACAGGGGCTATGGCTATAGAGGGGTGCGTATTGTAAACCTGTATTAGGGGGTGGGTATGCTCACATAGCAGTTTGGGTAATTACTGTTGATGTTTTAACTATTTTTAATAAATTACTATGGTTTACCTTTATACATGTTTCTGATACAGTGCCCATAAAGTCCCACTTTCTGTGGTCTTCATTTCTCTCTCATAGGGACAAGGCATAGTATACTTTCTTTATGTCCATGGTAGCCAAGGTGTCATAACTAACTTAATTGTTCTTTCCACAATGGCTTTCTTCTTGCCACTCTTCCATAAAGGTGGAGTGGATGACTAATAGTTGTCATGTTCTCCCACCTGAGTTATGGATCTCTGCAGCTCCCCCAGAGTTACAATGGGCCTCTTGGCTGCTTCTCTGATTAATGCTCTCCTTGTCCAGCCTGTCAGTTTAGGTGGGCGGTCATGTCTTGGTAGGTTTGCAGTTATGCAATACTTTCTGTTTTCAGATGATGGATTAAACAGTGCTCTGTGAGATGTTCAAAGCTTGGGATATTTTTTTTTATAATCTAATCCTGCTTTTAAACGTCTTCACAACTTTCCCTGACCTGTCTGGTGTGTTCTTTGGCCTTTATAAATGCTGTTTGTTCACTAAGGTTCTCTAAAAATCCTCGGAGGGCTTCACAGAACAGCTATATTTATACCGAGATTAAATTACACAGATGGACTCTATTTACTAATTAGGTAACTTCTGAAGGCATTGGTCCCACTAGATTTTAGTTAGGGGTATCAGAGTAAGGGGGCTGAATACAAATGCATGCCACACTTTTCAGATATTTATTTGAAAAAATGTTGTGCCACTTTGTGTTGGTATATCACAAAATCCCAATAAAATACATTTACATTTTTGGTTTGTAGCACTGACCCCTGAAGGAGCTGCTGGTTTTATTGGGCTTACCGTTACCTTCTTGACTGCTTTTCCATCTAGGGTTTCCTGTGGTAGGTGGCCCAAAGAAACGTGGAAACTGACACTGAATTTTCTTTTGGGTTATTTATTTAAAGTAGAAACAGTCTCTCAGTTTAGGGTAGAGGATTAGGAGTAAGTTCAGGTACTTTAGACTGCAAAAAATGGAAAGTCTCTTATATGAAAAATCCAGAGAATAACCGTTTCACAGCTGGATTTCACAACCCCCCGATAGACCTCGTCTCACTAGGCCTAGCAGCCGGCAGGGTGTCAAAAAAAGTCTCTGCCACAGACTTGAGTGTAACTGAGGGACATAGACAAATTTAAAGAGCTATCATACAGTACCAGTATCTCTCAGCCGATCCGGTGATACCATATGAGTGAACATCCATGAAGTGTCCTTCAACTGAGCCTCCAGGCGCCTTCAGCGAAGCCAGCCTTGCGCACGGCCTTCTCCTGAAGAGTCTTCCCCTGGGGTTCCTCCAGTTGCTGAGCCTCTCCCTTAGATGAGATGGAACCGGACCACCTTTGAATCAATAGGCCCCAATATCTATTCAGGCCTGTCCCTGCAGTTGCGTCGCCTCGGGCTAGCTAGCCCCGAGACTTGGAAATGCATGGTTCTGCACCCCAGACCAGGAGGGCCATGGGGGCTGGTCAGGAGGACCAGAACCAAACTGACAGAAAATAACCTCTGGAACAGAACACCTAAGCACGTGATGTCATTACCTTAAATACCACCTCCCAGAATGCACAGTAGGAGAATACTCCCACTGGGCCGATGCCGAAAGAAACGTGGCATTAAATACACCCAGCTAGACTGCGTTCTCAGCCTTGCCGGTGGTGACAGCGACACCTGCGGCCATAGAGAACCCAGCCAGACTGGTACTGAAACCATACATTTAGTAAAATTAGCCCCAAAACCCAACTGTGGTTTCAGGAGATTTAACTTTGAAAAACATATAGCGCAAGCTCGTCAGGAGCCAGCGCTACAGGTTGTAACATGACAAAATGTGGAAAATGTCAAGAGGTATGAATACTTTTTCAAGGCACTATATACTCACGGCTTCAGTGTGGTATACAAATCAGGGGAAATTAATGTAATGCTTTTTTATTTTAAAGTGGAGCTCAAGGAAATATAACTGAAAAGGACAGTTGTAGGTAGGTGTGAATTGTCAAATATCCTTATCTTCATGTTGTACTTTTATCGTTACTGCTCTTTGAAAACTGTGGTACTGTTAAGTCAATACTTCTGGTTTGTGTGCACAGTGCATTCTGTTTATGGTGTCTGATATTTTACAAACAAAATTAGTTGCTGCAATGGCTGCCATCTGCAGAAGGTAATTGCGTTAATAAAATAGCAGGGACAGGAAGCACACAATGCATGGACCAGCATTGGTCTAATGCCTTGTACACGGTCGGACATTCCGACAACAAAATCCATTGGATTTTTTCCGACTGTTTTTGTCCTAAACTGGTGTTACATACACACGGTCGGACAAAGTTGTCAGAAAATCAGATCGTTCGGAACGTGATGACGTTCATTTGCTGCGACGGGACTACGTTGAGGCTAGTAGTCAATAGCTTTGGTCTCTAAATTTGATCTGAGCATGCGTGGCACTTTGTCCGATCTGAATCCTGTACAAATGATTGGAAAAAGTCCGATTAGATTTTCTTGTCTGAAAATTTGAGATCCTGCACTCAAATTTTTTCTGTTGGAAATTCTGATGGAAAAAGTCAGATAGAGCCCACGCGCGATCGGATTTTCGCTCAATATAATCGGATCGGACATTTTCCATCTGAATTTCCAACTGTGTGTACCGGGCATTACTCTGAACACTCTTTTCAAAATTGAACAGTAACTAGAAAAGCATAGCATGGAGGTAGAAAATGACAATGACTTCACAATTCCTATTCACTGTGCTTATTTGTACTCGGAGTGAGCCTTTAAAGCAGACCTAATATTCAAAATCACTTTACACATGATCCAGGTCATTACCAAATCACATTATTGGACAAACAGGAAAAAATATACTGCGCTGTGAACAAAATAAAATTATAAAAATAAAAAATAGCAGCCAGCACAGCTGTAGACTAAAAGCAATAATGTGGGTGTGAATTACCAAATAACATTATTAGCTAGTTTTATTTTTCATATTTATTGTTCCCAATCTTCCTCATATAAACGTATAAAGCTGCTCATATTTTTGAGAGGATAGTTATCTGTGTAGGAACAGCCCAACCTATCTTAGGCTCCATGCACACTGGCTTAAAAAAATAATAATAATTTTGCTACTTCTAGAGGAGTTTTGTGTTTTGCCTGTAGAAGCAGCTCAGTGTTATGCCACGTACACACAATCGGAATTTCCAACAACAAATGTTCGATGTGAGCTTGTCAGAAATTCCAACCATTTGTGGGCTCCCTTGGACATTTGCTGTCTGAATTTCTGAAAACAGATGTTTGAGAGCTGGATCTCAAATTTTCTCAACAACATAATCCGTTGTCATAAATTCTGAGCGTGTGTAGACAATTCAGACACACAAAAGTCCACGCATGCTCGGAATCAAGCAGAAGATCGGCACTTGCTATTGAACTTCCTTTTTCTTGGCTCTTCGTACGTGTTGTACGTCACCGCCTTCTTGGCGATCGAAATTTCCAACAAAATTTTGGATTGTGTGTATGCAAGACAAGTTTGAGCCAACATCTGTCAGAAAAAAATCCACGGTGTGGTTGTCGGAGCGTCCGATCATCTGTACGCGGCATTATCCTATGTGTCCATGGACGATTACAGGCATATTTTAAGCTTAATTTTTAGAGGCAGGGAAAAAAAACAAAAAAAAAAAACCTTCAGATTTGCGTTTTCAATTGGGACCTTCTGGCAGAAAAAAAAACGCTAAATTCTCCTAAGTTCGCCTAAACTATTTACTAAAAATGATCTATATGAGTGTTTTTTGCATAGCACCCTTGTCCTAAAATATAGAAGAAAGGTTGGGACTTTGAATGAAACACAGGTCTCCATCCCTATGCATACATGAAAAAGAGGGGTGTTGGGACTTTGAATGGGGTGGACAAGTGAGGCCAAAGGAGCAGTCACCATTATATAAAATAATTTTATTGGTAAACAATAACATAGTAACTTGATAAATATCCAAGTATGGATTAGCAGTCACATTATATATACACCATGATTAATAAATTGTGAACAGAGTAACAAGCCCCCAGGTGATACAGGGCAGATAATCCTTGATAGGCGATACACCCATTTTAAAATGCACATAGTCATAGAGCTTCTAAATAAAAGCCTACTGGTATATAGACCTAGTAAAATAAATATTTGTTTGGTGCATGTCATTAATCTGACGCGTTTCGCATATCAAAACACTCTTCAGGGGCAGTTTTGCACTAAAAAAGAAGTCTAAAAAACAATAAGCATCAAAAAATGTTTTTAATGTGCATTGTTATAGGGAGGTGAAAGGCCACTCATCCCCAATGGATACTCACATGCCAATAGAGTGAACTCCATGAGGTCCACAGTCACAGCCACCAAATGAGTCAAGTCTGGGAGCTGAGGGAGGAGCTCAAAGAGGGATGGCCAGGCACACAGAGAAGTCCCCATATAATAAGTGTGTCCACACTGGTGATAAATAGTGATAAGTGTAAAGTATAACTAAAAAGTTACTAGAACCCAAAATCAAATATGAACATAAGTACCCATGTGGTGAAATGTCTGAGATGAAAGGAGGAAAAGAAGAAAAAGAAAAAAGACAAAAAAAGAAAAAGGAAAGTGAAAGAGAAGAGAAAAAGAAAAATGAAAAGGAAAAGAGAAATTAAAAATGAGCAAGGAGAAAATATATCATGACTGAGGTGAACAAAGAAAGTAAATGGCAGTCAAAACATGAGTGGGGATGTGAAGAATCTGGGGGGGGAAAAAAGCCTTACCTGTGAATAGATAGTAGGTGACGGCCAGTCGTGTCTGCCTAGTGATAGACGTGCTGCCAAGAGACAGGTTAGCGTGAAATGAGGACCTTATATGCACCCAGCCACCCCCCCCCCCCCCAATGAAAGACCAGCGTCACACCTTTCTTCTTTAACTCAATATAGGGATGGAGGTGTGTTGCTTCCATTTAAGCAACAATGGACTTATGTTATCCCTGAGGTATTGGTTTAGGTCCCTGTCAATCCAGACGCCCAGATACTTTAATTTTCCCACTATTTTTAATTTGGGGATGTCTACACAGGTCTGGTTGCCAAGAGGATCAGCCGGCAATAAGGCAGATTTTTCCCAATTGACAACCAGACCAGAAGCCCGTTCAAACTCGCCGACCATTTGTATCACATTTTTCAGTGAGGACTGGACATCACCTAAAAAAAAAAAAGGACGTCATCTGCAAACAACGATATTTTATCCTCCTGCAACTGTCTCCGAAATCCTTGTACCTCGGTCATTGATCTAGTCTTTATTGCCAGGGGTTCAATTGCAAGGGCAAATAATAAAGGAGACAGGGGACATCCCTGCCTTGTTCCTCTCCCAAGCCGAAAAAGACTTGAGTATTCATTATTGATCTTTACCTTTGCGCGTGGTTCAGTATAAAGTATTTTCACCCACCTAATAAATGAAGAGCCAAAGTCAAAACTCTCGAGTACTCTCCATAAATAATCCCATTCTAGGGTGTCGAAAGGCCTTGGCTGTGTCCAAGGCTAACACAGCCCGTGAATCCTCCTCATCTGTTGGAATCTGCATATTTAAGAAAACTCGCCTGATATTAACGCTGGTCGACCTATTGGGGATAAACCCTGACTGATCCGGTTGTATCAGATTTTGTATGTGTCTGTTTAGAGTTGCTAGAATTCTAGCTAAAATTTTCACGTCCGTACAGAGAAGAGAGATAGGGCGATAAGATGAAGGTTCTAACGGATCTTTCCCCTCTTTATGAATTACAATGATGTTAGCTTCCGACATTGATGTGGGCAGACCCCCACTAGGTAGTGCCCACTTGAAAGTTTTAAGTAATTCCGGGAGCAGAACCTCCCCATATTTTTTATATATTTCTATGGGGAGCCCATCTGGACCTGGGGATTTCCGATTGGACATCCCAGCTACAGCACAATGGATTTCCTGCAGGGAAATTGGGGCTTCTAACTCTCTTTTAGCCTCTGTTGATAAGGTCGGGGTTGATATTTCCTGGAGAAAATCATCAATTTTCTCCCTCCCTTGCTCTCTATTGGATGTATAGAGAGATTTATAATAATTACTAAATACTTGGATTATCTCTACTACATCCGTCGTAATCCCTCCTCCTGGGGTTCTGACCGCAGAAACAACCGGAGGGGAGGTGTTAGCTCTAATCAAGAAGGACAGCATACGACCGACTCTCTCTCCTTCTCCAAATTGACATTGTTGCTGAAATATTTGTTTATTCTCTGCCTTCCTCATGATGGTCATTTTGTAAGCCCGTTGTCTTTCTAGCCACTCTTTCTGGGTATCAAAGGTTGGATTCATCACATAGGACCTTTCTGCAAGCAGCATCTCTTTTCTAGCATCAATCTCCCGCCTTTTAGAAATCCCCTTCACTCTTGCTACCTGTTGGATTAAAAAGCCCCTGAGGTAGGCTTTCAGGGAGTCCCAGACCACCCCCCACAACGCTGTACCAGTATTCATTTGGACAAATTCTTGCAGTTTTTCTATTATTCCTCCAGAGCTGCCCATCAGTTCTAGCCAAGTTGGATTTATTCTCCACTCGATGCGTTGGGCTTTACCCCCAGCGTCTACAACCAACGACAGTGGGGAGTGATCAGAGACCCCTCTTGGGCCATATTCTACACTCCTTATCAATGGAAATGCTTCACTATTAGCTAAGGCCATATCAATTCTAGATAAGGTAAGGTGAGTACCTGAAAAACAAGAATATTGGCGCTCTTGCGGATATCGGGTTCGCCATATATCAAATAGTCCCATTTCAGATAAAAAGCAGGATAAGTGGCCCTCAGCTGCTGTGTTAGGACTGTTCCCAGGTGGGAACCTATCTAAACCTCTGTCTAAAACTTAATTGAAGTCCCCCACCACAATAATGGGGATACCCACTTTGTTTAATGTAAATGCCACCAGTTCTTGTAATACCTCAAAATTAACTGGGGGGGGGGGGGGGGGTATGTAGATATTCGCTAAAACATATAATTTATTCTCAATTGAGCAGAACAGAAAAACAAACCGGCCCTGTACATCAATGTGACTTTCTCTACAGGAGAAGATTAATTATTTCCCAATCATTACGCTCACTCCCCTCGAGTAGGAGGTGTGAACCGAATGATATTGGGAATGAAATTTCTGACTACGCAATAGCGGAATAGTATCCTTGGTCAAATGCGTCTCCTGGAGAAAAAGGAGTCCGGGCCCTGACCCCTCTAATACGGACAGAACTATCTTTCTTTTAATTGGGTCCCTCAGGCCTCGGACATTCCAAGAAACTATACTGAAGGTTTTATCCTGCATAAGCATAAAAAACAATATTTCAAAAATAACAAAAAGAGAAAAAAAAAAACGTATCAGGGTTAGGCAAGTTAGTGAGAGTTCTATGGACCCTCCCCAAACCAGTCTGTTAATCTTTGTAGTACCTGAAATACTTGAGGTGCACATAATAAATATGGTGCATCCACCCCGTGACCACCCCCCCACCCTCCCTTACCCTCCCTTACCCTCCCTTACCCTCCCACCTCTGCCCACTTGGGCTACCCATCAAGGGTTTTCTCGTGACCCTACCATACCTATCCCCTCTTGCATCCCATCCTTGTAGTCTCAAGTTTATAAGTGCAAAGTGTATCCAAAATGGGAGCCTCATTTGCTCCTTAACAAACATTCCTCTAAATAACAAACATACAAATCGAGGTGCACTCACCCTCCTCCACACTGGATTACCTTGTATTCCTAACATTATTATAACATTATACCGTTATACCATTTTATACCATTTTAAAGTGTTATTGAAAGAAAGAAAAAAGAAAGAGAAAAAAAAAAATATGTCTCCATTTTCTTTCCCCATTTCTCCTATTACTTTACACACAAAAAAATAATAATAGAACAATATAATCGCATAAACAAGTCGCAGGTCACAAGACAGTCTTATTTTCCTCAAACCAGTGGTCTGCCTCAGCTGGAGTATTAAAAAAATATGTTTGACCCAGGGCTGATACTCGTAAACGTGCTGGATACAATAATGCATATGTTATCTTGTACTTCATGAAAATACGTTTGATTGGTATAAATTCAGCCCTACGTTTTTGAAGCTCTGGGGAGAAATCAGGGTAAAAAGATATCTTAGCCCCATTATACATAATATCTCCCATCTCCCTAGCTTTCCGTAACAAGGCCACCTTGTCATTGTGATTCATACATTTCAAAAGAAGGGGTCTGGGATGGCCTCCCATTTGGCGCATAGTCAAAGGAACACGATGCGCACTCTCAAGACAAAAAAAGGGAGAAAAAATTGCAGAGCCTAGTGTATCCCTGAGCCACCTCTCCAAAAACACTATAGGATTTGAACCCTCACTTTGCTCTGGGAGGCCTAACACTCTAACATTATTTCTGCGATTTCTGTTTTCTATCGCATCAAGTTTTTCTGCCTGCATGTCCACTTCCCCTTAAACCCCTTTATTTCACGTGACAGTGGAAACACATCATCCTCTAACATGCTTATTCTTTCCTCTAAAGCTGAAGTCCTTTCCGCAATCCTACACAGTTCTTGTCCTGTGGAATGCAGCTCCTCCTTTATACTCTTCAGCTGGATATCAAGACTATCAATTGAAACCTTACAAGTTTTTACCACATCAAAAATGTCTTTCAGTGAGGGCTCATCACTCACAAATATAGAGTTCACCATCGGGGGAACCGTTGGCACCTCTAAAGCTTGAGTAGACTTTGAAGGCACAGCTCCAATTTTTGCCCCTCCTACCCCTTTAGAACTCACAGTTTTGTTGATTATGGGGGTAGATGGATTAGAAGAGGTCTGTCCTTGGCTCCTTCTATCTGAAGAAATGTCTGTAGTCATCTTAGCTTGCGGGGGCCCCTGCAGGGCCCCCCCTTTAACCGGCGACACTACAGTTGCATGGGCATATTTCTCCAGTTTCGCAGCCGATGCTGCTGCAGTCTGGCTCTGGTTCCCCTTGTCTTTGTCTTTAACAGATCGTGCTGGTAGGGCCCCCTCCGGTGGTGGCAGATCATCCGCCGCTCTCCTCCTAGACATCTTAACTTTGGATGGAGCTTACAATGCCACGCTCAAAACTAGTATATATTGTCCTGCGATTCCGTGCGATTTCATGCAGTTTTATGCAATTTATATTATACTATATATCTTGAATTCTATATATGTGCTGTTAATTGTACCCTTGAGTACTGGCCTTGATGCAGATCAAAAAAATGTTTTTTGGAGAGAGATAAAAGGATAAAAACGTACAGTCCAGGCAGGGGGGAAAAAGAGACTATCATGGATATTATTACATAGGGCATTTGCTCTGAATCATTTGCCCCCTATTGGGGGTTGTAGTATGATATAACATGTCCCCCGTATGGTTTTTACTAATTCTCTTTGACATTTAGCTTTTTCCCCTTAGTGGTGCAGTATTTGAGTGTGTCCCTGCGGAGTCCGCAGCTGGCTGGCTGCCTTGTTTGTCTAATATCTGGGAGCTGCGAGGCATGTTAGGGTCCCTCCCTCTCCCCCTTGTCCGCTTTGATGGTGTGGGGGATCTGGGGAGGTTTCCCCTCCGTGCATCGGCATCACACCCCCATGCCACACACGTGACATCCGATTGGCCAATCCGGCATTGGCGACGTGTTTTCCATCTGGGAAAACACATGGATGGCAGCGTCTACAGCTGCTGTGGGCGGTGGTTGCCACTACGCTGGATGAGGCCTGCATTTGCTTGAGTGTTTGCACCGCGTGACGCTGGGTGGAGTCTCTTTGGGGGGGTGGCTGGGTGCATATAAGATCTGTTGTCTTTGGCTTTAGTATGATAAGCCACAGTGAATTTGGGTTATGAATAAACATACCTTTCACAGCCAATCAGACTGATCACTATGAATGCTGGGAGAAGGTATTTATTTGGAGAAAGTCAGGCGATATAGGTCTTCTCCTCCCAGGCTGCAGTCTGGGTAGGTGCAGGAGCATCAGCTACTGGCTGCTAGGCCTGAAGCCTGAGGCCTATCCAGGTGCTTTCCCAGCTGCTAGGTCTGTCTGAGGCTTATCCAGGTGCTCAATACCTGGAAAACATGCTGAAAGGGATGGAGTTCTTGATGGACCTTGTACATCACCCACCATGCCTAGTAACCTGCACCCTGAGGAGGAATGTCGACCTTCCCTGTCTCTGGGGGTCACCACCAGGACCCTGGAAATTGGGGTGGTACATAAGCCTAGTGGGCATGCAGCCTTAAGCCTCGTACACACGAAAGCATGTGCCTGGATTTTGTCTTGCATACAAATGGTACACAATTTTCGGCTGGCAAACATGAACGTAATGATGTACTAAAAGCCGAAAAAGAGGAAGTTCAATTGTCAGGCGTCACCCTTTGTGCTACTTCTGCTAATTTCAGGTTAGTAGAAGTTTGGCGAGTGTAGATTCGCGCTTCATTTCACACTTTTCTGTTAGTTTCTGAATGGCCGTTAGTCAACCAGCCATGATTTTATTTGGTATATTTTCTATATTTTTGGATGTACTTTTTGGTTAAGTTCTATTGGCAGATAGCATGTCTAATTTTATATGTTTTCTTTTTTTAATGCACAATAAAAAAAGTTGCGAAGAACAGGCAGTTATATTTTAAAAAATACAATGTAAAATTAACAAGGCACACCAACATAGTTGTAGCTTTGATCTTAAAAACTACGGCATAATTGTGTTGTGGTAACTTGCACCAAATAAAAAAAACACAAGCATAATAATATTATTCTTGATATCACTAGAAAAAAAAAAGCCTTTGAAAATTTGTTTGCAACAAGTCCATCAGTACAAATGCTAGTTTACAAGACCGACCGCTTCTGACTCGTCCTTGCTTCCCGAGCATGCGCATTTGTACTTTGAACTTTTGTCCGACGGACTTGTGTACACACGCTGGGAAAATTTGTCCACGGGAAATTTTAAAGCCTGCCATCCAACATTTGTCCACGGAAAGTCCGACAACAATTGTCCAATGGAGCGTACATATGGTTGGATTTTCTGACAACAGCCTGTCATCACAAAATTCCCATCAGAAAATCCGTTCGTGTGTATGCAGCTTGATGCCCCGTACACACTATCGGATTTTCCGATGGAAAATGTGGGATAGGAGCTTGTTGTCGGAAATTCTGACCGTGTGTAGGCTCCTTAGGACATTTTCCATCGGAATTTCCATCACTCAAATTTTCCGACAACAAAATCCGGTCGAAATTCCGATCGTGTGTATACTTGATTCCAATGCACAAAGTGCCATGCATGCTCGGAATCAAGCAGAAGAGCAGCACTGGCTATTGAACTTAATTTTTCTCGGCTCATCGTATGTCACCGCGTTCTTGACTTTTGGAATTTTCGACCAACTTTGTGTGACCGGCCGTGTGTATGCAAGACAAACTTGAGCCAACAACCATCGGAAAAAACCCCCCAAAAAAACATGGATTTTGTTGTCGGAAAATTCTATTGTGTGTACAGGGCATTAGTTTAACCCTTTCCCGCTGAGCGTACGCAGATGTGCGTACTCGGCTTCCGGGGGGTATACCGGGATGATGCCCGCACCTGCAGGCATCATCCCGGTACCGTTTTGTTCAGCGGGCGATTGGCTATCCAGGCATAACAACCGATGCGGCTAAAAGCCACTCGGCTGTTATGCCGGAGGAGCGGGAGGGGACGTCCCCCCCTCCCGCCGCCTCCCGCCGCTGTTACCGGTGCTCCCGCTCGATCGGGAGCACCGATTCGCCATCTGATGCCTCCAGCCGCTGGGGAGGAACTGGAACGAAGCCGTAATCGGCTTCGTTCCAGTCTCCTCATAGTAAACACGGAAGCGACGTCATGACCCCGTTTACTCGGCTGCCAATGGCGCCGGTTTTAAAAACATATCCGGTATTCAGAATCGCCGTTTTCGGCGATCTGAATACACTGAAGTCTAAAGGAGGAGTGGGGGGTCTTTTAGACCCCCGATCCCTCCATAAAGAGTACCTGTCACCGCCTATTACTGTCACAAGGGATGTTTACATTCCTTGTGACAGCAATAAAAGTGATCAATTTTTTTATTTTATTTTTTAAACAATTTAGTCATTTTAAAATAAATAAAATAAATAAAAAAAAAATTTTTTTTAAAGCGCCGGCCGTCCCCGCGAGCTCGCGAAGCAAAGAAAACGCATACGGAAGTCGCGCCCGCGTAAAGCCTGAAGAAGGGACACGCATTTCCCGAATGCGAGCTCTTCCCCGCTAACCCCGAAGTGACGGCGATCCCGGCCAGTGCTGGTGCCTAGTGTTTGCGCTCCACAACCACCGGAAACATTGTATCCAGCTGTGTTTCTGGGCCTGGGACCATCCACATCATCTATCCCTCTGCTGGATTTACACCCGATGGCCTCTCCTCTCTGATGGCGACTAGCGGATGTTGAAATAATTACAATGCCCATCTATGAACCACTTTTCAAAAGTGGATAGGAGAGCTTCGGGAGCTCGCAGAGGACGTTACAAGGAGGCAGAAAACCACAATCCACGATACCCTCGTTTCCTGACTGGAGGCTTCGTATTGGAGATAGAAGCAGTGTGGTGCCTGTGACGGTTCATCCAGAACTTCTGTGCTGTTGCTTTGCTGATCCCATTAACACTGGGATCTATAACTCTGGTAAGCGGCCCCTCTTCTCACTGGTGGAGGATTGTTTGGATTATTTTTCACACAGGAATTTGTGGGTGTTTACACCTTAATATCACCTTGGAAGAACTAACACTATTCTTTGGACAATTTTTGTTTCAATAGATATAAATCCTTTGTTGTTTTTGAATACTATTTATGCTAATTTCATTATTGGTTTTGATTTAGTATACACTTTTTTCACTTATATGATGACAAGATATTATTCACATATATAATTTTATTATTTGAATTTCATTACTTGCATTTTTGTCACAAAAAAATGTTTTTTTCTCATGGTTATTGATATGGTTTTTGATTAGGTTTTAGTAATATTTTTTGTTTTTAGTGCAGCTCACTTTGTTCACTTATTTAGTTTGATATCGGAGTATTACGATTAGGGTTGCTGCTTATAGCATATTTTTTTTTTTTTGAATAGCGCGGTTTACTCTTTGCGCCCGCGTATGTAAACGGTGTTCAAATCACACATGTGAGGTATCGCCGCGATCGTCAGAGTGAGAGCAATAATTCTAGCACTAGACCTCCTCTGTAACGCTAACCTGGTAACCGTAAAAATGTTTAAAGCGTCGCCTATTGAGATTTTTAGGTACCGTACTTTGTCGTCAATCCACAAGTGCGTGCAATTATAAAGTGTGACATGTTTGGTATCTATTTACTCGGCGTAACATTATCTTTCACATTATGCAAAAAAATTGGGCTAATTTTACTGTTTTTTTTTTTTTAATTCGTGAAAGTGTCCCTTTTCCCAAAAAGTTGCATTTAAAACACTGCTGCGCAAATACCGTGTGACATAAAATAATGCAACAATCACCGTTTTATTCTCTAGAGTCTCTGTTAAAAAAATATATATAATGTTTGGGGGTTCCAAGTAATTTTCTAGTAGAAAATATGGATTTTAACTTGTATACACTAAATTCCAAAAATAGGCTTAGTCATGAAAGGGTTAAATTTCTGTGGTCTGCTGAAGAGCATTGCATGACTGGTAATGTCAGCATAGAGGAAGTGACTAAGATCGGCATGTCAGCGTTAACAAAAATGATTAGGGTGGATTTTCTAAGCAATTGATAACAGAAAGTAGATAATCCAGGTTCTATAAAATCATCCATGCTGATGATTTGGATGCTTGATGTTAGGTTACTATTGTTTTCCAGTGGTCAGCCTCATAGACATTTTAGGTCTTTGTATACCTATAGCTCTCTAGATATAACAACAGTTTATATATATATATATTTATGGTGTAGAGCCCTCTGACCGATACGGATAAGGATGACAGACAAGGATAACATAAACTCGCTTACTTGAAATGGACCTGAAAGTGTGCCTTGGTCTAACGTACGGTATACCAAAATAAGGGGGCATACCTTAAAATGAAATAAATATGAAATGGGTGAAATGAGTACTCATATGAGGAGTGTGCTAGAGTAAAGGCCTGATAAAAGGGGCGGGTGGGCGGGTATCGCGCACTGGAACCGACGAGGAAGGATGGGCGAACGGCTGCTTATATACCACCGGGCTCCACCCATAATTTCAGGCCACCATACTGGCCTTTCTATTTATGGTGTAGAGCCCTCTGACCGATACGGATAAGGATGACAGACAAGGATAACATAAACTCGCTTACTTGAAATGGACCTGAAAGTGTGCCTTGGTCTAACGTACGGTATACCAAAATAAGGGGGCAAAACACTCAGGTAGGGGAAGCATTTTATTGAACACAGACTGTTACTGGGTAAGCTTGACAAAGGCCTGGGCCATCTCAATCTGCGGATTGGGTACGTAACGTGCAAAACAGGAGGACTTCCATCTACCCAACTTTTTAATAACATGGACCGGGACCCCTTGGCGGGAGGCCGTTGAAGCTGCCCCGATGCGAAACGAATGTCCTGAGTAGTGCGCAGGATTGAGGTGAAGGATGCCCAGGAGTATCCTGACATGCTCCATGAACTGGGCTGCGTTGAGAGGTTTTGAGTGAAAGGGTAGAAGTGGGCCAGTCCCTGGTTGATCGGCCAAAAGGGTCAACAAGCGGGAGAGGACAGTAACCGGACACCAGCGGTTGTAGGTCTTATAGAAATGTATGTCCGTCCCTGGGCCAAGCTGCTGTGTCTTGGAAACCGCTAAGTGCAAGATGAAGTGGTCCTCGAACCTGACTAGATGGTGCTTGCACAGCATACGTGCCGAGGGGCTACTGCAGGTAAACTCGCCTGGCCGCAGGAAGCCGTAGAAGGCCAGATGTATGGCTGCTTGCAGGACGACACTGACATGGAGACCGAAAGGTGAAGAGGCCAAAATGTCTGACATGTCCCTGAACACTTCGCCTGTGATGGGCAGCCGTTTGACGCTGGAAACTGGCCGACGTTTCTGAATGCCGCGCATGAGAGCCCGGACGGCGTGAAAGGTAAATAAGGAGGGCTTGGTAGGGTCCTGGAGGGACGTGAAGTGTTGTACCCCGGCCAAGTACAAGCGGATTGTGTTAAAGGATAATGCCAAGTCCGAATGGCAGTAGGAAAGGAAGGCAAGGACTTGTTTGACCCGGGAGGACTCTGTATTGTGAGATGATGTGAAGCGACTAAAGGCCCTCCAGGCCGACTGATAGGCCTTGCGGGTATTGTCTGAGAGGGAGTGATCGATGAGTTGCGTTGCTGCTGACAAGTGTGGGGCTAATCCAAGATCAGTTGAGACCAGTCCGGGATAGCTGCTGATGTTGGTTCGGCTCCGGGTACCTGATTAAAAAATGAAACAAAGTTAAAGCGGGAGAGAGCATCCGCCGCCTGATTAAATTTGCCGGGAACAAAGGAACAATGAAGGTTGAACTGAAACAATAATGAGAGCTGGGTCAGTCGCCGCAGGAAGGACATAATCTGTAGAGACCTGGACCTGCCTTTATTAACAATCTCCGCAGTGGCCAGGTTATCTGTAGAAAAGACCACCGTCTGGCCCGACCAGCTGCGGCCCCAGGTGTGTGCAGCGGCTACAATGGGATATAGCTCAAACAGGGAGGACGTCTCAGTGAAGCCAGGAATAGCCAGTATCTGTGGAGGCCAGGGGGCTGCGAGCCAGAGGTTGCCAAAGATCGCCGCAAAGCCCGTGGAGGCCGCCGCGTCGGTCACCACCCGAGGTGAAAGGGCGGACACGGAGGGGACGAACAGGGACACTCCGTTCCAAGAAGATAAGAATTCCTCCCACATGGCTAGGTCTGCCATAGCCGCGGAATCCAGGCTGAGTACTTGCTCCGGGTCCTGAGAGTGGGATAACAAGGCTAACAGGCGTGACACGAACGAGCGCCCCTGGGGGATGATGCGCATAGCAAAATTAAGCATACCAAGAAGGGACTGAAGTTGTCTCTTGGTACAAGTTCTGGCATGAGTGAAGTCCCTCAGGACCGTCCTGATGCGGGTCAGTTTATCCGGGGGAAGGCTGGCCTGCATAGTGTTGGTGTCTAGGCTGACCCCGAGGAAGGTGATAGCCTGCGACGGACCCTCCACCTTGTGCTCGGCGATGGGGACATTAAGATTATTGAAGACTACCCTCAACTTACCCAGATCTCGTGGAGGAGAGCCGGGTGGCTCTATCAGCAGGAAGTCATCCAGATAATGAATGTCTTCCTGACACTGGGCTACGTGTAACAGGATCCAAGCAAGAGCCTGCGCGAAGGTGTCGAAGAGCCAAGGACTACTTTTGGACCCGAACGTGAGTTTAGTGGCAAAGTAGTACCGCTGCCTCCACTTGATTCCATGCCAGCACCAGAGGGACGGATGGATGGGAAGAAGTTTAAAAGCGTTTGAGATGTCGGCCTTGGAAAGCCAGGTACCTGTGCCTGTTTTAAGAATGGCCTGGATGGCCATGTCTACTGATGCATATTTAAGGGAGAATTCCTCAGAGGGAATAAGAGAATTGAGGCTGGGAACCGTGGAGGAATGAGGCGCTGACAAATCATAAACCAATCTGAGTTTATTAGAGAACTTGCCCTTGACAAGCCCAATAGGGCTGACTCGCCAGGTGCTGAAAGGGGGCTGTTTAAAAGGGCCGATGACAAAGTCCTGATCTAGCTCAGATTGCAGCAGTTGGTCGATGGCTTGTTCATCCGTGGCTGCTGACCGTAGGTTCTGGCATTCATGCGTGCAGTGAGGGAGAGAGACAAGTCCAGTGTGAAAACCTTCTGTGAAGCCCTGGACGAGGAAGGTGGACAGTGAGGGGGTAGGATGACTGGAAAGGTAGACACTAAGCCATGCGACATTGAGCCGGCTCAGTCAGGACCTTTTGAGCTGCTTGACCTCACACATGAGCCGGGGGTGAGCTCTATGGCACTGGGTGCACACATGGAGCAGCCTACACTGACTGAAGTTACACGACCCGCTGTTGTAGTTGTTGCAGATCGGAGCACCGCCCATGGTCTTAACTGGGCGCCCTAGCTTATCGGTCTGTGGCGGGCGAGCTGGTGCTTGCAGGCCCTGAGCGGTACCCGAGGTAGATGGACCGTCGAAGGGAGAGGCTGCCACTGAGGTAGCGCACCAGGCCGCAGTATGTGTTGCTGACTGGCATATTGCACACAGAGGGGACCGTAGCCCCGCGAAGTGGCGGCAAAACAGTTCGGTGTCCATGGTGCTCCAGTCCGTAGGGGTCTGGAACTGGGAGAGCCTGGCAGCTGCTCTAGCGGAGAAGGAGCGGTGATAGTCATAGAATGAAAACCCGCCGTACTTGTACCCCAGGTCAACTACCACATGGAGGTACCGATCTAGCTCCTCCCTTCTGCCAGGGGAGGCTGAGCAAATGATGTCCCTCATCATGCCGAAGGCCAGGGAAAACTCGGTGATAGAGAGTTTCCTGTCTAGTCTGGGATCCTTGGCCTTGAGGACCACTGATACGTCCCCCCAAGTATACGCCTTATTCTCTGCCAGCTCGTGAATCGAGATCAGAAGAGAAGCCAAGTTGACGTCCTTGCCCTCTAATATATCTTTTCTGATGTTTGCTGACACCAAATGAGATGGGTACACTATTGGTGCACCTCCGGAGATACCTGCGGGAAGACTAACAGCTGGCTGGGATGCTGGCACTGGCGGAGAAACAGAGGGGTGGGTCTCGAGGAGGGCCACTCGGCCCTGTAGATCAGACATCGAGGTTGTGAGGGACGACACCAGGGTGTGGAGCTGCGAGATAGAGGAGGCGATGGAGCCCAATGAGGCCTGCTGAGCCGAAGCCTCCACCACCGCGGGGGGAGGAAACAGGAGCCGGAAAAGCTCTGCCTTTCTGGCTGTTGCTGGAAAGGGGACGCCCCTGCGTCTCAGCTCGGCTGTCAGCCTGGGAATGGTCCATGCTCTGAAGGCCCTTTGACTGCCATTTTCTGAAACGGATGGGGATAATGGAGCCGTGAGGTCCTCGCTGTCAGCCTGGGACATGGTAACAGAACGTGGGTCTGATGAGGCTACTCCCTCTGATCCGGGTTTTCTCCTAATACGGACCTACAAGGGGTGACATGGATTATAACTGGTTGGAGACTCCTACAGAAATACCTGTTTTAAGGAAGGATGCTTTGCCGAAGGGCGTTTTCCCCCTAGATGATTTATGCTTACCGAAGGAGGCACCGTCCGACCAGGTGCAGGCTGGACCTACTGAACTCGACTGACCTGAGGAGATGAAGGTGAAGTTTTTTGTTTGAGACTCGCACCTGATGAAGGCTAGCTAACAGTGGAGGTGAGACTTCAGACATGAGATGAAAAATGACACCAATGAAAGAAACAGATGAAATTTCTCTTCTCTTCCCCCCTACCCCCTTTATTATATATATATTTTCCCCCCTCTTTTTTTTTTTTTTTTTTTTCGTGAAATGAGGCTGACGAGCAAGGGCCCCCCGATAGGAATCCAACATTGAAGAATCAACTGGACTAGAAGCGGGAAGCGATACGTGACCGTGAAATGAGTAAATCTGCCATGACAGAGATCCGAATCGCCATGCCACAGACTTGCGACCGAGCACGAAACGGAAACTGGAGCATGTACTGAAATGAGGCCAATCCTGGGGCACGCCGGGACGAATTGGATCGTAAATGTGATTTATTCGTACCGGAACGTGATAGGTGAAATGAAATGAAACCCATGACAAAGACTGGAATCAGAAGACGAGCCCATGCACCTAACAGATGAATCCTGTCTTTGGAGCATGTACTGAAATGAGGCGTAGCAGCTGGGCACACCGGGACGAATCGGTGCATCCAATAAATGCAACAAGATTCGAATCGGAGCGTAATAAGTGACAGAAATGATATCCCATGACAGAGACAGGAATCAACGACTGGACTGATGGTAGCAACAAAGAATCCGTCTCTGGCGCATGTACTGAAATGAGGCGTAGCAGCTGGGCACACCAGAATGAATCGGTGCATAACAATATGCGACAGGATTCGAATTGGAGTGTAATAAGTGACAGAAATGATGTCCCATGACAGAGACAGGATTCAAGGACTGATCTGTAGGTTTACAAGAGAATCCGTCTCTGGAGCATGTACCGAAATGAGGCGTAGCAGCTGGGCGCACCAGGACGAATCGGTGCATAGAGGAATGCGACAAGACTCGATTTGGAGCGTAATAAGTGACAGAAATGGTATGCCATGACAAAGACCAGAATCGGGGACCGTGCGTGATCCTGCGAGTGATTCAGTCTCTGGAGCATGTACAGAAATGAGGCCGAACCCTGGGGCACTTCAAAGCGAATCGGTGCACCGGAGGTGCAACAGGATTCGCGCCGGAGCGCGACTAGTGACAGAAATGATTTTGAAACAGTAGAAATGACTGGGACTGAAATGAATGAAACGAGATGAAAATGAGACATATAACACAATTGCATGAATGAAGAGACATATTCGAACTGGAGTAGACCAAGCGAAACGTGCGGACTGTTTGCCTTGTCGTAACAAGCAGTCGGCTGTGAGTCGAACGATTCGACCGCTACAAATGAAATGCTCGGGCAGTCGAACGATTTCGACTGCCGTACCTGCGAATGAATCGCCTGACGTGGCGTAATCGAACGTGTCGAACGATGATAACGACTACATCGAAAGTAGAACATAGTGACATGCGTATGAGGCCACCGAAACATTCGATATGAAAGGACCGAGCGGCTCGTGAGTATAAGCATGATGACGGTACATCAAAAACATAATGAAAAGAGGGTGCCGAAGCCCTACCTGCGACAGCCGGCCCGAGGCGTAGCGACGAATTCGACGGGTACAATGACACTCCGACGGCGAAACCTACGGATGCTGATGGACGAGACGGTTTGTCAAAAATTGGAGACGAATAACGCGGGAGCTGACGAACGGCTCACTGCGTCTGGTCTGGATAGTCGGCCCTTGATATCTGACGTATCAGGTATCGCGCACTGGAACCGACGAGGAAGGATGGGCGAACGGCTGCTTATATACCACCGGGCTCCACCCATAATTTCAGGCCACCATACTGGCCTTTCTATATATATATATATATATATATATATATATATATATATATATATAAAATATATACATTTCTATCAATAACAAATGGTTTCAAATTAACTAAATGAGCATTAACCAAAATAAGTGCAATTATTGTTTTGTTAAATAATAATCCAGCACTAAATTACAGGAAATTTGTATACCATGTATGGTGAGGAATGTAAATTATGTCACCACCTGGTGGCAGCTTTGCATGATATTCTTTCAGTATTAGGCCAGTTGCACATAGACGTAAGAATTTACTGATGTTCACAATCAGAAGCTTGTTGAAAAAAAGATCCTGAGTACAATTTTTCATAAAGACCTTGCATTAAGCCACGTAAAAGCGTATACAAGAGTAAACATTTTTTTTCATTGCCTGTATTGCAATATACACGAGTACACATGTGTATAGGCGCATAAACACATACAGTACATACATAAATTACTGCACTTAAATATACAATTTTCTATTTTATTTACGGCTCTATTACTGATTTTTAGGCAGCTGTGTAGTAGACAACAATCCATCTATATTCAGATAAAAAAAAACATGGTGCTTTTTATTCTCATGTTCAAGAGGCCTTAACAAAATGTTAACAATGATTAATTCATTGGACTTCCTACTTCATTATTGACCAATAAGTAAATATAATTCTGTATATGCAGTCTGAGGTTACTTTGGCCAACTGGATATCTATATCATCTGTTTATGCTGGTGTATTTTTGTAAGATTATTGTTTGTTACAACATCCTTAATATTTATGATGAACTCAATTATAGTCTGTCCTGAAGGGAATGCTCTAAAGTCTAAATTTTAACATTAACTTTTGCAAGGAATATACTGAAACTGATTAGTTAAAAAAAAAAACACACACACACACCCCCACTTATTTTAATCTGTGCTATACATTTATTTTTTATTTTTTTAGAGGAAGTACTTAAAGTTACAGTAAACTAGACTAAGGATGAGTGAGTCTGCCTGGATTCAATTTAAATTTGGGTGCTTTCAGATTTAAATAATACAATATAGTATAGTATATTGACGCCTTGCAAGGTCACGCATTGGTAACAGGAAGGTTGCAGATAAACTGCAAGTGATATAGCAGTGGCATCTTGCAACTTTTTGTGGGAAAAGAACCATTTAGTTAATTAAAATGGGTCTTCTTGCCAGGGAAGCGAAATCAATTATTGGTTAGGTTATGTCAATATTGGCCCTTTGTGGCATTCCAGCAGTAGTTCTCAGGGAGACTTCACTGAACATGCAGCTTCTGATATTTGCAACAGGATACCAATCCAAAGACTCATACAAGGTGCAGGGTGCCTAGGAATTTTCTGTTAGATTTTTGTCTCTGATCAAGTGAATTCTATTATGGCAAGGTCAGTAACAGCACCCCAATCCAATTGGACTACTTTTAATAGCCTGGCTATGGAATAGGCTACACTAGAGGTGCAGGGATTCTCATCTGATGTTGTACAGATCCTGGTGACCAGAAGATCATCCATGAACGCTACATAGGAGGGTATATGAAAGAAGTTTGTTTTGTTTGCTCAGCAAAGCTTTCTCTCCTGTGTTCTTTGCTCTTGCCAATATCCTTGACATTTTACAGTCGGCGCTAGAGGTTGGTCTGGCATACAACGCCATTTAAGGGATCTCTAATTTTTGCACAGGCTGCAGATAGGTGCAATGCCAGTGACCAGATGCTTCCTCCAGATAACAATCTATATATGACCTTGAGGGAAATCCTTGTTCCCTCTGTGAGACTTAGGCTAGGATCTGAGCTCACCCTTTGCTCCAACAGCTTTCATTTGCATTGAAGTACTGCATGGTAAAACTAGTTCTTCAGACAGGAGGATGTTGAAGACACAACACCTTCCAGCAAGGGTGCTTTGACAACCTGTTAGGTGTCATTGTCCTGGTCAGGATAAGAGTAGGGATGGCCGAACGGTTCGCCCGGCGGTCGTTTTGCGGCGAATTTCGTCTGCCCGATCGGCGGACTATTGCCGCCGTTTGCCCGGCGGACTTCTGTGTTTACTGTGTAAAAGAACTTTGACCTATGATGACACATCCATCATGGGGTACAGGACAGCCAATTGAGACATTACAGCACATGGACACTTGGACATTCCCCCTAACTTATAAATAGACCCGATCCGGCGGCCATTTTACATTCTTTCGTATGTCACTATAGGGAGAGGCTGCTGTGTGGAGCAGGGAGAGACTTCAGTGACCCAAATCGCTAGCTATTAGGTCCACAAAAGTTCTTTTCAGGACTGGTATGGTATAGGTGTTAGGTGTAGTTCAGGATATAGGTTTGAGGCACTGCTGTGCTAGTGATTGTTGCAGCAGCCTGTCTTGTCAGTGTAGAGAGAGGGACAGGACGCTGTGTGCAGCAGGGACAGTCAGTTTAATCATTAGCTGTTACTATTAGGTCCACAAAAGTCCTTTTCAGGGGGCTGGTATGGTAAAGTAGTACAGGATATCGTTTTGAATGATATTCAAGTTATTGTTCCAGCAGCCTGTGTTTTGTCAGTTTAAATAGGGACAGGCAGGAAGCTGTGTGTGGCAGTGAGGGACAGTCAGTTTAATCAGTAGCTGTTACTATTAGGTCCACAAAGGTTCTTTTCAGGACTGGTACGGTAATAGGCTTGTACACGTATAATATTCTTTCTTCCAAATATAGAAAGAATATTATACTTGACTGCTGCCCTTCTGCTGCAGTAGTCCTTTATGAGTATAGGGACTGAGGTACAGTCTGCTAATCATTCCCAACCTACTAGTTCCACAAAGGTCCTTATAAGGACTGGTAAGGTATAGGGTACTACAGTACATAGGGTTGAGTGAGGTACAGTCTGCTATTCCTTAAGGACTGGTGTAGGTCCACAATATATAGGGTTGAGGTGCACTACTGCTGAGTGCTGCCCTTCTGCTGCAGTAGTCCTTTATCAGTATAGGGACTGAGGTACAGTCTGCTAATCATTCACAACCTACTAGTTCCACAAAGGTCCTTATAAGGACTGGTAAGGTCTAGGGTACTACAGTACATAGGGTTGAGTGAGGTACAGTCTGCTATTCCTTAAGGACTGGTAAAGGTCCACAATATATAGGGTTGAGGTGCACTACTGCTGACTGCTGCAATATACTGCAGCAGTCCTTTATCAGTATAGGGACTGAGGTACAGTCTGCTAATAATTCACAACCTACTAGTTCCACAAAGGTCCTTATAAGGACTGGTAAGGTATAGGGTACTACAGTACATAGGGTTGAGTGAGGTACAGTCTGCTATTCCTTAAGGACTGGTATAGGTCCACAATATATAGGGTTGAGGTGCACTACTGCTGAGTGCTGCCCTTCTGCTGCAGTAGTCCTTTATCAGTATAGGGACTGAGGTACAGTCTGCTAATCATTCACAACCTACTAGTTCCACAAAAGTCATTATAATGACTGGTAAGGTATAGGGTACTACAGTACATACGGTTGAGTGAGGTACAGTCTGCTATTCCTTAAGGACTGGTATAGGTCCACAATATATAGGGTTGAGGTGCACTACTGCTGACTGCTGCCCTTCTGCTGCAGTAGTCCTTTATCAGTATAGGGACTGAGGTACAGTCTGCTAATCATTCACAACCTACTAGTTCCACAAAGGTCCTTATAAGGAATGGTAAGGTATAGGGTACTACAGTACATAGGGTTGAGTGAGGTACAGTCTGCTATTCCTTAAGGACTGGTATAGGTCCACAATATATAGGGTTGGGGTGCACTACTGCTGACTGCTGCCCTATTCTGCAGCAGTACTTTATCAGTATAGGGACTGAGAGTTTTGTCACAGGGTCATTTGAAAAATGACAGGCAGAGGAAGAGACAGGCCCTTCCGCAGGGGTGGTAGGGGTAGGGCAGGAGCAACAGGCTTGAGCCAAAGTGGGAAGTTGCAGAAGGTGCGTTCAATTACTTTAAAGGACGCACCAGACTTGGTTGAGTGGCTCACTCAGCCTCACTGTTCTGCACCCTCCTCATCCTCTCGATCTGCACCCTCTTCTTCACTCTCTGCTATGTGCACCCCCAAAGACACTACCACCAACAACACCACCACCACCACCACATAACTTCCGCTTGAGTCACAGGAATTATTTTCCGATCCATATCAAGACATTTCTGATGCGCAGCCACTCTTGGCATTGGATCAGGAAGAGGAGGTAGCAAGAACCGCCACTCAGCAGTCTGACGACAGTACCCAGATCAGCCCAAGGAGGAGGTTGGTCCCCGCTGTTGCTGCCTACTCCGAGATCTCTACTTATAGCGGTGGGGAAGGTGACGTCGATGATGACGTGTCTAGTGATGTCACGTGGGTGCCCACAAGAGAGGAAGAGGAGGGGAGTTCAGAGGGAGATATGGACCAGCAGATAGGGAGGAGAAGCGGGAATAACTTACATTGCACAGGAGGGACAAAGCAGACTGCTAATGTATCAGGAGCGAGTCATCGACCATGTACGGTCACATCTGACGCTCCCAGGATGCCGGCACATGGCTCCGCAGTGTGGGCTTTTTTAACGTGTCCGCTGCTGACAATAGCGTTGCCATCTGCAATCTTTGCAGTCAACGCATTCGTCGCGGTAAGCCCAACACTCACCTAGGGACGACAGCCTTAAGAAGGCACATGAGCAGCCATCACCGAGCCCAGTGGGAGCAAAGGAACACACAAAGCCACACTCCAGGCTCTCACCGTCCATACTCGTCTTCTACTTCTCCTTCTCCTCTCTCCTCGCAATTGTCCTCCACTCCACCCTCCATCATGCCAAGCTCACGTTTTTCTGCAAAAAGGCAGGCTTCCGTGGGCCTAATGTTCGAGCGTAGAAAAATGATGATGCCGGATAATCCTCTTGCCCAACGCTTGACGGCTGGCTTGTCAGAACTGATAGCCCGCCAACTACTGCCATATAAACTGGTGGACTCGGAGGCCTTTCGAAAATTTGTGGCCATTGGAACACCACAATGGAAGGTTCCAGGAAGGAAGTATTTCTCAGAGAAGGGCATCCCAGAGCTATATGGACATGTTCAGCGGCAAGTGAATGCATCTCTGGCACACAGTGTCGGTGCCAAGATACATCTGACCACAGACACGTGGTCTAGCAAACACGGGCAGGGAAGGTATATCACTTTTACTGCCCACTGGGTGAACCTTCTGACGGCCGTCAAGCATGTAACCCGTGGCACCCGTGTAGATTTGGTTTTACCGCCACGGATTGCATGCAGGCCTGGCTCTTCTTCTCCTCCTCCTCCTCCATCCTCTTCCCTCTCCTCCTCGGCTGACTCCTCCTTTTCCGCTGCTAGCGTCTCTTCCGCTGCGCAGCCCAAGCTCCCCAGAACCTATTTGACATGCCGTGCTGCGTCTGTTGTGCCTGGAAGCCAAGAGCCACACTGGCCCGGCACTCCTTTCAGCTTTCCGTTTACAGGCAGATCAGTGGCTAACACCGCTCAATTTGACAGTTGGTAAAGTGGTGTGTGACAACGGTGCCAATCTGCTTAGTGCATTGAAACAGGGCAAAATGACGCACGTGCCATGCATGGCACACGTCTTAAACTTGGTCGTGCAGCGATTCGTTGTCAAATACCCTGGGGTCCAGGATATCTTGCGGCAGGCAAGGAAAATCTCGGCCCATTTCAGAAGATCTTACACGGCCATGGCTCGCCTTGCTGACATTCAGCGGCGACACAATCTGCCGGTCAGACGTCTTATTTGCGATTGCCCGACGCGATGGAACTCAACCTTCTATGTGCTTGATAGGCTGCTCCAGCAGAAACGTGCAGTTAACGTCTACCTGCATGAACTCTGCGGCAGAACAGGTTCTGGGGAGCTGGGGTTTTTTTCACCGCGCCAGTGGCTGCTCATGCGCGACGCATGCAGACTTCTGCGGCCATTTGAGGAGATCACCAAACTGGTCAGTCGCAGCCATGGCGCCATCAGTGACATCATACCTTATGCCTTCTTTATGGAGCGTGCATTGCGTCGTGTCATTGATCAAGCTGTGGAGGAGCGGGAAGATGAGGAAGTCGCAATGCTGGATGAATTCCCAGGGGGGCTTCTCTATCTGAGACAAGTGAACAACAGGAGTCTAAAGAGGAGTCAGAGGAGGATGGTGCCGGGGCGGATGAGGAGGAGCAAGAAGAGCATGCTTTAAACCTTTCTGGGATCCCTGTTGTTGTGCGTGGATGGGGAGAGGAGAATGAAGAGGACAACAATATCCTGGATGATGAGCAGGAGCCAGGCCACCACACCACTTCCAGTTTAGTGCAAATGGGGGCCTTCATGCTCCAGTGTTTTAATAGGGACCCCCGTATAAAAAGCATAAGGGTCAAGGACCAGTACTGGGTGGCAACGTACTTAGACCCCCGGTACGAACACAAAATGGCGGAAATGTTACCGCCGTCACAGAGGGCTGTCAGAATGGAGCACTTCCAGGCCTTGCTTCGAGAGATGCTGCATTCTGCTTTTGCGTGCGCTGGCAGAGGAGCAATTCCCACTCCCAGAGAAGGAATTGCGGGTAATAATCTAACAGCGCCTGCAAGAAGAGGCCGGTTTGAAGATGTGTTGGTGACTTCGGATATGAGGTCATTCTTTCAGCCGACCCATCGACAGGTGTCATCCGGATCCAGCATCAGGGAATGCCTAGACCGTCAGGTGTCCGACTACATCGGGTTAATGGCCGATGTGGATGCTCTGAGGAGTGATGAACCCCTGGACTACTGGGTGAGCAGGCTTGACCTCTGGCCAGAGCTTGCCCAATTTGCAATGGAACTGTTGGCTTGCCCCTCGTCCAGTGTCCTGTCCGAAAGGACGTTCAACGCAGCAGGGGGGATCGTGACCGATAAGCGTACTCGCCTAGCTCACGACAGTGTTAACTACCTCACATTTCTAAAAATGAATGAGGCATGGATCTCGGAGGAATGCAACACATGTGACCAGTAGACCATGTATATGTCTAAACAACGATTTTTTTAATCGAGCACACAGACCTTCTTTCTTCATTTGGCTCACTTCCTTGTCCAAAAAAAGCACACCGTACTATATGCCTGTACCCTCCTGTTTGAAGAGGTTGAGCGGTGTCATATTTCTACTGGGACTGCTTATTATGAGGGGCTCCCACCATCCCTGTGCTGTGCTGACTTCCTCCTGGGGCTGCTTATTATTAGGGGCTCCCACCATCCCTGTGCTGTGCTGACTTCCTCCTGAGGCTATACCTCTGCTGTGCATATTATGAGGGGCTCCCACCATCCCTGTGCTGTGCTGACTTCCTCCTGGGGCTGTACCTCTGCTGTTCATATTATGAGGGGCTCCCACCATCCCTGTGCTATGCTCATTATGAGGGGCTCCCATCATCCCTGTGCTGTGCTGACTTCCTCCTGGGGCTGCTTATTATGAGGGGCTCCCACCATCCCTGTGCTATGCTGACATCCTCCTGGGGCTGCTTATTATGAGGGGCTCCCACCATCCCTGTGCTGTGCTGACTTCCTCCTGGGGCTGTACCTCTGCTGTGCATATTATGAGGGGCTCCCACCATCCCTGTGCTATGCTCACTATGAGGGGCTCCCACCATCCCTGTGCTGTGCTGACTTCCTCCTGGGGCGACTTTTTATGAGGGGCTTCCACCATCCCTGTGCTGTGCTGACTTCCTCCTGGGGCTGCTTATTATGAGGGGCTCCCACCATCCCTGTGCTGTGCTGACTTCCTCCTGGGGCTGCTTATTATGAGGGGCTCCCACCATCCCTGTGCTGTGCTGACTTCCTCCTGAGGCTGTACCTCTGCTGTGCATATTATGAGGGGCTCCCACCATCCCTGTGCTATGCTCATTATGAGGGGCTCCCACCATCCCTGTGCTGTGCTGACTTCCTCCTGGGGCTGTACCTCTGCTGTTCATATTATGAGGGGCTCCCACCATCCCTGTGCTATGCTCATTATGAGGGGCTCCCATCATCCCTGTGCTGTGCTGACTTCCTCCTGGGGCTGCTTATTATGAGGGGCTCCCACCATCCCTGTGCTATGCTGACATCCTCCTGGGGCTGCTTATTATGAGGGGCTCCCACCATCCCTGTGCTGTGCTGACTTCCTCCTGGGGCTGTACCTCTGCTGTGCATATTATGAGGGGCTCCCACCATCCCTGTGCTATGCTCACTATGAGGGGCTCCCACCATCCCTGTGCTGTGCTGACTTCCTCCTGGGGCTGCTTTTTATGAGGGGCTCCCACCATCCCTGTACTGTGCTGACTTCCTCCTGGGGCTGCTTATTATGAGGGGCTCCCACCATCCCTGTGCTGTGATGACTTCCTCCTGGGGCTGTACCTCTGCTGTGCATATTATGAGGGGCTCCCACCATCCCTGTGCTATGCTCATTATGAGGGGCTCCCACCATCCCTGTGCTATGCTGACTTCCTCCTGGGGCTGCTTACGGTGCAGGTGTCAGTGCTGTATATCACGGTGCTGGTGTCAGTGCTGTATATCATGGTGCTGGTGTGAGTGCTTTATGTCACGCTGCTGATGTCAGTGCTCTCTATCATGGTGCTGGTGTCAGTGCTGTATATCACGGTGCTGGTGTCAGTGCTTTATGTCACGCTGCTGATGTCAGTGCTCTCTATCATGGTGCTGGTGTCAGATCACTCTATCACGGTGCAGGTGTCATTGCTGTATGTCACGCTGCTGATGTCAGTGCTGTATATCACGGCGCTGGTGTCAATGCTGTATATCACGGTGCTGGTGTCAGTGCTTTATGTCACGCTGCTGATGTCAGTGCTCTCTATCACGGTGCTGGTGTCAGATCACTCTGTCACGGTGCAGGTGTCATTTCTGTATGTCACGCTGCTGATGTCAGTGCGCTCTATCACGGTGCTGGTGTCAGGTGACTCTATCACGGTGCAGGTGTCATTGCTGTATGTCACGCTGCTGGTGATCATCTCCTGCACCCTCTTCTTTGCCTACCCTGACCTTCCCTCTCCTCCATTGCCTTTATGCGCTCCACAGTCCTGAATTGTCACAACAATTTCACATATAAAAAAAGAATGCTTGTAGTTGTCAATCCCAGATTCACCTCTTACATGTGTTATGTCATTGGCCATGTGGTGGGACTATGTTTGCACAGCTAGTAATTATTTTGTGGCTGCAAATTTGACCTGTAGGTTTGCAAAGTTCGCCTCCCATTGAAGTCAATGGGGCCCGCCGCGAACGTTATGGTTCGCGAACTATCGGCCGCGTTCGCCCATCACTAGATAAGAGGATTGTTAGCAGGTCTTATGTCTTTTGGAGCCTTTTGTGTTCAGGGTTTCTGCTCCTAAAAAAACAAAACAAAATGTAAAATCCCTAATTTGCATAATCTCCTTGGGCATTCTTTTAAGAACCATGTCCCACGTAGCCCCCTCCTACCTTCGCTAATCTTCTATGCCACTAACAGGTGTAGAAAGCTCATATTTGCACAAAATATATAGAGAAAAGCATATTACCTCTCACCAACAATAAAAAAAAAAAAAATTAATACATGTGACCCTGTCTCTTTAAGAGCTATCTGCTTTCATCCACTCACTTTAGACAGCATTTCCAAAGGCAGACATAGTTAAGCTGGACACACACTATACAATCTTCTCTGGATTTCTTCCCTCAGATTCACCAAAACCACATAACAAGAGGTCAAACCTTAAGATGGCTTTCACACCAAGCCGTCCATAGCGTCGGCGGTAAAACGCTGCTAAAAAGCTGTGTTTTATTGTCGGATTTGCAGCGCATTTCGGCCATTTCGGGGCACTTTTAACCCCTGATAGTGGCCGAGAAAGGGTTAAAATCGCCCGCAATACACCGTAATAGAGGCGTTTTGCCTGCGGTATTGCAGCGCTGTCCCATTGATTTCAATGGGGAGCAGCGGTGGAGGAGCGGTAAACACACCGATCCAAAGAAGCTGCTGGCAGGACTTTTGCTGACGTCCTGCCAGCGCACCGCTCCAGTGTGAAAGCCCGAGGGCTTTCACACTGGAGACAACGGAGCAGCAGTTTAAGGGCGGATTGTAGGTGCAATTTCTAACGCTATAGTGAATGCAAAACGCCCTCTGTGTGAAAGGGGTCTAAGAGTCTCGATTTGTATGCAATCGGGCAGGTCCTTGCACTACATGGCTCCGCCAAATCTATAGGAAACCAGACAACAAAAGTTGCATAGTGTGTATGGGATCTTAGATTCTGAGACCAAAAAACATTCAGGCTGTCAAGCCCAGAGGAGTACACAGCATAGCAAGGGAGCGAGGACAGCACATCCAGGGACAGGCAGGAGAGTCAGAATCTGAGTCTTTGACCTGGCAGGACTGCATAGAGAGAGGGAGCGAAGCCCTCACGACTGCAGACCCCCAAGATCATTACACCATTGCATGGCGACTGGCAGTCCCATCCTGTGCTGCCCATTTTCCTGCACCCTGTGACACCATTCACAGCCACTCTCAGACTAACAATAAAGCCAGGACAGCAGTGCAGCGTGCTGCATATAAAGAGAGGAAAAAATAACAACCAAAGGGAGAGACAATGATAACATTGCAGAGCTCTTATAATACCAAACCTGTACAATATCAATGCTGTTTAAGCATCATTTTGTCCATAGCCTTGGCACAAAAAGGCACCCAGTTTTAAAAAAAAGATTTACCTTCAGCATTCTCGGTCTTCCAAACTCAATGAGAGGATGAACATGGAGGGGTAAGTTCGGTAGGGGGGATGCAGCAATTAACAGGAGCAGACCAAAAAAAAGACCATCTTAGTTGGGGAGGGGATGTCTTTTATTCAGCTATACAGGTGGTAATATGGGGCTCCAGAGGAGATGTTAACCCATTGTGTGCTGACGGGAGGATGGGCCAGGAAATATATACAGTATATTTTTTGGTGTTGACTGTTCACAAATGTTTTCAGCCAGCAGGACAACTGTATAATTTATTTATATACATCAACATGTGTGTATTATAAAACTGTTGCCTCGACCCAGAGTATACAGAAAAAAAGTAATAGAATTTAAAAAGGGTACGATGCACTTATGTGCACTGCAACATTTAGATATGTAACGTTCATGTATATACCGTAAATGGTACATATACCATATCAAGTGTAGTTGAAACAGGCATTTAAACAACATATTTTGAATAAACATAATTTCTACTACAAAGGCAATGACACAAAATGCAATATTACTAAAACACAATTTGGGGGAATATTGTGAAGTGATATACCTTTGTTGGGAGATGTTTTCCCTGTATATTTATTGCTGTAAATATTTTATAGAGATCTTATTGTGATGTAACTGGAGCAAAGGTACTCAAAATAGAGCAGAAATTGTAATCAGTAACCAACTTGATTTTTCTTCATCAATGTGACTCAGCAAAACCATTAATAAAGTTCATCTACCTGCTATGACATGACTGTGTGCCAGTCCTGGGCAATACTAATCCTCTAGCTGTAGATGATCTATGACTCTTAGCATGATTCATTTACTATACATCCATAAATTATTAGTTCACCCCAAACTCTACTATTTTCCTTTTTCCAGCCATTCAGCAGGAAATCCAGCATGTTGAAATACATATAAATTCAATGCAGGTTTTCTCCACAAGAGCCTGTAATCTAGGGTGACCAGACATCCCCAGTTTCCGGGGACAGTCCCCGGATTGAGGACACTGTCCCTGGGCCAAGTCTGTCCCCGGTTTTGTCCCCGGATTGGATTTGAACAGGGGCTGGGGCAATTTCAAAGACAGTCAGTGCAGAATAAAAAAATAAAAAAATCTGAATTACACCCCTCTCGCTCTGCCGCTCCTACTCGCTTGGGGGAGTGTATTTTTTCCATTATCTGTGCTCCTTTCTGATGATCATGTGCTGGTTGGAGCTGCTCACATGTTCTTCTGCCTTGGCTCAAGTCCCAGCCAGCCACCTACCTGGTTATCTCCTTGCCTTCCCTGGCGGAGTGATTTTCCTCCGTTCCCCACCTAGTAGTAGACGGGGCCCGGGGAGTAAGACTTGACACGCTGTTATTGCCGCCATTACTAGTAAGAAAAAAAAAATATGTCCCCGGATTTCATTTTAAAAATCTGGTCACCTTACTGTAAGCACACAACATGTGGGACCCATTTTGTATTATATGACATGTCTGTCTAGGGTAAAGCTGTCTCTTTGACTCTGGTGCCTACAAGCACACACATAGCATGCCTATTGGGCATTCTGGCTCTAAAGACATAGTTTAATAGTTGGTAAGGTTGAAAAAAGACCATCCATCTAGTCCAACCCATGTACTTAAATTCAAATAAAATCAGAAATGGTGATGGGGTAAAAATATAACTGACAAAGTCTAATTATTGACAATAATGAATTTTACATCTATGGAAATAATACAGAGAGGTCAGCCCCTTTCAAAGTGTGGAACTAGGGTTGCCACATCATCCCTATCAGGACACATATGAATTACACAGGTTCTGAGGCCGATTTAATGCAGATAAGGAACCAAGTGAGTTTAATTACCACCTTAATCAGCCACAGAACCTGTGTAATTAATGTGTATCCTGGATTAAAGGGATAATGTGGCAACCCTATGTGGAACCCCTTTTTAGTCCATCTAGGTCCCAATAAATAGGGATGGCCGAACTGTTTTCCCGACGGTTGGTTCGAGGTGAATTTTGCGTGTTCGCGATTCGCCGGATCGGCGGACTATTGCTGCTGTTCGCCCGGCGGACATATGTGTTTACAGTGTGAAAGAACTTTGACCCATGATGACACATCCATCATGGGGTACAGGACAGTCAATTGAGACATTTCAGCACATGGACAATTGGACATACCCCCTACCTTATAAATAGACCTGATCTGGTGGCCATTTTACATTCTGTCTTATGTCAGTGTAGGGAGAGGTTGCTGTGTGGAGCAGGGACAGACTGTAGTGACACAAATCGCTAGCTATTAGGTCAACAAAAGTCCTTTTAAAGACTGGTATAGGAGTAGTACAGAATATAGGGTTCAGTGCACTGCTGTGCTGGTGATTGCAGCAGCCTGTCTTTTGTCAGTGTAGGGACAGGACGCTGTGTGGAGCAGGGAGAGACTGTAGTGACACAAATCACTAGCTATTAGGTGCACAAAAGTCCTTTTAAGGACTGGTATAGGTGTAGTACAGTATATAGGGTTCAGTGCACTGCTGTGCTGGTGATTGCAGCTGTCTTTTGTCAGTGTAGGGTCAAGAAGCTGTGTGCAGCAGGGACAGTCAGTTTAATCACTAGCTAGCTATTACTATTAGATCCACAAAGGTCCTTTTAGGGACTGGTATAGGTGTACAATATATAGGGTGCTGGTGCATTGTTGTGCTGCAGATTACTGCTCGTTTCTGCGGCTGTCTTTTATCAGTGTAGGGACCGAGGGACAGTCTGCAAATCACTAGCTACTAGGTCCACAAAGGTCCTTGTAAGGACTGGTATAGGTGTACAATATATAGGGTTGTGGTGCACTGCTGCTGACTGCTGCCCTATACTGCAGCAGTCTTTTATCAGTGTAGGAACTGAGGTACAGTCTGCAAATCACTAGCTACTAGGTCCACAAAGGTCCTTGTAAGGACTGGTATAGGTGTAAATATATAGGGTGCTGGTGCAGGGCTGTGCTGCAGATAACTGCTGGTTTCTGCAGCAGTCTTTTATCAGTGTAGGGACTGAGGTACAGTCTGCAAATCACTAGCTACTAGGTCCACAAAGGTCCTTGTAAGGACTGGTATAGGTGTACAATATATAGGGTTGTGGTGCACGGTGCTGGTGTCAGTGCTCTATATCACGGTGCTGGTGTCAGTGCTCTATATCACGGTGCTGGTGTCAGTGCTCTCTATCACGGTGCTGGTGATGATCTCCTGCACCCTCTTCATAGCCTACCTTGACCTTTCCTCTCCTCCATTGCCTTCATGCGCTCCTGAGTCCTGTATTGTCAAAATTTCACAGATAAAAAAAGAATGCTTGTAGTTGTCGATCCCAGATTCACTTCATACATGTGTTATGTCAGTGGGATGAATTAGAGTGGAGACAGGGAGTCAGGCCTTCTCTTCAACATCAGTGTCTAACTTCACAAATGTGCTTCTGGAAGAATGGTCATACATTCCCCATAGACACACTCCTAAACCTTGTGGTTAGCCTTCCCAGAAGAGTTAAAGCTGTTTTAGGGTGGGAAAACTCAATATTGAACCCAACGGACTAAGACTGGGATGCCATTAAAGTTCATGTGTGTATAAAGGCAGGCGTCCCAATACATTTGGTAATATAGTGTATCTGAGTAAGTCCTAAAAAGATTGGATTTGGAGGGCTGCCTGAAAAGACAGCAAGGAATAAATCTATTGTATACCTACTAATTAATTTAAAGTGGATGTAAACCCTCACGTATACCCAGTGTAGTGAACAGCCTCAGATGATACAGAGATGAAACAAAGCTTCCTACATAAGTTTTACATGTGTATCTGCTGTCTTCAGCTTTATATATTCTTTAGAATGTGCACATCATGTTAAGAGATTTTCTCTTTCTGTTCAGCACTAAGTGTGAAGTCTGAGCACGCAACCAAGACAGCTGATTGGAGGAAAGGCACACACCCCCACTCCACATAGTCAGAGACAGGCAGAGACTTGCGGAGCTATTTCCTGAATAGTTTAGCTCTGTGCTAATCTATTTATAGCAACCTCCCAGGACACAAAATTCAGGCTGGTTTTATATTGTGTGTTGGAGAACTTGTTAGAAGTTATTCATGAAGGAAAACACTGATAGGAGTATATAACAGAAAGTAGAAAATATCATTTTTTTCCCTACATTTTCAATTTTTTTATATTTTTTCCGCTTATATAATAAAAAAATAAAAAACCCAGTTGTAAGCAAATGCAATCAAAAGAAAGCTCTCTTTTGTCTGAAAAAGAATATACTTCATTTGCGTACAGTGTTGCATGATCACCAGTGTAGCACTGTTTCGCACAGTGCTGAATAGCAAAAGATGGCCTGGTCATGAAGGGGGTAAAACTTTCCAGAGCTAAAGTGGTTAATACATTCTATTCATTATGGTAAAAAATCTTCTGCATGAACAGCCCCCCCTCCCCCCATATTTACCTGAACTCAATCTCAATCCAGCTATGTGCATGAGAGCAGAGGCTCTGTCTGCTCTCTCCCACCTCATTGGCTCAGACACAGCAGTGGAAGCCATTGCCTCTTGTTGCCGTCAATTACAGCCAGTGATATGAGGGAGTGGGAGCCGGGGCCTAGGACCTAGGAGCACCAGCACAATCTGAGAGGAGGAGGATTGGGGCTGCTCTGTGCAAAACTATTACACAGAGTAGGTCATTTTAACATGTTTGTTATTTTAAAGAAAAAAATGTTTACATTTAGAATCACTTTCATTTCTGTGAAATAACTGCTGATCCTATAGGTAGAAGGGATATACAGTTATTTTGTGTGAGCAGCTTTTCTCATTAAGATTACAACACTATTTCAACAAGCACAGGACCTTTATAATTTTTTATGTGAATTTTTACTTTATGAAAAAACAAAGATCTATCAACACAATCATTTTTAGTATATTAGACCTTTTCCCTAATTTGTTGTTTATAGGAGTCAACAAGGCCACATATACATCAGTAGAATGTTGTCTAGTAAATAATACGATATTATCACATTATGTGGACAGTTCACATTGGCTCACAAACAGGTGGAAAGCTCTATTGATTTTTGTGGTTTCTGGCCTCTGAAGTTCAATCTGTTGAATTCCAAAGTGATTTGCTGGGAAGTTTTTCCCTTTGTCTCAGGAAGGACAAAGAAGAGGAAGGTCCCTGAGGCCACAATAACGAAAAAGAAGATGAGAAAACAGAAATCGCCCAGAGCAGCCTGGAAAATAGGGAACAGAATAAAAACAAAGTGGGATATGGTATCATGTGCCCAACCACTCACTGTATACCCCAAAAGACATACGTTTGTACACAGGTTAAATGGTAAACAGTATAAACGTAGTAGAGTCGCTTTTTCAAAACTTGGTTTAAAATTTGATATGAGGAGCATTGGAGTCTTAATTATTTCTTGCATTGCAATATTTGTTTTTATTACACTATATAAATGTGAAAAGGGTCATTATTCTGAGACATTGCTGCCATAATGTCATATACTCACCTGTATGTAGGGAAAGGCCATCCCAATTAAATAGAAATTAGTCCAGTTCAAACAGCCAATGATCACAAACACTGCAGCTCGAGTGGAGAGATTACTCATTTCATTAACTATCGCCAGCGTCAGCGTTCCTGTGAAAAAAGTACTCTGTTAGGTGGTGGCAGATTATTGATCCAACTGATCACCAGGGTATCATAACACATTTTACTAAACTGGTTCTAAAGGCAAAACGTTTTCTTTTTTACCTTAAAGTATATGTACACCCTCACCAATTAACCACTTTCAGACCGGACCATTTTGCTGGCTTAAGATCAGACCACTTTTTGCGATTCGGCACTGCGTCGCTTTAACTGACAATTGCGCGGACGTGCGACATGGTTCCCAAACAAAATTGACGTCATGTTTTTTTACCACAAATAGAGCTTTCCTTTGGTGGTATTTGATCACCCCTGCAGTTTTTATTTTTTGTGCTATAAACAAAAATAGAGGGACAATTTTGAAAAAAACGCATCATTTTTACTTTTGTTATAATAAATATCCCCCGAAAATATATAAAAAAACATTTTTTTCCCTCAGTTTAGGCCGATACATATTCTTCTACATATTTTTGGGAAAAAAAATAAGCAATAAGAGATTATTGATTGGATTGCGCAAAAGTTTTTGCGTTTACAAAATAGGGGACAGTTTTATGGCATTTTTACTAATATTATTTTTTTACTAGTAATGGTGGCGATTAGCGATTTTTATTGTGACTGCGACATTATGGCGGACACATCGGACATTTTTGACAAATTTTTGGGACCATTGTCATTTATACAGCAATCAATGCTATACAAATGCATTGATTCCTGTGTAAATGACACTGGCAGTGAAGGGGTTAACCAGGGGGTGGCAGTGTAGGGGTTAAGTGTTCCTAGGGGCGTGTTACTAACTGTGGGGGGCTGGGTTTTGTGTTAGTGAACACTGATCTCTGCTCCAATCACATGGAGCAGAGATCAGTGTCACTTGTTGATAGGCAGAATGGGGAGATGCTATTTACAATGGCATCTCCCCGTTCAACCGCCCCGTGAGACGATCGCAGGTATCCTCGTGGCGATCAAGTCCGCGGGACCCGCGACCGGACTCACGGGGGTCCCGACCGCCACTCGAGCACGCTGCGGGCGGCATTTAAAAATGGATGTACCTGTACGCCAATATGCCTGCCCGTGCCATTCTGCCGATGTACATCGGCGTGCGCCGGTCGGGAACTGGTTAAAGGCAAAACATTTGTGTATAGATAGAAAAAACATTATAAAAACCTTTTCCTCTTTTTATTTAAGTGATTACACTCCCTCTGTTTCTCAGATTCATAGGAGCTGGAGGGAGCAAAAGCAGCACACTGAACTACCCAGTAAAATACTGGCAGCGGGGGGTGGGGGGCCTTCAGCATAAGTCTAATCATTGGAGGAGAGCACACTAAGTTCCCAGCACAGCTAGAGAACTGATCATGCTGTGCTCCCAAGCTTGGTGTGGTCAGTTTTTAATAATAAAGCAGAGAAACTCATGTTTTCTTGCCACTAGGGATGGGCCGAACACCCCCCGGTTAATTTCGCACCAGAACATCTCGAACAGGTAAAAAGTTCTACCGAACATGCAAACTCTATTAAAGTCTATGGGACATGGACATCAAAAATCATGAAAAGTCGTTGTTTTAAAGGCTTATGTGCAAGTTATTGCCATAGAAAAATGTATGGGGACCTGGGTACTGCCCTAGGGGACATGTATCAATGCAAAAAAAGTTTTTAAAACAATAGTTTTTTAAAGGAGTAGCGATTTTAATGATGCTTAAAGTGAAACAATAAAAATTAAATATTCCTTTAAATATCGTGCAGGGGGTCCCCCTAGTCTGCCTGTAAAGTGGCGCATCTGTACAATTTATAGAAAATGCCGCGGTAATAATGACATTTCTAAAGGAAAAAATATAATTTAAATTTGCTTGCGGCTGTAATGTTTTGCCGACCCCCAGCAATACAGATTTTAAAAAATGGGGAAAAAAACTGTGTAAAGTCCACCCCTCCCAGTCCATATGGATTTTAAATGGAACCCCGTGCCAAAATTGGTGCTGTGGGCAAGGGGGGGACCTCACATAAGGTCAGAAGGGGGCAGGGTCACCCGGTTATGTCACCGGGTGGCCCTGCCCTTGCCTATATAAGAGCTGTCAAAGTGAAGAGAGAGCAGTCCACGGGAGGTGGAGCGTTTTCCATTTTTCCTATTTTTCGGGTCCGTCAGGTGGCGGGACACTTTTTTCATTTTTTAACCAATTGCTTACAGAGCACTTTCATCCCCTTCCTGCCTAGGCCAATTTGCAGCTTTCAGCGCTGTCACCACGTGACATTTTTTATCATTTTCTTCACACATATAGAACTTTCTTTTGGTGGTATTTAATCACTGCTGGGTTTTTTATTTTTTGCAAAAAAAAGAAAAGACCAAAAATGTTAAAAAGTTTTTCTTAGTTTCTGTCAGTAAATTTTGTAAATAAGTAATTTTCTCCTTCACTGATGTGCACTGATGAGGCAGCACTGACAGCCACTGATAGGCTGCACTGATGAGGTGGCAATTATGGGCACTGATTAGGTGGCACTGATGAGCACTGATAGGCGGAACTGATGGGTGGCACTGGTGGGCACTGATAGGTGGCACTAATAGGCAGCCTGGGTGGGCACTGATAGGCGGCACGGATGGGCAGCACTGATGGGCATTGATGGGTGGTGGCACTGAAGGGCAGCAATTATGGGAATTGATGGGCAGCACCGATAGGTGAATCTGATAGCCAGCATTGATGGGCACTGATTGGTGACACTTGTGAGCACATATAGCTGCCACTGGTGGGCACTGATTGCTCGCAGTGGTGGTGCTTTACTGTAATCAGGGCACTGATGATCAGTGCCCTGATTACATGTCTCGATGTCCCCTGCGAGGAGATGCCGCTGATCGGCTCTCCTCACCACACACTCTGTCAGTGTAAGGGGATGAGAGTCGATTATCGACATTTCCATGTTTACATGTGACCAGCTGTAATTGGAAGCAGCTGATCACATGGTTAAAGAGCCATGGCCACTGCTCTTTATAGAGATCGGGGTTGCACCGTGTCCTAGCAACATGGTGCGGCCATGATCGCCACGCTGCGTGCCCCTGTAGGCACGCAAGAGTGGATGTTCTGGGACGATGTCATATAACGTCGTCCTAGGACAAGAACCACACCGCCCCTCCGTCATTTTACGGTGGGCAGGCGGAAAGTGGGTAATAAGGCTACTTTCACACTGGGGCAGGGGGGCGTCAGCGGTCAAGCGCCACTAATTTTAGCGGCGCTTTACAGCTATTACTGCTATTTACCCATCCCTATGAGTCTTGGCTTCTTGAACTCTATAAGTGTTGAATTTTAATTCATTTATAACAACGTTGTTATGTATGATGTGTGGTGGAGGTTTTGAATTTACATTTTTTGTCCTCCATTTTCAAATAATCTTATGTCCAATAAATTATACTTATTTTTGCTAGCATACTGTTATACCAACTGCTGGGCATCTTCCTGGTATGTTGATCCACACATGGCTTTGTGGAATGACAGATACAGCACAAGTCCTCCAGATGATCCCCGTTTATTAGGGTGAGTCATTCTATCTGACTTTGCAGCGTGATTGACCAAAGCATGCTTTGGCCAATTAGCACCCATCAATGCACTGTGATCTCACAGTGCATTATGGGGCACTCGTTGGCGGGGGAACGTCCCGTGAACGCTCTATATTTTCGTTTGTTCTATGAACAAATGAACACACAACATAAGTTCGACTCGAACATTGGGCCATTCTCTACTTGTTACCTACTTTATCTTGTGGTCACTTGCAATAAGTGTGTGCCCCTGTTCTCGGCTGGCTGGGGCAAAGGTAATGAGCTGTCATGTTATTGTTGGTCAGTGAGGAAGAATCAGTATGGAGATAAGGAATTATGTCCTTCCAGAGAAGCACGGATTAAGAATGCAATGATATAAGGAGTGCTGGACATGACAGTGTGGATGAGGGACACAGAGGGTTAAGCTTTATGGGTGGAGCTGAGGAAAAAGGTTTGCAGGAAACAAGTTCAGTGTAGGGGAGGGGTCATATAAAAGGGAGGGGTGTGGCTTTAAGGGATCATTCGGAGCCCAGCGTGACACAGAGGAGGCAGTTTTTCGCTGCTCCTCTGCTATGGCTGACCTGGAGGGACTCTTCGCGCGGCTGCGACGGGCAGCGGAGGTACACAGCACGGACTGGCTGCGGGACTGCGTGGGTGACCTGGCGGACGGCGAGGAGGACGGCGGCGGGACAGGTGAGGTGCAGCTGCGCGCGCGGAGGTCTCGGCCTCCGGCGCGTTTTTCCCCTGGGCCTACACCTCGGCCACCTCGTGACTCCCGGAGCCCGGGGGAGGACCGTTCGGTCCCCCCGGCAAAACGACCGGTACTCGGCTCTCCCCGGTCCGGGCGGTCGTTGCGCCGCCGACCGGAGGGGGGCGGGGCTTCGCGGCAGCGTGGCAATGGCGCCGGGCCTGAACGGGGCCCGGTGGAGGAGGGGGGGAGGGCGGGTGGCTCGGGGTTTGGGGGTCAGGGGGGGTGCGCATGGCGGTGGATCAGCAGCCTGCGGGCTCAGGAGCGGTGATCCGCGCGGTGGGGGGCGGGGGTGCCTCGGGGGGGCCGCATGATGGAGGGGGGGAGGGCGGGTCACAGAGGGCCGCCAAGGTGCCTGGCAGGGCCGGTTTCAGACGCCGGCATGCCGGGGGCGGCGGGGGAGGAGGACATTGCCTGCAGTCCCGGATCGCATGGACCGGAAGGACCACTCGGAGCACAGTGGGATGGCGGCGTCCCCGGTGCGCGCTGGTGAGGTCGGGTCCGAGAGCGAGCTGTCCCAGGAGGAGGAGGTGTCCTTTGCTGCGCCCGGACCGGTTCAGGTCGGCGGGGCCCCGGGGGGGCCAGGTAAGTTGCGCGAGTCTACATTGCTGGCGGAAGCTTTGCGTGGTCTGATGGGGGTGTCTCAGGGGGGTTCGGGGCCCACGGGGTCCCGGGATGACATGGGGGGGTTTCGGCTGGTCCTTTGGGGGGGTGGGGCCAGTAGCCTCGGGGGGGCCCTCGGGTCCGCTGCAGGAGCTGTTGGAGGGGCTGCAGGCCCTCGTTGGTAAGTTTGCTGGGGGCTCGGGGTCGCCTCAGGTGGGCCCCTGGCTGAGTACTGGGGGGGCCGGGGGGTCAGAGGCTGTGCCTGCGCGGGACGCACCGCCTGCGGTGGCGTCGGGGAGCGTGGATGCGGGGGCTGGGGGCTCGGGGGTCCCCCCGGAGCCTGCGGACCCGGGGGCGCGGTCCGATCTGGTTAGGCTCGCGGATGCTGCCCGGTGCGAAGTTTATGTTTGCTTCGAGGGCCCGTTGGGGGCGCATTTGAAGCAGGAGGTGAGGGACAAGATCGGCAAGGGTGAGTATGTGGAGATTTTCTCTTTACTCCCCCTCGAGAAGTTTAACTTGGATAGGGTCAAGCCGGACAGTTCCAAGAAGGACGACGAGGAGAAGCGTAGGTATCGGCACATTTGCGAATTGGCTTCAGGCGTTCGCTATCTTGGCTAGCGTGATAGGGGAAAAGAACCCCGAGCATTGCTCGGCGTTATTTTTTTACCTGGACGCGATTGGTGAGGCTCATCGAGTGTATGGGGGGTTGGCGTGGCTGCGCTATGATGAGCAGTTTCGTCAGCGGAAGGCGGTGCGGGCTGAACTGCGCTGGGATCACAAGGACATAAGCCTATGGATGAGGCTTATGTCTGCGCCGCGGACGCCCACTCCGTTTCTTCAGGGGGGGGCCGGGAGTGCGTCGTCCTCGGGGCTGCCGGCCGGAAAAAAGTGGGGGGTGTGCTGGCCCTTTAATGAAGGGGCTTGTAAATTCGGGGGAGCGTGCCGTTTCAAGCATGAGTGCTCCGGGTGCGGCGGCACCCACCCCCTGTCCCGCTGTTTCAAAAAGGGTAAGCGCGCCGGCGATGCCGGTCACAAAAGGGATGACGCCGGTGAACCTGGGAAGGATGCTTCCTTTCCTAAATAGGTATCCGGATGGTGAGGCGGTGCGAGGGTTGATTTCGGGCTTTCGGGACGGTTTTAGGATTCCCTGTTCTTTAGAGGGGGTGCCGCAGTTAGCCAGGAATTTGCGCTCGGCTTTAGATCACCCGGGGGTGGTTGATAACAAATTGGGTAAGGAGGTGGCGCTGGGCCGGATGGGCGGGCCTTTCGAAGTGCAGCCGTGGGGGGACCTGGTGGTCTCCCCGTTGGGTGTAGTTCCTAAGAAGGAGCCGGGGAAGTTTCGCTTGATTCATCATCTGTCTTTTCCGAAGGGGGGGTCGGTCAACGATTTCATTGACCCGGAGGCGTGTACGGTTTCCTACACGTCTTTTGACATGGCGGTTCGGTGGGTCAGGCGGTATGGTCGCGGGGCTCTAATGGCCAAGGCGGATGTGGAATCGGCGTTTCGGCTTCTACCGGTTCACCCGGACAGCTTCCGGCTGTTGGGGTGCCATTGGCGGGGCAAGTTCTATGTAGATTTGTGCCTGCCCATGGGTTGTTCCATTTCCTGCGCCTATTTTGAAGCTTTTAGCTCATTTTTGGAATGGGTGGTGAGAGATGTTTCGGGCCTGGAGTTGGTCATCCATTATTTGGATGATTTTCTGTGCGTGGGCCCGCCTGCCTCCAGTGTGTGTGCGATTCTCCTCTCCACGTTGCAGCACATTGCGGGCAGGTTCGGGGTGCCGTTGGCGGGGGATAAGACGGAAGGCCCGGTTACGGAGTTGAGTTTTTTGGGCATAGTGATTGATTCGCTGGCAATGGAGTGTCGATTGCCAGAGAATAAATTACGGGATCTGCAAGCAGAGTTGGCGGGGATGCAGGGCCGGCAGAAGGTTCAGCTTCGGGCCCTGCAGTCCCTGCTGGGCAAGCTGAATTTCGCTTGCCGGATCATCCCTATGGGCCGTGTGTTCTGCCGACGGCTGTCGGGGGCCACCGCCGGGGTGACCGGACCTAACCATTTTGTGCGTTTACGGAAGGAACACAGGGAGGACCTGCGGGCTTGGCATGAATTTTTGGAGTCGTATAACGGGCGGGCCATGTGGATGTCAGGGCCAGTGAGCAACTTCGATGTGGAGTTGGTCACTGACGCGGCTGGGTCTACGGGTTATGGGGCATTTTTTCGGGGCCGGTGGAGTGCTGAACCTTGGCCGCGCTCCTGGGAGGTTGCGGGGTTGTTGGGCAATTTGGTTTTGCTGGAATTATTCCCGGTAGTGTTGGCGTTGGAGCTGTGGGGGGAGGAGTTTCGTAATTTGAAGTTGCGCATCAATTGCGACAACATGGGGGTGGTTCAGGTCATCAATCGGATGACTGCTTCCTCGCCCCCGGTCATCCGGCTGCTACGGCAGCTGGTTTTTCGATGTTTGCGGCTCAATGTTTACGTTTATGCAGTACACATACCTGGGGTGGAGAATTCCTTGGCTGACTCGCTCTCTCGTTTTCAGTGGGACAAGTTCCGGCAGCTGGCGCCGGGAGCGGAGCAGTCGGGGGCACCCTGCCCCGGGTGGATGTGGGAGCTGCCCTTGGAATCGCCGCAGGTTGGTTGAAGAGGTCATTGAGTGAGGCTACATGGTCCGCTTATTCTAGGGTGTGGGCGGAATGGTGGGCATTACTGCGGGAGGTTGGCGTAACTGGTCGGGGCTCCGACCAGCGCTGGGTGGTACTGTACTGGGTGGCCCGGAACATAGAGATGGGACTGTCGCCTGCGTCTATTGAGCGGAAGCTGGCAGGGTTGGCCTTTTTGTTTAAGATGTGGGGGGAGCCGGACGGGACGAAGGATTTTTGGGTGCGGCAAACGTTGAAGGGGTACAGGAAAGATCGGAGGGGTCGGGATGCGCGCCGGCCGGTGTCGTTTGACAATTTGGTGGCAATTTGTTCTCGGCTGGTGGACGTTTGCTCGTCTGCTTACGAGACCGTTCTGTTTACGGCAGCTTTTTCGTTGGCGTTTTATGTGGCGTTTAGGATAGGGGAGTTGGTGTGTCGCTCGAAACGGGTGGCTGGGGGTTTGTTGGATCAGGATGTGCAGGTGGTCGCGGATCGGGTGAGTATACGGTTGCGTAGGTCCAAGACTGATCAACGGGGCAAAGGAGTGGCGATTACGCTGCTCGCCCTTCCGGGCTCGGCTGTGTGCCCGGCGGCGGCGGTACGGGCCTTCCGGGCGGTGCGGCCTGCGGGGGCGGGCCCCTTTTTGGTGCATGCGGAGGGCTCTTTTCTATCCCGCTTTCAGTTTGTGTCGGTTTTTCGGCAATGCCTGAGAGCGGTGGGTTTGGATGAGCGGGAATACGCGTCACACTCTTTCCGGATCGGGGCGGCAACAGAAGCTGCACGATGTGGGCTGGGGGAGGCGGTAGTTCGCCGGATTGGTAGGGGGGAGTCCCGGAGGTTCCGGTCCTATGTCCGGCCGCAGTTGATACTGGGGTAATTTGGGGTGCGGCTGGGGGTGTTGATTGTTGTTGGGATTTCTGGGGGGGAGTACTGTGATTGTAACATTACGTTGGTTGTTGTGTTATTTCTTTTGTTTTTATTCCAGATGGAGGTTCTCCACGCCTCGTTTGGATCCTGGGGCATTCGTACGTGTGCTGGGGGGCCAGGAGAGGTGATTCTCTACCAGCAGGCAGGCAATTGGGTATCCCCAGGCGGGTGGCTAGGGTGAAGTGGTTGGGGTTCCCGGGCATGCGGTGGGAGCGTGTTATGAGGGAGGTGGAGCGCTTTGCTTTGAGAGACAGGCCCCCGGATGTGCTGGTTGTTCATGCTGGGGGCAACGACCTGGGCGTTCGAAAGGTTAAGGATATTTTGGTGGACATTAAGGCGGACGTGTTGCGCCTGCGAGTCCTTTTCCCGGGCACCATTTTGGTGTGGTCGGACATTGTGGCCAGAACGGTGTGGCGGTGGGCTAGGTCTTTAGCCAGCATTGAAAAAACTAGGATAAGGGTGAATAAGGTGGTTGGGCGGTTTGTGGTGCAGAACGGGGGCATTGTGGTTCGACATCGGGAGTTGGAGGTGAATGTGGGTCTTTATCTTCGGCAGGATGGCGTTCACCTATCGGATGTGGGGATTGACCTTTGGTCCTTGGGCTTACAGGAGGGGATACAAAAAGCTCTTCGGGTGGGGGGTGGCCCTCAAGGTTGAGGGGGTCACCCTTTCGGGCTGTGGCGGTGTGTTTTCTGGTGGTTTCTGACGGTAGACAGGTACTCAGAAGGGATCTGAGGGTGTGGGGGGCTCATCTAACGATCGGCCCCTCTGGGTATTCCTGAACGTTGGAGGGAATACGGTTATGTTCACTGGCGGAAGTTGTCTCCGACCGGTCACAGGTGGAGGCCTTTGGGAAGTTGGTCTGGTGTACCGCAGTGATTTGGTATTGGCTTAAGTGGGGTCACCGTCAGAGATCACCAGAATGGGCAGTTAATGTTATTTAATGTGGTTTAATGTTAATAAAGTTATTTATATTTATATATTTATATATATTTATATATTTTCATATTTACAAGTTATTGGAGTGAATTTTGAGTTATGTTTAATAAAGGCTGTTGTGGCCAGTTTACTCCAACCTATGGTGTGGTCTCGTTTCTAATAGGGGAAGGTATGGGTAAGGAATAATATAAGGGGAACATTCAGACTACACTAGTCATGTTTTCATTGGCTACATGAGTGTTCCAGGTCCATGAACCAGAGATACGAAACCAGACACAGCCAGATATCTAGCATTTTTTAAAGGAGACCAATGGTGCCAGCCCTTATCTTTCTCTAATAACAGGTATACTATAATGTCTAAGTCCAGGAATGATCTTTATTGCATACTTACATTGGTCCAGCTTGGCAAAGTAAGCATGTATATCTCATAGCTGATGGGCTGCTAGGGAAGCTGACAATCGCTGTGCTACTACTGTGATAACTGCAAACCACCAGGTCCTGTGCCAAGCTACTTCCCCTCTGCACACTGACCACAGAATGTCACTAATTCGGCACTGCTAATATTCATAGAATGCCTTGAATTCTTTTCTATGAATACAAGTCACTCTCTGACTAGACAAAGTGGAGAGGAGGAGCGGTGAGGTCACAATCTTTACTTTGTCCAGTCAGCGAACTCCTTCAATTCCCCAGCAACCCTACAGGTTTGAGATATGCATGTTTGTTTTGAAGCTGGGTATGTGTTACATACACAAGAAACACTGTGAGAAAGAAATGTTGATTACTAATGTATGAGAAAACACACGGTGGAAAAGGACTGTTTGACTTTTTTTTTTATTAATAGGGGATTTACCATATGGATTTTGTTTTTCTTTTTTACGTATAAAGATGATACTTAAAGTGGTTGTAAAGGTAGAACGTTATTTTATCTTACTGCATTCTATGGATTAACATTAAAACCCTTCTGTGTGCAGCAGCCCCTCTAATACTTACCTGAGCCCCATCTAGATCCAGCGATGTTGCAGGAGTGTCTCGGTTACCCAAGATTCCCCTCCTCATTGGCCATTGGCTCCCGCTGCTGTCAATCATAGTCAGTCAGCCAATGAAGAGAGAAAGGGGGCAGGGCCAGGCCGCAGCTCCTTGTCGGAATGGGTGCCCCCATAGAAAGCTGCTTGCTGTGGGCCACTCAACAGGAGGGAGGGGCCAGGACCACCAAAGAGGGACCTGAGAAGAGGAGGATCTGGGCTGCTCTGTGCAAAACTACTACACAGGGCAGGTAATTATAACATATTTGTTATTTATAACTTATAAAAAACACTTTAAATATGAGGTTTCACACATTATATAGGTGGATGCACTTTTTATGTTTGCATGAGATATGCATTAGCATAGAGAGCATTCCTGGTGTTCATTTTTACCTCTAGGCAGGTATAAAATAAACAAATGTATGCTGCTCTGTTTCTATTACAGCACAGCTTATATTGTGAGAGGGAGAAGCAGCAGGATTGCTGCAGTATTTCAGTGCTTATGAACTAATAATAACATGTTGATAGGAGGAGAGAGTATAGTGACAGATGAGCTCATCAGTCTGCTGCCCCTTCTTTCACTATCCATTTAGAGCAGTGGTCTGCAAACTGTGGCCCTTTGCTTGCCTTTATCCAGGCCCTTGGGGCACTATTCCTTCCACTGACACCAACAATGGGGCATCATTTTGGTCACTGATACCAACAATAGGGCACTATTCCTCCCATTTACACCAACGGCAGGATAGTGTTCTTCCCACTGATGCCAATGATGGTGCACTATTCCTTCACCTGATACCAACATTGGGGCAATATTTCTCCTTCAAATACCAACAATGGGGCATTGTTTATTCCCCTTGAGGCCAGAACCTTTTCTACACTCACTGGCCACAGTTTGGCTCAGTCTGAAGGGCAGTACACCCACCCTTTGTTTATAAAGTTTGGACACCAGTGATTTAGAGAATGAGGGACAGCCCTGACTGTGTTATTCAACTGCAGGAGAAAAACATGATATCTCCTGTGCTGTGCTATGTGGTGGGTTTGTGAAAAACTCAGGACTGAATGTATTTAGCTGTTGGTTTGGAATTCAACTTTAGGTGAATTTCTTTGGTTGAATGACTAATACAGCTGTGGAAATACAATGGTGTCAGTCACTGTCTGGGTGAAGTGGGCTGAAAGAATTTAAGTGAGGGCTCTGGAAAGATCTAGCTGGATCCAAATAAAAGTACAATTTTAAACCTATTTGTAGACAGGCCCACATAGCAAAATGTTTAAAAATGACTTCCTAATCTATTGCTAGACTTGCCAGGCTTCACAAGTTTGTTGCACAATTGCAGTAAGACTGCATTGCATGACTCCAGAACAACTTTCTTTGCAAACTTTTGGTAGGTCAGCTGCAAATTCTAGTTCCATTATGTCGAACTATAGTCATCCCACCAAAGCCATCACTGGCTGAATTTTCATGCTGTAGACTTGCAGAACTCTTACTGTAGACTCCCTATTGTAACTTTTCTCTTGCTAGAGACTTGCCATGCAGATTTGATAAAAATTGGAAAAGCGTCAACTAGAGCTTGTGCTTCAAGTGCTCTGCAAGTGTACAACTTGCCAGTGAAAATGTGCAGCAAGTTAACAGACTTACAGTGCCTTGCAAAAGTATTCGGCCCCCTTGAACTTTTCAACCTTTTGCCACATTTCAGGCTTCAAACATAAAGATATAACATTTTTATGTTTTGTGAAGAATCACCAACAAGTGGGACACAATTGTTAAGTGGAACAAAATCTATTGGATATTTTAAACTTTTTTAGCAAATAAAAAACTGAAAAGTGGTGCGTGCAAAATTATTCAGCCCCTTTACTTTCAGTGCAGCAAACTCACTCCAGAAGTTCAACGAGGATCTCTGAATGATCCAATGTTGTCCTAAATGACTGATGGTGATAAATAGAATCCACCTGTGTGTAATCAAGTCTCTGTATAAATGCACCTGCTCTGTGATAGTCTCAGGGTTCTGTTGAAAGCGCAGAGAGCATCATGAAGACCAAGGAACACACCAGGCAGGTCCGTAATACTGTTGTGGAGAAGTTTAAAGCTGGATTTGGATACAAAAAGATTTCCCAAGCTTTAAACATCCCAAGGAGCACTGTGCAAGCGATCATTTTGAAATGGAAGGAGTATCAGACCACTGCAAATCTACCAAGACCTGGACGTCCCTATAAACTTTCAGCTCAGACAAGGAGAAGACTGATCAGAGATGCAGCCAAGAGGCCCATGATCACTCTGGATGAACTGCCGAGAACTACAGCTGAGGTGGGAGAGTATGTCCATAGGACAACAATCAGTCGTACACTGCACAAATCTGGCCTTTATGGAAGAGTGGCAAGAAGAAAGCCATTTCTCAAAGATATCCATAAAAAGTCTCATCTAAAGTTTGCCACAAGCCACCTGGGAGACACACCAAACATGTGGAAGAAGGTGCTCTGGTCAGATGAAACCAAAATCGAACTTTTTGCGCACAATGCAAAACGATATGTTTGGCATAAAAGCAACACAGCTCATCACCCTCAACACACCATCCCCACTGTCAAACATGGTGGTGGCAGCATCATGGTTTGGGCCTGCTTTTCTTCAGCAGGGACAGGGAAGATGGTTAAAATTGAGGGGAAGATGGATGCAGCCAAATACAGGACCATTCTGGATGAAAACCTGTTGGAGTCTGCAAAAGACCTGAAACTGGGACGGAGATTTATCTTCCAACAAGACAATGATCCCAAACGTACAGCAAATTCTACAAAGGAATGGTTCACAAATAAATGTATCCAGGTGTTAGAATGGCCAAGTCAAAGTCCAGACCTGAATCCAATCGAGAATCTGTGGAAAGAGCTGAAAACTGCTGTTCACAAACACTCTCCATCCAACGTCACTGAGCTCGAGCTGTTTTGCAAGGAAGAATGGGCAAGAATTTCAGTCTCTTGATGTGCAAAACTGATAGAGACATACCCCAAGCGACTTTCAGCTGTAATCGCAGCAAAGGTGGCTCTACAAAGTATTAACGCAAGGGGGCCGAATAATTTTGCACGCCCCACTTTTCATTTTTTTATTAGTTAAAAAAGTTTCAAAAATCCAATAGATTTCGTTCCACTTCACAATTGTGTCCCACTTGTTGGTGATTCTTCACAAAAAATAAAAATTTTACATCTTTATGTTTGAAGCCTGAAATGTGGCAAAAGGTTGAAAAGTTCAAGGGAGCCGAATACTTTCGCAAGGCACTGTACAATTCAACACTGCCACACATTAGTGGCAAGTTCTCCTTGCTATCTGGGGGTGTACTACATGGGTTAAACGTGTGGTGATTTTGGGGTTAACTGTGGATGGTGGTGCTTCAGCTTGGGTTAGGTCACTTCCATAGTGGGGTATATAAGGGAGAGGAAGTGGTTCCCTGAGACTCTTTCAATGGAAGATAGTAGGAAGGTCACAGATGCAACAATGTAGTTCTCACTAAACGGAGGATGATACATGAACTTATGGACCTAAGCACAGGGATAGAGACAGGAGGAAGAGAGACTTAGAGCTAGCCTATGGGAATACAGGTATGCACACAAATGCCACAGCCAAAGTCACAGTTCTTGTAACATTCAGAAGTACTGCATGTTCAATTGTTTATTGAAAGAAAATCTATGTTAACAAGCAATGACCTCTTGAAGCATGTTGCGCTAGAAACATATGAAAAGTCTGTCATCTAACGACAACACCTTAAACTTAAATCGAAATAATAATTTACATTATTCATCAATGCCTTTCAGGTCACTATATAGAACAGTGATTCTCAACCAGGGTTCCGTGGAACCCTATGGTTCCTCCAGAGGTTGCTAGGGGTTCCTTCAGCATTGAGGTTCCTTCAGCTTTGGGCCATTTCTGTCTCTCGTATAAGTTCCCACTACACCATTGATCTTTTTAGCTATCTGTAAGGAGGTAAATCTTCCCAATGGCCACAGATATAAGGACCATTCTTCCCACTGACCATCACACTAATGTATCATGAGTTGTAGATTCTAATTGTTAGCAGGGGTTTCCAGAGACTGGAGAAATATATCAAGGATTCCTCTGGGTTGAAAAGGTTGAGAAAGGCTCATATAGAAGAATGAAGTTTATATTCCTGCCGTAATTTTTAATGGGGAATGAAGTGTACTGTTATGGAGTAATGGAAGTGAGTGTGAAAATTTCTGATAGAAAAGGAGGAGTGACCAGTTCGGAAGCGATGGTGGCTGATGAAGGAGGTTCCAGTAGGTGGGGAAGAATAATTCCTGGTTGATCTGCCTCTCGTCCAGTCTCTATTCTAGTGCTCATTGTTAAATGGAACTTCTCAAGGGCCGGACCTGGACCACAAGTGTGCAAGGTGTTCAGTGGCTTCCCGTTATGCCCTTGGGCTGAGTTCAAAGTAAAATATATGGAATTGGTGGAGGGTAATGGGTGTTCAGCACTGTGCTCTCAAAATGTCTCTGTTTAACGACTGGGGCATGAGTGCCTGGAGTTAGTGAAGAAACCTGACAATGTGTTCTGTGAAATGGCCTCAACAGGTACAAATTCTCACAACAGCTAAATTATACATTTAATTTGGTTGGCACAAATTTCCCCGGTGCAGACAACACATTATTTTCCCATTCGTCACAAGAATGTGTTTCTCTCTTTTAGCCTGTGGACCAACTGCACCACATTTCTCTATATAGATTGGACACAAGCCAAACTCTTAGACCCCTTTCACACCAGGGCGTTTTACAGGCGCTATAGCGTTAGAAATAGCGCCTGCAATCCGCCCTAAAAAAGCTGCACCATTGTTTGTAGTGTGAAAGCCCGAGGGCTTTCACACTACAGCGGTGCGCTGGCAGGACGTCAGGGAAAAGTCCTGCTAGCAGCTTCTTTGGAGCTGTGAAGGAGCGGTGATTGAAATCAATGGGGCAGCGCTGTAATACCACCGGCAAAACGCCACTATTGCTTTGTATTGCTGGCGGTTTTAAACCTTTCTCGGCCGATAGCGGGGGGGGTAAAAGCACCCTGCTAGTGGCCGAAATGCACCGCAAATCCGGCGGTAAAGCGCCGCTATAAATAGCGGCGTTTTACCGCCCACGCTATGGGCGGTGTGGTATGACAGGGGTATTAAAGCGGAACTAAACCCAACAATTTAACCATTTCATAAAACAGTTACATTCTCAGCATGCTCAGAGTGCTAACTGTCATGCCGCATACACACGGTCGAACTGTTTGACGTACTTAGTCCGTTGAAACACATTTCAGCGGACAATCCGCTCGTGTGTGGGCTTCAGCTGACTTTTTCAGCGTGCAGTCCGGAGTACTAAGAATTTTGGATTTTCCAAAAATCTGTCCGTCGTACTTTGGTTTCAGCGGACAATACGGTCGTCAGTATGCTAGTTCGACGGACTAAGAATGGCGCATGCCCAGAAAGGATTTACACGGCGGAAGGGTGCTTTGCTGTGTCTTGGACTTCCTATTTCTAGTCCCGTCGTACGTGCTGTACACGTCATCGCGCAAGCTTTCGACGGACTGTTTGTGCATCCGTGTGTGGTCAAGTCCGTTCAGTGGAAAGTACGACGGATTGTCCGTCGGATTGTATGACGGACTAAGTACGTCAAACAGTTCGACCGTGTATACGCGGCATTACATTCACTTGTGTTTGCAACAAAACTCTCAAACTGTCAAATAGCTGGTGTCATAACTGATCACATGTGGAGCACCACGCCAGTTGCAGATCAAACAGAAGCTAAGATCTCAGCTTATATGGCTAAAAAGAATAAGAGGGTTTAGTTTTGCTTTAAGAAGAATTCACAAGTATCAAGCCTCGCCCTTTAGACCTTGAAATAGAAATAAGGTGCTACTACCCTGGAATGTGAGAAAATCCTCTAGAGGTGTTGGGGCGCAGGAAATGTGTTAACATCTGCTGTACCACAAGTGTCTTTTACAGAATACGAATACATTTGAAGATATTTAAGAGCATGTATGGAGTTGCAGATTGTCTTCTTCTACTAATAGCCCTTTAGACGCCCAGAACCACAATCCAAATATCACTCCAGGCTTGTTCTGCCAGTTGCACTGACACAAATTACCGTATATACTCGAGTATAAGCCGAGATTTTCAGCCTCTTTTTTGAGGCTGAAAGTGCCCCCCTCGGCTTATACTCGAGTCATCGCTGTCTGCCCGTTCGATCAGCGTGTCGAGCAGACAGACAGCGGCCATTCTATTCAAAAGCCGCGCCTCCGGCTCCGCCTTCGCCTGTGATAGGCGGAACACTGAATTTCCCAGCAGCCTGTGTTCCGCCTATCACGGACATCGTATCATCCTCGTACTACGGACGAGGATGATACGACGTCTGTGATAGGCGGAACACAGGCTGCTGGGAAATTCAGTGTTCCGCCTATCACAGGCGAAGGCGGCGGCGCAGCTTTTGAACTTTACAATGGCCGCCGACGAAGAGGGCACGGGACGGAGGCAAGGCAAGGCACGGCACGGCACGGGACGGGACGGGACGGGGGCAAGGCAAGGCACGACACGGGACGGATGCAAGGAGGCACGGCACGGCACGGGACGGAGGCAAGGAGGCAAGGCACGGGACGGAGGCTCGGGACAAAGGTAGGCTGGACACACACACACACACACACACACACACACACACACACACACACACACACACACACACACACACATGGATGGAGACACACACAGGGATGGATGGATGGATGGATGGAGACACACACACACAGGGATGGATGGATGGATGGATGGAGACACACACACACAGGGATGGATGGATGGATGGATGGAGACACACACACACAGGGATGGATGGATGGATGGACACACACACACACAGGGATGGATGGACGGACACACAGGGATGGACGGACACACAGGGATGGACGGACACACAGGGATGGACGGACACACAGGGATGGACGGACACACACACAGGGATGGACAGGCATGTCTCACCCTCGGCTTATACACGAGTCAATAAGTTTGCCAGTTTTTTTGGGGGTAAATTGGGGGCCTCGGCTTATATTCGGGTCGGCCTATACTCGAGTATATACGGTATAGCAAAAACTGGGGAACCCTTTCCAGACCAGTTAGTCGAGTAAAAATGCCAAAGGTCCTGCCACCTCCTTAGATTCTACAAACTAGCATGTCACTATCAAGAAACTGCACCCATTATGTAGTTAAAATTTAGATAAAACTGTACATACAATACCTGGACCAACACCAAAGAAAAAGATGAACAAGAAAATGAACAATACACTGCAATATGGCATCCAGTAAGCCCAATCCTGGAAGAATATATAAAAAAAGTTGTGTAAATGTGTTGCCCTTTGTCATTTCCTGTAAATTCTAATGAAAAGGAGATATCTGCATAATACAATTTACATCAGGGTGTCTCTTTACCTGAAAGGACAAAGTGACTGTGAGTAGGGCTAGCATGGTTGCCATCAAGCCATAGCTTCCCAGCAAAATAGTTTTTCTTCCACAATGCTCTATCAGTATACTCTAATAGGAAAAGACAGATGATAACATCAAGTACAAAAGACACATCAAGTATAACTGGCCAAATTATTGTGAACAAAACTCAGTGTAGATAAACCATGTATTGTAATGAGATTATAAATAAAAGGGGGGGGGGGGGGGGTTAGTACACTTGTTACAATGCAAACGGTCTGCCTTTGTTGATATCGGTTGATATTAGTTGATATCACAGATCTGTGATAATTTATTGTCAAAAAGGCCTGCATTCAAATTTGCTCATACATGGTTCAAATTTGCCTGCAATCTGTTTTTCTTCTTTATCATCACAGGCTCGGTCGCTGATGTAATATATATTTTTTGTCTATTTGATTTTAAATGAGTAAAGTAGAATATTATTGCCCATGAATATTTTTTATATTCATCCCCATATTGCCAGAAGGTGGCAGGCTCTGTGCAAACCCTGTGTGTTCTCTGTAGGCTCTTTCTTACAGAAGTTGGGCTCTAAAAAGCTGAAAGAGTCAAAGGGGAAGGAGAAGGTGGAGTGTCACAACATCCAACTCTCTCCAAGATTAGTAAAAATCATGTTGGGCTTTCTTGATAAAAAGGCCAGAATGCTTTGTAAACTGAATATGCACCTGAAATCAATTATGTATTGAGTAAAAATGTTCATATGAATATGTAAATCAATATGAATATCAATAAATAAAAAACAATTAAATACACATTAGTTTACAAAGTTGGTGTACAAACATGATCTATGCATGGATTTAAAAGAAGAAAAACTAATGGAAAAAACTGGAACATTTCTGTGGGTTTATAGCATCTTTGCTATAAACCCATCTTTACGTACACGCAAAAAAGAAAAAAATGGATGGAAATTAATTTACTGTAACTCAAATGTGATTGCAATCATGATAAGGAGAGTAATTTAAAAAAGATTTGGCATCACCAAAAAATATGATCAAAAACTCGAACGAGTATTAAAAAAATGCAAAACAGATGCTAGCACTATCAGTGCAATAGTACCATGCACTTATATAATCCACGGTGTATTCAATAAAACTATCACTTTGGATCATTCTGGAGAAGCATTGCACTTTAGAATGATATTTCTTGTAACTATTCCCATGGGTCATTTCATTTTTCCCATCTACCATAGGGGTGGGCCAGGTGTACCTGAGCACACCCTAATCGGTTAGTGCCTTGCCGATCCCCCCTACTTTCCGGGGCCCCCCCATTGGCCCCCCATCCTGGAGTGCTGCTGGCTTCCCTCCTCTCCCCCCGGCTGATGTTTCAGGATAGAGAGCAGGGGAAGAAGCAAGTAAATAGTTCCTTTTCTAAGTAAACAGTGAACACACTCGCTCACTGTGTCCATTCATAACTAAAGCATAGTAAACTGTGTTCACTATGCTTCTGTTTGTGAATGAGCAGGAAGCCACTCAGCAATCATAACTAAAGCATAGTAAACTGTGTTTACTATGCTTCTGTTTGTGAATGAGCAGGAAGCCACTCAGCACACAGCACTTCCCATATATTCACTGCCCAGTGCAGCTGTGGCTGCAAAGAAAGGCATGTGTGTTTGAGCTTTGGGGTGCACACCCTAATGAAATAGGCAGCACTCACCTGTGCCATTTACAGTATGCATTTAATGTGCATAGTCTTAATGCTAATCTTATAAAGCTATGTCACACAGTGGCTCTAAGATATTAATCAATCTTATATGTGCTAAGTTGCTACAAAATACAAAGGGAAAGGCACAGATGGCATCCACTTTTTGGTAGGTGACATTTATTTATTTGTTTGGTTGTTTATTTTGTTTGTTAGCAATATTTTTTTATTTTTTATTATTTTAATACAATAAAGTGCATACATTTGTTTGGATCAAAGATCAGAATGGGTCACAATAAGTAACAAATTGCATATAGCTGGCAACAGTGTGTCATACACATACAATAGAGAAAAAAAAAACAATATAATGGGAAGACATCAGATGTCCTTGACCATGGACTAATGCCGTGTACACACAACCCGACTTTTCCAGCAGACTAGGTCCGACGGTCTTCCCGACTGACTTTTCAGAGGAGTTCCGACGGACTTTCCGAATGTACAGACTTGGCCACACACAATCGCTCCAAAGTCAGATGGATTCGAACATGATGGCATACGACCGGACTAGAATAAGGAAGTTCATAGCCAGTAGCTGCCCTAGCGTCGGTTTTCATCCGGTTTTCATCCGTCGGACTAGCATGCAGACGATTTTTCGACCGGACTCGAGTCCATCGGAAAGATTTGAAACATGTTCTAAATCTAAAGTCCGTCTGATTTTTAGACAGCAAAGGTCCGATGAAGCCCACACACGATGGAATTGTCTGGCGGATTCGTTCCATCGGACCTTGGCTGATGAAAACTCAGATCGTGTATACACAGCATCAGTATTATGCCCAGTTCACACGGTCGGACATTCCTACGACAAAATCCGTCAGACGGATTTTGGCCCAAACTTGTCTTGCATACACAAAGTTGTCGGAAAATCCGATAGTTTAGAATGAGGTGATATAAAACACGTATGACTGGACTATAAAAAGGCCAGTAGCCAATAGCTTGCGCCTTGTAATTTATTCTGAACACGCGTGGCAGTTTGCGTGTCGGAATTGTCTACACACGATCGGAATTTAAAGGATCGGATTTTGTTGTCTGAAAATTTTAGATCCAGATCTCAAATTTTATGTGTCGGAAATTCCGATGGAAAAAGTCTGATAGAGCCCACACATGATCGAAATTTCTGACAACACAGTCCGATCGCACATTTTCCGTTGGAAAGTCCGACCATGTGTACAGGGCATGAAAGTCGAGAAGGAATAAATCCCGTCCTGCAACCAAAGAGGACAGATGCACTAAAAAGCATCTTTAGGTAACAGAAACCAACATATGGGACAATATAAAGAGGATGATCTATAATCCAAACATCATGAAAAATTAAGTGCATAATGAGTAGAGGGAAATGGAAAGAAAAGAAGCAGAATAATAAGGTAAATGAGAAGAAATGGAAAGAAGATATTGACAACCGCTCCTCCCGGTACGGGACAGAGTCTGAACCTTTATTTTTTTAATAAAACTACTCACACATAACATGACAGCCAGCAGTTCAAAGCTTCCCATTCCCAGGGAAATATAGGGGATCTTTTCCTTAGGCAGTCCAGCACTGAGAAATACACTTCTTGCATAAAAGAAAATCTGAAAAATGTCTAATTAATTAGAACATTACATCCATAATAAAACAAGATTGTTGTTGTGTTAATCAGTGTGGGAAACACAAGAGTATTAAATGTGCAAGGTGGTACACATATGAAATCTTCTTGGAACTCAATATCAATGTACAGAAGCTGAAGAACATAAACATTTCACTTTGGTCACCATGCCAGTTTCACCAATATTTTCAATCACTGCAATACTCTAGCACCTCTTATCTGTATACTATATAGGATAATACTGTTACATGGTCTGCTGTTGTAACACTACAACAGGGGTGTCCAAAATTGCGGCCTACAGGCTCTGCATGTAGCCCAAGGTGGCTATGAATGCGCCCCAACACAAATTCGTGTTCAAAATGTTGATTTTTTTTGGGGGGGGGGGTAATTTTTTGTAAAATCGTATTTACACTTAGCAAACGCATGCAGCTGAAGAAAAAATTGACAGTATCTCTTTACTGGACTTTTATAAGTTTTATTTTCCCAAAGAAAAATATCAAACTCTTCACAATCACATCTTATTCATGCCATCATTTTTCGGCAGCACCTATATTTGTGAGCAACTATTTTCTAGGATGAAGCACGAAAGGGCAAAATCAGAATCAAAATATCTGATGAGTACCTTGAGAATTCATTGAGAATTGCTACTACATCCATCAAAGCAGATATTGATGGGCTAGTTTATCAAAAACAGTGTCAAATATTGAACTAGTTTTATGTTACCCTCTTTTATAATAAAAAATATTACAAACTAGCATGTCACTATCAAGTGGTACATTATCTATATCAGTGATCGTTAACTTGTGATCTGACCAACTATTTTTGCTCATCAGCTATCCTTATTGTTAGTGTATTTTATGTGTGGCCCAAGACAACTCCTCTTCCAGTTTAGCAAAGGTTGGACACCCCTGCACTATAAGTATGTAAAATATGCTCTCCAACTGATGAATAGTTCTTTTACAAATCAATATATGTTAAACAAAAAATGTCAGTGTTTCTTTCGATCAGAAAGAAAAAAACAACTAATTTCCCCATCTACACAAGCAAGGTAAATAGAGAAATCCTTCCTGCTGCACAATACACTGATCGGCACTGCAACTGACTGCAACTGGCTGCAGCCACTGCACATGAAAGTTTTCTACCAGTCTCAATTGACAGAAGTCGATCGTTAGATTAACTTCCGTTGAGCTGGAACAACTATAGATGGATTCAAATTTCCCAAATGTCCCTGCGGGCCAAATTTCGATTCATCTATAGCCAGCCTAAGTTGGAGGTGCTACAAAGTATAAAAAGACAAATTCACTGTCAAAGTCTATTTCTAATTCCTAGCCTTCATTACATAATACCCGGCTTTTACCCCCCGCCAGCGGCCGCAAAAGGGTTAAAACAGTATTACAGCGCTGCCCCATTGATTTCAATGGGGAGCAGCGGTGGAGGAGCGGTAAACACACCGCTCCTTCACCGCTCCAAAGAAGCTGCTGGCAGGACTTTTTTCTGACGTCCTGCCAGCGCACCACTGTAGTGTGAAAGCAAGCCTCTACACACAGTGGTGCAGCTTCTTTAGGGCGGATTGCAGGCGTTATTTCTAATGCTATAGCACCTGCAAAATGCCCTGGTGTGAAAGGGGTGTTAGGCTCCTTTTACATTAGGGCGTCTCCTAAGGCTCAATTCACATCTATGCATGTTGCTTTTGAGCGTTTTTGCAGTGCTTGGTGCGTTTTTGGAGTTTTTACTGCGCTTTTACCATGCTTTTGCCACGCTTTTGCCACAATTTGCATTTTTTTACACTCTATATAGCTGGTTGCTAAGCAGGGTGCCGGAAAGCCAGGCTGCCGCAACCTTAACAACCGACGAGTCATCGGCTGTCAGTGGGCTATCCCGCTGACAGCTGAATGTAAAGAAAAAAGAATTTGCCGGCTAAAACAAAAACGTGAAAAAAAAACCCCCCACAGGTTCATACCAGGCCCCTGTGTCTAGTATGGATTCGGAAGGGACCCCCCATGCCAAAATGTAAAAAAATAAATGCTGTGGGGTCCCCCCAAAATCCATACCAGACCCTTATCCGAGCATGCAGCCCAGAAGGTCAGAAAAGGGAGGGACGAGCGAGCGCCCCCCACTCCTGAACCATACCAGACTGCATGCCCTCAACATGTGGGGGTGGGTGCACCCCAAAGTTGATGGGGACAAGGGCCTCTTCCCGACAACCCTGGCCATTGGTTGTTGGGGTCTGCGGGTAAGGTGCTTATCGGAATCTGGAAGCCTCCTTTAACAAGGGGGCCCCTGTATCCCGGCCTCCCCCTATGTGAATGGGTAGGGGTACATTGTATCCCTACCCATTCACCAAAAAAACTAGTGTAGTGTGACAATAGACTTAGTCCTTTATAAAAAAAAATGTCTTCTTCTTCCTCCTCCGGGCTTCTCCTGCTTCTTCCTCCAGTCTTCTCCTACTTCCCCTGATCTTCTCCTTCTCCCGCTTCTTTTTCTGGTCTTCTTCTTTCTCCTGTCTTCTTTGTCCAGTGTTCTTCTTCCTCCGCCACCACTCCCGCTGACGACCTTCCTCTGATGCTGCATCCCGCTAATTTGTCCACACCGATATCAAGCATTTCTTAGATAATTATGGGGCGTGGCCATCAGATGATGTCATCTGGAGGCACCATCCCATTGTCACTATACCACCTGAGGCATGATGTGTCCGTGACATCACGAGGGGGCCTCCGGATGACTTCATCCGATGGCCACACCCCATAGTTAACTAAAAAATGCTTGACATCGGCAAGAACAAATCAGCGGGATGCAGCATCAGAGGATGGTCGGTGGCGGGAGCGACGGGGGAGGAAGAAGAACATAGAAGCAGGAGAAGGAGAAGACCGGAGGAAGAAGGAGAAGACCAGAGGAAGAAGCTGGAGGAGGAAGAAGCAGGAAAGAAGAAGACATTTCTTTTTGGTGAATGGGCAGGGGTACGATGTAACTGATACCCATTCACATAGGGGGGGGGGCCAGGATTAAAGGGAGCTTTCAGACTCAGATAAGCCCCCCCCACCCACAGACCCCGACAACCAATGGCCAGGGTTGTCGGGAAGAGGCCCTTGTCCGCAACAACATGGAGACAAGGTGCTTAGGGATGGTCTGGTATGGTTCAAGGGTGGGGGGCACTAGCTTGTCCCCTCCCTTTCCTTAACCTGCCTAGCTGCATGCTAGGATAAGGATCTGGTATGGATTTTGGGGGGACCCCAAGCCATTATTTTTTCAATTTTGGCATGGGGGGGTCCCCTCTGAATCCATACTAGACCCAAGAGGCTGGTATAGACCTGGGGAGGGGACCCCCACACTGTTTTTTTCCCGATTTTGACTCATCGGTTCTTAAGGACACGACGGCCCGCTTCTCAGCCCCCTTCTTAGCAACCAGCTATCTACAGTGTAAAAAATGTAAATCGCGGTAAAAACATGCTAAAAACACAGTACTTGTGTTTTGGATGGGGGTCCATTAAAGTCTATTACATGCATAAGGCTGCATTTTGTGGGGAAAAAAGACCCTGACCCTTTCTAAAAACGCAGAGGCACAAAAATGCATTGATGTGAATGTGTTCCATAGGAACCTATATTGAAAAAATTCCCTGCATTTCTGCAAAATGCATCAAAAGACACATGAGCCAAAGTTGCACTGTTTCCAGCAGGACTTTGATGCAACTTTTGGTCTGACTTTGATCTGACTTTACATTCTCTGGACCAAAGTTGCAATAAAAGTCGAACCATGTGATTAACTACAACTAGCTTGGCAGAAGAGGTTTAGAAAAAGTCAATCTCAAGTATGAGAATTGCTTGAACACAATGACAACAATGTTTTATCTTGAGCCTTAGATACAATTTTTCTTTGTTAAATCATTTTTGTAACTTAGTTCTATTATGTGTTATCATAAGAAATGATCCCTATTTATTTAGTACATGAATCTGCTTAACATTTAAAGTAATCACTCAACTGCAGTGATGCCCGACAACTGAAGGGTGATTGTGATGGTGACTATAGCATAGAGCTGCCAGCGCATAGATGGTTCCTTTATAACTTCTAGCACAGTCATGTTCTTGGTGTTCTTTCGCATCTCCCCCTCTGCCAGTATGTGATCTAGTTCTAATTGGTAGTCTCCATGTCCCCATATCCTATGCATTGCTAAGAAAAAGAAGATTGACAAAAAATGAGTAACATATTTTTATAATTTTGGTCTCAGTGTTTCCACATCCTGTGCATAACTAAGAAAATAAAGGCAAAAAACAAATGAGTAGGGCATTTTTATAACAATCAATGACAGTTTGGTTTACTAGTCTTTCGTTATATTTATTCTCCCAGCCTTTAATGACTAAGCTTCTTTTATGAGCCCTTTTTTTACTTTGTTTAATGTGAACCTGTCACCACTCACGATTTAACAAAAAAATTGTCAGATTATTGGTTTATGTAAAAAAGATCACTTGGTCACTTTACCGATAGACATCTACGTCAGTGGCATGAAGGAGGGTAGGAGAGGTGAGTACCAAGGGGTGTACTAAAGAGGGGGGCTTTGAGGGATTAAGGGGGCTGAAAGGGCTCTAAGGGTTTGTGTGGCTATCATTTCTGCCCCTTTGAAAAGTTGTTCACAGTGGATCACTTTTCAAAGGGTATTTGACAGGCCTCACAGCCTGTTTTAACCCTGACAATGTTGACCCACTGTGCTGCAGCAGTATGCATTACAAACAGGTAGATGAACCACGTTTTTATCACTTCCCAACCACCCTCCAAGATGCAAAGAAAACCCTATGGGGGTATACACATGTGCGGCAAATGTATCCCTCTGTCACATTGGATAGGCATAAACAAAAAAGATATCCTCTTGCGCTGGTGCCCTTCCTACGGCGCTGAGAGCGATGTGATGCAGAAGGATAATCCCTACAGTGAAGGAAAATACACCCGCAAAGCTATACCAACTATGTAGAGTTATACTATCCATCCAGCCTCCTATATCTATTTTTATACATTTTAATACACAAATTAGATTTGGCTTTTTAAGGCTCTGATGAAGAAGAAAATCCTTGAAACGCGTTAGCCAATTATTTGAGTATCCCTTGTGTGGATGACACCTCATATAAATCTACCAAGTGTTTAACATTGCTTTTTATTCATATGTACGCATACTTAGGCCGCGTACACACGGGCGGATTGTCTGCCCAACTTAGTCCGCTGAACCGTGTTTCAGCGGACAATCCGCTCGTGTGTGGGCTTCAGCTGACTTTTTCAGCGGACAGTCTGACGGACTTTGTCTTTCGGAATTTCCGTAATTTTGTCCGTCCAAACTTGGTTTTGTCCGTCCAAACTTGGTTTCAGCGGACAGTCCGCTCGTGTGTAGGCAAGTTGGACGGACTAAGTATAGCGCATGCTCAGAAAGGATTTACACGGCCGAAGGTTGGATTGCAGTGTATTAGACGTTGTTTTTCTAGTCCCGTCGTACGTGCTGTACACGTCATCACGCAAGTTTTCAGCGGACTGTCTGTTCATCGTGTGTTGTCAAGTCCGTTCATTCAAAATTTGGACGGACTGTCTGTCGGATTGTCTGACGAACTTAGTTGGGCAGACAATCCGCCCGTGTGTACGCGGCCTTAGTATTTCCTTGTATATACTAATTTTGTTTATAATAAACTCCTTTTCTAATGATTCATGCATCTGGCCACACATATTCGATAGGCAGTACTGCCCACTGAACTTGACCTATCCAAGTGAATAGGACCGCTACTTCAAAACCGTATGCATGCATGTACGCAGTTCCAGCGCAGTGGTGCAGGATTTAGGCATTAAAACAGGTGATAAGCAAGTGACACAACACGTCCTCACCGCCTGTCAAGCACCCTCTATAAAGTGATCCATAGCAGATAGTTCTTTAGATGGTTACTGCAGGTGTAAATGAGCCCTAAGGGCGGGAGGTGGGTCTGGGGGTTTCAGGGGAGGAGAAGGGAGGTCAGAGGCTCCGTTGTCTCCCCCTTCGTGTACTCACAGATCACATAGCAGCAGTCTAAGAACAACGCTCATGGGGAATGAAGGCGACATCTCCTACTTCTCCTCTCTGGTCCTGTGATATTGCACATGACAAAGAGACAGGAAGAAGGGCAGTCTGTCCTCACTTTGCAGTGGTGCTACACTGAGATTAAGGTAAGTTCTCACTCTCGGTGCCCGCTCTCTTTCAGCCACAGCAGGCTGGAGGCAGGAGAGAGCAGAATGTTACCTCTTGCAGCTATATCGGCCCCTGCTCCTTCCTACAGGAGCGACACTGCAGTCGCTCCTGTCAGTGAGGAGCAGGATAGGCAGCCAAGTATCCAGCGGACCACTGCACCAGCTGTGTGGGCAATAACAGCTCAGCATTCACAGAGGAAAGCACAGCGGGACCAGGGGTGGGGAAGGTGTACAGTGTTAGTTCACATTTTAGTTTTTTATAAAACAGAGAGCTTACACTTTACATAAAACCATCTAGGGTCACACCAAATATGTTAAAGTGGTTGTAAACCCCAGTCATGAAATTTGAACTAAGCATATATATCTGTAGTGTTTACTTGTCTCTCTCCAAAGTTCTATGTGTAATTTCTCTCTGGTGCTTCGTTCCTCTGTTATCAGTATGTCTCACTTCTGAGAAGTTTTCCTACGCATGAGATAAAATTTGTGACGGGGAGGGAGATAACCACACAACTTATCTATTCAGAATACAGATCATATTCTTTCTTTCCTCTGCCTATGTGGAGGGAGGGTGTGTCCCTTTCCTATAATAAGCTCTCACACAGTGTATAAGAGCTGTAACTACAGCTCTCCACCCCCTCCTCTGTACTTCTCTACAGATGCAGAAGGTTTTTATCACAATTATGCACTTTGGAAGGGGTGCAGACAAGAAAAAACTGCAGATAAACAAATAAAACTTATGTAAGAGGATTTGTTTAATCTCTGTGTATCATCTGAGGCTGTTCATTTCACTGGGTATATGTGAGGATTTATGACCACTTTAAATGTTTTGGGTGAAAGTTGCTTTTACTATGTAATCTAAACTATTGGGAGGTTCTCTAGACTTGTCGGGAGCTGTACTTGTATATTCTACAAGTTTACCACATCTGCTCTAGGGAGATGAAGGAAGGGGTTTACATGAATTCATCATTGCTACAGTACAAAGGGTTTTATTTTGCTTTTTTTTCCCCCTTTTGGTGTTGAAGATCATATAACTATTGTATGTCCAGCATTGTCCGGTAGAGGTTCATATTTCCAGGGAAGCATTGGATTTCAGGTTTCATCTATCTCTTTATGAATCAGAACATGTAGTGATGACGTGAAGAGAAAAACCTACAAGGGAATGGTGTTTTCTTCATCTCAGGGATTATTAGAGCCATGTGGATCTCCCCACAGAAAAAGTTGCAGTAGGATTTATAGATATAAACACTGCTTCCTATAGCTTTTAAAGCAAACTTTGCAACACAAGGAAGTGGAATGTATAAAATGTAAAGTTTAATTTCTATTTTGGATTTTGTTGCCATTTACAGAACCCAGGGAGAGACAGTGTATGGTCAGGGTGCACTGGACTATTCAAAATGATAAAGATTATGATTGCAGACTGTACCTCTACATCAGGGATATGCAATTAGTGGACCTCCAGTGGTTGCAAAACTACAATTCCCATCATGCCTCTGCCTCTGGGTGTCATGCTTGTGGCTGTCAGTCTTGCTATGCCTCATGGGACTAGTAGTTCTGCAACAGCTCGAGGTCCACTAATTGCATATCCCTGCTCTAGATGTTCCTGTGTAATATCACAATCTACTTTCTTTTAGAATAATATATCATTTTTAAATATCTGTTTTAACTGCCATTAAAACATTTCAATAATTGTTGTGCTCATCAAAACGAATACCATATTTTTGGAATAAGACGACAAAAATGCATATGCAGCAGCTCTTTACTTTTTTCACTACTTTTCATTTTCATTCCTCTACATGTTATAGTGTTGACTTTTTTCTACTTACTATACTTTTCTCTTTCCAATTGTTGATATGTTGTAATTTCTAACAGATTCTTATCATGCTTTAGATTTTATCTTGCAGTTGTTTTTTTTTTGGTGGAATTTACCTCTCTTACAGCGCTCCTGGTCTCTCTTCACTAACAACAGGTGTGCAGGGGTCTCTGGATAAAAACGCATTACTATCAACTGCAGGAGATCAGTGAAACCACACATTGACATCATCAGGGGCCACAGTTCCTCTGTTCCCAGAACCTCACTAAAGAATATGAGCATTTTATAGGTGAAAAGAAAATAGACATTTATGACCTTCAGACTGTTTTCAAAACCATAGTCAAGGGTATACCCCCTTGATAAATATCAAATAAGTAATCTTTTTTTAATTGCCAGGATCGTAGCGACAGAAAAATCTAATTTGTATATTTCTGCAATTTAAAGTAAATAAAAGCTGACCAACCTAACATTTAAAAAAAAAGGAACTGAGATGCAGCCCGTGGAAACCAATATAAAAAAAAAGGATGTCCTATTGCTAATGCCACAAACACATTAAACAGTACTAAAGGTGTATACACATTCTCAGGACTCAACTAATTCTTCAAACCAAGTTAGCCAAAACCGTAAAGAAAATGTTTTCACTACAGCAAAAGAGTTTGTCGTTCCTGACCTCTCCAGAAGTGCTTGATGCCTGGTTACACAAAGCCAACATCTAGTACTTACCAATACTCTGCAGATCAGAGCAGTCTTTCTTAACCAGGGTTATTCAAAAAGTTGCTAATGGTCCCTTGAGCAATAAGCAGTGATAGATTTATCATTTACTCGATAGTAGCATGGGATTGACTGACTGACTAATATTATAAGGGGCATTTTTCCCACTGACTACCATTGTAAAGGGCATTCTTTTCACTGATAACCAATTTTATTATAGGCTTATTCTCATACTGACCACCAATGAAAGGGTAACTTCCCTACAGATCATGATTGTAAGGTGTCCTTTTTCTACCCACTACCAATGTAAAGGGACCTATCCACTCTGACCCACAATGCAAGGGGTCCATGTACACCTCCCCAATCTGAGGGGGAACTTTTATACCAACCATACATATAACAGGACACTCCTACATTGACCACAAATGTACTGGGGCACTTCTATACTCATACTAATGTAAGGTGGCAGGTTTTCAAATGACTTTCATGTAAAGGGGTCCTTCTAACCCGGGGGTTGGCAACCCGTGATTTGCAATCTACCCATCGACCACGGACAGGTAACGGGTAGATAGTGGACACTTTCCAGTTTTGCTAAACCTAGCCATTTCCCTAGAGCTGCAGAGTGGCACAGGTGCATGCTTACTCAATCCTAGGCTGCAGAGGCAGCCCCTGCCCCTTGCATCCGTGTGGGTGCTGGGAATAACTTGGGCGTGTTTGGGCTCTTGTCCGAACACTGCAAAAAACACACATGAGGGCCCAACTCCTTGTGTATTACCACCATAAAATGTATTAAATACCAAATAACAAATGGATACTCACAAACATAAAAGGGCTTATAACTAATGAGCTTTAGCCTTAAAGGGGTTGTAAAGGTTCGTTTTTTATTCTCTAAATAGGTTCCTTTAAGCTAGTGCATTGTTGGTTCACTTACCTTTTCCTTCGATTTCCCTTCTAAATGTTTTTTTTCTTTGTTTTCCTTGTCTGAATTTCAGAAATTCAGACAAGGAAAACAAAGAAAAAAAAAATTTAGAAGGGAAATCAAAGGAAAAGGTAATTGAACCAACAATGCACTAGCTTAGAGGAACCTATGTAGAAAATAAAAAATTTACCTTTACAACCCCTTTAAGTAGTAGGTACCATCACAAAATCCTCCGATGGAATGGTTCCTCCTCGGATGGTGTTTCAGGGGTCATGCCTCCTTCCCCTAGCTCTGAAGGGGGTATGACCACCGAAATGTGTTAGCTCTTCTATCTGAGGATTTCTTCAATCTCCCCATCCTTTTTCTTTTTCTGATCACCTTACCTAGACATCTCTTGCTCTTAAAATACTATAAGTCAAACTCTCTGCTTCCCCTTTCTTTTTTCATAATTTTCCTGATTATGGAATATAAATAAGTTTGCCTAAAGTATCAATACCACTCATGTATCCTAAGCAATGTAAGTGTACACAAGTTAACATTTACAGCTATACCTTTGCATGAAGCGAGTCACATCCATATTCCTTATAATCTTTATAAAAGTCTTACTTTGTTGTGGTTGCGATCATTTGATCTAAAGCTTTACCTGAGCCCAACAACTTGTCCAAACAGCTTCCCTGTGGTTACAAAGAGGGGGGCTGTTGTATTGGTGAATCCCCGAAGGTTCCTTGGAGCGGTTTCTCCCAGATATTGTACATAAATGTTAATGCCCAAACCTGACAATACAGAAATTATGTTTACATCTGATAATAAATACCTCTCTCTCAGTCAGGAAAAAAAAAACATTAGAAAGAATTAACTGCATAAAGCTAAAGTATCATTTGTGCAAGGTGTAAGTAATGAGTGCAGTAATCTGTGTAGAAGGATGAAATTGTTACATTTACTTCTCAATTGGTAATTATCATACTAAATATTTAGAATGAATAGTAATTAGCAGAGAGGATTGAATCAGGAAAATCACCAATTTCACCAATTTCTATTCTTTGGATCATGTCTATGTAGATCTTTCTGATCTGTAACAGTCATATAGAAATTCAAGCCATTGGGATTACTGAGTTGCATGGTTCTGGGTTGATTTAACAAACCACTAGGCGTACATTCAAAAGAAGCCAAAGACTTATAAATACAAGGCAATTATTTACAATTACTTTGGAAATATAAATTTACATAATTAGCTATATTTTGTCCCATTTATAAAGAACAGTGGTTTCCACTTTGCCACACGGCAGGACATCACTGCAAATAATCCACACAATGCCACCATTTTATGTCTAATTTAAAAAAAATTGTGGTATGAAACCTCCCATGCCCTGCAATGCGTTCTTTATATAACACTGTGGATAACACTTGACAATAGTGCTGTCATATGAGAAAAAATATATATATAATGGCAGGGGAGAGGTATATAAAAAAAAAATCTTTGTTGTGATCTGTAGAAAGCTTCCACCAAAACTTCCCCTCGTGCGGAAAAAACTCCCCTATGGGGAAAACCAGAAAACCAGCAATATTGTGCCTTTAGATATAACAAACTTCTCCACTGCTGGACTTTTACCATCCACTAGATGTCAGTGTCATATACTGAGAGCTCCAGTATAACATGTGAAGGAAATGTAATAACCACATAGTCTAATCCTGTTTCACATATTTATTAATCTAAAAAAAAAAACCAAGTATAGGTTATGTGGACCAAATGACTGAAATAAGAAGCATGAAGTAAAGTGCACTGTGCCTTATTGATGGTTCCGGCCGCTGGAAAAGATCAGAGTGTCCGCTGTGTATAGCAGCGGATAGCTTTCTAGTTGTTTGGCTGGTGGAACACAATCCTTGAGGCGCAAATGTCACTTCCGGTAGGTCACGACCCTCTTCATTTTATTGACTTTATATAAGATTCTGCGTTTGCACTTTAATGTGGACAGATACAATATTTTAAAATAGGACATTTATTTGGAACTTTTTAATATTGTTTTGTCATGTTGATTTTTTTTAAAAAGTGGCTGCTTGTAGGTATAGCATTACCATTATATTTATAACCATAGGTGATTGGTCCAAGTGCCGTGGAGTGGTATTCAATAGGGTGCATTTAGAACATCATATGTTTAGTGCTGTCATATGACTTTAAACAGGTCATGTGACAGGTATCTTTCTCCCAGAGCATGTTTTTTTTTACCCTTTTTCATTAGAATAAATGGGGCTTTACTGAGTCCATACCACTGTATTATAAATGGGCCCCATAAGTGTAAATGCTGTAGAGGTGTATACAGATATACCTATAGCTATGCCATAAAGCAACCTGCCAACCACAATCATTTCATGGGATCCCACCATCTTGCTGAACCCAAGACATAGTGATGCTGTTATTCCCATCAAGCTACTTATCACATGAGATCGTCTTCTGAGAGGAAAATGAAAAAAAAAAACATTCATTAGTCATCAATATATGGCAAAGTAAAGTTGATTCTTGTTTAAATCTGAAGGCCAACTTCTATAAGATAACAGTTTGAGGGGCCAAATTAGACCTTCTGTGGGCCATATTTTCCTTATTCCTAAAATACTACAAACCCCAGGGGATCAGCATGTACATTTATAAAATAGCAGAAACAATTTCAAATATTTACTGTAGTCATTTAATCTCAGTGTATTAGATTAGTGCAGTTTACAATAAAACTGAGAGAGAAAACTATCCATTAAACCTGTTACTTTACCCTGAATAGGCATAGTGCATACTTGCTGCAGGTTCATCTCTATTTTTTTTAGTTCAATGTCTGCTATTGTATATTTTTCTACTGCACATTTCCTATGAAAACACCCAAATTATAGACACAGGTAGCAGTCGTTGCATTTACTTTAAAGTGGAACTAAAGGCAAATCTTTTTTTTTATTTTGGACAGAGTAATGCAGGGTTATAAAACCCTGTCAACTTTTGTTTTGCCATCCCATTGTGCAAGTTTGCCTTTACTTCCTGTCCCATAGCCAAAACAGGAAATGAGGGCAAATCCTTGGTTGTCACCAGGGTAACAAGAACTAGTGTCCCCATTGCAAGAGTTCCCCTCTATTCCTGTTCTGGGGACAATGCAAAATTTGAAATGTTCTTTTTCTTTTACTTTCACTTTTAATGATAATGGCAAACAAGACTAGAAGAGTGGCGTAATCTTCCAAACAGGGGCACAGATAACAGTAAAAAAAAAACCTGGCAGGTGTTCTAATCCCTCCGCACGCCATCCGAGACCAAAAAAATAAGTTTTGCCTTAAATATACTTTAGAGCTAAAGTGGAAGTCCATGTAATACTTGCATCTATAGACACCAAGGATCTAACACTAACCTCTCTATCCCTGTAAAGAAAAGATGAGTATGCATACCTTTTTGGAAGCTGATCTGACCCGATCCAACCCGGTCTCCAGTGCTGGAAGCTCTGCAGAGGACACGGATGACAATGGCTGTGAAATGAATGGGAAGCGACATCACCCATAGTGTTATGGGGCTTCCTTTGTCCATTGTCTCTTCTGCACCCACCTACACAAAGAAGCCGTGGCTGACAGCTCAGCGTGGGATCCGGTCAAAGCAGGTCAGATTGGCTTCGAAAAGGTATGTACGCTCGTTTTTTTCTTTACAGGGATAGAGAGGTTAGTGTTAGATCCATGGTATCTACAGATGCAGGGATTTTAGATTTTGCATGGACTTCCACTTTAAACCTGAACTTGAAGCAGGTGAAAAAGAAATACAAACAAATACAGCTATATGGTTTTTAAAAATAAAATGGTATGTATTCCTAAATCTAAAAGTAGTCAGCCCTCGCGCCACTAAGTGATAATAAGTGACTAGAGTGAAACAATGTCCAAAACCGGGAATAATGAAACAAATGATGTAAAGTGCAAATGCTAACTTGTACAAAAAATGCAGCAGGACAAAATAGTGAACACAAACTATCAAAAGTATTCATAAAGAGGAGGGGGTCCTGCGCAAATCGTGCCACTCAAATAAAATGCAAAAATTCAAAATAATAATAATATGTGCATAAATTCAATACCATAAAATAAAAAAATAGTCCATAAAAAAGCACAGATCAAAATATATAAAATGGAGGAAGGACCAATGATAAAGTATCCGCTACTCAAGGCTCCCAGAACTCTCACCTTCAAACGAAGTAAATAAGCTGATCAGACAAGCCCCAGGATTCTCTTATTTCATTCATTAATTGTAGCCATCAGGAGATCCAAAGGAGGGATGTGATAATAAAATTCCGCCACTAGAGGGCCAATCCCAGCTTAAAGGTTTTGTAATATGGATCCTCACTTCTATTCCGCAATGTATGGCTCAAAATAAGAGGGAGGAGGGGAAAAGAGAGAAACAAGAGACTCCCATAGTGTAGTAGTTCAAAAACGGCAGATAAATTTATTAAAAAGCAATAAGGACTCTCACATTTCAGTTAAAATAAGCAAGCACAGTCAGGAAGATGGTGTAATGGCGACTTCCGCCAGTCTTACTCTACTTCCGGTACGTCCTACGGCCACTCCCTACGCGTTACGTCATACCACGTGACTTCTTCATGGGGATCGTCATGAAGAAGTCACGTGGTATGACGTAACGCGTAGGGAGTGGCCGTAGGACGTACTGGAAGTAGAGTAAGACTGGCGGAAGTCGCCATTACACCATCTTCCTGACTGTGCTTGCTTATTTTAACTGAAATGTGAGAGTCTTTATTGCTTTTTAATAAATTTATCTGCCAATTTTGAACTACTACACTATGGGAGTCTCCTGTTTCTCTCTTTTCCCCTCCTCCCTCTTATTTTGAGCCATACATTGCGGAATAGAAGTGAGGATCCATATTACAAAACCTTTAAGCTGGGATTGGCCCTCTAGTGGCGGAATTTTATTATCACATCCCTCCTTTGGATCTCCTGATGGCTACAATTAATGAATGAAATAAGAGAATCCTGGGGCTTGTCTGATCAGCTTATTTACTTTGTTTGAAGGTGAGAGTTCTGGGAGCCTTGAGTAGCGGATACTTTATCATTGGTCCTTCCTCCATTTTATATATTTTGATCTGTGCTTTTTTATGGACTATTTTTTCTTTTATGGTATTGAATTTATGCACATATTATTATTATTTAGATTTTTTGCATTTTATTTGAGTGGCACGATTTGCGCAGGACCCCCTCCTCTTTATTTATTCCTAAATCTAGCTATGATAAGTATGTGATTATGTGTTGATATCATGTCTCTGAAATTCCCTGTTCATCAACACTCCGACTGAGAGGACAGAGAGGCAGCATTAGGAGCCAGTTGGATCGTACTGCAGTATATGTTTGATGACAAGAGGCTGAAGTAGAGTAGACAAAGGGATGACCTCAGAAGCATCCTGCCGCCCTCTCTTTGTCCAATGAGCAGGAAATGTTTGTGTTAAAAATGTGTGTATTGAACTGTATATTAAACTGCTTTTGAAGGTTATAAGAAAAAACATGCATCCTAACACCCTTTTATACATTTGTGTTGAGCCACCCCAACAATTATTACAATAGACCTTAAGTAAACCTAAAATCCCTAGAACACTGTATTTTTGGTGTTTTTGTCATTTATAATTATTGTTTCACCTTATTCCCACTGTTTATAGTGAGCATTGTATTAAAAATCTAAACAGACCATAGCAAATCATTATCTTATCTGGAAGAATATCCTATTGCCATGTATGACAGCAGTTTCGTGAAAATACTCACTTTCCAAACCTTCGTGTCATGTACCCAGATAATAGTGATCCCAAAAGTCCTCCAAGACTGAGCACTGAAGCTGTTGTAGACCAGAGCAGAGTAAGTGTTTCTGTAGGGACAGGGGATCCATACCTTCCTATCCAGGTCTGGTTGATAAAGCTTCTGACAAACTGTAGAGGATATGAATTGAGTTGTTGTGGTAATACACTGGCCAGAGAGAAAATATCAACCAATGACTTTATTATTCTAACTAATTTAAGGTTTTGATGCAAAGGGACCTATATAAAAATAAATGTATTATATTAATGAGGTATAACCCTACAGGTCAATCAACCTAAAGCTAGTTACAGACATTGGATTGAAGTTGAACATTAATACTTATCCATCCACTGAACAGTCTTCGCTCTGCCCTACGTGGACTCTAAAGTTTATGTGAGCAGATGCCCAGAATTATTCCTAGACCAGGCCAACTGTATTAAACACAAAGAGCTAGAACTAAATCTTCTCAAAATGTTGAATGACCTACAAACTACTTCTTTCTAGAGGGCAGAGTTGCTAGTCAGGCTTATTGATCTGTAGATTACAATATCTATAGTACATTTAGATATGCAAACTAAACCAACCACCTAAATTGATGTGGACAACTCATCAAAATAAATAGCTGATCGAGGTGATAAGAGTGAACTCTTATGCCCCATACACAGGGTCCCACATTCCGACCACAAAATCCGTCTGATTTTTTCCAACGGATTTTAACCCAAACCTGTCTTGCATACACATGGTCACACAAAGTTGTCGGAAATTCCGATACTTCTGAATGCAGTGACGTAGAACACATACGATGGGACTATAAATGGGCCAGTAGCCAATAGCTTTTGTCTCATAATTTATTCTGAGCATGTGTGGCACTTTGTCCGTCGGAATTATTTACACAGGATCGGAATTTAAATGATCGGATTTTGTCGTCTGAAAATTTTATATCCTGCTCTCAAACTTTGTGTGTCGGGAATTCCGATGGAAAAAGTCAGATGGAGCCCACACATGATCGGATTTTCCGACAACAAGATCCGATCGCACATTTTCTGTCGGGAAAAGTCCGACCTTGTGTACAGGGCATTACTCCTGTATAACGTATGACTTCTTATCTGTCAAGTAGAATGTCTATTACCATTATAGTTATTTCCTAGCTGTATGACTGAGTCCTGGGATGGAAACCAATATTGTTGGTCTTTGAACTGGGAAATGCTTTCTTTTTTGCGTATTCTACTTATGAGCATATGCAGCTGCGTTTACAAAATCTTTTTGGATTTTTGGATTGCATCCCACTTGTCTACCCCCCATGTACTAGCTAGATAGATTTTCTAGACCTGTTATGTTGAGAGTTGCTATGGGGGTTGCTGATTAGATGAATGCCCATATGGACCCCTTTTTGAAATACAACTCCAATAGCATGCCTATCTGTGCAATCTGTAGAAATCCAAAGCACTGCTCTTACCAATGGGGAACAATGAATTGTATTGGCACTCAGGCAACTCTAGTAGATACTGAAAGGGTTAAAATGGTAAAAAAAGCAAACAAAAACACAAATGTACTACATTGCAGCTTAAAATCTTTAAATGTAGTGGCTGCCGGACTTTGCAGTGGAGTTCCGAAAGAGCAGACCTGCCCACTCACGACCAGACTTTTCCAGCGGACAATTTTGAGTCAAAACTTCTTTCTAAGTCCACTGGACTTTTGGGAACAAAAAGTCAGCCGGAGCCCACACACGGGCGGATAGTCCGATCGTGTGTACGCGGCATTAGATGAACTAGCAGATTTAGATGGACTTGACTAACAAATTAAAGTTGAACTCCTGCTCTTACTTTTTAATCAGTTACAGCATTTGTTTTATTTCCTTTATTTTTCTTCTAACTGCCACATTTGCTGGACAGCTTGGTCAATTAACCACTTGCCGACCGCCGCACGACGATATACGTCGGCAGAATGGCACGGGCAGGCATATGGGCGTATATATAAGTCCCTGCCTGCCCGCGGGTGGGGGGCCCGATCGGGCCCCCCCCCGGTGCCTGCGGCGGTCGGCATTCCTTCGAGAGCGATCCGGGATGAGGGGGCGGCCATTCATTCATGGCCACCCCCTCGCGATCGCTCTCGACAAATGGAAATCCCCCGTGACATCACTTCCTCTCCTGTAATGTAAACACAGGAGAGGAAGTGATGTATTCTCTCCTCCGTGTCGGTATTTTTCGTTCCGACACGGAGGAGAGCGGATTGGTGAGTTGCACCAACACTCTACACACACAGTAGAACATGCCAGGCACACTCACACCCCCCCTTTACCCCCCGATCACCCCCCCAATTACCCCTGCCCCCCAGTCACAGTGACACCAATGTCATTTTTTTTTTTTTGCATTGGTGTCATTTGTGACTGTAATAACTGTTAGGGCAGTTAGAGTTAGCCCCCTTTAGTTCTAATGTACCCCCCTAACCCCCCCAATAAAGGTTTAACCCCGTGATCACCCCCCGTCGCCAGTGTCACTAAGGCTGGGTTCACATTGCAGCGGTTTATGAGAACGAATGTGATTCGCACCGCACTGCAGTGCAAATCACATCCGATCTCTGTGCGATTCGAGTTCAGCCATTCGCCGCACCCGCCACACCCGCCGCACCCGCCGCAAATTCGCACGGGACCCTTTTTTTGGCCCGCAGCAGAATCGGATCGCATGGGTGTTCACACCATGCGATCCGAGTTTGCAGATCGCACTGCGATATGCGAACTGATCTGGGGGTGTCAGTAACATTTCACTGACACTCCCAGCAGTTCGCATAGGGCAGTGTGAACTGCCGCCGGGAGGCATGCGATGCGGGAACCCGCCGCGGATTCGCGGCGTTTCCGCATCGCTCCAGTGTGAACCCAGCCTAATAAGCGATCATTTTTCTGATCGCCGTATTAGTGTCACAGGTGACGCTAGTTAGGCAGGTAGGTATTTAGGTTCGCCGCAGCTTTTTATAGCGCCAGGGACCCCCATATACTACCGCATAAAGCCCCCTGATTGCCCCCTAGTTAACCCTTTCACCTGTGATCACCATATAACTGTTACAGGTGACGCTGGTTGGTTAGTTATTTTTTTATAGTTTCAGGGCACCCGCCATTTATTACCTAATAAAGGTTTAACCCCCTGATCACCCGGCGGGTGTCATTTGTGACTAATAACTGTTAGGGCAGTTAGGGTTAGCCCCCTTTAGTTCTAAGGTACCCCCCTAACCCCCCCAATAAAGGTTTAACCCCGTGATCACCCCCCGTCGCCAGTGTCACTAAGGCTGGGTTCACATTGCAGCGGTTTGAGAACGGATGTGATTCGCACCGCACTGCAGTGCAAATCACATCCGATCTCTGTGCGATTCGAGTTCAGCCATTCGCCGCACCCGCCGCACCCGCCACACCCGCCGCACCCGCCGCAAATTCGCACGGGACCCTTTTTTTGGCCCGCAGCAGAATCGGATCGCATGGGTGTTCACACCATGAGATCCGAGTTTGCAGATCGCACTGCGATATGCGAACTGATCTGGGGGTGTCAGTAACATTTCACTGACACTCCCAGCAGTTCGCATAGGGCAGTGTGAACTGCCGCCGGGAGGCAATGCGATGCGGGAACCCGCCGCGCATTCGTGGCGTTCCCGCATCGCTCCAGTGTGAACCCAGCCTAATAAGCGATCGTTTTTCTGATCGCTGTATTAGTGTCACAGGTGACGCTAGTTAGGCAGGTAGGTATTTAGGTTCGCCGCAGCTTTTTATAGCGCCAGGGACCCCCATATACTACCGCATAAAGCCCCCTGATTGCCCCCTAGTTAACCCTTTCACCAGTGATCACCATATAACTGTTACAGGTGACGCTGGTTGGTTAGTTATTTTTTTATAGTTTCAGGGCACCCGCCATTTATTACCTAGTCTCACTAGTGTACCCCTAAATTTAGGGGTGTCTACTTTCCAAAATGGGGTCATTTGGGGGGGTTTGTGCCATCTTGGCATTTTATGGCCTTCAAAACTGTAACGCCCTTAGAAAGCCTGAAGGCGGTGCTTGGTTTTCGGGGCCCCGTACGCGGCTAGGCTCCCAAAAAGTCCCACATATGTGGTATCCCCGTACTCAGGAGAAGCAGCAGAATTTATTTTGGGGTGTCATTTCACATATGCCCATGGCATGCGTGAGCAATATATCATTTAGTGACAACTTTGTGAAAAAAAAAAAAAAAAAAAAAGTTTGTAATTTTCCCGCAACTTGTGGCAAAATATAAAATATTCCATGGACTCAACATGCCTCTCAGCAAATAGCTTGGGGTGTCTACTTTCTAAAATGGGGTCATTTGTGGGGGTTTTGTGCCATCTTGGCATTTTATGGCCTTCAAAACTGTAATAGGTAGTGAGAAGTGAACTCAAAAATTTACGCCCTTAGAAAGCCTGAAGGCGGTGCTTGGTTTTTGGGGCCCCGTACGCGGCTAGGCTCCCAAAAAGTCCCACATATGTGGTATCCCCGTACTCAGGAGAAGCAGCAGAATTTATTTTGGGGTGTCATTTCACATATGCCCATGGCATGTGTGAGCAATATATCATTTAGTGACAACTTTGTGAAAAAAAAAAAAAAAAAAAAAAGTTTGTAATTTTCCCGCAACTTGTGGCAAAATATAAAATATTCCATGAACTCAACATGCCTCTCAGCAAATAGCTTGGGGTGTCTACTTTCTAAAATGGGGTCATTTGTGGGGGTTTTGTGCCATCTTGGCATTTTATGGCCTTCAAAACTGTAATAGGTAGTGAGAAGTGAACTCAAAAATTTACGCCCTTAGAAAGCCTGAAGGCGGTGCTTGGTTTTCGGGGCCCCGTACGCGGCTAGGCTCCCAAAAAGTCCCACATATGTGGTATCCCCGTACTCAGGAGAAGCAGCAGAATTTATTTTGGGGTGTCATTTCACATACGCCCATAGCATGTGTGAGCAATATATCATTTAGTGACAACTTTGTGTAAAAAAAAAAAAAAAAATTTTTTTTGTCATTATTCAATCGCTTGAGGCAAAAAAATAAAATATTCAATGGGCTCAACATGCCTCTTATCAATTTCCTTAGGGGGTCTACTTTCCAAAATGGGGTCATTTGGGGGGGTTTTGTACTGCCCTGCCATTTTAGCACCTCAAGAAATGAGATAGGCAGTCGTAAACTAAAAGCTGCGTAAATTCCAGAAAACGTACCTTAGTTTGTAGATGTGACAACTTTTGCGCAAACCAATAAATATACAATTATTGACTTTTTTTTTACCAAAGACATGTGGCTGAATACATTTTGGCCTAAATGTATGACTAAAATTGAGTTTATTGGATTTTTCTAATAACAAAAAGTAGAAAATATCATTTTTTTTCAAAATTTGCGGTCTTTTTACGTTTATATCGCAAAAAATAAAAATCGCAGAGGCAATCAAATACCATCAAAAGAAAGCTCTATTTGTGGGAAGAAAAGGACGCAAATTTTGTTTGGGTACAACATTGCATGACCGCGCAATTACCAGTTAAAGCAGCGCAGTGCCAAAGTGTAAAAAGACCTCTGGTCATTTACCAGCAAAATGGTCCGGTCTGAAAGTGGTTAAAGTAAGTTGAAAAATAACAGACTTACTGGCCTGATCATCGGGTGAAAATAAATGAAAAAAACTTAAACGAATGCAGTCACCACATTGAAAGAATTGGTAAGATACAATATATTAAAAAAAAATAGGGTTCTGGGTTTAATACTGCGTGAAGGCTACAAATGAACATTGAGCCAATGAACTGCCCTACACTTTTCTTTGATTAAAATATAAGGGTTTGATTATATTATAAGAGTTTCATATTGTTCTACCAGCTGTGAAGTAAAAAAAATGTAAAAAGATTATAAAAGTGAATAAAGACTGAGTTAATCAATGGAGCACAATGTCAAGTCTACCCAATCTGGGACTTCAGCTCAAGATTTTATTACTCACCGATTTCAGAATAAAAGCAAACCGAGCATTGACCTACTAATGTTATCTTATCTAGCTACACTTCAGCTATAAAATGAATTCAATTTACTTTAACTTAAACTGTATGTAACCCAGCAATCCTAGGACTAATGCAACTCAATACTTTTACAATCTAACAAAGTTTATCCATTTAATCAGCAATGAAGAAAGGGCGTGGTAAATAAATTCTGTGTAGTTTTTCAAATGTTTTCAAGGATTAAATATACATATTACAAATATGAAATATAGCAATTCAAGTAACAAGACTCTATTTTCAAAGAGTACCTGTTGGATGGAAGGGAATGGTAGGTAGATCTGTGTAATCTGAGTTGAGTTGTACTGTACCAATAGGACAGTGGTTCATGCTAAGCAATTGTACATTATATATACACAGAACAATATTATAATAACTTTATCGTAAACATTATTTAGCGATGGTTGAAGACTGAATTGTTGGTGAGAGATTGTAAGGGTGTATGGTATATATATACAGTGCCTTGCGAAAGTATTCGGCCCCCTTGAACTTTTCAACCTTTTGCCACATTTCAGGCTTCAAACATAAAGATATAACATTTTTATTTTTTGTGAAGAATCACCAACAAGTGGGACACAATTGTGAAGTGGAACGAAATCTATTGGATTTTTGAAACTTTTTTTAACTAATAAAAAAATGAAAAGTGGGGCGTGCAAAATTATTCGGCCCCCTTGCGTTAATACTTTGTAGAGCCACCTTCTGCTGCGATTACAGCTGCAAGTCGCTTGGGGTATGTCTCTATCAGTTTTGCACATCGAGAGACTGAAATTCTTGCCCATTCTTCCTTGCAAAACAGCTCCAGCTCAGTGAGGTTGGATGGAGAGTGTTTGTGAACAGCAGTTTTCAGCTCTTTCCACAGATTCTCGATTGGATTCAGGTCTGGACTTTGACTTGGCCATTCTAACACCTGGATACGTTTATTTGTGAACCATTACTTTGTAGATTTTGCTGTATGTTTGGGATCCTTGTCTTGTTGGAAGATAAATCTCCGTCCCAGTTTCAGGTCTTTTGCAGACTCCAACAGGTTTTCATCCAGAATGGTCCTGTATTTGGCTGTATCCATCTTCTCCTCAATTTTAACCATCTTCCCTGTCCCTGCTGAAGAAAAGCAGGCCCAAACCATGATGCTGCCACCACCATGTTTGACAGTGGGGATGGTGTGTTGAGGGTGATGAGCTGTGCTGCTTTTACGCCAAACATATTGTTTTGCATTGTGGGCAAAAAGTTCGATTTTGGTTTCATCTGACCAGAGCACCTTCTTCCACATGTTTGGTGTGTCTCCCAGGTGGCTTGTGGCAAACTTTAGACAACACTTTTTATGGATATCTTTGAGAAATGGCTTTCTTCTTGCCACTCTTCCATAAAGGCCAGATTTGTGCAGTGTACGACTGATTGTTGTCCTATGGACAGACTCTCCCACCTCAGCTGTAGTTCTCTGCAGTTCATCCAGAGTGATCATGGGCCTCCTGGCTGCATCTCTGATCAGTTTTCTCCTTGTCTGAGCTGAAAATTTAGAGGGACGGCCAGGTCTTGGTAGATTTGCAGTGGTCTGATACTCCTTCCATTTCAAAATGATCGCTTGCACAGTGCTCCTTGGGATGTTTAAAGCTTGGGAAATCTTTTTGTATCCAAATCCGGCTTTAAACTTCTCCACAACAGTATTACGGACCTGCCTGGTGTGTTCCTTGGTCTTCATGATGCTCTCTGCGCTTTCAACAGAACCCTGAGACTATCACAGAGCAGGTGCATTTATACAGAGACTTGATTACACCCAGGTGGATTTTATTTATCACCATCAGTCATTTTGGACAACATTGGATCATTCAGAGATCCTCGCTGAACTTCTGGAGTGAGTTTGCTGTACTGAAAGTAAAGGGGCTGAAAAATTTTGCAGTTTTTTATTTGCTAAAAAAGTTTAAAATATCCAATAGATTTTGTTCCACTTCACAATTGTGTCCCATTTGTTGGTGATTCTTCACAAAAAATTAAAATTTTATATCTTTATGTTTGAAGCCTGAAATGTGGCAAAAGGTTGAAAAGTTCAAGGGGGGCGAATATTTTCGCAAGCCACTGCATATATATATATATATATATATATATATATATACACAGTGCACGGTTGAGGATATATTTACCATATACGCCTGTGCCGACTTCATTGGCGCATGCACTGCCAAGAAACGGCCCTCCGAGCGGCTTCTTCACTAGCAAGTGCCGTGACTGACGGCTCCCGTGCGCAAATGATGTGATGCGACTTCGGCCAGTCACAGAACCGGAGCCAGTCCCAGAAGGAAGAGGGGCAAAGATGGATGTGGACACCAGAGGGGACAGCGTGGGCTTCGATTGCAGGTAAGTGTTACATAATGGGCTAGTATGCGATGCATACTAGCCCATTATGCTTTTACTTTGCACTTTAAGCCAGCGGATCAACTGTATCATGTATTTATTTTAATTTTTTTTTACTATAATTTTTTAAAATCTGATTACTTGTGTTAGTGATTTAGTTGTCCTCCCATATATTTTCTGGTTATTCACTATCATATATCATTGGCAGTTTGAGTCTCTGGAGTCTATTAAATTGCTAACCATTGTATAGTTTTCTTTACACTATAAAAGGAGAGCTCCTGCTTACCACCGATGAAGAGCTGATCACTGACACATGATAGCCAAATGGCAAGCCACTACCAAGGCCCAGCACGGTGATTAATGGAAGCAGTTTCCAGTGATGGACCTGGAAGAATAGAGACAAAAATACTTAATGGTACCACGTATATATGTTGAGCAGGTTAGCAAGTTATGTGCTGACCTGATTCTTTTAATATATATACAGTCATAGGTGTCCAGCATATCATTGCCGATCAGTGCAGCGTATCATTGCCCATCAGTGCAGCGTATCATTACCCATCAATGCAGCCCATGATTTCCCATAAGTGCAGCATATCAGTGCCCATCAGTGCAGCGTACCATTACCCATCAGTGCAGGGTATCATTGCCCATCAGTGCAGCACATCATTGTCCATCACTGCAGAAAATCAGTATCCAGCCTATCAATGTCTAAACGTGCAGCTTTATCAGTGCCCAGCAGTGCATCAGGGAGGAATCAGGAGAATCTGCTGGCCGAATGACACAGATCGGGGATCTCCCGCTGAGACGCGACTTGTATATGAATAGCCGCCATTGTCAAAAAAGTCCCACCTCCTAGACCGGCTACTCTAATAGACAGCACACTGGTCTAATGCCTGTCCATGAGGTGGGACTTTGACAGCGGGCGACTATTCATATACCAGCCGCGCCTCAGCGGGAGATCCCCGCTCTGTGTCATTCGGCTGCACGATCCTTCCTACAGTTTCCTGGCTGTTTGCTTCTGGCAGAAGTGATACATGCTTGTGCGGACACCTTGCACCAGGGAAGGGGCAATTGCCCTCCCATGCGGACGCCCATGTATACAGTATGCATCATTTGTCTAATGCATATACTGTATATATTGATATATTTAATGCTATACACATGTATATTTAACATATTGGTGGTAGAGTGAATGTATTTAGCTGCACTAGGCAATCCTAACAGGTGTTGCCTATTGTAACATGAGTGACATATGAGAATTGTGTGTGAAAAGGAAACTGGAGACACATGGTGAATTAGATAGGTGTCCACGGTTCAGTGACCCAGTCAGAGATTACCATTCCAATAGTGAGTGTATTCAAAAAGGTTGGATTTTTACAACATATACAGCTTTCTAGCAGACTGTATTTGTGTGAAGAGACCCAGAGGCAGCTGCCTCAGATGAAAGGAAAAGGTTGTCCCTTCATTGCTGAATCATGGGAAAACATCCAACCTGCCTGACACCTTAGTGGACTAGTGGATGTACCATGTTCAGGCCACCAAAATGCTATTAGCATGCTATTTATACAGATATTGTGATGGTCGTGTGTACCAGGCATGCGACAGGCTGTGTGTATGGCAGCCATGTTGTTTGGAATTCACCCATAACAGTTTGTAACACAAGGAGGCCTAATAGCAGTGGTTACCTTTTACATCCCCCAATTCTTGCTGAAGAGGAAGCTGTACCAGAGGACACACAGGGATCTTGCTGCTTCTGCTTCATTCATTATGTGGATCTGTGATTCCTCCACATCTCCTGCTACTTCTTGATCACTCTCTTATCAATAATCAGATCCCCTGTCATTACAGGGGTAGCTCTGACATAAGTAAACAAAGCCCTGCTCTATCAAAATAGTTGCCTTAAAACAGATAGACAATGTGGAACAAGACATGGTAGGTCAGTAATAGGGAGAAAGTCCACTGTAGAGAGACTACAGGCAGTACTGGTGACAAGGCCTATGCTTTATATCTTGCTTTTGTTGTGCATGACTTCCAGAGTACAGATCATCTTGCATCTTTTTTACTAGATGCTGATTATGACTCTTCAATAACACCATTACAAAAGTATTTAATAAGCTACAAATACAGTATATAGGTCCCAGCTGTCCCTCTTTTGGGGGGACACTGCTTCTTCTGAAACCAAATAACTCTTTCCCTCTGTTTCACTTAATTGTCTAACTTTTTGGTAAGATCTATAGGTGTTTTCACATAACAATTTTACAAACAGAAATAATACATTGCACCACCATTATGCATAAGGCCCCTTTCACGCAGGCTTTCCCATCAGGTCCACCTGTCAGTGTTTCAGGTGGACCTGATTGGTAGATGAATGCAGGTCTATGGACAAATTGATCCAAGGCTCGGTTCACATAGATGTGATGCAGGAAAGCTGCAAATCCACTGCGGGTTCCCGCATCGCACCTGACTCACAAGGCAGTTCACACAGTGCCATCATAGGTCCACCACAGTCCACTGTCTAAGAGCCTGTTCCCACTTGAATGCTATGAGGGAAACCCATGTTCCGTGGCAGTTTCCCCGCAGCAAATTCAAAGCACACTTCCCTTGTGGGTGTCAGTGCAAAGTTAACGACACCCAAAACACAGGTCACAAACAGTCAGCATCAGATTGCATGGTAAAATTGTTGCAGTGAGTTTCCAAAAGTAGTGCATGCATTACTTTTGGTGCAGTTTGGTGTGATTTTAGCCCTAAATGAATGGGCTGAAATCACACTGCACAGATTTGCATGCGAACTGCACAGGAATATGCAGCGTAATCCTGTGTGAATCACATGCAGTTCCTAGTGTGAATGGCACTAAATGTGGACAATAACTAAATGGGCACAGATGTTAAAAATGGACGTCTGCCTCATTCTGCTCAAACTCAGCCGGAGATCTGCTCTTTTTTATGGTCTGTGTAACTGTGAGTTGTATAAGTGCAATAGGGGTATGCCCTTGCCTACTCACTTTGTCTGCAAGGTTGTTTTTTTTCCCATCTAACTTGGGAGGCATGCTAATATTAGCCAGGAAAGAAGGTTCACTTATGCCACATACACGCGATTGGACTTTGAAGCGGAGGTTGGCCGGACTTTTCGAACGAGCGGACCTGCCCACACACGACCGGACTTTTGGTGGTCTTCCGTCTTGGGGGGTCTTCTCGCCGGACTCTTCCGCTATCTTCTGCTAGCACTTTTACTAGCAGAGGAGCCCGGCTTTCTTCTTCGTCGCCGCCGCCGTCCGGGGGTCTTCTTCCGACTTCGGGGGTCTTGTCCCGGACTGCCAATTTTGAGTCAAAACTTCTTTCTAAGTCCGTCAGACTTTTGGAAAGAAAAAGTCAGCCGGAGCCCACACACGGGCGAATTGTCCGGCGTGTGTACACGGCATTAGTCTACTATAGTGTGAGTTCATTCAGCTCCATACAGTAGCAATATAAGTGTGTAGGAGTGCACATCCTGGAGCCTCTGTTAAATAATATACTCTATTCCTGCTTTCTGCATTAGCAATTGCATTCAGTCTTTAAATGGGAACCCAATTCCTAAGCCTCGTACACAAGATCGGACTTTCTGACAGGAAATGTGCAAAGACAGGCTGTTGGTGGAAAATCTGACCATGTGTATGCTTCATCAGACAATTGTTGTCGGATTTTCCGCAGACAAATGTTGGATGGCAGGTTTTAAAATTTTCTGCAAACAAATGTGTGTTGTCGGATTTTCTGAGCGCGTTTACAGAAGTTCGTCGGACAAAAGTCCAAAGTACAAACACGCATGTTCGGAAGCAAGGACGAGCCAGAAGTGGTTGGTCTTGTAAACTAGCATTCTTAATGGAGAATTAACACTTCTTTGCTGGTGATACTGATGGAGTTATTGCAAATTAATTTTCAAAGGCTTTTTTTTTCTAGTGATATCAAGAATAATATTATTATGCTTTTTTTTTTTTTTTTTTTTAATTCGAGCAAGTTACCACAACACCATTATCCCGTAGTTTTTAAGATCAAAGATACAACTATGTTGGTGTCCCTTGTCAATTTTACATTGTATTTTTTAAATGTTAACTGCCTACTCCCAAACTGTCATTTGAAGTAAAACACATAGCCAAGTATTATTCTACACAATTGTTTTATTGTGCATTAAAAAAAGAAAACAAATAAAATTAGACATGCTATCTGCCAATAGAACTTAACCAAAAAGTGCATTCTATGCATCCAAAAATATAGAAAATATACCAAATCAAATCATTATGCAACCAAAAAAAATAATGTCAAAGCAATAATGCCAAGGCCACAATTAAATAACACGTTATCTCTTCTCATTCCGCAACATGGCTGGTTAACGAACGGCCATTCAGAAATAAACTGAAAAGCGCAAAACAAAAAGTGCGAAATGAACAGATAGAATCAATACTCACCAAACTTCTACTAACATGAAATTAGCAGAAGGAGCCCAAAGTATGGTGCTAAAGAGCTGAAAAACAACGTAGTATGTCACAACATTAGTAATTGTTGACCAACAATTGTGTGGCCATGTGTATTCAAGACAAGTTAAGGCCAACGGTTTTATGAGAAATAGCCACGCTTGTGGAAAGGGACACAATAGATAGGAAAACAGTTATGGGGAAATTGAATAAATGCTGTTGCACAGCAAGAAAATACGAAGAGGTTGCTGCCTCCCTAAATACACGGGCTTTAATCAAAGACCGTGCTAAAGATTTATTAAAGAATTAGTGTGGGCTATTGGCGCTACTTCCAGTAAATATATTTGAACCAATTAAAGATACCGTTAGTGAGCTTCACCCATATACAGGTCTGAACTAAATCTATATCAATAACACAGCACTTTCCCTACTGTCTATATGTATGGATTGACAACTCCACTAGTGTATATCCATCCATACAAACAGTAGCCTCTGCTGGTAGGTGATAAATTATATTTATAACAAGCACCTTCAATCAATAGTTAAACATTAAAGGAATAAAGTGCTAAAAAATTAGAGCAGATATGTAGATAGAATCCGTTATAAAGTGTTTTGGTTCCCCTTAATGTGTTGATTCCACTAAATTATAGAAATATTTCCTCACAAGTGTAAAATAGCAAGTTTCCAAAACATATCAAATAATTAATCCTAATATTAGTGTTTATACGTATTCCCTTATACTTCTCAATGACTAACACTTCAGTGCCAATACCTATGTGAACATATCACAACTATCTGCTAGTAAAAAAATCATAAATCCCCAAATCATTAATCCACTAGTAGGTGGTTCCTATACAAACATCAACCAAGGAATATGCATAAAAAACAAGGACTTATTCCCCCTATTTTTTAACCGCGTGAGAAAAACTTCTATATGTGCCAATTATATGTAGACCATATACAAATAGTGCAAGATTACCGTATTTTTCGGACTATAAGGCGCACGTAAAAGCCTAAATTTTCTCCCAAAAACGACCGTGCGCCTTATAATCCGGTGCGCCTTATATATGACCTGTTGACATCGCTGGAGTTCTTTGTTAACAGTATCTGTCAGATGGGCGCGCATGGAGTCACAGATCAAGTCTCTTGACGTTAACCTTCGGACTATAAGGCGCACGTAAAAGCCTAAATTTTCTCACAAAATCGACCGTGCGCCTTATAGTCCGATGCGCCTTATATATATGGAAATATCCATTTTATCAGCCGGTCGTTGCTAGTGCGCCTTATAATCCGGTGCGCCTTATAGTCCGATGCGCCTTATATATGGAAATATCCATTTTATCAGCCGGTCGTTGCTAGTGCGCCTTATAATCCGGTGCGCCTTATAGTCCGAAAAATACGGTATACTAAAAAAGCTGTGTGAGAATTTCCTATCCACATAGGAAGTGTGACAGCAAAAACCAAGAAAAAAAGGTAAAAAAGAAAAAGATTGAACAATAAAAACCCAAAGAAATTTTTAAATTAAAATTATATAAAGTAACAAGATAGTCCACAATGGTTCTTCTGTTAAATGTCCAATAATGTGCAAATTTCCAGCTCAGGAGAATCAAAGAAGGTGACTTTCGTGATCATAAATATTTTTGGTGACTTCCGTGCTCTTTCCCCCTTTTGGGTCCCCACTCACCAGATCCACGCACCCCCTAAGGGGTTGTAAGCATGTAGGTTCTGCTCCACTTTGCCCTTTGCTATTGAGGGTTCCACCACTCGGCTGTATCCTCCGCTTTCTGTCACAGGTTTTTGGTTCGTTGTACAGGAAACCGATCTATGCCCAGTAGTAGTTCCTCAAAGGGGAAAAAAATCAACTCTCATGGTGTAGTATATCGGGTACCCAAAAAAGCTTTTTTTAGGGAAAAAAACTTTTACCACAATGTTCTAGAGTTTTTATAGGAAGATATTGGAATGGTCACACGAAAAAGAGGGTCTGTATACCACTTATTTAAAAATTATATTTTATTACAAAAATAAAAATATATCATAGTTTCATAGTTAGTAAGGTTGAATAAAGACACCAGTCCATCCAGTTCAACCTGAGTGAGTGTCTACAATTGTCCCCATCCCCATCCCTGTACATTGCACACTCACATCGGTCCCTACCCTCAATGAGTCCCCATTCATATACTAGGGCCAATTTTTGGACAGAAGCCAATTAACCTACCTGCATGTCTTTGGATTGTGGGAGGAAACCGGAGTACCCGGAGGAAACCCACGCAGGCACAGGGAGAACATGCAAATTCCAGGCAGGTAGTGTCGTGGTTGGGATTTGAACCAGCGACCCTTCTTACTGCTAGGTGAGAGTGCTAACCACTACACCACTGTGCCTCATAAATCCATCAAATATAGCCAATTATAAAAGCAGTATCACATCTCAACTAGTGGGGGACAAACTTACATATATAACCAGGAGAAAGCTGATGTTCTGCCCCTATTAGACAGGTATTAAAAACGGGGCCAGTGTCACCACTTCCTTAGTGCCCCCGTCTAGATGTCCTTTAGGTGGGGATTATTCTCCCTACTGTTTAAATATATTGTCCCCCCCGGAGGCCTGCTTATACCTACAATCCTTGAAAGCTATCAAAAAATTAAAAGAAAAAAGTAAAAATAAGCTGTAAAATCCTTAGCGTTTTACCGCCAATTGAAATGCTATAGCCGCTATTGTCTGACCCGATGGAGCGCAGCTGGAACGCACGCCGCTCGCTTGCGGGTTTTTTTTCGGTTTGTCAAGCCGGCTATAGCATTTCAATTGGCGGTAAAACACTAAGGAAGTGGTGACACTGGCCCCGTTTTTAATACCTGTCTAATAGGGGCAGAACATCAGCTTTCTCCTGGTTATATATGTAAGTTTGTCCCCCACTAGTTGAGATGTGATACTGCTTTTATAATTGGCTATATTTGATGGATTTATGATATATTTTTATTTTTACTTTTTGTAATAAAATATAATTTTTAAATAAGTGGTCTACAAACCCTCTTTTTCCTGTGACTATTCCAATATCTTCCTATAAAAACTCTAGAACATTGTGGTAAAAGTTTTTTTCCCTAAAAAAAGCTTTTTTGGGTACCTGACATACTACACCATGAGAGTTGATTTTTTTCCCCTTTGAGGAACTACTACTGGGCATAGATCGGTTTCCTGTACAACAAACCAAAAACCTGTGACAGAAAGCGGAGGATACAGCCGAGTGGTGGAACCCTCAATAGCAAAGGGCAAAGTGGAGCAGAACCTACATGCTTACAACCCCTTAGGGGGTGCGTGGATCTGGTGAGTGGGGACCCAAAAGGGGGAAAGAGCACGGAAGTCCCCAAAAATATTTATGATCACGAAAGTCACCTTCTTTGATTCTCCTGAGCTGGAAATTTGCACATTATTGGACATTTAACAGATGAACCATTGTGGACTATCTTGTTACTTTATATAATTTTAATTTAAAAATTTCTTTGGGTTTTTATTGTTAAATTTTTTTCTTTTTTTTTTTTTACCTTTTTTTCTTTGTTTTTGCTGTCACACTTCCTATGTGGATAGGAAATTCTCACACAGCTTTTTTAGTATAATCTTGCACTATTTGTATATGGTCTACATATAATTGGCACATATAGAAGTTTTTCTCACACGGTTAAAAAATAGGGGGAATAAGTCCTTGTTTTTTATGCATATTCCTTGGTTGATGTTTGTATAGGAACCACCTACTAGTGGATTAATGATTTGGGGATTGATGATTTTTTTACTAGCAGATAGGTGTTGTGATATGTTCACATAGGTATTGGCACTGAAGTGTTAGTCATTGAGAAGTATAAGGGAATACGTATAAACACTAATATTAGGATTAATTATTTGATATGTTTTGGAAACTTGCTATTTTACACTTGTGAGGAAATATTTCTATAATTTAGTGGAATCAACACATTAAGGGGAACCAAAACACTTTATAACGGATTCTATCTACATATCTGCTCTAATTTTTTAGCACTTTATTCCTTTAATGTTTAACTCTTGATTGAAGGTGCTTGTTATAAATATAATTTATCACCTAACAGCAGAGGCTACTGTTTGTATGGATGGATATACACTAGTTGAGTTGTCAATCCATACATATAGACAGTAGGGAAAGTGCTGTGTTATTGATATAGATTAAGTTCAGACCTGTATATGGGTGAAGCTCACTAACGGTATCTTTAATTGGTTCAAATATATTTACTGGAGGTAGCGCCAATAGCCCACACTAATTCTTTAATAAGAGTAAGGCCAACACCTAACAAAATTTCATGGTTTTGTTGGCCAACAATCTGATTGTGTGTATGAGGCTTAATTGGTGGCTATGAGAAATGTCATGGGAAAGGCATTTTGTGTGTATGTAGTAGAGCTGCAACTAAGGATTAATTTGTCTGTCGACTAATCTATTGATAATTTTTTCGATTAGTCAACGACTATCCGATTATTTTATTTTTTTAAATGAATCTAGTGGGTTTTTTTTTGATTAGCTAATTAATCCTTTGGATAACCTTACAAAAAATAAGTACATAAGGGGGAGGGTGTGTGGGGACAGTGTCAGTGTGTTTTTTTATTTATTTATTATTATTTAAAAAAAAAATATATATATATAATTTTTTTATCAGCCCTGTTTGGGGGGGGGGCTATGGTGAGATATCAGGGGTCTTAACAGACCTCTGACATCTCCCATTTGAGACAGGGAAAGGGACTGGAGACAGATTTGGCTGGGTACAGCAGAGTATGGGCTGGCAGGGTACGGCAGAGTATGGGCTGGCAGGATACGGCAGGGTATGAAGGGCTGGCAGGGTACGACAGGGTATGAAGGGCTGGCAGGGTATGAAGGGATGGCAGGATACGGCAGGGTATGGGCTGGCAGGGTACGGCAGGGTACGGCAGGGTATGGGCTGGCAGGGTACGGCAGGGTATGGGCTGGCAGGGTACAGCAGAGTATGGGCTGGCAGGGTATGGCAGAGTATGGGCTGACAGGGTATGGCAGGGTATGGGCTGGCAGGGTATGGGCAGGCAGGGTATGGGCAGGCAGGGTATGGCAGAGTATGGGCAGGCAGGGTATGGTAGAGTATGGGTAGGCAGGGTATGGCAGGGTATGGGCTGGCAGGGTATGGCAGGGTATGGGCTGGCAGGGTATGGCAGAGTATGGGCTGGCAGGGTATGGGCAGAGTATGGGCTGGCAGGGTATGGCAGAGTATGGGCTGGCAGAGTATGGGCTGGCAGGGTAAGGCAGAGTATGGGCTGGCAGGGTATGGCAGAGTATAGGCAGGCAGGGTATTGCTGGGTACTTCAGGGTATGAAGGGATGGCTGCGTCCATCCGATCTCTCCCCTCCACTGTACAGATTAGTACAGAGAGGGGAGAGAGAAACCGGCGTCATGACATGACGCCGGTTTGTTTACAAGTGATCGCTCCGTCAGAGCGATCACAGTGTAAACAGCCTGGGTGTAGCAAGATGGCCGCCGCTTCGGAGCTAGGCCTTTCCCAAGGCCGAGACCGCGGAGCGCTCCGCGGATCGCGGCATGTGAATGGTGACCCGTTCGGATTGCGGATCGGTAACGATCCGTTGCACCCCTAGGGACAGCGGCATGGAGGGTGAGAAGAGAGGGGGACGGTGGCACGGAGGGGGAGAGGTGAGGGGGACGGCAGCACAGAGAAGAGCGGGCGATAATGAGAGATACTGACTCATCGACGCTCTGCACGCACGTCAACGTATTTTTGTAGTCGACGTAATCGATTACGTCGACTCGTCGTGGCAGCTCTAGTATGTAGCACCCTCCTAGTTCGGAGTAGGCTGCTAGGAAAATTTAGTTGGCTCCTTTGTAGGCAGAGGAGCAGGGGTTGATTACTTTTCACTGTTCAGAGTCTTACAGGCTGCTGTTCTGCTACTCCCCCCCCCCCTGTCTTTTTGAAATTTCTGGAAGTATAGTGGGAGGGAGAGCAGAACAAGCAGCCTGAATATTTATGACTCTCTAGGCAATCCCTGGAGAGAGTTGTCCAGTTGTTGGCAGGGGAGTCCATACATTTTTCAAGGCCAGCAGTCAAGGTGCAGAATTCTAAGGTCCAGCCATCTGGAGGAGACCCCTGTACTAGGAGCTCTGTCCCTGGGGCAGAGACAATAGAGGGAGAAACCTCAGGAATCTGGTAAAGACATCAAGGTCCCAGCTAAGCTTAGCTGGGGGCGCTACCAGAAAGAGAGAGAGACTGAGTCAGAGTCTGGATAAGAACCAGGAGGTCAAGTGTAAGGAAGCTTCACTATTCTGGGACTGAGTACTCGATCCTGCTACACAGTGGAGGAGTGAGTGTGGGGTAATTCACATTAAAAGTCAGTGCTTGGTGCAGCCAGGAGTTGTGCAAGAAAACCAGCAGTGTGCCATACACAGACCGTGATTAGTACAGCCAGGAGCTATGCAAGACAGCCAGGAGAAAGTACTTTGCAGCCTACAGTTGTGCAATACAGCTTGCAACTTGTACAGAGCAGCCAGAAACCTAGCAGTCCTCAAGTTCTACAGTTTAACAGACTAGGGTATTCAATGCTCACCAATAAAAACCTTGAAAAGAAACCCCTAGACTGATTCTGAACCTTTGGAAGAATGCCAAAAATGCCATGTACCTGGCTGTGTATGCTGTGAATGAGGCCCAATTAACAGTGGCTCCTGCAGGGGTAGCGCTAAATGTAAAATAAAAGAAAACACTGCAGCTAATATGTCATTTTATACTGTCTGCTTCTGAAAATTAAGAAAAGACAATTTCCCAAATTTTTGATTGTTCAGTTACTGAGCTTTCCTTGCTGTAATGTCTGCATTAATGCACACAAATAAATAACACTTCCTCTGATGATTTCCTCCTGTAGTTTTATGCAATTGCAGTTATAATAACTGTGTAGTGCATACATCACTATTTGTCTATCATCCTTTTTCCAACTCCCTCAATATATTCCAGAGCATTAGTAGAAAAATATCACTGCAAAAACTTTTTTATTAGTGAAAATGGAAAATGTCAGAGAAGCTCAGAGTGTAGGTAATGTGAATATAGTAACATTTTACAATATAGAAATATAAAGAAATCAAATTTTACAAAAACAAACCATTATTGACATAACTGATACAATACATATTATTAAATAATAAACTGTACATAGCGTACCTCTGAAACATTATGTGAAGAATAGGAAAGGCCTTTTGCCTGCAGTTTTCCTGTTATATCTATTACATTGTATATGTTATTTTAGGTATGTGTGTACTCACCAGTTCAGAGAAAAACCCACCCATATTAGATAGTCCTGTGAAACAGGGGATGTGAATGAGTATTAAGAGCTTCAGCCTAGGACACCGCAGAGAGCAAAGGCTGCGTTTGTTTAATTTGGATCAATCACTGGTCATATCTGGCCAACAATATGAGCCAATCATGAAGCTGTACTGCACAATAGGCAATTATTGTCACATGAACCTGAACATAACACTAAGTCACAAAAAAAAAGTCTCAATTTCAAACTCGGAATGCACATGCTTGAAGAATGTTTTTAAAGCCAAGCACATCTAAAGGGATAAGCTGGTCTTGTTTCACCTGCAAAATGGGTAAAAAGTTCTAAGGTGATAGATATGGGAGTAGAGAAAAGTGAATAGACAAATCTCTGCATGATATATAAAGCCATTGATTCAACTTTCTAGAACCAACAAAAAAAAATCGAAATATCAGTTTTGGAAGACCTGACTATTTCAACTCAATTCAAACTTTTTCTGTTTATTTTTATTTTATTTTTTTTATTTAAAGGTACAGCGTTTCTGTAAATCATTTAAGTATCAAACTGCTCCTGATGGCACAAGGGGAGTTATCAACAGGGTATATGTTGTGTACAATCATGCTATGGATGCAAAGCTTGATATGCTGTTCCTTTTCACATGGTTTGTGAGTATATTTTATTGTGGATTATCAAAAAATGGTATAGGGGATAATGTACAAAATCCACAATCACTTTTTCAATCAATTAAATAAACTTTTTGCATACTATACTGCCTGTTTAACTAATGTAGACTACTTTAATATAGTCTGTAATATACAGCTGTAATTTATGTTTTTCCTATAGGGGATAATGAACTAGGGTGGTGCGCCCTTCCTTGTTTGTGTTTTAATATGTTTTGCCCAGACTGTGGTGCTTCGGTAAGGAATCAGGCTGAGAGGCCACAGGTACCTGATAAAAGGTAGGACCTCCCATAGCATGAGTAGGAGAGAGCCAGACCAGCATTGCACTCTAACCTGTGTGAAAAAACAGAAGACTAAGCCCTGGCACACACGGTCTGAGAATCCGTCGGAATGTGTCCTATCGGACCGTGTCGTCAGATATTCCGACTGTCTGTGGTATGCATCGGACTGATTCCGTCGGAATATCCGTCTGACCCAATTTTCCAACATGTTGGAAATATTTCCCGACCAACTGGTTCGATCGGACATACTCCGATCATGTGTAGAGAATTTTGATGGGACCAAGTGCCACGCATGCTCAGATAAAATTCCTACATCAAAGCTATTGGCTACTAGCCTGAACGTAGTCCCATCGTAACGAAATTACGGCATCACGTTCTGAATGATCGGATTTTTCGACAACTTAGTCCGACCGTGTGTATGCAACAGTTTCGGACAAGATCCGGCAGACAAAATCCGACGGATTTGGTTGTCGAAATCTCCGACCGTGTGTACAGGGGCTTAAACTTTTCTATTTTGTTTGAAGTAATCCTGCAAAGAAAGAAATGTGTTAAACTTCAGTGCTGAAGGAAAGTGAAAAAGAAAACATTTAGACTGACATTTGCTCTGGATGGTCTGACATGCATGCCACTTATCTTTGCCATTTACTATGAATCTAACAATTATATTACGTTATTATGATTTAGGCAAAAAGACTGCACTTTGTAAAGAATACCCTCATGTGCAAGGAAAATGTAAAAAAATTAGGGCTGTTACTGATTAAAATTTTTGTGTTTGATTAATCTTTTTTTTTTTTAATCGATTAATCAACAAATTTTAATTATACACATACGCACATACAGATCCAACTACTTTTAGCTGATCTCCTTGCATTGCAACTCTGCATTAGTCAGTGGTAAATGTGGTATACACTATATACAATCACCCGACACTAGTTAGTTTCCACAATCCATGACTTAACTTCACAGTTCACAAAAATAAGTTTTAAATTCAAACTGTAGCACTGACGTAAGTAATTTATTTTTCCACAGTAGCGTGACAATCCCTCCACCTCCGGTCTAACTAATCACTCTCACCTTATGGCATGGACCCCTGTGCAAACAGGTGTTCAGGCAAGCAGGTATCAAAAGGGTGAACACTGACCATAAACTTCTCTCTCTCTCCTTAGATCTCAGCAAGGACACCAGGTCATGGGTAGAAAAAAAGGTCTAAGTGCTCATCGCTTAAGTATAAGATTTAATTTATGTGTTCAAACACAAACTACTCACATAAAGATGATAAAAACACAGCATGTAAAGCCAACAATCGTGTTAGTTCCGTAGGGCAAGAGCGGGTGACGTCATGCGTAGCTCCTCCCCCGTACGCGTTACATTCAATCAGAACGTCAACGTCACCGGACTCCTCCCCCCTTCCCTTCGTTAGCAGACGGAGGCATTTGGGGAAGGGGGGAGGAGTTCAGTGACGTCGATGTCCGTGACGTCACCGGATCTTCGATGGAACTCCCTGAAGACCCGGAAGCTGGCGGAGAGGTGAGTACCGATCAAAAGAATTTTGATCGATCAAAAAAATGAATCGATTAATCAAGGAATTAATCTTTAATTTCCACAGCCCTAAAAAAAATGCATTTTTGCTTGCACATGATTGGATGATGAAAGTCAGCAGAGCTTCTGCTTATTTACTAAGTTCTGGAGCAACTGCACTTGCAGAGTGCAGTGCACAGTCTATTTGCCTTTAGTAAATGAACGCCAATGCATCTGTCCAGATATTTGCCTCATGGGTAATGCTTAGATTTTGTGGATAATGGTCACTGTCAAGGTTGCTTTAAGACATTTATGGATTCAAAGTACAGATTTCACTAGTGACTTCCCTATAATGTTTTATTAGAGGAGTGAAGCCTTCCCATTTCTAAATGGAACCAAAGTTAGGAAAATTTCAGTCTTAAAAACTTAAACTTTTTAGTAAATTCTGTTTATCTCATTGAATTTCAAAGTACATGACATTTTTTTTTCTAGAAGAACCACTTGTTAGATTGGTACCTGAGCTATATCTTAACATTTTTGTTTTTTTTCCATTACTATCATCTGATGGTGGGACCACTTGTCTTGAAATTCTTGATGAAGATTATGGGGTTTATTTACTAATGGAAAATCCACTTTGCACTACAAGTGCACTTGAAAGTAAAGTCGCTGTAGATCCGAGGGGGACATGCAAGGAAAATAAAAAACATGCACATGCACATGATTGGATGATAAAATCAGCAGAGCTTCCACTCACTTCAGATCTATCCCTTAGATTTAGAGTGACTGCACTTCCAAGTGCACTTGCAGTGCAAAGTGGATTTGCCTTTCATAAATAACCCCCTATGTTCTTAGCATTTCTTTTAAAAAATTCTGGTAGTCATGTTGTGCATCTGCAGGTAGGTGCAGTGTGGTGCAGCAGCAGAAAACACTCAGAGTCCAGGTGCAGAGAACAGATATATATTGTAATTGAAGTTTGTCAAAATACAAGAAGCCCTGCAGGAAGGCAACCCAACCAGGAGCACAGCGATGAGTAGTAGCAGAAAGTCTCAGGTGTGCCAGCAGTGTATGTCTCTAGGGTTGGAATGGGGCCTGGCCAGTTTTTATCCAACTGGGGAGGCTTCCAGGTAAGATGATGTGTCCCTGAACTTTCTCTACTCCTCAGGAACCTCTCCCTGATGCTGAGCATTGTCCCTGACAGATAGGTGACCTGTCCCTACTCTATGCACACCAAGCCCGGGAGCCAGAGTCTTAAAAAGGCTTTGCCCGACCAGAGATGGTCACCAGAGTCGCATGGGGTGCCAGTCCAATTGGATAACTGTCCTCTTGTGACCCAGGAGACAATGTAGGAACTAGGTTCCTATTGACTTCCTCGCCCTCTGCAATGCCGCGGCGATGGAGCACCACCTGCAGTGTAGAAAATAGACTGAACCTGCTTACAAATCTGTAGGTATATTTAGTGAGCATGTTGTTATTCAGCACTCTCACTTCACTCTGGTGCGTAAGCTAGAAGAATGCCAAGCACTTTTGTGGAGAAATCTGTCGATTGAAGAGTCGCTGGAGAGCTTGGAGGTGTAGGCTTTATAGATCACTGAATTATGGACCACAGGACAAATGGGTGTGTCTGATTTACAATGGTAACACTACCGACCCCTGCCAGGATAGGAGGAGGTCTTCTTTATGAGTGATCTAAACTTCTTCTTGCCAATTACACCATCTATTTAAACAGATGAATTGGAAAAGAATCAAAAGAAAGAATAGCTGGGCCACACACTTGAATGGGCTACACAAAAGAAATGCGGAAGCGCACACCTCTATCCAAAAAACACATATGAAGGAATTTCCACAGCTGGTATTCTGACAGCTATCCCAGACATTCTCAATGGCTCCTTCGACAAATTTCTATCATTCTATCGTGTGTGGCAGCCTAGACTTCTGAAAGTAACACAGAATGGAGATACTGCTCAGAATAGAGACATCTGGAGGCAATATTACCTGTTGTGATCATATACACATGGTTCGATTTCATTGAGGGCACAACATACACTTTAAAAATAAGAATGGCCTTTATTGATTTTAAATGTTCAACAAACACATTTATTTTGCAGTAAAACATCAATGTCAGTTTCTGTTTGGCACCTTTGTAGGCTCAGTGAGGCCTTTGTACCTTTTATACATCCCTGGGTTGCACAATTTTTCCAGGATCCAGAATAGGTACGATGTGACAGTTTTTTAACATTATTTTAAAAGACAATTTATTTCAAGGTGAGGTTAAATTTTCATTATTTGTATCTATTTCAGATTTTACCATTCTTGAAAATCGAAGGGCTCATTCACATGGGCGCTGAGCCCTGTACACCATGAACAACTGTTTGTTTATCTTATTGTACTAGTGTGTAGCTGTGTGCAGGCAGCCTATCTTAGTGAATTGATGTGCCATGTAATGGCTTAGATCATTGGTTCTCCAGCTTTTTAAGGCATACTTTTTTTGGAAGCAGTTGAACTTTCATATCCCCACCCCAACAGTACTTACTTTTTATTCATGGCGCCGCATGTGTGTAAATCCATATACTAAAGACTGCTCATGCTATGAGTAAGTGCTAATTTTAGCGTGAAACGCGTCAACATTCCCTGTTCTATATTCCCTTTGCTGCTGTAACTCGTATGATGTGAAGGTTTTTTGGTGGAAATAATAAAGGCCCAACTTATTTTACCTGATCCGGAGTGCGGCTATCCAGAGTTTTTTCGGTTCATTCAGCTCTCTATCTCCCAAACACTGGCGCGGAAGAGGAAGTACCCCCCTACCCACCCGCAAACCCTGGCCTTGAATGCCAGTATTTCAAAATTCCTGGCCTTTGAAATGCTGTCATTCCCTGTGGTGGAGACACAGAGTTTTAAAAGCCTGATGCTATTGGCTGTCCCACAGTACGTCGTGTCTAGCCGCCACTACTTTTCCAGGCGAGCCATCCCTTCCCTGCACAACCAAGTGGGGAAAAAAATCAGGTGTGCACCGTGCAACGCCATCTGTAGCAAGGCCCGCCTAACTACGGATACGTGGACCAGTAAGCACGGTCAGGGACGTTATATCTCCCTAACAGCACACTGGGTAAATGCAGTGGCGGCTGGGCCGGAGGCGGATAGCAGTTTGGCGCATGTCCTTCCACCACCGAGGATTGCAGGACGCTTCAGTTTGCCTGCTGTTGCTAACTCCTCCTACTCCGCTTCCTCATCCTTTACCGCCTCCTAATCCAGTGTTTGGATGAGGAGTTTGTACAAAGTCTGATCGTGTGTACGCAATACAAATTTATGGCCAACGCCCTTTGTAGAAAAGTCCACGGGAACGTTTGTACAAAGTCCAATCGTGTGTATGAGGCTTTAGACTACTTTCGCACTGTAGCCGTTCCGCGTTAGCGGTAAAGCGTCCTTAATTTTAGCGGCCCTTTTCCGTGGTTTTAACAGCACCTTTTAGCCGCTAGTTTTTCGCCCCACTAGCGGCCAAAGAAAGGGTCAAAATTGCCCATGTCGCAGCGCTTTGGCAGCGCTGCCCATTCATTTCAATAGGCAGGGAGTTTTGGAAGCGGTGTATTCAGCGCTCTCAAACTGCCCCAAAGATGCTGCTCGCAGGACTTTTCAGAACGTCTCGCAAGCGCACCGCAAGTCGCACTGAAATGAATAGGGATGAGGTTTTCAGGCATTAGAGGCTATTCCTAGCGCTAAAACACCTGAAAAACGCCTCGGTGTGAAAGCAGCCTAACTGATGCTGACACCACCAGTGACACTAATACAGTGATCAGTGCTAATAATATACACTGTCACTGTACTAATGACACTGGTTGGGAAAGGGTTTAACATCAGGGGCGATCAAAAGGTTAACTGTTTTCCTAACATTGGTTACTGTATGTACAATGTGCTGATTTTTACTAAGTAATGTTCTGGATTTTATTCCCTACTTTGCAGGGAGAAAAAAAAAGTGCCACATTGCCGCTGTCTGTAGAGGGCTCTGTGTTGTTGCTCTCTTCTGTCATTCGCTCAGCCGATCAGTGGGTCCTGGCCATAAATCATTGGCTGGGACCCACTGCTTGGCTTGTGCTACAGTGAATGACAGCTCGGGTTTCTGGGTGCGCACGCATGCGCGAAAGCGGACCCGGAAGAAAGCTCCGATGTACAGGTACTTCACAATGCCTGAAGGAGCCAACCCCCCACAGTATAGTTACTGCAGCAGGTTGGCAAGAGGTTAAAGGCCTCATTCACACGGGCGTACCTATGCTAAGGGCCCCCCCTATGCCTGCATGGGGTACCCAAGTGTTTCATGCCTCTGGGTGCAAGCAGTATGGTTTATATCTACTGGGACGCAGTGCCTCCACAGACGTTCAGAGACATGCCCCTGCACGACTGCCAAGCTGGGACCGGCGGCTATATCCATGCAGCTACTGCGTCCCAATAGACATAAATGGATGCGGGCAAAGATGGTCCTTCACACAGAGGTGTGAATAGCTGAGGCCTGAGAGTAGGGTTGCCACCTGTCCGGGATTCACCCGGACAGTCCGGGTTTTGAATCCTGTGTCCAGGTTTCAGTCCATTTGAAACTTGGACACATTATTCAGGCAGGAATGTGGCTCAAAACAAGGCTTGACTGGAGGGTGAGGGGGCACGATGTGTGCTTCACCGAGCGGGCTCACTGTTTGTAACAGCATGTCAAACAACAAGTCCTGCACTCTTAACGCCCACAGTGCTGCGCACTATTAATGTTCCTCCTGCTGATTACCGACAAGCAGCCAGGACTTCATAGGGGGCACATACAAGTCCCACAAAGATGGAGACCAGTCCTGGCTGGGATGTCCCCACAGCCTTATAGATGCACGCCTGCCCGGCGCCATCACCTCACAGGGAGCCCTCAGTACACCCCACAGAGCCTGTCCTAGGCCCCTGCACCCCTCCAATCCCCGCCATCCCTCTCATCCTCTCCCATGCCACTCACCTCACTGACGCCGAACAGGTTTATGGGAGAGAACGCGACTGTCTCCCCTCTCTTCCTTCCCCGGGCTTGCTAACCTCCACTCACAACTTGCAGCCGACAGGTCTCCGGAACGGCCGCCATTTTGTCGAGGCTTGCCTGCTTGGCCGCTTTGGGAGCTGGGATACGAGAAGATGGAGCGGGCAATGCAACTAAGGGCTCTGTGGGAGAGACAGAATTGGGTGTGTGGGCGCGAAAGAATTTCCGGGTCACCTTACTACCCAGTCAAACCAGAGTTTTACCTCCATTTTTATTTAATATTTTCAATTTACTTAAATTTTACATTATAAAGATATATAAATATGGCATATATCTATATTCATCTATATTTAATGTTTTAATTATTTTATTAGCAATGTTATCATTGGCAATAAAAAACATGAATATAATATATATAATATAAAATAAATTTAAAAAGTGCGGGTGTAATTCGAAAGACATCTGTGTGGGTTCATGCACAGCTGTCTATTGAAATCGCCCCCGAAGTTGGCAAAAGTAGTGCAGGAACCACTCTTGGAAATCGGTTCAGTGCTGCCTTTGTGGCGTCGCACCTAATGGGACGCTCCTATTGCTGGCAATAGGCTCTAATTTGACAGGTAATTTTGCTTGTCAAATCGTGCCGATATGAACGGGGCTAAATCTCCCTGACTGTATTAGGTAAATAAGGTGCCACCAAGGATCTAGTAATTTGGTAAATTATGTACTAATTTACTGTGTACCAATCTGCACCGCTGAAAGTGACATTTTGTTGGAGAAATCAGCAGTTTTTTAAAACTACCATTATTCCCACTCATCAAGGTATAGCTTTTTGCTAGCAAAAAGCCAACATTGGACAGTGTTGATGCTGGCTGTATCACTTTTAAAAAATATATAATTCTTGATAAATTTCTGGTATCAGGGTCGGGACAAGGGGTGGGCAAGAGGGGCGGCTGTCCTGTGCACTGTGGTATCATGTGAGGTTACGGGGTACCACAAAGAGATGGGGGGGGTTGTGTTGGGAGGAGAAATTTGGGGGGGGCAGGGTTAAGAATTGGAAAATACATTTGGATGATGGACTTTATAGGTACAACACTAACTACGTAGCTTTAAAAAAATGTATAAATGTATTATTTACAAAAACACATATGAAGCAATATTAAAATCATTGACTATTCATAATGTTGCCTTGAAACATATAACTCACCACCTATAAATCACAGGTAATAGAATACTTAGTGATAAGAAACAATAAGGCAGTCTCCAAAGGTTACTATAGTATCATGGAATATGAAAGGCGGTGTGTCGTGATTCAGCTCAGCTCTACATGTTATGTCTACTCAAAGAGGCTTCTTCAGGAGCTTGGGGCATATTCTATGAATAGAAAATCAACAATACATTTCTAAACATAATCATAAAACAAAACAATGTCAATACAATAGTTAGTACATTTTTTAATATGCGTTTGCTGTTCAACTTCCCCAAATCACAGTATAACAAACATAATGGATACAGGCACAGAGAAAGAGACAGACATTCGGACTATGGGAACAGGCATAACATTGGTATGTTATTATCTACACCAGATAGTATATATGGTTAAAAATATATGTAATAAAAATAACTTACATTACTATACTCAAGAAGTAAACATGGGACAAAGTCCACGGCACAGCCTGAGATGCAGGGATATCTCATCAGCAAGATTCCCTGTATATAAAAGATTTGTATGGGGCTATGTAATAGGCATTTATTGAAAGCAACAATGTATGCAAAGTTGATCCTATCGTTATAATAAGATGTATCTCTAGGTTGTATATGTAGAGGCAAGTACTGGCTTACCTATAAAGTAGTGATCAGGCAAGACTTGTGGTGATTGAGGGTTAATTCCATAGCCAGCAAAGGAAAAAATGAATCAGTATTTTAAACGTTGCATGGTGATTCTGGAATTTCAAGGAATCCCCTACTAGTCATATATTTCCATTAATCATCAATTTTTATTCCCATGCAGACACTTATTTGAACAAGTATAAAGTGGACATTGAAGCAATTCATCAAAAATGCTTTGAGTCCAAAAACAAATTCCCCTTAAAAAGTCGCTTCTCAAAGTAACACCATCCAGGTGATCCTCCACTGCAGAGCTCTGCTGTGTCTAACCCATGCAGCATGGTAAATGGTGGCTGTATGAGACGCAAAGCAAGCGCCCCTTTGTATGCCTGTCCCGGTCCTGATGTTAGAGTGGCACGGTCGGAAGTGATGCCCAGCGACCTGGCCGCAAGCCACTGCACATGCGCCCGACATCAAAACAATCGCACCATGACCACTAAGTGGCATCAGGGCAGTATGACGCCAAGCTGATGACACAGCAGCACACAGAATCAAGAGGGGCTGAGTACTGCTCCACTCCAGATGCTCCGCCGCCGCCTGCCACTCAGAGAGAAGCTAGGTTAAATGGCGCTTTGTGGCTGCATAGTCACAATGGAGTGCCCAAGGACGTGACCGGAATCCACAAAAAACAGAAGCGGTCAGGGAGTTGGACAGCAAACAATATAGTACAACAGGAATACTAGCATATTCCTTGTGTAACATACAGTACAGAGAAATAGCATAAACAAAGTAAATCTTAATGTCTTAAAAGTTTTTTCCCCTCTTGAGCCACAGCCGTGTTATGGTATGACACAGTATGTGAAAAAAAAGGGAAGGAAAAAGGGGGGGGGGGGCTGGGAAGGAGTAAAAAAATAAGAAAATGATTGGTTTATAATCCATCCATCCAATACATGTTTAAAAAAAAAAGAATCCATCTGAATCTAGATTACATACATAACCCATATCGCACAGATTGATAAAGCCACACACTATGAAAATATATGATAGATTAGAAACCTCCATCAGAAGAACAGAAAACCTCCATCATGAATCTATAAAAAGGGTTTGTATGACTGGGTTTCATTGATGCCAGGGGCATGGGTGGCATCCAACTGTTCGATCCACAGGGTTTCTTTTGCAGGATGATTTTATCCCAATTTCCCCCTCTGTTTTTTTTTTAAACTACAGCTAAGGCAATGAGGGAGACACATGATGAGTCAAACCTATGGTATAAACCTAGGTGTCTGCTTACCAGAGTAAGCATTCTGCCATTAGTTGAATAGTAGACGTGATCTTTGATTCAGCTAGGTGTGTACAGTTGCGTCAAAGACTGATATATTGCGTGTAGGGGATGCTGTGAATTAGTGCTGGTGAGTGTGCACTGGCATGCAGCAGGGGCCGTCTCCTTACGGAAAAGGCTGGTTGTCAAGCAGCCATCTAGATCCTTAAAGATCCGGAGGTAATAATTGTTCTAGGAGGGGAAATTTGGGGAGGTGTGCTAGGAGTCGTGATTTGAGGGGATTTGTGTTGGGAGGGGAGATGGGGGAAGAGGATTTGTGCTAGGATGGCAATTTCGCAGGTTCGCCCTGGGCTCTAGATAACCTTGTCCCGGCACTGTCTGGTACCTATACATGCTGTATCTATCCATGAATGGTAATAAAAGCTGCTTCAAATACCTACATTGTAATTTCTTTCTTGTCTATTAAGGGACAAAGAAAGTCTTCATCTTCATGTTATACTGCTAGCAAACACAAAACCTGTAGGCCACCCCGGGATAACCCCTTCTACTACCAGCTGGTCCTCGGAGCATAGACACATTTTCTTCAGTTCTGCAAGGGGGAGTCTACCCTATTTTCTCATGGACCTACTATGGGATAAGGCAATTTAATGCCTTCTTCTTATTTAGGGCAGCTATGATCTCCCCCCAATCAGGACATCTTAATTAGATCCCCTTTTCTGGGACAAGCTCTCCAAGAGGAGCTTCTTTCCTTTGTCGACCATGGTTCAGGCTGTGAATGTTTTCCTCAGACAGACTCCTGGTGTGTCTCTCTGAATGAAGTGTGGGGACTTTGTTTTCATTCTACCCTTCTGGTAGGATCAGGTTGACCAATTTCCAAGCTTATGGTCTCTGGGTGGGTTTTTTCCTACCCATGTCAGACTTTCTCTACTAATGTGAGTATTTTCTTACTCTTTTCTGGCATCAGGCATTGTCTCCCATTTGTAAACCCTTTAAAACTTTCCTCCAGATTTCTTTGTGTTGGCCTTCGGTACACTCATGAGTGCTGTCCCAATCTAGCTAATGTTTCTATCTAATGATCCTGTGGAGTTTTATATCTACTTACACACTTACACAGTCTATGGCTTACAGGCACAGTCATAATATAACCACAAACACAATATCTTGATTCAAAAATTGATACATTTATGCAGATGTTTTGGTGGCATTGCTAAAGACACTACAATAACAAAGATACATGAATTTATGGATTTACTTTTAGTACCTGCATTGATTTCATAAATAAATCATCCTAGTAAAATGATCTCAAACGACTGTTCTGCTTGTAAACAACTCAGTGGCAAACCAAAGCAAACACATTATTATATAAAAACAGAAAACAAGCCCAAATAATTTTGCTTATAGAAGGTGACAAACGTCAGCCAACCAATTCGAGGCGTGATGGAGTTCACCTCGACAGGCAATAATATGAGTTTCAAGATTAAGGAGTTCATAACTTGCAGCACTACACATGTTGTTTACGTTTTTCAGTGCCCATGCGACTTAATGTATGTAGGTCGCATGAAAAGGACGCTTAAAAAACGCATTTCAGAACACATTCACAACATAGAGATCGGGTTTAAGTACCATGGGGATCTTTGCATTTAAAAAAAAATCATAACCAGGACCCCTCTGGCTTAAAATTTTGGGGTATTGATAGGATCCGCCCAAACTGGCGAGGTTCAAATCTGTTCCGAAAAATATCAAAGAGAGAGTCTCATTGGATATATTTGATGAACACTGACACCCAGCGGCTTAAATGTAGAACTGGACGTCAATTGTTTTATTAGTGACCATTAAGGTAGTGAAATTCTGTCTGACTCAAATTTTTATAGTATGGTTTTACCTTTTCAGGTTATTCTATTCTATTTTTTATATTTTCAATTCTCAGATGAGATCAGTGTAAAGTGTTAAAAGTAGGTGATGGGTTGAGATCTTAGCCCTTGTACACACGGTCGGAGATTCCAACGGAATGTGTCCGATCGGACCGTTTTGTCGGATATTCCGACTGTGTGTGGTCTGCATCGGACTGTTTCCGTCGGAGTATCCGACGGACCAACTTTTCCAACTTTCCGGTAAAATTTTCCGACAAAATGCTCTAATCGGACATACTCCGATCATGTGTAGAGAATTCCGATCAGACAAAGTGCCATGCATGCTCAGATCAAATTCCTACATCAAAGCTATTGGCTACTAGCCTGAACGTAGTCCCGTCGTAACGAAATAACGTCATCACGTTCTGAACGATCGGATTTTCCGACAACTTTGTCCAACCGTGTGTATGCAACAGTTTCGGACAAAATCCGTCGGACAAAATCCGACGGATTTGGTTGTCAGATTCTCCGACTGTGTGTACAAGGGCTTAGACATCTCATCCATTTCGCCCTTTGTAAATTCATTCCCTAATGCCTGTTTTTGTAGATTTTTGTGGGTATTATTATTATTATTATTATTATTTGTAAAGTTATAACGTTACTTATTGGGTGATCCTAATGAAATTTTTTATAATTAGCCATTTTTGTTGATAGTCATTTTATTGATATCTATTCTGGTTTGGTAGATTATATAATGAGGTTCATATTAATTTTAGTACTTATGTAAAATGAAAGTTCTAATTATATTCAGTTTATGCGTAATAGTATATATTTTATTCATTTATTTATTAGATTCGCCAACGGTCAGTTTCTATGTACTGTTTAGGTGGTATTTTAGCAAAAAGCTGTTTTTTATGTAAAAATAATAATAATCCTTTTATAAGTATGAACACAAATGATTTTGCCATCTCATAAACATAGGAGATTGTATGATTTGTGTTTGTAACTGGATTATAACTATATGCAATTATATGTCTCTTGTAAGATGTATAGGATAACCTGCCTGCAGACTGAAACAGATTGACCGATGTCGATGCGTGTGAAGGAGCTGCACAGCAGTGTATAGTGTAAGCTGTAACCTCCGCAGCTCCATAAAGTCCGTGATCATGTGGCTGTGAAGCCGGATGAGGAGACTTGTGCAGCCAAAAGTTTAAAAAATCAGGAGCTAATCTTGGATGCATAAAAGAGAGAGAGCGCCGTATGGCTCCACCCTCAGATGATGTTGTGAATGACGAAACACGTCATGGTGGAGCCATACGACGAGTGTAGTCACGTCAGCAAGCCCAGGAACACAGCACGAGTCCCCGCAGGTTACACAAGCCGAGAGTGTACATCATGAAGGTGGTTTGTTTTTTAATGATATTAAAAGTTGTTTAAAACGAGATTAAGCCATGTCCGATTCCTCTTTTCACCTGATTAACTGAGTAATTAAGAGTGTCTGGCACAGATTGGACAGGGAAAGAAGACACCCGTAGAGACGTTCCACTGTTTTGAGATTTTTTTCTGGTAAGAGTTTTTTCAAGAGGGGGTCCCTTTGCACACCCCCCTCTCTTCTCTCTGAGCACGCGTGAAGGTGTTATCTTTCGGTGACAGCTATTTCATCCTAAGTGATTTTAAAGGACTGGCTTTTCTCTGCAACATTTGATGACAAACTCAATTTTTATATTGTGTATGGACTACATAGAATGGACATATGTTGAATAGATTGCTCATGTTATGTGAATAATCATATGTATAAGCACTGCCCGAGCATATTTGGGCTTGTTTTCTGTTTTAATTTAATCTTTACCCTTCTTTTTTTTTTCAAAAAAGAGTGTGTTTTTAGGCAGCAGCTGTTGCCATTATTTTGGCTGAGTAAAGGACAAAAATGGGAAAATACTGCACTTAAATCTAAAGAATACAAAATACTCGAAATTTCAGGAGCTGCAGTTACTAAGATGTGATACACATCAAAAAAGTCAATACATAAAAGAGATGTAGCTGCGCTATCTAACTACTCCCACCCAACTATATTAAGTGACTAATATTACTGCAACGTACAAAACATCACTAGAAAGATCAATGCTTTACCATATAATTCCTGAGTATATGAAAAAGATATATAAATAAATATATACTAATCAAATAAATAAATAAATATCATATACAACTCATAAAAACTATAAAAATGATAAGAGTGAAAAAATATCTGAACAATATCCAAATTGATAAATAATTAGAGAGAAATAAAAATAAAGTGATCAATTATGTTAATATCTAAATAATAAGTGAATAATAAGTGAATACAGATCAAAATAATTAAATATTGCAATAATAAATAAATAAATATCAATCAAATAAACTAAATTGTGACAGTGAATGGAATAAAAAAAATTATTAAATTAATAAATATTTAAATAATTAATCAAATTAATAAATGGTGCTAAAATATAACAGAGATTACATAAATAGCGATGAGACATAATAAAGGAAACACTAATGTAACCAAAAAAGTGCTCAAAACCAAAAGTGCAACAGTCCACTCAAAGGTATGTTGAATGAGAAAAGTGACTCCTTCAGTAGATATCGGTACACCGTGCAATCCTCCTTCACCAACAATGTGCTGATCACCAGTATAAATGCACGTTTACCAGAAAGAAGCATGTACAGGCTCACAGTATATGCCACTTAATCTGCCGGATGGGTCACAAATTCGCCACCAAATATGACTAGAGCTTCTCCCGTAAGACTTTCAAATGCACAGACAACTCATAGAATATAAGTAAAAAAGTTCCCATAGCGTAAAACTGGCAAACAAACTTTATTTGTGTCTAAGAGACACAAATACTACAGTGGTAAAAAACAGCATTACTGCCGGCCGGCAAGCGAGCGCCCGTTTGCTCAGAGATCACATGACTGATTCAGCACATCTAAGCCACCCGACGCACGTTTCGTCATAGGTGGCGTCGTCTGGGGTGTGGGCGATGCGCCGACGTATCACGTTTAAATACATGACAAAGTGGAGCCAAGCCTCGTTTTGAGCTGAGGGGAGCAAACCAGAAATGGACGTCAAAACATGGCGACCGCGTCTAATCACGCATACCATGTTAATACAGGGCAAAATTAATGGAAAATGTTAAAATAAAACCAAGCCTTGTTTTTGAACTGAGGGGAACAAACCAAAAGTAAACATCAAAAGATAGCGGCCGCGTCTACGGACACCATGTAAATACAGGGCAAAGCTAATGACAGGTTATATTTGGTAGAAAACAATGACAGTGACAATGTTTTAAACCTACCCATATCATTTAACATAACAGATTTAATAACAAAAAATATAAGAATATAAATAAATATAAATGTAAATATAAAATGAAAAATAAGATGAAAATAATAATAAAAAATATTAATGTATATAATGGAAAGTAAGAAAAAATATATAAAAAAAATATATGTAAAAAATAAAATAATAAATAAAAATAAAAAACGGGAAACAGGAAAAATGAAAAAATAATAATAATAAAAAATAAAGAATAAAAAATGAAAAAAATGATAAAAATGAAAAAATGAAAAAAATAATAAAAAATGAAAAAAATTGGGGGAGGGGAGGGAAGGGTTACCCGACCAGCTCACAACGAGTTCACAATAATAATTCCTATATATCAGGCATATAATCCCATCTAATACATCTCTATCGGATAATGAAATCTCGGACATCGAATAACAATTTATTACAACTTCAAAAATATTTTAAGAGTTGTCTATGAATGCATTAACATCCACATCTATATTAAGCCCGAAAGGGGCATAACACTTTAAACGATGAATCCAAGACATTTCCAATCTCGATATACCCCTAACAAGGGAACCACCCCTCCAGGGTAAGCTAAATTTGTCTATACCCAAAAAGATGGTCTTAGAAGGGTTTTTATTGTGATGTTCTAAATAGTGTCTTGATACAGAATGTTTTGGAAAACCACTAATGATATTAGTGATATGTTCATTTAAACGAACATAAAGGGGTTGTTTAGTCCTCCCAACGTATTGAAGCCCACAAGGGCATTGGAGTAGATAAACGACCCCTTGAGTCATGCATATAATGAAAGGTTTGATGGTATGTACATGTGCTAGATGAAATGAATGTGTGAGTAGGTCTCTGTGAACACCCACTTAAAGAGCAGACTTGATATCTCCGACATTGATAATAACCCGTCAGGTTTTCAAAGAAACCGTTTTTTGAAATGGGGGGATTTAGCACATTAGGTGCCAACCTATCTCTAAGCGAAGGGGCACCCTTATACACTATTCAAGGCCTAGCTGGCAGGACTGTATTTAGCACTAGGTCATTACTCAAAATATGCCAGTGCTTATTGATCAATTTCTTGATAGCATAATGTTGTACTGAATATGTAGTTATGAAAGGAGCAGATCCGATCTGATCCTCTGAGGTGGTATTGAATTTTTCCTTTAATAGATCTCTTCTATCAGTGGCTTTAGCCATTTCAAAAGCAGATTCAAGCAAGTGTTCCTCATAGCCCTTATCTAGAAAACGATTAGAGAGAACTTCTGCCTGTGTCTCAAAACTGTCTGATTCAGTACAATTTCTTTTTATCCTCAAATACTGGCTTTTTGGTATTGACCTCAGCTAGGCCCAATGGTGGCCGCTGTCAGATGGAATATATGAATTCCTATCTGTACATTTGAAGAAAGTGGAAGTAACAAAATGGTTGCCGGATTTGGATATAGTCAAATCCAAAAAATTAATACTCGTTTGGCTGGCATCAAAACTCAAATTAATCCGTCTCTGATTAAAGTTTAGGAATTTTTTATATTTTGGATGAGTGATACTATTTTTTCATCATTCCAAAAGCACTTGTTTGTTTGGGAATAGGCCTGGTTTCTCATTTATTTTAAACAATATTATATAGTTAAGTTTTCTTTCTACAACACATAAAAGAAATTTGCATGTTTTACTAAAAATCTTCAGTAAAACTTTTTTTTTTATAACAAAACTACCAGTGCAAGGAAAACATATATAATAATAGTAATAAAGCTTTTTTTTTCTTCTTTTTAGTTAAAATAGCAAATATGTCATGCTTACCTGCTCTGTGTAATGGGTTTTCAAAATTCAGCCCCAATCCTCCTCTTCTGGGGTCCCCCACCGGTGCTCTGGGCTCTGACTGACAGCAGCGGAAGCCAATGGCTGTTGCTGCTGTATTTGAGCCAATGAGGAGCGAGAGAGCCGAGGCTCTCATGCACATCGCTGGATTGAGATCTGGTTCAGGTATGTATTTGGGGATGGGGGTGGGGGCTGCGGGGGAAGCTGCATGCAGAAGGTAAAAAACCTTCTGCCTTTACACCCACTGTGAGTATCAATCAAAACTAAAAATTTTATACAAACATACACACTGGGCAGTCTATATATAAATTTACAGAGCAAACATTTTATTCATAGGCCCCTAAGCATAATTTCCTACAGTCACAGACACCATTTAAAAAAGAATTCCAGGACTTATCTATTTCTAAAATTTAAATTGGACAAGGTTGGTTACCTGTAATTATTTTATTTCACAACAGGAGGACACACAACATAGTAGTCCATACCATATACAGGATTTCCTGTGCTAGCAGTGCTAGAACAATTTCACCTCTGATAGACTGAATTACAGGGGCCATTCAGAAAACACGTATTCAGAAAACATGCTGTATTCTTGTCAGTGAATAAATGCACTTCCTGTATGTGTCACAGACTAATTTGTTGATTTGGGGGTTCCCCTGCAGCCCTCCAAATGTGACACAATGATTTCAGGTAACCAAGCAGGCCTGATGTAAACGTTAAGAATAGTTTCTTCCTAGAGTTCAACGTTAAAGGGAAACCATAGTATATAGTTTTTCTTTTTTTGCTATACATATAAATAAGATCAGTTATCTAATTAGTGCATGTTAAAGTGATTGTAAAGTTGTAAAGTAAAGATTGTAAAAAAAAAAACATGTTGTACTTACCTCCTCTGTGCCGTTGGTTTTGCACAGGGCAGCCTGGATCCTCCTCCTCTCGGGTGCCTCTTTGCTGCTCCTGGCTCCTCCCTCCTGTCGAGCTTGCTATGGGGGTACCAGAGCCGAGCTATTGCTCCGTGTGTCCACTCATACATGGAGCTGCTGTTCGGCCCCGCCTCCTCTCTCCCCCCAGTTGGTTAAATTACTTTGACTGACAGCCACGGGAGCCAATGGCCGAGGGATTCGTGGACATCACTGGACAGAGAGGGTGGGTATTGGGGGGGCTGGGGTGGCTGCTACACACAGAAGGCTTTTTATCTAAGATTTTAAAAAAACCTTCTGCCTTTACAACTCCTTTAATATTTTAAAAACCTTTACTTCATATAATCTGTCATAATAAATGTTCAGGGGGAACAGCTATATTTGCTACTAAAGTAAAGGCAAACTGTAAAAGAAGACTAATACTTGCCTCTCTGATGGGTTGAGATTTGAATCCTTACTCTCCTGCAGAGCTACAGCCACTGGCATCCAATCTTCAGATAAAGAGTTACTTGTTGTGAGCTGTGGTTCCACCAGCCAAGTGCTACATCACTACAGATCACAACTGTAAGTGTTTTAATAAACAAAATTTGATTAAAGGTCTACATTAAAACTGATGTTGTATCTACTTTTTTTTTAAATGTATTTACAATCTTTGCTTTTCAAGTAAATATTTAAAAATTGTAAGGGTTCTCAGAGCACTATGGGGTAGCTAAAGAGATGGCACAGCAATCATTTTCACCTTTCAGACAGACTGGCTCTCATTCAAAACTTGGATGGAACAGTCCAATAAGGTATTGGTATAAGATAAGGTATAAGATAATTGTTAGCCCCAGTACACACGGTCGGAGATTTCGACAACCAAATCCGTCGGATTTTGTCAGTCGGATTTAGTCCGTCAGATCTTGTCTGAAACTGTTGCATACACACGGTCGGACTAAGTTGTCGAAAAATCCGATCATTCAGAACGTGATGACGTAATTTCGTTATGATGGGACTACGTTCAGGCTAGTAGCCAATAGCTTTGATGTAGGAATTTGATCTAAGCATATGTGGCACTTTGTCCGATCACAATTCTCTACACATGATCGGAGTATGTCCGATCGAACCAGTTGGTCGGGAAATATTTCCAACATGTTGGAAAATTGGGTCCGACGGATATTCCGACGGAATCAGTCCGATGCATACCACACACAGTTGGATTATCCGACAACGTGGTCCGATAGGACACATTCCGACGGATTCTCCGACCGTGTGTACAAGGGCTAAGACTCATTCACATGTGTGTGTAAATGTCAGCTTGAGCTATTAAGCTCTCCACCTGCTGGCTCAAACATGGACCACAAAATATTATTATGTGATATATACTATTTACCTGACATTAGAAACAAAATATTTTTTACAATTTCTTTTTTTTAAATTTGTGGTCATCTTAAATAAACAAAGAAAATATATACAAAACCAATATAAATTCCCTTTAATGTATGTCCTTGGTTTAGGTTTGACTAACAGAAAACAAACGTCTGCTTTTTTTCGTTCCCTCTATGATGTCAGAAACTGTGAGCTGCATTGCGTCCAGTTTCGTTTTGTTTGTTTACAAGCTGTTACCAGCTTGTAAAGCAGCCAATCAAACCAATCTCAGTTTTGTCAGATGCTTTGGAGGGCAGAGGAGATATCCAGGGTCCAAAAGACACCAGATCTTTTCATAAAGAGGGCATGTGATGGCCCATGCTGGTTCATCAAAAAGTTGAAAAAAAATTTTTTCAATAAAAAAATTATGAAAAAAACTGTAAAGCGATTCATTCCCCCAGTGCTCACGCACAAATGCAAGCAAATGCATACGTAGGTCCAGCATATAATGTAACCTGCAATTGCACTACATGTGAAGTACCATTGTGAATGCCAGAGTGAGAACAATAATTCTAACACTCTAGCACACAGCAGATTTCCTGTGTAACTCTAAATTAACTGTAAAGGCTTTTAAATTGTTGACCATGGATAATTAAATGTACTGTAACTTGTTGCCATTCCACGGGTCTGCTCAATTTTAAAGCATGACATATTTGGAACCTACTTACTTAGCGCAACATCATCTTTTGTTTGGGGGTTCTAAGCTATTTTCTAACAAAAAAATACACATTTCAATTTGTATGTGAGAAATGTCAGAATTAGCCTGTTTTTTAAGTGGAAAACTTTAACTCTCTGCCTGTGATGTAGGTTTTTTTCTTTCTTAAACCTATTAATGGAGTGCAGAGCTTTTCCAAGAGAGGCGCTGTTTGTATGGGGTCCCCTGTTCTTACCTTGACCTCTACAAAGACCATTGCATCTCTGACACCTCAGTTGTACACATCAATAAAGACTGATAGCTTTTGGTTAGTACATTAGGATCACCCTGAAATGAGACTTTGGCATGGAATGACAAAATATACTGAGAATATGAATACTCAAAAAGAACACGATATTGCAATGCAGAACACTTTTTGACATATACAGTTTCAAATATCAAACAATATAGTAGGAGTGCCACTTTAAGTTCTGGTAAGGTCAGCATAAACTGTAGCTTCCCCCACTGAAAATGAACAGCCTAAGGCAGTGATGGCGAACCTTGGCACCCCAGATGTTTTGGAACTACATTTCCCATGATGCTCATGCACTCTGAAGTGTATTTGAGAATCATGGGAAATGTAGTTCCAAAATATTTGGGGTGCCAAGGTTCGCCATCACTGGCCTAAGGTAAAATTGGTATCAAAGGAAAAGTTGCTTAGAATCACTTATGGTGAAGAGGCTAGGCTAGAATTCAGTGAGTAATGTATTAATAAACTCTTGGCTATGCAGGATAGCAGCTAACACAGTCCTTAAAGTACGGCTTCTGTCAACTGTTGGAGCTCTTATAGACGTTGGTAGAGGGAATAGTGTCTGTAGCAAGGAAACAGGTTGTAGAACATTCATTTCCTAAGTATGCAGAGTGGGGAAGTGTCCAGAAATGGGTTAATTATCAGAGGTATAATATTAAATATATCTCAAATGTTCAGAGTTACAATTCTGAGCAGCAGGATATCAGATGCAGCTGCAGAATATCAATGGTGTTGCCTTTAAGAGGGATAGTGTGATATGGCTTTCAGTAGATTTCACTACAGAATCAGTGTCCCAAAGGGTTAATATCCAAATCACCGGTGCCAGAGCATTTGTAGTAGCGGGCCTCTTTCAGTGATGAACGGGGGGCCCTCTTTAAGATGAGAACAATTCTGGGAATACTTCTGGGGTGATCAAATAGTGGTACCGTTTCGATGCTGCAGCAACCTTTAGCTAGGCTCTGAGGAATCACAGCAGCAATCAGCAGGTCTGGTTCTCTAGTGGCTCCAGTATTAGGCCCCAAGATTATCCACGGCTCCAGAAGACAGTGGCTCCCGGTGCTATTAATCTGCCCAGGGAGACAGCGGTGAGAGCCGGTGCTCTCGTGCACATCGCTAGATTGGATCGGATATTTTGCAGCACAGAAAGTTTTTCACCTCAATGCATAGAATGTATCAAAGTGAAAAAAACGTAAGGCTTTAGAACCACTTTAAAATCGGTAAATTGTAGGGTGACTCACAATCAGCGCAGCCTATATATCGTGCTAAAAAAAATATATAATACACGTAAATAAAATAAATTATGTTGCTGGTTATAACACTGTGTGGTGATTCCACAACACACTCTCTATGGAATTATTTTACAAAAAATGAGTCCAGCACAACAATATTTTGTCATAATTAATTAATCCATACATAATAATATGAAGAAAATCTATTTTCTGTGATAATTAATCCATGCATAAAAGGAACATGCAAAAATAAAAAAAATTAAAATTGAAGTGAAAACCTCCACCAAACAGGTGAAAAACCTGCTCAAGCAGGCTCATCTGTATCATCCAAATGGCACTGAAAAGGTATGAAACAACAGTGCACTTTGTTAGTCTAGTCATCAGCCTGCTCACCACTACACACTAAGATGGTGGCGGTGTGAAGTCACATTCTTGGTTCCTCCCTTCTAGACGCATTGCGTCCTGCAATTGGGCTTCTTCAGTAGGCTGGGACCCAGCTCACTCAAGCCCTGAAATAGCTTCTAGCTGCATCACTATAGCAACACAATTCATCCCGCAGGAACTGGAAGTGACATATTTTTAGTAAACCAGCTTCCTCTAGACCATGGAAGCAACACAGATTTCCAAACTAACCAAAGTTCAGCTTTAACAATGTGAATGTGGACTAATACAGAGTATGGTGTCCTAAAGAAGTGGCTAGCAACCACAAAACACGTATACCCGGTGTGATTCATGAACAAGATATGCTATAAATACATTTTTGTATGGCTGTTAAATGCAAATTGTATCTGTATGCAATTTTGTCTTTCACTGAATGTGAGGTATGATCACTCTATAACACCCTCTATGTGTTCTCATTGGAATACTAAACAACATGCTTTTAAATTGTAGATGGTTATTAGTCCATAGTTCCTCTTGATTGGTGGGTATACCATTGATCTAGTCCATTTTTTTTACTATATTATTGGAAAAACATATGCTTGGAAATATATGCTTTTTTACTTTAATAGGACTAAGGCCGCGTACACACGGGCGGACTGTTCGCCCAACTTTGTCCGCTGAACAGTGTTTGGGCGGACAGTCCGCTCGTGTGTGGGCTTTCAGCGGACAGTTTCAGCGGACAGTTGGACGGACAAGGTTTTTCGGAATTTCCGAAAAACTGTCCGCTGAAACCTTGTTTCAGCGAACAGCCCGCTCGTGTGTAGGCTTGTTCGTCAAACAAAGTTGCGCGCATGCTCAGAAAGGATTTTCACGCCGAAAGCTATAATGCAGTGTATAGGACGTCGTATTTTTCGTCCCGTCGTACGTGCTGTTCACGTCATCGCGCACGGTTTCAGCAAACTGTTCGTTCGTCGTGTGTGGGCATGTCCGTCCATGCTAATTTTGAGCGGACTGTTTGCTGAAACTGTTGGACGGACAAAGTTGGGCGAACAGTCCGCGCGTGTGTACGCGGCCTTAACAGATAATATTCTGTTACATACATTTTTATTAAGTATAATAAAGAGGTTTTACAGACATGTGTCTGTTTATTTAGTCATAAATGGAAGAGAAAAATGAAATAACTGACTTTATTGGTACATGAGAGATGACACATTGGATTCATAAAAACTTTCTGTTCCATTTTATTTATGTGTTAAAAACCATATTCATAAAAAGGTTAATAATTTCCATAAGGTTCAATGCAGGTCTCTCAAACATTATTCGCTAATACAGTATTTCCCTTTGGGATTAATAAAGTATTCTGATTCTGCTTGAGTGTTATGCAAAATTTACATAGCTCACATTATTAAGATCCACAAGGTCAATGCAGTTTTCATAAATAGCTTCTTTGGGACCTTATCCTAAGATTCAATGAGAGAAAAAAAAACTAACACTTCTGAGTAATGTTGTTGGAACAAATCAAGAAGGCAGCCGGAGGCTAGACACACCCAAGGTGGACATATGGATGGGGAGGACAGGGTAGGTCCTACACCAAGAACCAATAACCTCAAGGTCATATCACAGAAAATTCCACTGAATTTTCCACTGGAATTGTCAGGGTCATTTGTATCCATTAGGATGCATGTACATGTATGATGCATACACAAGTATATGAGCTACAGCTAGATGGTCTACACTGCACTTTGGGTAGCTCCCTGAAAATATCCCAGGCTCTATTCAGTAGAATTTGGGGTGTATGAGGTGTCACACAACTGTGTCAGCAACACTGTATATGGTATCAAATATTTTTGATGTTTTATTGAGGTTTGTTTACATTTAGCTTGACTTAAAGCGGTAGTAAACCCGCTGACACTTTTTTTTTTATACCCCTGTAAGGCAAAAGGCATAATGAGCTAGTATGCACCACATACTAGCTCATTATGAAATACATTATGAAATACTTACCTTAGAACGCTGCAGTCAGCGGCTCATTGCGAGGGAAATATCTCTTAAACCATATAGGTTTAGGAGATATTTTTTTTTACCTACAGGTAAGCCTTATTATAGGGTTACCTGTAGGTAAAAGTTAAAAATTTGACTATACAACCACTTTAAAGTGTATGCTAACCCCCCCCCCCCCCAAAAAAAAAATTGATCCTGCTGCTTTAAAGCATATTACATACTGACCATTGTAATCATGGCTGCTGAGCCCTGATCCCATACTCAGTTTGTGTGCCTTCATCATTGGCAGCCCTGCTGTCTCTTCCTTCCCCTCCCTGCCTGTCGGCTCCCATGTCAGGGCCTGCCCCCCCCCCCCCACACTTTAATAACATGTCTTACTTTATATAACCTGCTCAGTCTTCTGAAAAAAAAAGCAGTATATACCTTATCTGTAAGCGCTGTTCAGCGGTCAAGTGACATGCCACCTCTCTCCGGCTCTCTCCGCCTCCCCTCCAGAATGACATCAGCGGGGGAATCTCGGCCCCTCCCACTGCATCTGTCAGACAGGGAGAAGAGAGATGTGGCACGTCATATGACTGCTGATCAGTGCTCACAAATAAGGTTTATAAATTTTTTTTTATACAACACACACACAGGGGGATATATCATTAAGATACTGATTATATTTAGTAAGACATGTGGGTTAACAAATCCTTTAAATCAGTGGTTCTCAACTCCAGTCCTCAGGACCCGCTAACAGGCCAGAATTTAAGTATTACCTTGGGGAGATGCAGACTAGAATACTGCAATCACTGAGCAGCAAATGATATTACCTGTGATATATTTCAGTTATCCTGAAAACCTGGCCTGTTAGTGGGTCCTGAGGACAGGAGTTGAGAACCACTGCTTTAACCACTACAATACAGGGCACTTTCGCCCCCTTCCTTCCCAGCCCAATTTTCAGCTTTCATCGCTCTAGCGCTTTCAGTGACAATTGCGCGGTCATGCTACACTGTACCCAAATGAAATTTTTATCATTTTGTTCGCACAAATAGAGATTTATTTTGGTGGTATTTGATCACCTCTACGGTTTTTATTTTTTGCGATATAAGCGCAAAAAAGCGGAAATTTGGAAAAAAAACAATATTTTCTTTTTTCTATTTTAAAAGAAATCCAATAAAATCAAATTTTGTCATAAATGTAAGCCAAAATGTATTCTGCTACATGTTTTTGGTAAAAAAAATTCCGTTAAGTGTATAATAATTGGTTTGTGTGATCACGGACATATGTACGCAAATGATCATGTACATATGTGTGCAGGTGATCACGTACATATGTGTGCACATAATCATTGGGACAAGTGATTTTAGTGGGACATATGTGGGGGACATGTTTTTATTATAAGGGACATGTGTTTTTATTTTTTGGGGACATGTATGTTTTGGGGACATGTGTGTTATGGGGACATATGTGGGGACTGTGTTTACACTGTGTGGTGTGTTGTGTGTTTACACTAGACTGAAGATCAGTGAGTAAAAAGCTGTAAAAAACAGCTCATACTCACTGATCATCAGCCGGCTGCAGCAATCTGCTCTCCTCTCCTCAGCGATGACTTCTGTGTGAGGAGAGGAGGAGCCGATTGCCTAGCAACCGGCTGTTTGTTTACATCACATGACGGCCGTGATTGGACACGGCCGTCATGTGATCAGGAGGGCCAATCACAGAGCCCTCCTACGGATCTGAGATGCGCCGTGTCCCGGTGACACGGGCGCATCGGGATCGCGCCGCTGCGCGGGCACGCGCGCGCGCGATCCCGCTCCTCCTGATGGACGTTCCTGAACGTCCTATCAGGAGTAGACGGCTCCCACCCGGCCGTATATGTGCATTGGCCGGGTGGGAAGTGGTTAAATACAGCACATACAGCACCCCAATATGATTAATTTTTGCTTAACCTTAGGTGTTATTTTTTTATCCAGCAGTAGTAGGTCTGAAATACCCAGTGGAATTAGCATCCACAACAGATCTAAAAGCTATAGGAAGGTTTGCTCTTAATAAAGGTAAAGCCCTCAGCTTCATACAAATTGATCACTGACAAAACTGTTTAATAGTATTTATTGTGAGCTTCTTTTTCACTGTACCAAACGGCATTGTGTTAAATTTCAAAATAGAGTGCACAAACACTTCAAAACCACAACCCTACATTCTCAGAATCCCCTCCCATTCCTGTATCCCCAATTATTCCCAAAAATACTAAAAATATAGATATGTGTTTGATAGCAATTGGCTAGACTCAGGACAGTATGGGAGCATTTAACAACTTCAAGATTTACCCCCTTAATGACCAGGCCATTTTTGCGATACGGCACTGCGTCATTTTACCTGACAATTGCGCAGTAGTGCAATGTTGTACGAAAACAAAATTTATATCCTTTTTTTCCCCACAAATAGAGCTTTCTTTTGGTGGTATTTGATCACCCCTGCATTTTTTTTGTACTATAAACAAAAAAGAGCGACAATTTTGAAAATAAATAAATAAATCTTTTTCTTTCTGCTATAATACATATCCAAAAAAAATAAAAAATGTATTCATCAGTTTAGGCCAATATGGATTCTTCTACATATTTTTGGTAAAAAAAATCCCAATAAGCATATATTGATTGGTTAACATATACAGCATTGGATAGCATATACAAAATAGGTGATAGATTTAGCGATTTTTATTTATTTTGTATTTTTTACTGATAATGGTGGCGATCTTAAATTTTTAGCGTGACTGCGACATTGCGGCGTAAAAATCTGACACTTTTTGGGGACCAGTGACAATAATACAGTGATTAGTGCTAAAAAATACACTGATCACTGTAAAAATTACACTGGCAGGGAAGGGGTTAACACTAGGGGCAATCAAAGGGTTAAATGTGTTTCCTAACTGTGTTCTAACTGTGCGGGGGATGGGCTCACTGGAACAACACAGAGATCATTTTTGATTACTTGTTTACATAGGTAGATCCCCATTCTGCCACTCTGTACGTCCAGTCCGCGGGACCCCCGGCGTGCAGCCCACAGTACCTCATGCATGAAACAACGTACAGGTATGTCATTTTGAGCAGCAGCATATATGTGAGGTTGGCAGTCCGGAAGTGGTTAGATATGCAGCAAATAAAAAAATTCAAGGCAAGTTTTATCTTGCAATTAAAATTAGCTCATTATCTAAGAGACAATAGCCATAAATATTGTTTGGTGGCTGGACAGTATGTTAGCAACTTGGTTAGTCAACAAAATAAACATATAAGTGTTTTATTTGAGAGACAATAGCCACAAATACTGTACAATGGCTGGACAGTATATAAGCAGCTTGGTTAGGATGTAATATAATAAGGAGAGACAAAGCAGGAGTGTGTTATGTGACAGACAATAGCACCAGAATCATCTACAAACTGTGAGACACAAAGCAGGATGTATCTTGCAGTAAATATTAGAAATTAGGCAGCTGAGAAACATTGCCTGGCACTTTAACAGTGCCAGAGTACCAGAATGGGCCAGGAGCGGTGGACAGAGCTGCCACAAGTCGAAGCAATGCTACACAGGAGCAATGAGATACATCATGGGGCAGATTTATTACAAGGTTTCAGTCTGAGTCATAAATTCTTTCTTTGCTCAAATGTATGCACTTGTGACTGCATTAAACCTGACCCTGACCACTTCTTAATTATGCATCTGTTTGAAGTGGAAATTTGTCTTATCTTTAGTAACACACCTGTCTTTAAACTTTGCAAAGTGTCATATTTGGCTGCCCAGGAATACAGTTACACAGGTCTGTAAACCCCTCGCAGACACTTTCTGAAGGAGATGCATCCTGATTTGTGACTAATCATGTTGGTAATTTGCTTGATAGATGTTCCCCTCATAGTTTACTTTTAATTTTGGATAGAGTGAGCAATACGGTCTTTCTGGGTCCATGTTGTCTTGGAAATCATCCAAAACTTTGAGTAGAGGGAAAATATTCCAACAGTGAATTTTTTTACGGTTTTAACCAGTCTGTACACTATCCAATTAAATTTTTTATTTAGATAGTCTTGAATGTTTTGTGAATTAAGCCTTTTGTGAGAAATTATGTATATTTAGCCTGCCTCCCTTTGCTAGCAGGTTTAGACTGTGATTCTGTTGTTAAAGGTCTGTTTATGCCTTTCAAAAGCTCAAGTTGATATTTACACAGGGCAGTGATTCCTCCCCCTCCCTCTGAGTGATTCATCTGAAGTTTCAATGAGTCTATATTTGTTCATAAAGATGTATTTATAGATAAAAAACAAAATCATCAGTTTAAAAGCATAAAAATAAAATTGACCAAAAACCATTATGATTTCCTGTTACTAAAATCCTACAAGCAGTTTTAACCCATTAAATCGTGACGTGACCACCAGTTGCAGTATTAGACCCTTACACGCAACCGTGCATTCTTTTTTCATCCATATTCCTGAAGATAAACCATAAATAGAAGTATACATAGCATACATTTCCTATACCAGTACCCAGATCTAAAGCCTAGTACAGACATGTTTTCTCCCTTTCTCTTCTTTGAAATTGAGTCTATTGAAAGACTCTAGAATCTCCACCATGCTTTGGTCTTTGGTTTCTGGAAACATCCAAAAAGAATATACAGCCAGAAAGATGCAATAAACAAGGAAGAAGATGAAGCAAAAAGGCCCCAATGCTTCCTGTGAAAAAAGATAAAATATATAAAGTATACAAATAAATCTGACATATCACATTCTACCGTACTATAAAATAGTCTCGGCCTAATTAGAACTGATGGTATGGCTTTTATGAGCTATGAAGCACCTCCAAGATTACAGAATGAATCCAGTTGAATGCAACTACTACTAGCGTTTAAAGGAGTTTAATGTTTTACTATAACTGACATTGTGGCATTTTTATAAGTATTATAGCACCTTATCATTAGGAACCAGGAGGATGAGCTGTTTACCACTTTGTAGCACGTAAAGCATTTTGTACACTTGGGGTATCGAGATACAATGCTGAAAGTATTTTTTGTGTATCAATTATATAATTTATAAAGCGCTAGTGTGAAGTTTACATAATTCATGCACACATGCACTTTATGAAGCATTTCGTGGCTACAATCTAATTAGAAGGATTAGTTACTGTGTGGTATTTCTTTATAGCACTTGCAGCACTCATTGCATTTTATTTGAAGATTTGGGATATCTATTCCGTTATTAGCACTTTATTTTTAAGTTTTCATAAGTCAGCACAAAATGAAGAAGATTGCACTTTATATGCATGTTAGGCACTTTTTCAATTAATTGATTAATGAATTGTTTTTGCACATATATGCATGAGAGCACAAATCTAAAGATATAGATTTGTTCTTTGCTACTCCTGGTCATATGCCTTCTATGTCCCTTTAATTATTAGTAGGGATGAGCCGAACACCCCCCGGTTCGGTTCGCACCAGAACTTTTGAACGGACCCCGCGTTCGAAACGAACGTTAGAACCCCATTGAAGTCTATGGGACTCGAACGTTCGAAATGGAAAGTGCTAATTTTAACGGCTAATATGCAAGATACTATCCTAAAAAGGGTTTGGGGACCTGACTCCTGCCTCAGGGGACATGGGTCAATGCAAAAAAAGGTTTTAAAAACTGCAGTTTTGGCGGGAGCACTGATTTTAATGACGATTAAAGTGAAAAAAAAAAGTGAAATATTCCTTTAAATATGGTGCCTGGGGGGTGCCTGTAGTATGCCTGTGAAGTGCCACGTGTTTCCCGTGTTTAGACCAGTCCCTGCACAAAATGACATTAAACAGAAATAACACCATTTAAAACTGCTTGCGGTTTTAATGTTATATCTGGTTCCTGCAATATGGTTGAAAATCATTCAGAAAAATGGCATGGGTAGCCCTCCCTGCCCATTACCAGCCTATTTGGGTCTTGTACGCATATTAAGGGAAACCCCGTACCCATATTAAAAAAAGGAAATGCGTGTGGCCCCCAGGCCCTATATACTCAGAACAGCAGTATACAGGCGGTGCAAACAAGACAGGGACTGTGTAGGTTTGTTGTGTTAAGTTGAATCTGTTTGTAATTTTCAACTGGTACATTTTTAAAGTGTAGCTCCAGTCAAAAAATACTATTTTTAAGCTTTTTGGAAAACATAGGGAAGGGTTATCACCCCTGTATAATTTGTTTTGTCGTCCATCTTTTTTCATCTCACTTGCTGCTGTCTGATGTTTGTAAGTTGGATGTTAGTAAGTAGGGGCCTGCCCTATATGCTCTGCAGAAATGGCGGAACAAGGTGTTGGTTTTGCCACAACATTGTAAGCCCTGAAAGTGACTCTTGGTGGGTGCTGGAGTGTCCTGCTGTGAACGATTATATCAAGAATTGTAATTACATGCCATTGTTGAACAGTGGTAGAAAAATTGACCTTTGGTGGTTGTGGTGCTGGTGCCACAACACTATAAGTCCTCACCGTTACTCTGGGTGGGCACAGGAAGGGGCCCTCCTGTGAAATATTATATCAAGAATTGTAATTACATGTCCCTGTTAAACAGGGGCAGAAAAATTGGGCCTTAGGCACTGGTGCCATCACACTGCAACCTCTGCCATATACTCTAGTTTTATTGCAGGAATTAGCCCTGCTGCAAAGCATTGCATCAAAAATTGTACTTAAACGCCCCTGTTAAACAGGGGCAGAAAAATTGGGCCTTAGGCACTGGTGCTGGTGCCATCACACTGCAACCTCTGCCATATACTCTAGTTTTATTGCAGGAATTAGCCCTGCTGCAAAGCATTGCATCAAAAATTGTACTTAAACGCCCCTGTTAAACAGGGGCAGAAAAATTGGGCCTTAGGCACTGGTGCTGGTGCCATCACACTGCAACCTCTGCCATATACTCTAGTTTTATTGCAGGAATTAGCCCTGCTGCAAAGCATTGCATCAAAAATTGTACTTAAACGCCCCTGTTAAACAGGGGCAGAAAAATTGGGCCTTAGGCACTGGTGCTGGTGCCACCACACTCCAACCTCTTCCATATACTCTAGTTTTATTGCAGGAATTAGCCCTGCTGCAAAGCATTGCATAAAAAATTGTACTTAAACGCCCCTGTTAAACAGGGGCAGAAAAATTGGGCCTTAGGCACTGGTGCTGGTGCCATCACACTGCAACCTCTGCCATATACTCTAGTTTTATTGCAGGAATTAGCCCTGCTGCAAAGCATTGCATCAAAAATTGTAATTAAACGCCCCTGTTAAACAGGGGCAGAAAAATTGGGCTGCTGGCATCACCCAGAACCAAAAATGTTCTTCCAACATATCAGCGGAGGAGGAAGAGGATAGACAATCAACATAACAGGACAGTCACTCAGCATCAGCATAGGCAGTCTTGAAGGGATGTGGTATTTCAAAAAAAATTATTCGGTTACATCAGCTTCAGGTGCTTGGTAGCTGTGGGTGATCCAAGACTGATTCATCTTGATGAAGGTCAGTCGATCAACTGATTCGGTGGACAGGCGCACCCTGTGATCGGTAACAAAGCCACCAGCAGCACTGAAGGTGCGTTCCGAAAGAACGCTGGATGCAGGACAGGCCAGTAGCTCAATTGCATACTGTGCAAGCTCTGGCCAGTGATCCATCCTCAAGACCCAGTAAGCCAGAGGATTTTCAGTGGGAAAGGTGTCCAAGTCTGACCTTGCCCCTAGGTATTCCTGCACCATGTAAATTAGACGCTGGCGATGGGTGCTGGAACCAATCATACCTTGGGGCTGCGGACTAAAAAATTGTCTGAAAGCATCAGTCAGACGGCCACCTTCTCCACCGCTCCTTCTGACTGATGCCTCAGCAACACGTTGTCCAGGACCAGGAGTTTGTGACCTCCCAGTCTCTGGGAACGTGTTGCACAGAGCTTTCTGCAAGGCCTCCCGGAGATGTCTCATCCTCTGCTCCCTCTGCGATGGCAAGATAAGGTCGGCAACCTTACCCTTGTACCGTGGATCAAGGAGAGTGGCCAGCCAGTAATGGTCCCTCTCCTTGATCCGAAGAATACGAGGATCCTTCTGCAGGCTTTGCAGGATCAGGGAGGCCATGCAGCGTAGGTTAGCTGAGGCATTCGGTCCGGAGTCCTCTGGGTCACTAAGGACAACATGATCCGCAGCTACCTCCTCCCAGCCACGTACAAGTCCACGTGTTTCTTGGGACTGTAAATCATCCCTATAAGACTGCTGCTGCTGATGCTGATGCTGAGTGCCAGCCTCCACCTCCATGCTGACACAATCCTCTTCCTCCTCCTCACCCTCTTCCTGTGTGATGGGTGGCACAGCAGGAACACTGTCTGGATAAAGGGGGCCTTGAGAGGCAAGGAAGTCCTCCTCTTCCTGCCTCTGTTCTGCCTCAAGTGCCCTGTCCATTATTCCACGCAGCGTATGCTCCAAGAGGTGGACAAGAGGTACAGTGTCACTGATGCATGCACTGTCACTGCTCACCATCCTTGTGGCCTCCTCAAACGGTGACAGGACAGTGCATGCATCCCTGATCATGCCCCACTGGCGTGGTGAGAAAAAACCAAGCTCCCCTGACCCTGTCCTGGTGCCGTAGTCGCACAGGTACTCATTGATGGCCCTCTGCTGCGTGTGCAGCCGCTGCAGCATGGCCAATGTTGAGTTCCATCTGGTGGGCATGTCACATATAAGGCTGTTCTTGGGCAGGTTCAACTCATTTTGGAGCTCAGCCAGCCGAGCACAGGCATTAAATGATCGGCGGAAATGCACACAGACTTTCCTGGCCTGCTTCAGGACATCATGTAAGCCGGGGTACCTGCCCAAGAACCACTGCACCACCAGGTTAAGGACGTGAGATACACAGGGCACATGGGTCAGTTGTCCCTGTCGGAGGGCGGAGAGGAGGTTGGTGCCATTGTCGCAAACCACCATTCCTGGCTTAAGCTGGCGTGGCGTCAACCACCTCTCGGCCTGCCCCTGCAGAGCTGACAAAACATCCGCCCCAGTGTGGCTCCTGTCCCCCAAACAAACCAGCGCAAGCACGGCATGGCATCGTTTTGCCTGCGTACTTGCGTAGCCCCTGGAACGCCTACGGAGCACCGCTGGTTCTGAGGACAGAGCACTGGAAGAGGCCATGGAGGAAGAAGAAGAGGAGGGGGTGGAGGAGAGAGGTGTGTCACAACCAATAGTAGCATTTTGGAGGCGTGGTGGCGGAACAACCTCCAACACTACTGCACCTTGTCCTGCATCCTTCCCAGCAGCCAGAAGAGTGACCCAATGGGCCGTGAAAGACAGGTAACGTCCCTGTCCATGCCTGCTGGACCATGAGTCAGCGGTAATATGCACCTTACCGCTGACCGCCCTGTCCAGCGAGGCAAGGACATTGCCTTCCACATGCCGGTAGAGAGCCGGAATCGCCTTCCGTGAGAAAAAGTGGCGTTTGGGGACCTGCCACTGAGGAACCGCACATTGTACAAACTCACGGAAGGGGGCCGAGTCTACCAACTGAAAAGGCAGCAGTTGAAGTGCTAGCAATTTAGCCAAGCTAGCATTCAACCGCTGGGCATGTGGATGGCTGGGAGTAAACTTCTTCCGCCGGTCCAGCAGCTGGGGCAGGGACATTTGCCTGCTATAATCGGATGTGGATGTACCACTAGCAGAGTTCCTGGAAGCACTTGGCTGTGACACACCTAATTCTACACCTTCATTCCTCTCAGAGCAGGTTTCAGAGAGGACTGAAGGTCTAGTGGGGTTGGAGATGCTAGCTGATGAGGAGCAAGGAGAGGTCCGCTTTGTTCTTTGGTGTGGGTCTTTGAGGTACGCTTGCCAACGAGCTGCATGGCAGGTCAACATATGTCTGGTCAAGCATGTGGTGCCCAAGCGGCTGATGTTTTGGCCACGTGAGATACGCTTGAGACATATGTTGCAAATAGCAGCGGTGCGATCTGATGCACTCGTCTCAAAAAAGGCCCACACCAAAGAACTTTTAGAATAACGCACAGAGGAAGCGCTCTGCGCAGGCGGAGCTCTGCGGTGTGATTCAGTTGGTGTGCTGCCCCTAAGCTGACCCCCGGAGGGCATCCTGCCTCGTTGGACATGTGCCTCCTCCTCCTCCTCCTCCTCCCTCCTTCCAGGCACCCACGTGGAGTCAGTGCCCTCATCATCCCCTCCCTCTTCATCGCTGTAGCAAACCTGGCAGTATGCTGCAGCTTGTGGAACATGACTGCCAGATTGCTGTCCTTCTTGAGCATCCCCTCTCTCTGCGCTCACGCTACTGCCTTCCTCTAGCTGAGTGTCATCATCAGAGCCCACCAAACACTGGGCATCCTCCTGGAGCATGTACCCAACACTGTGCTCAAAGAGTTCAGGAGACTCCTCAGGAGGACGTGGTGGGTCTAGGGAATGAGTCACTGATGATGACATTGAGAGGAGGGAAGACGATGTGTTGGCAGCTGCTTTGCTACTACCCTGAGACTGGGTGAGAGAGGATGAGGAGGATGAAGAGGGCTTGGTCATCCACTCTACCAAGTCGTTGGCATGTTGCGGTTCAACATGTCCAGCTGCAGAAAAGAAGGACAAGCATGTCCCATGGCCACGTGCTGATGACAATGCACCGCGTCCACGACCAGCACTGTTGTCTCTAGACACAGAGCCTGCTTGCCCTCTTTTATTGGGTCGCGCCTGTCTGCCTCTCCTTGCTGGCCTTCCAGACATGGTAATGGCCTGAAGGGAGTTGGGTAAAACAGTAGTTGGGTAGTTTATATTGTGCTGGAGGCACACAACACCCACTAACTCCTGCAGATGCCTTTTTTATAGAACAGCAGAGATAAAGGGGTATATACAGATGTATACTGTGCTGTGCTGGAAGCACACACAACTTCCAATAACTCCTGCAGATGACAATTGGGCCCAAATAGAGAACAGCTATGTAGGTGGATTATAGCGGTATGTACTGGGTACAGAGCACGCAGACAGCACGCACTATCTCCTGACACTACTGACTGCAAGCGCTATTATTAAAGATGGACCACTAGCTATATAGGTGAGGTGAATATCACGGTGTATACTGCGGTCAGGGCACGCAGACAATAACCAGAAAACAGCAGAGTTAAAGGGCTATATACAGATGTATACTGTGCTGTGCTGGAAGCACACACAACTTCCAATAACTCCTGCAGATGACAATTGGGCCCAAATAGAGAACAGCTATGTAGGTGGATTATAGCGGTATGTACTGGGTACAGAGCACGCAGACAGCACGCACTATCTCCTGACACTACTGACTGCAAGCTCTATTATTAAAGATGGACCACTAGCTATATAGGTGAGGTGAATATCACGGTGTATACTGCGGTCAGGGCACGCAGACAATAACCAGAAAAAAAGCAGAGTTAAAGGGGTATATACAGATGTATACTGTGCTGTGCTGTGCTAGAAGCACACACAACTTCCAATAACTCCTGCAGATGGCAATTGGGCTCAAATAGAGAACAGCTATGTAGGTGGATTATAGTGGTATGTACTGGGTACAGAGCACGCAGACAGCACGCACTATCTCCTAACACTACTGACTGCAAGCTCTATTATTAAAGCTAGATCACTAGCTATATAGGTGAGGTGAATATAGTGGTGTATACTGCGGTCAGGGCACAGACAGTAACCACTACACAAGAGCAAGATAGGAAATCAGCCAAAAACGATTGGTGTGTAACTGTGTTGAAGGTACACAGAACACCCACTGCTTCAGATGCCAACACACTACACGAGGCCGCCTCAAAGGCAGCCTTATATAGTGTGGGGCGTGCACTACACAGCCTGAGCTATGATTGGCCACAGGCAGGACGCCCGTGGCCAATCATGGCTCTCCTCGCTGCTGGCGCTGCGATTGGCCAAGCATGCGGGGTCAGAGTGCATGCTTGGCCAATCATGAGCCAGCAATGCACTGCGCCATCGCAGTGCATTGTGGGCCACACGAATTTTGCCGCGAACGGCCCAAACGTTCGGAATTCGGCGAACGCCCGAACGACCAATGTTCGAGTCGAACGTACGTTCGACTCGAACACGAAGCTCATCCCTAATTATTAGTCTTTTGATTGCTATTTTGAGTGCTCATTTGTATGAATATCAATTTTTATTTAAAGATTTGTTTTCTTATCTGTATTTGTTACTCTAGCATATACTACAAGCTGCACCACCTATCTCCTGAGGAAGCTCGAATGAGCGAAACATGTTGAGAGTGGTAGCATTCCATGCATTTATGTTGTGTACCATGCTTATTATCATTGCTGTGTACTAATGTTTTTCATGTTTTATGATTTTTATTTTGTATAAATAAAATTAAACTTTTTATATTGTAATTTCTTGACCCAATTAATTCGATACCATTTAAAGTCCCAGGGTTGGTTACCTTCCAGTCTCTGTTTCTCCCCCCCAGTTCTGTTTTTTGAAAGGGTACCCTAGTAGTTGTGAGGGAACAGGGTCCAGGGGACAGGTGGCTAGGTGGGTGCCTGAGAAAAGTTTAGTAGAGGCTTCTGTAGTAGCAGGGTCAAAAGAGGAAAGTATTGAATGTGGGTTTAGACAGGGTATGGTAAATGGGGAAGATATCTGTACAGTGGATATTACCCCATGAATTGCATCAAATTTGTTTTGAAGTGACTGGCTATCTCCTGGGCAGTAAGTGAGTTAGTGGGTAGAGGTGGTGGGGGGGGGGCAAATGTACAGTTAAAAGTAGAGAACAGCCAATGAGGACTGGATGAGAGAGTATTAGTGAGCTTGAAGAAGTAGGTTTGTTTGGAAGCATGGAGGCAGGAATTTTAGGAGGGCAGATTTGTATAGGGTGAACTCTTGTAGGGATTTTACGCCACAGCTGCTCAAGAGCACAGTTTCTGGTGTTGTCAGTTTGTCAATGTTTTAATGGTCAGGGCCTGATTCTGTGTGTAGTGAGAGGAGCAGAGGATTCCAGTGAGGATGAAAGTGAGCTGTTGTAGACAAGTGGTCAGATCAGGGCTAGACAGGGGTGAGATTTTATCAGGTGGTTAGTAGCAACAGAATAAAGAAGTGAATGGTTAAAGTGGTAAGGTTTCTTTGGGTAATCTTTTTCTGCTTGGAGAGATAGGTGACTGAAGACAAGGGCACTACAAAACCGATGAGGTTGTGATTAGAGAATGGAAAGGGGATGCTGGAGAGGCTGCAAGCATTGCAGAGGTGGGAGAATACAATTTCAAGGGTGTGTGCACCATTTTATTAGGTCAAAAGATAGGGTCAAGTTCAGAAGTTGAGCTGTGGCTGGGCTGTTAATAACAGGGATATTAAAGTCACCAAAAATGATAGTGGGCATTTCAATGGAGAGAAATTAGGGTAGCCAGGCACAAAAGTCATGAAAGAGGTATGACACTGGTCCAGGAGGAAAAATATAAATTTTATGCTATTATTTGTATAATATGTATTTAAACCGTGTGTTTAGCTGTTTGTCTGAAGTTTCATTTTAATGAGTCACAAAATTACATATAATAGCTGATATGTAACTGATATGGATATATTTCATGTTCATACACAGCCACAACTTAAAGGGGTTGTAAAGACAGAAGTTTTTTTTTATCTTATTGCATTCTATGCAATAAGATAAAAGGCATTCTGTGTGCAGCAGCCTCCCTAACACTTACCTGAGGTTCCTCTCTGTCCAGAAATGTCCATAAGTGTCTCAGCCGTCCGAGATTCTTATCCTAATTGGCTGAGACACAACAGTGATGCCATTGGCTCCCACTGCTGTCAATCAAAGTCAGCTAGCCAATCAGGGGAGAGAGGGGGCAGGGCCAGGTCGGAGCTTCTTTTCTGAATGGACACCGGGAGCTGTGATTCAGCTTGGGTGCCCCCATAGCAAGCTGCATTCACAGAACGGCTTGTATTCTATGAATAGATGGAAAGTGGCATTGGGAATTTTTAGAATCTACTGATATTACTTGCACATAACACATTTATTTTTACCTGTCTCACTGCCTATGCCACTGAACTCAACTACATTTATGATCTAAGCATGCTAAAAATGTTCAGCCTGCAACACTTCTGGGAATGCTAGCTAGCTTCCCTTGCTGCTTTCTCTCCTCCATGCAACAGGGTTTGCTGGTATGGGCAGCAGTAAGGTAATGCCCTGTACACATGGTCGGAAATTCAGTCGGAAAAGGTCCTATCGGATTATGTTGTCGGAAAATCCAATCATGTGTGGGCTCTATCGGACTTTTTCCGTAGGAAATTCCGACGGAAAAAGTTTGAGAGCTGGATCTAAAATTCCGATCTGACTTTTTCTGATTGTTTGTAAAGAATTCTGACGGACAAAGTGCCATGCATGCTCAGATTAAATTACGAGACGAAAGCTATTGGCTACTAGCCCCGCGTAGCGTAGTCCCGTCATACACAACGAACGTCACCTCGTTCCGAACGATCAGATTTTCCGTCAATTTCTCCGACTGTGAGCATGCAACACAAGTTTCGGCCAAAATCCATCGTAAAAAATCAGACGGATTTTGTGGTCGGAATGTCTGACCGTGTGTACAGGGCATAAGACTTATTTTGCTTTTCAGGGATGCTGCCTTAATTTTTTTTAAATAACTACAAATTTGCTTTAAGGGAATTGGATCGTAAAACTGTAATGAAGATTATACCTCAATGAAGGGGAATGCCAGGCCTATCACAAACAGTCCCAGCCAAAGTATTCCTCCAGCTAAGGCATAGGCAGCTGGCCTGTATGATTGGACAAAAAGTTCTGTGGGCAGCACACAACTCACTCCACCTATAAAGAGAAAGAGGAAAAGTATGGTCAAAATTAATTCAGCAACATAATAAAGAGATCATTCACAAAACAAAAATAGAGAAGTTTTCCAGAAGGCAAAGATTATTTTGCAACATTTCAGTTAATTCTTTACATATGCTGTTTCAACTTCTGAAGTATTTTGGCATGGTCGGATTACTGCACGAACCAAACAATCTGAACAAACCTTAATGCCTCGTACACACGATCAGAATTCCGGCCAGAAAAAGACCAATGTGAGCTTGGAAAATGCGACCATGTGTATGCTCTATCGGAATTTAGCTGTCCGAATTTCTGCCAGCCAAAAATTTATAGCATGTTCTCAATTTTCCCTGACGGAAAAACTTTCTATCGGAAATTCCGATTGTGTGTATGCAATTCCGACACGCCAAAAATCACGCATGCTCAGATTAAACTACGAGACAGACTCTATTGGCTACTGGCTATTGAGTTTCCTTTTTCTAGTCCCGTCGTACGCATTGTACGTCACCGCATTCTAAACGATCGGAATTTGGTGTGACCGTGTGTGAGCAAGACAGCTTGGGAAAACCATCAGAGCTTCTTCCGACGAGAATTCCGATCGTGAATACGTGGCATAAGGCTATGGTCACATCTATGTGGTAATGCAGTTTTCAGGCACGTTTTGCGGTGCGCTTTGCCTTTTTGATGCGTTTTTTTAATCTCTTTAATAAACTGTGTATAGCTGGTTGTTAAGGAGCAGTCCGGGAAGCCAGCTGCCGCGTCCTTAACAACAGACGATTCATCAGCTGTCAGTGAGCTTCCCCGCTGACAGCTGAATGTAAAATCAAAAAAAACATTGGCAGCAATAAAAACTTGACAAAAAATGTAAAAAAAAAAAGGCGTGGGGTCTCCCCTGAAATCCACACCAGGCCCTTATCCAGGCATGCAGCCCGGCAGGTCAGGAAATGGAGATCTGTCTGTTTACATTGACAGATCTCTATTCTGTCCTTCTTAGGAGCAATCAGTGGTAGCCGGTGGCCATCGTGGCCACTGGCCTCACATTTGCTCCCACATCACACGGCAGTGCGCGTCCACCCCCTATACTCCTTAAAGTGCCCACTGTACAGCTACGCCGATTCACACAGGAGTGCCGTTGTGCCATCGTCAAATGATGGTTGGGAAGCAGTTAAAATGCAAATATATTTATACATTTATTGAAATGTGTTTTTATGGATATTTTTGTTGTTATTCTGTCTCTTACTGTTAAAATAATAGACTGATCATTTCTTCGTCAATGGGAAAACGTACAAAATCAGCAGAGGATCAAAAACTTTTTACCTCACTGTATAAGATAAAGACTTATGCCCTGTACACATGGTCTGAAATTTAAACGGAAAAGTTCTGATCGGATTATATTGTCGGAAAATCTGATCATGTGTGGGCTCTATCGGGCTTTTTCCATTGGAAATTTGAGAGCAGGATCTAAAATTTTCAGACAAAAAAAATCCAATCAGACTTTTTCCGATCGTTTGTAGAGAATTCTGATTGGACAAAGTGCCACGCATGCTCAGAGCAAATTACAAGACCAAAGCTATTGGCTACTAGCCTCAACTTAGTCCCGTCGTAACGAACAAACGTCATCATGTTCCGAACGATCGGATTTTCTGACAACTTTGTCCGACCGTGTGTATGCAACACCAGGTATATAAGAAGGCCAGTATGGTGGCCTAAATTTATGGGAGGAGCCTGGGGGGGATTTAAGCAGACCACTCACCTGTGGTCGTGGTCATTGTCAGTTCCGATGCATGATAGCTCACATCTCTAGGCCGGTTCTTTCCAGCTCACCTCATGCTTCTCGATTCTGTGCGGAATCTCCATTCGTAGTTCTCATCAGTGGTTCTTGCTTGATGTTACAGGTTACGTTTCCTATCCTGCATGCCTTACATTGCTAGCTGCCTCCGAGTCATCATCGGTCATATCCTGAGATCATTTGGCACAGGCCTATTGCATTCGTAGGTTGCCTCTGCCTTGTTTGTTTCCCCATCTACTAACATACGATCCGCTCGTAGATCCAAGCCGCCGAGTCGCTGTCGGTCGTTGCCCAATGTCACTCGGCACAGGCCAGTGCATTTGTAGGTTCCCTCTGCCTTGTTTGTTCCCCTATCCATGTACATAAGATTCCTTCTTAGATCCAAGCCACCGAGTCATTGTTGGTTGTTGTCCAACATTACTCGGCACAGGCGTTGCTGGTTGCAGGTTTCACAGTACATTGTGTTGGAGCTGACCAGGTATTGATTGCACAGGTTCTGTGGCTCATTGAGGTGGTAATTAGCCCACCTGGTGCTTTGTCTGCATTCAATTAGTCTCGGGGGCTGGGTGGTTGGTATGTGTTCAGTTTGGAGGAGTGACGTAGCAACCCCAAGACCCCATACACACTGTGCAACTTTGTTGTCTGATTTCCTGTAGATTCACCGGAGCCATGTAGTGCAGGGGCCACCTGATTGCATACAAGGGCACGATCACCGCTGGCCATTCGAAAACTGTGCTGTCAAGAGGAGAGGAGACATGTCGTTTGTTCCTAGTAAGTAGAAACAGCGATAGGTCTCCTCTCCTACTCAGTCCTATCCCCATACAGTTACAACACACTAAGGGAACACACAATTAACCCCTTAATCACACCCGCAAAAAATAAAAACCACAGAGGTGATCAAATACCACCAAAACAAAGCTCTATTTGTTGAAAAAAATGGAAACAAATTTAATTTGGGTACAGCATTGCATGCAAACATAAGTTAAAGCGACGCAGTGCCAAATTGTAAAAAGTGCTCTGGTCAGGAAGGGGGTAAAATGTTCCAGGGCTGAAGTGGTTAAATTCATATAAAAACAACTAACAGTCCAATTAAAATCCAGTCGCATCTGCGGCACATGATTCACATCAGTTTCATTCATACACTCTGCAGCCCAATTCGAATCCAGTCGCATCTGTGGCACATCGATTCGTATCGGGTCCATTTGTACACTCCGCAGGCCGGTTATAATCTAGTCGTGTCAGTGGCTTAACGATTCAATCCCTCACCATTCACTCATCCTACATCCCGATCCATATCTAGTCGCGTTGGCGGTGTAACGATTTGTATCAGGGTCCATTCGTACACTCCGCAAGCCAGTTCAAATTTAGTCGGGTCGGTTGCTTAACGATTTGAACCCTCACCATTTACTCACCCCACAGTCCGATCCACCATCTCTTTAAAAGTTGGGCAGGTGGATATCTGCCTGCTTTGCTTGATGCACACCGAACCCTCAGGAAGAAATGTCGCAAGCCCTCACCAAGCTAGCGCAATAAATGTCACAGGACCAATAAAAAGTTACTTCCCTATCCAAGTATTTTTGCCCCCTTTTTAGTATACCGGGCCAGCAGACGAGGGCATGCTTCAGGTCTATGTAATGTTGTGAGTCTTGTGGCATGTTTATGTGGTTCTTATCTGTCCCGGTTGAAGGGCTTCAACCACAAATAATAGTAAAAACTACTGTTAATACTTACAAAATTCAACCAGAGAAACACAAAAGAAATACATAAAATCAAGTTGTATCCTGCTGGGATGGCTGAGCAATATCTTGAATGGGGGGTAGGGGGCAGTGCTTGGATAAGCAGCAAAAAGTAAGTTCACAAGGACCTTATTTGGGCATAGATGCCCCTGTAGAACCACTATCTGTAACCCAAAGGGTTTAAAACACCAATATAGAATATTAGAAAAAGAGCCCAAATATTTGTGGGGCAGGATAATGGAGATGTGTTACCTTGTATGCAGCCATGAACCAAATCTTCTATATGGGTGTTTTAAACCCTATGGATGCGATTTTCCTTTTTCCAATTCTTGTTTTTACATTCAGCTGTCAGTAGGGAAGCCTGCTGACAGCTGATGACTCATTAGTTGTTAAGGATGTGGCGGCCTGTTTGTTAAAGGGTAAAAAAAACGCAAAACGCAAGATGCAAAATGCATGTAAAAACGTATAAAAACGCAAGTGTTGCGTTTTTGATGCAGGTCCATTGGAGTATATTACACGCAAAACGCAATCTGCTACAGGAAAAAAGTCCCTTAACCTTTCCAAAAGTGTACCGGCTGAAAAACGCACAGATAAGAATGTGTACCATAGGAAACCATGTTAAGTGGACTGTTGTACATTTCTGAAAACCGCAAAATGTACTAAAAAACACATAGGTGTGAACCTAGCCTACAAATTATCATCATTTGCTTTTTTTTTTTAACAAAATGCAGCAAAACCAAAACACACTGTGAAATGCAAAAACATCCAATAAAGCAAAATGCAGTAAAACTGTGTTAGAGACGTATGCCAAAACACAACATTTTTATAATGTTGTAGTTGAAATGCATACTCTTACAGAACAATGCTTCATAGGTTCAGACACTTCCCTGATGTTGGTATACACTACTTAGTCTTAGTTACATTTTTTAAATTATAGGTCTCTTAAGGGGAATAAAATAATAAGAGAAATAAATAAGAGGCATGAGGTCATATGATGATTTTCTCCTGTGTTAGGCATCATGTACACGGGCCATTTTTACAACCTCTCCTGAACGATTTAGTAACCCACGTTTTAAAATGTCAGTTTTGCCATGTTTATGTGAAGCGTTTAGCGGCATTTTGCCACATCTGTGCTTCGAAACGTTTTAAATAAAAACATTCTTTTTTTTTTTAAATACCGTATTTATCGGCATATAACACGCACCGGTGTATAACATGCACCCCAAGTTTAGGAGGGAAGTTTAAGGAAAAAAACTTTTAGGAGGCAAGTTTAAGGAAAAAACTCACATTTTAAATTACCATCAATGCAGCCTTCCACTGTCCCCCTGCAGCCTTGCACTGTCCCCCTGCAGCCTTGTACTGTCCCCCTGCAGCCTTGCACTGTCCCCCTACAGCCTTCCTCAAAATTGCAGCATGGTTTAGTTTTAAATTTACCGCCACCGCCGAGATCTTCAGCTCCTCCCGCTGCTGAGATTTTCGGCTCCTCCCGCCGCCGCAAAGATTTTTGGCTCCTCCCACCGCCGACATAGACCGAGCCGAGTGTACTTGGCTACTCGGCTCTGCTTGCAGTAATGCCCCCGTCCCACCCCTTGGCCCGGCTCCTATGATGGACACAACACCAGGCCAATGGCGGGACGTAAAGGCTAGGAGGCGGGGCTGGGCATGACTACACATTACACTCGGCTCGGCTCGGTAAATGTCGGCGGCGCTCCACAGACAGCGCAGATCAGCGGGGGATCGGCATATAACACGCACCCACAATTGTCCTCTGATTTTAAGGTGTTATACGCTGATAAATACGGTAGCCAGAGACAAAATGTGGCTAAACGCGAGTCAACGCGTTTTAGCCACGTTTAGAAGCATTTGGCTCTTGAAATGCCTGTAAACTCAGCTTCTAAATGCATTTTTTTCTTTCCAAAAAATGCCTCTAAACTCAACTGCCTGAAACGACTGTAAACGACCCTGTGTACCTGGACAGATAAAATAACATGGAGTAGAGTTCAGGAGCAGCTGAAAAAAACTCCAAACTGCTCCTAAACACTGTGTACAGGAGGCCTTAGTCTAATTGGAAAATGCCTTCCTTTCGCGTATAATTATAAATTATTATTATAAATTATAAAGTATAATTATAAATTTGCCAAATTTTAGTCCTTTATTTGAGCATAGTCATCACTCAAGAAAAGATGTCAAGAAAAATATGAAAGCAGTATTTGCAGCACATTGATAAATTCCAAAGGTTACTGACCGGGTCCCATGCCATAGCTTAAGGTGAAGATAAAGATGAGTACACAAGATGCGTATGGAATCCAAGGATGTAAGTCCTATGGGAAAAACACAATTTGAGTCCAGTGTGTGAAATATGTCTTCTGTTTAATTTACATTTAATACGATAGTTGGCTTGATTATATCAAGTTCTGGAATTAGAGTTCAAGTTCAACTAAGAATTGACTTGTTTTATAAATACTTAAAAAATGATTTTTGACACTGGTGACCCTTAAAAGTTTATATATTCAACATTAAAAGAATCTGGATAAACCCAGATAAATCATTTTTTTATTTTGCTTGGCACTGCACAATACATCAATATCTACTTGTCAAGCAGAAGCCATGTAGTCTGGTAATGAAATATGAGGAAAAAAATATTGTGGGCTCTCTATAATTCTGTGTGATTCAGGCTAAACGAAGCATGAGGTCAGCTTCAATATCAACAAAGCCATAGATACTACTAAAGATTTTGAAAGCATTGCAGATTATATTTCCCTTCAACATATTATTAAGTGGATCAATAGGTTTCTTTAGAGGCATTACAGAAAAGTAAAATTGTTGTGGGAGCCTCAAGGTCCTTACCTGGTGAAAGAGAGTGACCGTAAGTAAGGTTAGAGTCAGAGCCAGAACAGAATAGTTCACCCACAGAAGGGATTTCCTGCCCAGACGATCAATGAGAAAACTCTGTATATAACCAGCAAGGGAAGGGAAAAGGAAAAGTCATTCACATTGTACCTTATAGTTCCATGAGATACAACAACTAAGTGGGAGAACTTCCACAGAGCATGCTGTGTTGTTGCTGTCAGTAGAATATGAAGATACTGTTGTGTAAAGCAGTGGTCATCAACCCTGTCCTCGGGGCCCACTAACAGGCCAGGTTTTATGTATTACCTTGGGGAGATGCAGACTAGAATACTGCAATCACTGAGCAGCAAATGATATCACGTGTGATGTATTTCAGTTATCTTGCAAAGCAGGCCTGTTAGTGGGCCCTGAGGACAGGGTTGATGACCACTGGTGTAAAGGGTCCGTTGTTTTGTGCGCTAATACCATATTGTTAAATATTTTATGAACCACCAACATATCACGGTTTTCGTAATTAAACATTGGTTCAAATAATATTGATATTTAAAGAGGAAGTAAACTCTCCTACTCTGATGCTTCTTTTCATTTAGTCCATTATAATAAGTAATTATCAGACTATAGCCACTGTAATCCAGCCCAAATCACATATTACTTACTGTTTGAAGAAACTTTAAAAAACTTGTTTCCAGGGGTTAGGCAGCACCATCTTAAGTATTGTTTTCTGAGTCCACAGTGGAGTGTATTTCCTCCCTTACATTGAGCACTTCCTGTACTGTTAACCAAGCCTCCTTCTCAATCCAACATTTCTATGGCAACCCTGCTTCCCTGTTCATGGCTTACTTGTTTATTTCATAGTATTTAATTGTGCCGATGTCTAATGTTTGCCTTTGTCAGACTTATCAGCTTCAGCTGATAAGACTGCAGTAATGGGCAAGTTTAGACTGTATGTGAGGTCACATGGTCACATGGTGTGTAGGAGAAAGCTCTGAGTGATTAGCAGAGTTCAGTGGTGTGCCGTAGGAAGTCCTGATAACAGATAGATAAGAACATAGAGAGTATGCCCTAAATCAGGGGAGATCTGGGCATGCTCAGTGACTTCATTCTACAGAACAACAAGGATTACAACAATACTAAGCAAGTAAGGAGATATCTACATGCAGTGTTCATCAGGGTTTTTTATGCTGATTTACATGGGACAAAGTTGTGGGGGAGGGTTTACAACCACTTAAAATTTTTGGGAAATGAAGGAAAGTTAAACTAACCAGTTTTTAAACTGTATGTAAACCCATTTGAATCCCTTATGGCATATGAGCATTAAATAAGACTGTAAGAGTAACTGTCCATAGATTGCATTATTTCACTAAGATAAGCCTTTTTTTATTGCAATCGATTGTTGGATAGTTGGGTCTAGCTTTATTGCAGCAAGTTACATGTTCTACAGAGGTCACAGTAGGACATCCCCTTCTTTTCCTGAGGGCCACATAAAGCCAAGTGATTCTCTGGAAGTCACACGTTTAAAAGAAAATCAAAATGCATACTGAAGAGATGCTTTCTTTCGGTTAATGACACCTTCTATTAAAAAAAATCTTTTTCTTTTGAATCATCTTCTAGAGTTGTCCCACAAGAAGATGTCACGTGGGGTGGTTGCTTGGGGGGGAAGGAAATGGACATATTTCTCCTCAGAGAAAACTGGAGCATACACAGAGAGGGTGGCAATGTAGTAGACGGAGTACCAGCCAGAACAGTGTTGCCACTCTCCATAGGGAACTACATGAAACTGCCATAATAATCCAGGTATTTACTATTTATGGATATGTTTTAGAAAGAAGGTTTGAGCATAAAAATAGACCCATGCCAAAGGAAATTGGGGTTTACTGACACTTTAAACATCCTGGGAACTCTGGCATGGCCATTACAAAGGGGGTCCTCAACAAGAGAAGCAGATGCACCTAAACTTCACAAGTGAGTAAGCATGCACAGAGCCAGGAACCATAGTGAGGAGAAAAACACCTGGAGTCCCAAAAGATGAGAATTATATTATATACAGCAGGGATATGCAATTAGCGGACCTCCAGCTGTTGCAGAACTACAAGTCCCATGAGGCATAGCAAGACTCCGACAGCCACAAGCATGACACCCAGAGACAGAGGCATGATGGGACTTGTAGTTTTGCAACAGCTGGAGGTCCGCTAGTTGCATATCCCTGATATACAGTATATATGCTAAAAACGTTCAGCATTGTTTTATTGATATCTTATGCATGAATTGCAATATTGCTTTTTGAATAAAATACAGTAAATTAAAACCACATAGAGTGACTTACACAGAGCACAGTTGTAAGAATCTCTATAATTCCAATCCCAAGTGACACATATGGTACTTCCTTAGCTGGAATTCCTGCATTTTGGAAGACATTATATGCATAAAAGTACACCTGTAATTAGGAAAACAAGAATTATTCAATGGCAAACAAATTGTGTTGCCTTGTAGCAAATGTTATTCATATGATTTAGAAAAATAATGTACAAAATCAGTCTTCCCCTATATCACTCCGCCAACATAGGCAATTTCCTTGTATTTGTGTAACCTTAGAGATGCCAATGTACATGCCTGCCATAAATGCAATACAATCCAAAACATATGACTTTCATTCATTAAAGTGTATGTAAACCCTTCATATACCCAGTGAAGTGAGCAGCCTCAGATAATACACAGAGATGAAACAAATCTCCCTACATAAGTTTTACATGCATGTCTGCTGTCTTCATCTTTATACATTATTTATAAAGTGTACATTGTGTTAGAGATTTTCCTTTCCTGTTCAGCACTAGGAGTGGATTCTTGGCATACAACCAAGACAGCTGATTGGAGGAAAGTCACCCCCCCCCCTCTCTCCACATAGGCAAAGGAAGGAAGGAATTTTCAGAGCTGGGCTGTGACAAGACAAGCTCTCTGCTAATCTATTTATAGCATCCTCCCCCTACACAAATTTCAGCCTGGTTTTATATTGGTTGACGGAGAACTTGTCAGAAGTTATGATGCTGATAACAGCGCAACTAAACAGCACAAAGACAGGGGACTTAGCACTTTGGACATAGATAAGAAAACAGATATACGTGCTTAGGTCAAATTTCATGAATCAGGTTTACATCCACAACTCCTCTTCAAGATCATTTTTTACTTAGGATTTCCACTAAACTTCTAAACTTTAAATATTCCACTACATTGGAGCACAACCACATTTTCCTAAAAGTTACACACTGGTATCAGAGAAAGACTGGAGGGGGGCAGTACTAGTATAATACAAATAAGTTATGCTGGGCTGGTGGCACAGGATAGAGATACATCAACATTTGGGAATCAGAGTGAGAATTACAATAGGGCTTAATTTACTAAAGGCAAATAGAATGTGTACTTTGCAAAGTTTCAGTTGCTCCAGAGCTTAGTAAATGAGGTAAAGCTTCACTTTGCAAAGAATACTTAACCCCATGCAAAGATTTTTTTTTTTTAATGCATTTTTGCTTGCACATGATTGGATGATGGAAGTCAGCAGAACTTCTGCTCATTTACTAAGCTCTGGAGCAACTGCTATGTGCCTTTAGTAAATCAACCCCTTATAGTCAGCCCAGGTTAACATTGATGCCGTGCAGGACACCGCATGTAATTCGCCCAGGAACCATAGCATATTCCTGTGTGAATTACCAGCGGTGTCTCTGGGGTGCGATTTGATCCATGAATTTGTATGGCTCAAATCGCATTCAGACCAAACTTGTGCAGGACTCTTTTTTTTGTCCGCACCAGATTCAGATCGCAAACTGATTTCCGGGTGTCATTAACTTAACATACACTCTGCAATCAGTTAGCATGAACGGGTTGCGATTTTGATACAGTGCAGAATCCACAGAGAATTTGCTATGAATTTGCACCGCATCTAGTGTGAACTGAGGCTCAGTAATGTATGCTGGGCATCATACAGTTGTACTCGTACGCTATATCACCAAAAGTATTGGGACCCCTGCCTCTACACACATATGCACTTTAATGGTATCTCAGTCTTAGTCAATAGGGTTCAATATTGAGTTGGCCCACCCTTTGCAACTATACCAGCTTCAACTCCTCTGGGAAGGCTGCCCACAAGGTTTAGGAGTGTGCCTATGGGAATGTTTGACCATTATTCCAGAAGTGCATTTGTGAGTTCAGGCACTGATGTGGACGAGAAGGCCTGGCTCCCAGTCTCTGCACTAATTCGTCCAAAAGGTGTTCTATCGGGTTGAGTTCAGGACTCTGTTCAGGCCAGTCAAGTTCCTCTACCCCAAACTCGCTCATCCATGTGTTTATGGACCTTGCCTGAACTCAATCCAATAGAACACCTTTGGGATGAATTAGAGTGGAGACTGCAAGCCAGGCCTTCTTGTTCAACATCAGTGCCTGACCTCACAAATGTGCTTCTGGAAGAATTGTCAAACATTTCCATAGACACACTCCTAAACCTTGTGGACAGCCTTCCCAGAAGAGTTGAAGCTCTTCTATCTGCAAAGGGTGGGCCAACTCAATATTGAACCCTACTAAAACTGGGATGCCATTAAAGTTCATGTGTGTGTAAAGGCAGGCGGCCCAATAGTTTTGACAATATAGTGTATCTTTACATAACCCTAAGTTAATGCAAAATGAATGCTGCATTTAGGAGGAAAGTTTGCATTTATCAACGTGGGAACTACACATGAAGTGCACTTTGACTTTCCAACATGATACAAAACATAAGGCCAACCTAACCTTCAGTAGCTGCAACAGGAAAAAAATGAAAAAGTTCTGGAGTGGCCATCACAATCTCCTGACCTAAACATTTTTTGAGCGCTAAGGCGTGGTTCACAATATTACAGCTGGTTGTGGGTGCGGGAATCGCAATGACTCCTCCAAGAACTGGCTGCTGTTTAAAAATGCATGGAGCTGCCATTCATTTTTAATAGCAGGTCCACGTATTTAAAAATACAGGGCATTTGCGTGAACCACAGGGAAATGGCATGGCGCAAAAGCTCCATGTGATTTCCTGGCCACTGTACTACACAAGTACTACAGGAACCTACAAATGAATGGGTTCCTGTGCTCATGTAACCGTGGCCTGAAAACCCACAATAGTGTGAACCAGAGCTTAAGAGACAAGAAGAATGGGCAGCTTCACCACATGAGAAATTAAAATAAATAATAAATATAAGTGGCAATACAAGATATAAGAACTAAAACTGCCCATACATAAGTAACTTTGTTGGTTCAACCAGCAGGATGAATTGAACATTTTTTTTTACTGAAATGTGTGGATGGGGGAATCCTCTCTGCTGAGCTATTGTATTCTGACAGTGGAGAGTCTTGCCCATACATGGTCTTTGCTGAACAGGCCGAATTTAGATGCATGTAAGGCCGACTTAAGAGTAAGAAAAATTTTGAACAGGCACATTTTTTTATTTTACTTTTTTTAATATGGTTTGTTGATGTGCTATTCTCTGATTCATTATAACCTAATTTTAATCACATTAAAAAGAAAATGTGTTTGGTCTAATTACTCATGTCTTCTTAAAAATATAAACTTAGAGAACAATTGTATAGCTACATCATTAAGGCCTGCAATCATAGCATCTGACAGGTCGAAGTCTTCCAGAACCAACTTTCTTTGCGACTCTGAGATGTCATGTGACCAAGTGTCAAAATAAATAAATTAATCTAACGGTGGTAAATGTAAAAGATGTGTTACAATAAATCATTTCCTTTAGGAGCACCAACATTTTACCATGCCTAAAACCCAATGAGGCATTGTGGTACATATTTGTGGTACACTTTTGTTAGTCCATAGAAATCTGTCTCTTCCATGAAAATGCCAGTTGGCTGTGTTGTCCCCCGAAGGTTACCAGTCCTCCCTGATTGGCATTCCATATCACAATGATCTACTGCTAAATAACTGCAGGGAAAAATACCCCAAACCGTTTCTAAAAAATTAAGGAGAATGACAGATTTGTGTGTGGGTTTTTTTGACATTTCTTATGTATTATACAATACAAGACCTACTGTAGATATACCACTGCAAAACATTATTCCAAAACATCAGTAGTAGGATTTTTAGACAGCTATAGAATTCAAAATAATAAGCAAAAAAGTACTTTACTGCATTAATGCCGATAAGCTGCATAGCTCCACAGATTAGAATAAGAGAGATCATCTGCCAGCGCACCGATCGATCTGTCAGGAGATCCTTCACACCTTTGATCTGCTCTCCAATTGCTTTCTTCTCAGCCAGCATGCTTTCCATCTCTTCACTGTGCTCTCCTGGACCCCACAGCTGCTGCATAGCTAGGAATACACATTCATAATAATATCAATGGGGGTGTGCAAGGGTGAGATAGGCAACCACTAAGCCACTGATCACCTTACCTTTAAGGCAACCATCTTTGTCACCTTTGTCAATAAGAAGGTATCTGGGGGACTCTGGGAAAAATGGTAATGTCACCAACTGAATGAAGGCAGGAACAGCACTGATTGACAGAAGATAGGGCCATAACTCCTCTGTACCCATAATTTCTCTACAATAGGGTAAAATTTTACTGATTATGCACAGATCAAATACTTCAGTATTTATAATCTAGAAAGAACTATACAGGTGACAGTTTCATAATAAATATCTTAGGATCAAGCAAACAAGTAATGTAGAAAGTACCTGAGCCCTACCACGAAACCCATCAATCTTCCAGTGGCAATGGCAAAAGACACAGAAACTGTGATCATTCCACGCTTACTCTGAGGGGCGCATTCCCCAATGTACATTGTATGAAGATTCAAACTCACACCTGAAAAGACAATAAGAAAAATACCAAAAACTTGCCCATAAACAGAACCAGCAAATAATAGACCTTTAATGCACTCAAATGTGCTGCGAAAGCCTAGCACAATGAATCACACTTATGCCACGTACACACGATCGGAAATTTGGCCAGCAAAACACAGATGAGAGCTTTTCATCGGAAAATGCGACTGTGCGTATGCTCCATCAGAATTTTGCTGGCCGAATTCCGGCCAGCAAAAATGTGAGAGCAGGTTCTCAATTTTTCCAATGGAAAAAGTTTCAATCGGAAATCCAGATCGTCTGTAGCAATTCCGACACGCAAAATTCCAACGCATGCTCGGAAACAATTTGACGCATGTTCGGAAGCATTTTCTAGGCTCGTCGTAGTGTTGTATGTCAACACGTTCTTGGCGGTCGAAAGTTCAGCGACCTTTTGTGTGACCGTGTGTATGCAAGCCAAGTTCGAGCGGAATTCCATCGGAAAAACCATCATAGCTTTTTCCAATGAGAATTCCGATCGTGTGTACACGGCATTAGGTGTCTAATTGCCAATACATATAAGAAAGCATCTTTGTCACTGGCTGCTAGCAGTAGCCAAAAGTTTAGAGAAGTTTAGGGAGATGATTTGTGCTCATAGACTTTTACTAGCATCACCTTCTAGGCACATGGAAATGTTCAGAAAACAATGCAGAGAGCAAAGTGCAGTAAACTTTAGTATCCAATCAGATTTCTCTTCAGTGAAGTCAGACCAGTTGAACATGGACTATAACTGATTGCTGTTGATAATGTGTTTTGCATATTGCAATTTGATCAACCCACAGTTTGAATGAGCTGCAAAACATTTGCATAATTTCTCCAAAATGACAAATATTCTTTGACATTTCTATAAGGTGTGGTCAGAGATACATCAAAACATGTCATCTTTAGAGAATGCATTCACACATTGCCAGCAAGCAAACCGTAGAGGTCTCAGGTAACCCCAGACACAAGCCCATTATGGCTAGATCACAACCTGCTTTTATAGTGTGTCAAGCCGTAATTTTATTTCTAGTTTTGTATAGATTGCTGAAGGATTAGGTCTTCTGTCAGATTTTTATTGCTATCCAAGTCTCTATTAAGGTAAATCTTTTTATCGATGCCCTAGATAGCAGTAAAAACATGACAGAGGTTCTAAAATTCACATTCTTCATGTATCAACAGGATCATATGGTATATGACGGCATCAATTCATAAATCTGTAAATATATGTGAGATCTGACAAAGGACCATTTTTGGTGGTCTTTGGTAGGACTTGTCTTGCAAGACTGATGTGTAGTTCAGATCTATCTATTGTTTTATATTTAAGAGCCGGTTCACACGTGTTTTACATGCATTTTAGGTGCATTAATATCGGACTAATGTGTATTTTTTATAATGCACCACACCTAAAACACACAGGTGTGAATAAATCTCAAAGAAGTTACATTTCGTGATGGTGTACAGATCCATTCAATATATTTATTATTAATTATAGGTTAGATTGGGATTTTATGTTACAGACACTACATATTCGGTATTGGCCCGCGAATGTTGAGGTGGATAGAGGCGATGTACTCAAATTCAATGGCGAAAATGTAGGTTAATGGAACCCTATCCGAGACTTTCCAGTTGTTTATTGGTATTCGACAAGGATGCCCACTTTCGCCCTTACTCTATGTATTTTCCCTAGAACCCCTATTAGCCTCCATAAGAGCTAATCATAAAATAACGGGTATACAAGTCATGGGTCAGGAACATAAGATATCCATGTTTGCAGATGATGTTTTATGTTATACATAACGTATTCTGATCACTAACATATATAAGCTGCTAATCTCTCCCCCAGATGTGGACTTATGGTTCCCACTGGAAAGCTGGGAATTAGAGCTAAATCACTCATTGACTGAAACAATGAGAAGTAAAGTTTATGATTACGTTCATTCAACAAATTATAAACTATTAATGAGGTGGTACTATGTCCCACTAAAATTACATAAAATAAATTCTGACTTATCTTCTCTTTGTTGGAGGGACTGTGGGGAGGAGGGAACTCATGTACATATTTGGTGGCAATGTCCCCTAATTCAACCATACTGGAGGGAAGTAGTAGAGTAGATTAAGAAGATTAGTGGGAGTGAAACTGAATTTGGTCCCTGGCAATGTTTGTTTCATGGAACTGCAATTCCAAGGAAGAAATATTAAGAAGCAATTACACCATTCTTGCTGAATGCAGCAAAAGTAATAATCCCGAAATTCTGGAAGTTAAAATATCCCCCGACGATAAAGGAGTGGGTTAGGGAGATTGATAAAATTAGATGTATGGAGGAAGTAATACATATATAAAATAATTCTGAAATAAAATATGCCAACACTTGGAAGAGTTGGCTAGAATTTAAGAATATTCTGGTTTATGTGAACTATATGGGTGGTAATTTGGAATTTTATTGTTCCTCATCTCTCCCTACTCCTCCCCTTATTTTTCTTAGTTTTACTCCCTCCCTTTTACATTTTTTGGAAGGGGGAAAGGAAAATGTATATATATATATATATATATATATATATATATATATATATATATATATATTTTTTTTTTTTTTTTACAATATAGGTTTCGGAAAGATATAGCACTACACCTATACAGTTGGGATACAACACGGGATTAATGATAATTATGATTGGGAAGAGGGTCACAAAAACTATGGGAAAGGACATGTGGTATATTACACTATAAAGTTTGGATGGTTGTCACATTTTTTCTTTCTTTCACTAAGGAATAAAAATAATGCTGGTAGAGAATTGCGACTCTCTCCTCTTCAAAATAAATATAATAGATTTGGGATTGAATAATAGGATTATCGTAAGGGAGGAATATGTTTGGGAATAAATAATAAGTGAGCGGGGGTCACTAAAGTAAAGGATTACATTTCACGAATATGTTTTTATTATTTATAGAGAAGAAAAGAGTATGGGAAAGGGGGGTTTTGTGTATATATATATATATATATATATATATATATATATATATATATATATAATGTATAATTTTTTTCCTAGGCGATGGGAGGGGGAAGAGACCATGGATAATATTTTATATTTTTGGTACTATGAGATTGATCCAAAAGCTATGTTGATTGTGGTGGTTATGTGTCTTGTTTTATTTATATGTATGTTAAGCATGTTTAATAAGGTTTTGTGATGACATGTCATGGAATGTTTTTATGTGAAAAATATCTTAATAAAAATAATTAAAAACAGATCCATTCAATATAAATCACAACACAAGAGCTTGATACTACAGCACTGATACATATATTTGGGTGGTATTGACAATGTATAGATTTACTCTTACTACCTGCATTTATTCCATAAATAAATCTTCCCAATATAATCATCTCAAACGACTGGACTGCTCTGCTTGTACACATGAAGGCAGCACCCACCAATGCAACTACATTATTATATAGTTGAATTTTCTTTCTACAACAGATAAAAAACACTTGAAGATTGTATTCTTCATTCAAAATATTTAGTAAACTTTTACATAACAATACCAACAAGACAAGGAAAAAATATAAATTTAATAATTTTAATAATAAAATTAAATGTTGATGCAAACTATGAATGTTATGTTTTTTAGGGGTAGCTATATTTGATTATATTACAGTATATTGCACACTGGTGCCCCAATGTTATTCTCTCTTAAAGATTAACTAGCCCAACTTTCATATATAGTGTATTATTTTTAAAATAATATTTCACAAAATAATATAAAATTTGTTATTGATGAGCCTGTTAATTTAATACAAAAAGGAATCCCAGTACATTATTATTTCATTAAAGAGACAGCACTGCTCTATTGGACTCCTTTTAAGCAGGCTGGGTCTCATTAAAACATTTAATAGAGCCATCTAATAAAGCAGCCCATAGATGAGTCATTTTTATTTTTCATTCAACCAGCAGGTTGAACGAAAAAAATGAACCCTGATTGAGTGGTGAAAATCTGGCAGGGCTGTTGTACAGACGTCAATCGGTAGATTGACTCTTGCACAACTTCAGTGCCCATACATGGATCAAATTTCGGCCAGTCCCTGCTGTACCAGCTAAATTACCAGCTAAATTCTGATCCATGTATGACTGGCTTTAGAGTTAATTACTTCTCTGACTGATTTCACATTTAGCTGTCTAAGAACACGATGTAAAAAAACTACCATGCATTCCCTTAAGGCTGGGTTCACACTGCTGCGGGGGGAGATCCGGATGTGATTCGCACCGCAAATCACATCCGATCTCCGTAGCGATGCGAGTTCAGCCATACAGATAGTATGGCTGAATTCGCATCGCTCCCGCAGCAAACTCGCACGGGACCCTTTTTTTGGTCCGCAACAGAATCGGATCGCATGGGGGTTCACACCATGCGATCCGATTCCTGTGCGAGTCGGCAGATCGCACTGCGATATGCGGACGGATCTGGGGGTGTCATTAACATATCATTGACACTCCCAGCCGTCCGCATAGGGCAGTGTGAACTGCCGGCGGGAGGTGTGCGATGCGGGAAAACGCCGCGGATTCGCGGCGTTCCCGCATCGCTGTGGTGTGAACCCAGCCTTAATGTATTTCCTTCAAACAGGTTTGACTGACTTAAAACAAAATAATCTTAGGGAAATATTTAAAAAAACAATTTTGAGACACAGTAAGGCGTTAGATTAGGGGACAGGTCAACTGTGATATTACATCTTTAAACAGTTTCATATAGAAGGGCATGTCAGGACAGAGAGTAAAATCATAAATCTTCCAAAGTGAGTCTTAGCCACAAAATGGTAATAGAAAGTACCTTCCAAATGTCACTGCGAGTTGTCCAACTATAAAAGACCCCAGTAGTCCACCAATACTGTATACAGACACAATGATGGACCAAAGCAGCATGACAGTGTCTGGATGGAGAACTGACCCATGTCTCTGCTCCCATGTGCTGTTGATGAATCTCTGAATATACTAAAGAGAATTAAAAAAAATAAAGTGAATGAATTGCATGGAACAATATAAAGTTATTAATGCAATACATTAATTGGAAAACCCTTTCTATTGGTGCTGGAAAACTTTTTATAGTTTTGATATAACAGAGAACCTAAGACTATGTATTTTTTTTTTAATCATTAATCTTTTATTTTTCTTTCCAAGTATTAGAATACAAATCATGTAAACATAGCATTAGTCATTCAATAACACATGTACTAAACAAATTATATGGTTAAAGAAAACAGCAAAATAAAACATAACGAGATACTTCCATGTATCGAATCATATCTAAGGTATAATGGTAATAAGTCAACTAAATAATATCAACTCAAATATCAATCTTCGCTTACCCCAATCGGGTTCAAGCTGTAAGCGGAGATCAATTATTCAACTTTTATAATGATAAGGCAAAAGTAACTTATTCTTGAATGTCAAGATAAATTTGAAGATTATTTTATAATATCCAAATTTAAATAATTAAAGATTACAGGTTTGCAAATAATGAGAGGCTCTAGGGTGAGCCATCCAAGCTTTCCATTTCCTCAGGCTATGTATATAATCAAGGCAACTTACATTAGAGGGTGAGTTGATGATGGAGATGTGCAGACCATACTGGAAGGTGCCACCAATGCCCAAAACGAGAGTTAGTAGTGGTAAATTAAGAGGGATCATCTGAAAGCATGACAAGTCATTTTAATTAGATTGATATAAAAATACATTTTGAAAGCAGAAACATGTGTATTAATCTTTTTTCTGCATAGTGCTAACATGAACCTGGTATGGTTTAAATTAAAGCTGTTCTTTGTAAAATTTCTGCTAGTGACAAGTATAAGATCTCTCACTTACCTGTAATGTTAAGCTACTCTCATGGCTTTAGGACATGTAATTCTGATGTCAAAACACAAGAAAAAACAGTCATCTGGATTCAGATTTTCTAAGGGTCACTGAGGTTATCATTGAGCTCACTGGCTCCGATTTTGCAACACTCCACAAAATGTGGACTTCCGTCAGTAACAGGGAAAGGACCCCGATTTGTGGTTGAACATACATAAAACCCAATGGGAGCTCCAAACAAGTGACCAAGAGTCCAAGGTTTTTAATGATAAAATTGATTCATAACATTCTTTTCAAAATGTAAAATCACAGTATTCAGATGCAATTAGCAACAGTTGGCTTTTAACAAGACAGCTGCATCCATTGTATACTAAAAGGTCCCATTCAAAGAGTGTTTTGTAGAATGTAGCTCAAAGCTACAAAACCATCAACAAACAAAATTTCATGTATATCAGTGGCGGCTGTTTACATATGAGCAACTGTAGCTTGATGCCTGATCCTTCCAAAGCTCCATGAGCTACTTTTGAGACAGAATTTGGCATTTTTGGCACCATAGACTTGAATAGGAAGCCTATCAATGCACAAATAGAGCAATTTGCACTTTTTTTAAATGGTGTATTTCAGGTGTTTTTCTATCCTGTAACAACTGGTTTCCTCCTCCCAATGTTTTTTTTACCAAAATGTCAACAAAGCTAGACAAAGGCAAATAACAATGGCCATATAATTGAAAAAAACACACACACGGCAATTAATGCAACTATATATTCATTATACATCATAGTGCAGCACAACTGCAAACGCAGGAGAAAACATACTAGTGTGAACAGAGGACATAAATTTAACTGTATCAAAAGTGCAGTACAGATTATGGGGTTAATTTACTAGACAATTGACTGTTCACTCTGCAAAGGAATTTTGAGGTGAAGTTCTGCTGATTTCCATCATCTGGTCATGTGCCATCAAAATATTGTTGTTTTTGTTTGTTTCTACCTGCATGGAACTGAGTATTATTTGCAAAATTTATTTTCACCACATGTACTAAGCTGAGGGAACTTTCCTTGCAAAGAGAACAACCTATTTGCTTTCGTAAATCAACCCTTTAGTAAAAGAAAAGAGGAAATGGTTATCAAGCACAGCCTGTTCAGAACACCTTCAAGAAAACAATGGTAAAATTTTCTGACTGTGCAAAACATACTACTGGTGCTTGATAGGCTCCTAGTAGTGTGTCGGTAAGGTCAATCAATGCACTTACACTAACATCAAGATTGTCCAATTTTTTTAACTGCATGTTATATAAACAATCCCAATACATTATCATGTAGACCTTCTCTACAGACCTTATAAACTAACTTAAACCTCTTTTGGTTGCTGTGGCCTGCGCATGGCCTGGTTGTTTTGCAACAAACTGTGTTCAGGTAACTGTGAGACGTAAAGGTTGATGCACAATGAAGCACCTAGCCATTATTCTCCATGGCTAGGCCACTCATGCGTGAATTATCAAAGAGCTCATGACCAAAACGATGCAAGCCTTGGGCTAGCCACAGCAATGGGAAAAAGGTCAAGTTCTGTAGTGATGTTACACAACATGATAAGGTGTGTATTTTTTTTTAAAACATACAATTGCCCTATAAATGATTTTGTAGAACAACTAAAATATATTTTGCAGTTTTAGCACTGCATTGTATACATTGGTCCAGTTATCACTGGATGTTAGGTTTGGATGGTAATTACCATTGTATAAGTAAGATATTTTAAAGGCTCCCTGTAGGCTCAATACACTAAGCTTTAGATTTGCTCTAGTTTCAGCGATAATTGTACAAGTTAAAAATAACAGTCATGAGGCTGAAATATACAAATGTTATTCCAAACAACATACAGTATAGCTTTTAAAAGTATACCATTTTGTTATAATTAACACACACAGATATTGTATTGACAATCAATATGACTTCAATGTAGCTATAACGTAATGAGTAGAAGGAAACATACCCAAGTAGCAGTCACAGCCATGTATTAAAAGAGACGATTAATGTAGGCGATTTTCTTGATTTAGTAATGTTTTAAGATAATTTATTCCCTCCCAAGTTCACTGAGTAACTTCTGGCTTCTCATTAGCTTCTGAGTATTTTTCTTCAACCATTGGTGATGACTTTGTAAAAGAGAATCTTCCCAGCCGTATCTGTAGGAAACTGAAACACGATTGCAATATTAGCAGTATGTTATAATATACACTTGTAACTGACACCGACTATAGTTATAGTGAAGAGATAGTTTAGCACTTTCTCAACTTTTTACCCAACAGGGACCAGAACAATTTTTACATTTCAACTATATTTACATTTTGGCTTATTGATTCAGCATTTATATTATTTGTTATACTAAAGGGATACATCATTTTTTTGTGAGTTGGGGAGGAGGAGGAGGAAATGAGGAAACTAGGTGGTATATTCTTTAAAAAAATATTTAATTTTCTGTTTATTCCTCAGGTATGAACAATGTTAGTTTTAAAACAACTAGTGTTACTACAGTAAAAAGCACAGTACATGTCATTGATTTGTCTCACTTAAACACTTTAATGTAATCTCTTCACTTTTCTGCACTTTACAGTTATCTTTGCTTTTTTGCACGTTGAGCACCAGAGTAATAGTTGTACCTTCTCCAGTTGCCACAAAATTTTGTCACATGGTAGTGTGACTTAGCTACAGTTTTGGCAAGTAGTATAGCAGCTCTCTAATATGCACCCTTCAACTTAGGTTTCTGTGCAGCCATTGCTTGCCATTCCGGGAGATCATTTAAGGGTGTATTAGGAGTTTTAGCAGGAGAGCAACAGTCCAGTCTGTTTGAAGGACATAGAGACAATGTAGACTCGAAGCTTGTATACACATGGGGTTCCTCTTTGGGGGTGAGCATGGGGACTCTTACCTAGAGAGGTAAGACTAGTGTCATTCCTCATGGGGACGGATACCAGGTCTTTATACTACCTGCAGCCATAGTGCAGGTTTCTCCTGTCATCAAATATATCACTGAGTTGTTCTCTTGATACCAAGTTCTACTGTAAATCACTTTGTAAATGTACCATCTATTTGGACGATGGTGTTATCTCTGAGTTTTGATAAATGTTGAGCACTGTTAAGAAAACATTGTGTGGACTCTAGGTATTCTGGACCAATGGGGACCCATTGTCTGAGCCAACACAAAATAAGGTTAATGAACACTGCCCCTGTTTCCGTTACATAAAATATTTATATTTATGAAATTTTCTAGCATAGTGCAAAGGTTATGGAATCAACAGTATATAATATACTGTATATAATGATATCAATATACAGTTGAGTTATCTGCTTAAAGGGAATGTATAGTCCTTTTAATTCCTTTTTAGATACGCATAAGATCAGCTAGATGCTTAAACGGAATGTATAGTCCTTTTAATTCCTTTTTAGATACGCATAAGATCAGCTAGATGCAGGCCTGGCCATGTGTGTTAAAGATCAAACTATGCATACCTGACCAAAAATGACAATCGTTAACCAGATTACATTATGTATGTCTTGCTAATAAAACTGGATCATATTTACAAAATCTAGGCATGCACTGAGGAAAAGGAACAAGCACAATCCTTTGCACCACTGCTGAGCAAGAAGCACTGTATGTAAATGTAATAAGCAAATATGGTTCACCTGTGTACATATATGAATACAATCTACATAGAAACACACTTTTGTCAACATTAACAGACATTCTTAAGCCTACCAACATTAAACTGTTCACATTACTTAATATATATATATAAAAAAAGTAAAAACATTATAGATGCTTTAAAGCATACAAAAAAACTACAATCAAAATAATCAGAAGCACAGCAGCTTAATTGCACAATCATCCAGCCTGATCTAGAACAGACCAGATGACACCTTTGGCAATAGTTTTTTTTTATTCTGTTAATCTTGCTAAACTTGTGCCATAGCTTTCACATGCTTGACTGCCTTAAAGCAGCTCATGAAATAAATTTTCTGGAAATAGTAGGTTAATAAGAAACTGAAAAGGGCTGATGAAATTATGAGGAATATCAATGCAATCTGTCACTGAACTACATTATCACATGCACTCACATACCATCTGTATTTATTATTTCTCTTAAAGGAAATGTATGATCTTGTTAACTTTAGTTATGCATGTAAAAGAGATACAAAGGCAGTTTTTTTTGTTTATTTTTACTGTACCTGCTCATATAACAAATCTATGAGAAAAGCAACTTACTGAACTCTGTTTGCACCTTGTGTAGGTGATATGTTATCTCAACAGTTATTAAGCGGAGGTTATTAAGCGGAGGTCCACCCTAAAGTGGACCTTCCGCTCATCGGAAACCCTCCCCCCCTCCGGCGCCACAATTGGCACCTTTCAGGGGGGAGGGGGGTGCAGATACCTGTACAGTACAGGTATCTGCACCCACTTCCGGGATAGCTCTCTGCGGAAAGGGGTGTAGATTACGCCCCTTTCCGCAAGTGCCCGCCCCTTTCCGCAAGTTCCCCGCTGCCTGCTGGGAAACACACAGATCCCAGAGGCAGCGGGGACCATCCTTATTGCGCAGCGCAACTCGCGCATGCGCAGTAGGGAACCGGGAAATGAAGCCGAAAGGCTCCATTTCCTGATTCCCATACCCAAGATGGCGGCGGCAGGACCCGAGAGACAATCTAGAGATTAGCTTCGGGTGCCGACATCGCGGGCGCGCTGGACAGGTAAGTGTCACTATTTTAAAAGTCAGCAGCTGCAGTATTTGTAGCTGCTGGCTTTTAAAAAAAAAAAACGCGGAGTCCCGGCGGACTCCCGCTTTAAGTCTGGCAGAAATGTTTTTGTATTGGGATAATCCATATATTGTCTGCAGTAGGGGAGGAAGATATGAAATTCTTGTTTATCAGCAAAATAGGCAGACCTTAATTGACTTAATGCAGGTCCAAGTAATAATATCTGGCAGATTTACCCTCACTTTCTTCACAGGGACAAGAAGTATGACCTGAATGTGATGACTAACAAATTACTTTTACACATACATTTAGGGGTTGATTTACTAAAGGCAAATCCACTTTGCACTGCAGGCATACCCCACTTTTAAGTACACAATGGGGTTTATTTACTAAAGCTGGAAAGTGCAAAATCAGGCTCACTTTTGCATAGAAACCAATGAGCTTCCAGGTTTTATTACCAAAGCTTAATTGAACAAGCTGGGGTTAGAAGCTTATTGGTTTCTATGCAGACGTGAGCTGGATTTTGCACTGGGGTATGCCTGTACAAGTGCACTTGGTAGTGCAGTCACTGTAGCTCTAAGGGGAAGATCTGAAATTAGGGGAAGCTCTGATGATTTTATCATCCAATCATGTACAAAGCAAAAATGCATTTTTTTTTTTTGCACTTGTAGTGCAAAGTGGATTTGCCTTTAGTAAATAAATCCCTTAATCTACTTTTTTCTCCATTTTTCATATTCTAATTGCATAGTGTACTAAAAGGGTTACTAATTCCTATTTCTATTGTGATTCATTATATGGGTCACTGACATGAAAAATTACCCATATGTAAGAATTAAAATATATACATATGCCATGCAGATGATTTTATTATATCATAAAATAAAAAAAGAAGTACAAAAATAGCTAAGAAGAGCTAATAATAGCTAAGAATTATATAATGATATTTACCAATGTTGAGACATATGCCAAAATTCTCAGATGTCTTCTTTTTCTGTCAACACTCTCTTCAGAAAAAAATATCTGGCTGCTTGGCTTTTACCTAACATTATATACTAGGTATATACTGCTCCACCTTTTAGGGGCTTAACACTTTACTTTTGCATAACTAAAAAAAATTTCTTAAAAGAAATGGAAAGGATGCTATACTATGATCTATTCACATTTTAAGAGGGTCATTTCCAGAAGTGTGGAGTAAACATGGCAGCTTCTATAATGCAAATGTCAGTAGTGCATGACCCCTCTCTGAATTTAAATGAAACCTGTAAATTAGACGCATGGAGTGAGAGGCTGTTTTACATTATAACACCTATATCTGACTGCCTTGTAAACTGAAAATTCCTTAAAACATGCCTGGTGTTACATACTGAGGGCTTTGTTCTGCACAGGAGATATGTTGCCTCCTCACCACTTGATTTAAACCCATGATTGGTGTGCAATGCACGCAATTTAGACAAAATAGTATGGCAATTACAAGTTTAAAACTGGCGTGAGGGGGCGACACTATGCCCAGTGATCTTTGACTTCTCCTGTGTTGTTCAGGTAGATCTCCACCGCTTTAAGGTTGCCTACCCCTGATCTACACATTGTGATATGTAATGGCCAAATCTGACAAAGTTGTTTTGGATAGATAATGACAGTCCATAGCACAGCATTGATGGAAATAAAAATGGCTGTTCAAAAGTCCATATCAGGCAGAATAGGAAGTAAAGATACATCTCCTCATGTCCTGCTACTTGAGGGCTTACTGCACTTTGCCCTTACGAAATAATGATCTGTAAACAAAATTTTCCTTTTGCCTCTATTACATGCTACAGCTTACTATTGTTTTAAATGAATAATTGCCCTAATATTAACCTAATAATATTGCACATTGTACCTCCAAATTAAGTGAATAATTATGAACATATAGCGAACCATACAAAATATAAGACATATATGAAATTCCTTCTGTGTAATGGTAACAATAAAGCAAATCTTTGCCAAAAGTAAAAGAATATCACATTCCACTGTATACAAACCAAAGTCTCTGCCAATAAATTCATATAAGTGGCACTAGATAATCAAGCCTTAATGAGTCTTCTGAGCAACAGATGTTTCATTCAGAGATTGCACTGCTGATTTCCATTTGTGAACTTCCAACTTTCAGCAGGCTTCCATAACATGAAAAACAAGGAACAGACAAGACCATTGCGCAGATAATATAACAAAGTGATCCCTATTTAGTTAGGGTGGACCTCACTCATGCTTCCCCACAGGATAGATCACATATGAAATGATCGGTTGCATACTGCATAATGCTGGGATCTCCTCATACACTGACAGTGCACACAAAACACTGCTGGTAACGTCATAGGCTTCTCCTCCCAACTAGTTTCATCACTAGACACATGACTTTTTCAAGGGCCCTTGACATTACCTGCAGTGTTTTGTGTGCACTGTCAGCGTATGAGGAGACTAAATAGGGATCACTTTGTTATATTATCTGCGCAGTGGTCTTGTTTGTTCCTTGTTTGTACACAGTGAACGTGATATTCTTTTACTTGTGGCAAAGGTTTACTTTATTGTTACCATTACACAGAAGGAATTTCATATATTTTGTATGGTTCACTATATGTTCATAATTATTCACTTAATTAGGTGGTACACTGTGCAATATTAGTAGGTTAATATTAGCGCAATTATTCATTTAAAACATTTTATTTTTGTGTACCAGTTCACATATATAATTGCAGCTATATTATTTAGTTATCTTTTATTATTTATTTCTCACATATTTTAATATTTACAGGCATACCCCACTTTTAAGTACACAATGGGATTTATTTACTAAAGATGGAAAGTGCAAAATCAGGCTCACTTCTGTATAGAAACCAATGAGCTTCTAACCCCAGCTTGTTCAATTAAGCTTTGGTAATAAAACCTGGAAACTCATTGGTTTCTACGCAGAAGTGAGCCTGATTTTGCACATGAGCGCTTTAGTATATTTTTGCACAGCTTACTATTCATTTCCACTTCCTCTTGTGATGTTATAAACAACTATGGAACAAATCCAATGATTTAAATAGCAAAACATCTATTTTTTTGGGTCTGGTTCCACTTCAAAGGCATTTAAAAGCAACAACTCCCCATGGGGTTGATTTACTAAAACTAGAGAGTGCAAAATCTGGTCTGGGTTGGTCTATCAGCTTCCAGGTTTTATGCCAAAGCCTAACTGAACAAACTGAAGTTAAAAGCTGATTTGCTGCCATGAACAGCTGCACCAGATTTTGCACTCTCCAGTTTTAGTAAATCAACCCCTATGTGTTGTGGGTGAACCCCTTGCTCTTTTGTTTTTCTTTGCAATGGTACATGCTGCACAAGCACTATATTCCCAGACAAAAATGAGAAAATCAAAGGGGAAATCTTTTATTCTTTATAAAGAGGTAAGGAAACAACATACTTTGCTCATCTCTTATAATTTAATTTCTGGAAATATGATAGAACATAATTAAAAGGAAGGGCAAATATAATGTACATTTACATTTGAATGTATTCTGATTATGGTAGAAAGGCAACATTGAGAATAAATATTAGGAATTTGAAGGAGTATAGACCTAAAGGCTAAATTCACTTTTTTTTCTAAATTACAACTCCCCTATGTACCAATATACCAATAATGTACCTCTGTTGCACAAAAATACAAGTTTTCATTGGTTTTGAAGACAAGGCCTACCTCCATCCATGGCTGTAGTTTGCAGATCATTTCAGAAACTTCCTTGTATAAACATAGGACAGTATGACCCAGGAAGGAGTTTTCTGGCTGTCCTCATTAGCACACCTTCACGCATCAACTAAGTTTTCACTGCACCTTGGCATTCCTCCATGTGTGAATTTGCCTAACTTCCCCAGCCTCCCTTCAGATGGGCTCAGGGTGCATGCCAAATTCCCTGGGGCCACATGCAGCCCACAGGACACCCCTGATGTAGTGCAAGAGCCTGCCTGATAGGATACAGAGTGATTGGATAGATGGTGTGTACTATTATTTCAGTAAATTTAAAGGAGATTGTACAAAGATTGTACAATCAGATTGTATAGTGTTGTGGATACATTTATACACCTAAATTTACCTATTTGCGTTTTCAGTGTCATTAATTGTTAACGGCACACCAAACACAGAAGCAAACACACATTTTGCCACAGGAAAAAACAGGTGACAAATGCAGTAAAAAAATTACAAAAATGTCCCATGAGCTACTTTGCCACATGTAGCACAGCCCATTGAAATCAATGGGCTACCCTATATACGTCACTGGAAAAACAAGCCAAAAAACATGCTCCACAAGCTCCATTGACATCTGTGTGTTTCCAAACGGATGGAAAACTGCACAGAAAATGTGCCCTTTGCCATGTGTTTCAGAAATGTGCATTGTGTTTGTGTTGTCATTACATGTTAAAGGCTCCCCAAGTGTGGTAAATGCACAGAAAACTGCAGTAATACTCCATGTTCCGCTCCACAAAAAAAGTTCTGGAGCTGGGGCGATTGTTGCGCATAGGTCAGCCCATTCAAGGGAATGGACTGCCCTATGCGTCATGAATGAAAACTCTCCAAAACACCCAAAACAAATGCATGCCGGGAATGTGAGTCTTCGCTATGTCGAGATGTGAACGAGGCCTGACATTTCAGGATCTCTGTCCACTGTCTCCTATGTACTTGTATAAAGATGGCCATACACTATGCAATCTGATTGTACAATCTCTGTACATTTACCTTTAGATTTACTGGAACTATGGAATAGAGGACACACCTGAAAAATCCATTCAATGTGTATCCAATCAGACAGGCCCTTGTACTACATAGCTGATGGGAGATCTAAAGGAGATTGCACAATCAGACTGTATAGGACAGTGATGGCGAACCTTGGCACCCCAGATGTTTTGGAACTACATTTCCCATGATGCACAGCTACACTGCAGAGTGCATGCGCATCATGGGATATGTAGTTCCAAAACATCTGGGGTGCCAAGGTTCACCATCACTGGTATAGGAAGTAGGTTGAAGATAGCATAGTAATAAGGGAGATGTGGTCTAGAGTGTAAATATGCCCTATCACACCCTCTCCTGTGATGCAACAAGGAAGTAAAGGCTTCCAGGAGATGACCTAACAGGAAGTGAATGCTGGTACAAGCTACAGGAAGTTATGCAATCTGAAAATCCATTCAAAGATACAACAAGAATGACAATATTCTAAATATCACATGGATAAGGTAAGTGAGACAAAAGAACACTGGGAGGGCTGGGCCAGAAATGGCATTGGAAAACGCTTCTATTTATTATGAAAAGTGAAATTCTGCCCGAAAAGGTTAACTTTTTCTTAAGTGATGCCCTGTTATACTATCCTATGTCAGGTTCTGAAAAAAATATAATGCAGGAAGACTTAATCCAGCAGAGGTCTTGACCCTTCCACCTAAATTCCAGTTCAAGTTTCAGTTTAAATGTAGTCAAGGTTAAAGTTTATTAAAGCTACAGAACAAAAGTAGGTGAATGTTCCACACCACTACTCTGTAATTTAAAAATTACATTAACATTTGATGCTACCATGGGAAACACTTTATCATCATCATAACATGGTGGATTTGATCTCTGTAGGTGCTATCCATCCATTTTGTTCTTCATGTGATTTTGCCCTGTGCTTCGTAAACTCCTCTGTGATTTCTAGAAGACTTTTTCCTTTGGTCTCTGGGAGAAAGAATCGAACGTACAAAGCGGTGCTGACACAAACACCCATAAACGGGATATAACAGAAGTGACCGAGGCCTTGCTGAAATGGAAAGGTAGAAGTCAGTAAGCAGAAAAGTACCAAATGTACTCAGAACAATGTGTGAGGAAAAGAGCTTGATGTGTACCAAGAAATTACAAGGATTAGTGCATGAGTACTATATGGAGCTAGCTAGAAAAATGTAAGAAGATGCATAGCAGAAGGGTGAGAGGAAGACTAAGGATCTCTGCAGAGAGAATGCAAGGTAAAAAGTAGTATGTCCAGACAATACAGAAGCAGTGGTAGAGGTATGCATTCATAAGATGAACTGTTATAGGTATGTTCAGAGAAAGTCACATTTGAAAAAAGATGACTATTCTTGTTCAGCACAAATAATAGGAACAGTAAAATGTGAACTTGCTAGACCCAGTGCTCAGTTAGCCTAATAACATGTAACATAACATCATGGTAATGCCAAAGTGTAAACTCACCAATGTATAGCCGTTACCATAATGATCCTTGCCACTCTAGACAATGAAGTTTCTATTCACGATAACCAACATTAGTCTGATACGTCATGATGTTCATATATGATAAGCCTAGGTTCGCACCATAAACTGCACAGGAAATGCAACACATTACTGTGCAATTCACATGAGATTCAGTGCAGTGTGATTTAAGCCCATTTATTTTAATAAAATCGGAGACAAATCATCACCACATCGGAGACAAATCATTCATGCACCAGTTTTAGAAATGCACTGCAACCAGATTGCATGGTCATTTTTTACCATGCGGTCCAGTGCCTGCAAATACACTGCTTGCGACCTGCATTTGCGGTATTGTTAACATTGCAGCGACACCCACTGTAGATCACAAAGGCAGTGCGATTTGAACGCGGTGCAGGAAATGCACATGGATCACAGTTTTCCCACGCCTCGTTCTAGTGTCAAACGGTGAAAGTAAAGAAATGTCATCAGCACACCAAGTATTCCTTTAAAGGGTCCAAAGCTTTATTTTGGTGGTCACAAGCTAAACATAAAAGAACCATGTGACCATGAAAATAAAGCTTTGAACCCTTTTGAGGAATTAAAGGTGTGCTGATAGCATATCTTCACTTTAATCGTCCACAGTTTTCAGTCTATGGTCATTACAGCACCCAGCATTACTGAACAGTCATTTTCTTGAATATGTACATGGCGAATATTGCGTTTGGACCTAGTGTAAATCGTGGCTAAAATGAACCGAAGGATAATTTGCCCCAAAGTCTCACATCACCAACATTGTAAAAATCTGCCTCCTGACATACTCTATTAAGTAAAATTATTAAACAAATTGTCTAGTAAGTGTGTTGACAAAAAAATTAAAAAAATTAATAACTCTCACTCACCACAATGAAGGGAAATGCTAACCCAACAATAAACAGCATAATCCAGATGAGGGAGCCGCAGATCATGTATGCAGCTGGGCGTGCCATTTGATCAAATATCTCTGCTGGCATGATTCCTGTGACCCCAGCTATTGTTCAGGAAGAAATAAGAAAATAGATTTGTAAACAAAAAATCACTATTTATTTGCAAATGTCCAATACTATACAAAAAGAGTGACAAAGGCATAAAGCTCCACTGACACAGCAAAAAAATAAAATAAATAAACATTATCGTAACAATGACAAAGTTTAATAAGGACCAAATATCATATTTAGAATAAAACATGACACAGGATCTAAAAGTCATATAAGACTTAAATAATATGGATAAAAAATACAAAAACAGTATAAACATACATCACCAAAATTTGTAGAAAAAGGGTCACAGCAAAAAAAAATAGAGTTGTTTGGAAACCCATATATTCCATTTAATAGAGAAATAAAGCATTCTGTCATTTCCATTAAAATGATAGTATCTATTCTATCAATAATTATGAAAAAAGGCATAACTGAAGATTTCTAATGTAAGACTATGGCCCACAGAGTGGCAACACATATGGGGTGGATGAGTTTTTTCTCATGGTGCAGGACCCCTGGAATGATTGCAAATAAGAGGCACATCAAAAGAGTCAAATGCAGGGTGTTTCCTGAAATGGTTGGGTGATACAAGAAATTTTATGTCATATTGGTTGTACTTTGTGGCAAGACCAGAAAATATAAACCAGTTAGCTCCTGGATGGATAGCCTCTAAAGCATAAATCTGATACATCGGTTAAGATAGCGTGAACTTTAGCTGGGGTATAGTATCATCTGATGAGGAGCTTAAAAGGGATTGTAAAGTCTTGTTTTTTTTCTATAAAAATAATAAACATGTTATACTTACCTGCTCTTTTGCAGTGGATTTGCACAGAGCTGCCCGGATCTTTCTCTTCTCAGGCCCCTCTTCTGTGCTCCTGTCCCCTTCTGTCGAATGCCCCCACAGCAAGCAGCTTGCTATGGGGGCACCTGTGCTGAGTCACAGCTCTGGATGCCCATTTAGACACAGAGCTGCAGCCTGGCGCTGCCCCCTCTCTCTCCTGTATTAAGATAAAAAATCTTCTGACTTTACAACCCCTTTAAGAGAAGTTACACTGATGGTCAGTAATTTAGTACATTTATGCAAATTATCGTGCATGTCTTCCCAGTCCTAAGGGAAAAAAGTGGGTGTTGTAGTCCACTTCTCATCTCTTCATATATGGGAGGGATTCAGGAAAGAGGCAGCTAATAAAGGAGCTATATAAATCAGAGGCCAATCCCTTTCCTCTGAAAAATCACAGCAAATTTGTTTGTATATGGTTGGTGAAGTTGGGGAGAGTACATAATGCCACCAGCTGGTGGGTGGTCATGTGGTGGAGATGTCAATCAAAAGACATAAATGTCAAGCCATCCTGAAGGGATGAACGGGTAGTCAAATTTATTTGTTTGTCACCAAGAGAAACCTCCAGCAGCAAGAAAAGTAACAACAAAAGCTGGATTGCCTAAGAAAGAGATCTGAGGAGAAATGGTAGAGGTTAAGTGTAATTTAGATCTGTGCAATGACCAGAGGAGAAACATTAAGAGAAGCTAAAGTGTCGTCAGAAAATAGTGGTTCGTGGCCCAATGTCCAAAAACTCTGAACAAGATCACTTCAAGAATATATATAAAAAATAAAAACAAACTAGAACTGTCAATATCCTACAAGGCACAAATGCTTGCATCTAATTTTTTTTCCTTGGCCGAGTTATTTTACAAGCTGGATGGAAAAATATGTGCCACGGGCTGATTTACTGAAGAAGCCAAGAATATGTGGACACAATAAATTGTGTGAAGATTCACTTCAATTATCCAATCATGTGGACAACAAATATGTAATTTTTCAATCTCGTGGTACCTATTAAACCAATATTATGTGATAAAAGTATATGTGTTAATAATTGTATTAATAAATATTGTAGGTGGCTGTAAATGCAATGTGCCACTGTAGCGCCTACCTCATTACCAGCTAATGCCTCTCAATACAACACCACCAATATGTGAACCTAGGCAATAATAAAACAAAATATATACTTCAACTTTTTATGTGGACAATATAAAAAAAAACTGTGAATCATCAGTTCTCTGAAGTTAAAGTCTAAACAGATAATTCCATGATTAATGAAAAACTGATGCGCATTCTCTCAGATTCTAATAAAACTCTTGCAAGTCTAGGAGCCCTGGCTCACATACGCTAATCCAGAAATTCTTATCTCCAGGCTTACTGTCTACAAAAGAGAAAAAAGAGGACAGACAGCTGACTTGACCCCAAGTTCCTACTACCACCTTTTCCTTGCCTTCTCCCCCTCTAACTCCTTCCCTGTTTCCCCCCTCATTTCTGTATGATCCTCCCCTCTTATCTACTTATCTTATCTCTTATCTACTAACCCCCATCTCCATACTTATGCTATCCACTCCACTCTAACCAGACTTGGGGATACTCGCCAACATATACTCATTGGTCTGTAAGCACATTTTAAGCCTAACTTTCCAGATAATGTAACCACTGAATTAATCTCCCTGAAAGTGGTAATCCCTACAGTCCAACCATGTCATTCTACCATCATATTGAAAGGTCCACTCTGACCAAGTTTCCTATACCAAGTACCAAATCTCTGCATTTTTTTAACAGCAAAGTATTTTTATTGCATGACAACCACTGTCCTTTTTACCTCATCATTTGTTTATTACATGCACTATTTTTTTTAAAACTGAACAAGAGCTACTGAAATGCAAAATACAATACATGGACATTGCTTGATGGTTATATCTGAGTGCCGACATCTACCAGGGCCTGCACATACTGCTTTTTTATTGAAATAGTGAACTAGTACCTCCCAATCAACTGTGATTTATTATTGGTCAAAACCCTCCTCATCACCCTGCAGGCTGGGAGGTATGAAAGGTTGACAAAGGGGATCATGGCATAAGCATAAGAGCTGTGCTTCCTCTTTCTGATAATACAGGGCCACTGATTAATCATGCTATAGAAGAGCTACCTAAATTAAATAGAAGAGTACTGAGTTCCTGGAGAATTTCTTTCACAGAAGTCATATAGGTGGTTTACTACAAATGAGAAGGCAATAGGTTCACTTTCAGTAGAATTAATCTTCCTTACATTGTTTTGTTATGTCCTAACTGCCTATTGCAATATTTTGTAGATACCTGTACAAAAAATAATAATTTATATACACCAAAAAATGTATTGGCTGTTCACGAAGTCTGAAAATGTAAAAACAGATGACGCTTTGTATATTTGGACTTAAATAAAGGTCATTGTTTTTTTTCAATGAGAGTTGAAGATTGACATCAACATTTATAGCTCTGTATATACCTGGACCAATGCCAAAGCTCAGGATGTAGGCAAAAATGCAGACCATGCTAAGGTATGGCATCCAGCTGACTTTTTCCTGGAAAGCAAAAAATGGAATTTACAAATTAAAAGATACTTTAAACATTAAATTGACACATTAAACATAACATTCAAAACAATATGGCAACCTGGAGGCCTTCTGTACACAGATGGTGTACAGAACTTCCCCAGAAATTTAATTTCCTACTTGTGTGATTGGCCTACTGACTTTCCCAGAAGTCTGCACTAAGATACAAGTCTAATTTTAGGCAGCCTCTGCAATGGGATTTTTTGAGATACTCACTAAGGGTTTATTACTTCTAAAGGAAACTGAAACTTTCCTCATTAGAACACTGCAAATGCATCTGCTGAACAAAGACACTGCCATTCAGGAAGCAGCCTTCCAAGGACATAGTGGAACATACAGCTTTTTGTTAAAGTGGCTGTAAAGGTAGACAGTGTTTTAGCTTAAAGTGATAGTAAGTAAAAACATTTTATAAAAAAAAAAAAAAAAAAAATCACAAACATGTCATACTTACCAGCAGCCCGGATCCTTCTCTTCTTGGGTCCCCCACCGGTGTTTTGGGCCCATCCCCCTTTGCGAGCCAGCTCTCTGTGTCCATAAGACGCAGAGCGCGGCTCAGCCTGCCCCCTGCTCCCGCCTCACTGGCTGCAATTGACAGAAGCGGGAGCCAATGTCTCTTGCTGCTGCATCTCAGCCAATCAGCAGGAAGAGACCTGGGAGAGCCTCGGGTCTCATGCACATTGCTGGATCGAGACTGGGCTTAGGTAAGTATTAGGGGGGCTGAGGGGGGAATTACACACTGAATGTTTTTTTACCTTTATGCGGCTTACTCTGCTCTCTCTCTCTCCTCACAGGGCACATAGCAGGTGGCTCCTGCTGTCAATCAAATCCATTGCTGACATTGTTTGCGTCTATAAATCTAGACAGTGCAGCGGCTTCCTATGGTGGCACATCGAAAACAAGAAGAGCCAACAGTACTTGTGGGGGGACCCGAGAAGAGGAGAATTGAGGCTGCTCTGTGCAAAAAAAATTTTTGCACAGAGCAGGTAAGTAGACCATGTTTGTTATTTAAAAAACAGTAGGGTTTACAATCATTTTAAGAACAGAAACTGATAGGACTCTGCTACAATGTTTGTTAACCCCCTCACGCCAGCTATACACAAACATGTGGCCCCACTAGACTGGGCTTTTTTCTGTGGGGCCACATATTTGTGTATCTCCCTTTTGTGCTGGGAGAGCGCCACACAGCATGCTCTCAGCAAAGATATCGGGGTCTCACGGACAGCCCCGGGCCCTGTACTAACAATCGAGACCTGGAACTCCAGATTCCAGGTCACCTGATCAGTGTGATATCCTCTGATTGATCAGCCACTGTGAAACCCATCCCTGTTTTTGTTCTCTGTGAATGGATGAGAGAAATGCATCATATCTCTTTCTCTCCTTGCAGAAAAAAAAGTGTGTAAAAAAATTAAATAATAATAATAAAAAAATGTAATACTGAAGCCTTTTCTTATGAAGAAAAACATCCAAGCCAGGCTAAATTTTGCAAAAACACATCTGGTGTCTCCAAAAAAGATGTGTGGGAAAATGTGTTATTTATGGTCTGATGAAACCAAGGTTGAACTTTTTGGCCATGATTCCAAAATATATTTGTCGCAAAAACAACACTGCACATCATCAAAAGAACACCATACCCACCGTGAAGCATGGGGGTGGCAGCATAATGCTTTTGGGCTGTCTTTTCTTCAGCTGGAACAGGGGCCTTAGTCAAGGTAGAGGGGAATATGAATAGTTCCAAATACCAGTCAATACTGACACAAAACCTTCATGCTTCTGCTAGAAAGCTGAACATGAAGAGGAACTTTATCTTTCAGCATGACAACAACCCAAAGAATACATCCAAAGGAATGGCTTCATCAGAAAAAGAGTTTTGAAATGGCCCAGCCAGAGCCCAGACCTGAATCCAATTGATCTGAAGAGGGCTGTACACCGGAGATGTGCTCGCAATCTGACAGATTTAGAGTGTTTTTGCAAAGAAGAGTGGGCAAATTTTGCCAAGTCAAGATGTGCCATGCTGATAGACTCATACCCAAACATTATTTTTTATTAATACTTCCTCCACCTAATTTCAGTGTGTTGTTCAACTGAGTTGTAAAGATTATAGGTCAAATTAAAGGTGGAAAATGTTCTTTAACCCCCCTAGCGGTAATCCCGAGTCTGGCTCGGGTTGGGATTTTACTAACAGGAGCGGTAACCCCGAGCCAGGCTCGGGATCGCATCGCTGGATGCAGGGGAGGACAGAGGGAGAGTTACTTACCTTGTCCCCTGGATCCAGCGATGTCCTCTGCACTGTGTGATCGAGCTGTCCTCCGCTCGATTCACCGTGCCGAATGCCGCCGAGCTCCGTTCCCTGCGACGTTACGGCGCACGGGAGCGGAGAACGGCGGCAAATTCAAAAAAGTAAAAAGACACAAAACACACAGCACTGTAATCTTACAGATTACAGTACTGTATTAAAAAATACACACCCCCTTTGTCCCTAGTGGTCTGTGCAATGCCCTGCATGCACTTTTATATTATAAATACTGTTTTTTCTGCCTGGAATTTGGAGATTGTCCATAGCAACCAAAAACTGTCCCTTTTTCAGTGTTTTAGGATTTGATTACATTATTGAATATTTTTTATTATTCTTTATTATATTATAAACTTTATCATACCCGGGATGTCTGCTAGACTCTGGTTTGAACAGATTTAAGAGAGTTATTCCTAAGAATTACAGGACTACAATATAAAACGCCAAATTTCCATGCAAAATAATTGTACCACTTTTAGCACCTAAAACCAGACTGAATCATACCGCCAGGGAGGTTAATGATTTATCTGTTTAATTTGTGTACATCACAGAAACCTGACATTTTAACAGTGGTGTGTAGACTTCTTATATCCATTGTAGGTCTGTGTTGAGGTCAAGGTCAGGGTCAAAGGTCAAGGTCGGTATTATTATTTTTTGTATCATTGTCAATTTGTGTCAGTGTGTTTTAAGCCCCGTACACACTATCAGATTGTCTGCTGAGTTTTTCCTTCAGATTTACCAAAACCATGTAGTAGAAGGGCCTGCCTGATTGCATACACATTGAAACTCCTAAGGTTTGACCTCATATTATATGGTTTTGGTAAATCTGAAGGAAAAACTCAGCAGACAATCTGATAGTGTGTACGGGGCTTTTGGTAGGATAAAGAAAATGCAAGATGGGCACTATTGTTTTTGTGCTGTACTACGGGTACAAACAACAACAAACATACACATATGTGGTTTCACTGTGATCGCCAGGAGCAGAAAAAATTGTATTTGTTTTTTTTAACTATTTTAGGCCAGTTTTCCTTTGATAAAAAAAAATTAAAAATTAGGGAGATATCCATTACCATTTACCATCAAAAGAAAGGCCAATTTGTCCTGAAAAGGTATATTTCATCTGGATGCACAAAGTAGTTGTGATGATATGTATGGTTTTACTAACACATGTCAAAGTTTCAAAATTGTGCTTAGGTATTTAGATTTGTTTTACCCTTAGGCACGAAGGGGTTAAAATCCTTGCAATGTAAATTGATCACTCAGAGGGGAATATTTTTTTTCAGCAAAAGTGGTATTACTCTTTAACACAAGTCAAAATTAGGCATACTTCATTTTTCATAAAAGGTTCTTACAACCCACAACAACAACTAATGCATTGTTTGTTTAGATATTGAAATTGTATACAGGATTATGAACGGTAAAAAATCTGCTAAAAGAATATGCGCAGAGTTGGTACCTGCTGAGATAAAGCGACCATAAAAACCACAGCCCACACCGACATCATGCTGTATCCTCCCATCACTAGAGCCCGACGACCAACACGGTCAATAAATAAAGTCTGAAAAATTATTTACAGACAAAAAATAAGCAACAAACAAATAAAATGGCACAAGCACTAGATATATATTTGCATAGGTACACAATAAGTTATTATAACATGTTTTGCATAGACAGCCATAGACCTTAACAGCATAATTTCAGATTAAACAACGTTTTATTTGTAAAATCAATTATTTGGCATCAGGATACTTACACAAGTGAAAGAAGTAATGAGTTCACAGCTCCCTGTGCCAATAACAACATAGGGTATTTTCTCTGGGGGTATCCCAGCTTCATTAAATATATAGGATGCATAAAAATACATCTGGGGAGAAAAAAAACAAGGACATGGCAACTAACGCGGGAGAAAGGATAAAGCATAATAAAGTAATAAAGAATGAAGATGGGAAAGGAGGGAGAAAGTGAAATAGAATATACATATAGCAAATCGTACTTATTCACATTCAACTTGACATGTTCTCGAATTTTTGTTGTCCATCTAAGCAGTTTCTTCAAATTCAGCTACTACAAGCTATTGCATCACCTTGATAAATTGGAATATTCACATCCAACATACACATAAGATCTGATTTACTAAACATTTTGTGTGTACACCTGCAAACTGTATTATCACAGTATTTACATAAACCGCTACGCATGCAAATACACAGCCTAGCATATACTGTATATGAACGATCTGACAAGTGGAGTGTGCTATGTATGTTCTAGTGCCAGAGTGTATGGCAGCTAAGCCAATGTGTGCCTAAAATGTTAAAGTGATTTTCTATGTTTTTGAACCTTGCCACCATTAGTATTATTATATTTCAATATTGTTATTAGAAGTAACAAAAACACAACAGTAGAAAATGTTGCAGAAAAAGCAACATGAGTTTCTTAGGTTGCCATAAAAATAAGAACAAAAATACCCCTTAGTATTCTTAAATGTGCATACCACGGGGAAATAAAACCACGTCAAGTGTGCACAGTTACCATGAAAAAGACTGTGAAAACCCCAATTTTTAGAAAAATCTAAATGAACTGGTGGTAAATGGTGGTGCTGTACTGTGTATGCATGTATCTCTGTGCATATGTGCATATGTGCATTAAAGCACCAGCCCAAAGTATAAAAGAGTCCATAAACTGATATTTGGTATGGAAATTCTAATTATAAATACTGTAAATACTGTAAATACATATGCTAATTTTTTTCTGACAGCATAGCTTTTCGCTCTTACTTTCATACCAGTTAGCCTGGGGATTGCACATTTTATTACTTAGCGAGTTGGTAACATTTGTTTTTAATTCATGTTGAATTATTTTTAGGTAAACTGTTGACTTGTGAATTTCATACACCTTCTAGGAACAAAATGCTCAAAAGCAGCATAATTTGGATGCCCATAGCAAATTAGGAACACATCATACACTGTGAACATCAACTGGGTCACAAATGCTGTGTGCATACATCCGCACATGCATGTAGGCCTGCAATGCAAATACCATAACAATTTATGCCTGCCCTTATTCATTTGCTTTGGAAAATCAGGACCATGAAAATACATATTCCATGCATATACATAATTAGTGTGAAAATTCAATACATCCAATCAACGGTCCCATAAACAGCTGGTGTTCGATATGGAACTTAATTCTTTGCAATATTTACTCAACAACTTCTCCGATGACTTCTGCTCCACCACCATGAGAAATGAAGACTCTTACCAAAGAGGTTGGACCCCGCAACCTGCAATATACAGTAGAGGTAGTTTGCTAAATTAACAATATAGGTCCTCTCCTAAGCAGTAGATGGCATCTCCACTGCAGAATCTTAATAGAGTAAATATCACTCTAATCCATACAAAAGGTAGAAGAAGGTTCAGCATAGTGCAATTAAATAAAACCACTTTTTTTATTAAGTAAATACCACTCAAAAATAAATGTATAAATAGGCAGTATGTGTATCCCCATGCCACTCGTTCTAGCCATGGGACTGAGCAGTGAGGAGTTCAAACGCATTAGTAAGAGTTTACAGGATTCCATTTTTTTGGTAACAGTCTTCATTACTCACGGTGGTGACGTGGATGTCATGAGAGTAGTTACTGAGTGAACATTGGCAGGGATCAAGTATCATATTGATTCCCCTTTATTGTTTATGGGATGTTTTGGACTTTTTTCACATGTAGCAATATTTAAAAGGGACAGTGCAGCATTTTTCTGAGAGGTGTACTCATCATAACCCAAACACAATGGGCAAGTTAGTTATTCACCTTAGATATTTTTGTACTGTTATAGCAAATATGAATACAGACCGATATACAGTACTTACAAAGAAGGTATGCAACTCATATACTGCGTGTTCTGTTTTATATATACTTAAAGAATAGAATGGTCCAAGGAAAAAAAAAATGCACATAATTTAAACCAGGAAATGTATTCACAAATTTAGACTTACGGAATCATTTCCACACAGTTGCATGGCACTGCTGAGCACTACTATAGTAAGAAGCTGCGGTCGTAGTAATGGATCCCGGACTAGGCTAAGCAGATTCTTTGGCTTTTGACCTTTGATGGCTGCCTGCTCTGCCAACATCTCCTCCATCTCATCGCTAAGATTGCAGTGCCCACGCAGCCGCTGTAATGCTGCAAAGAAATTAATTTCAGAAAGCAGTATCTCAAATATGTGGCAGAAGTTTTCTGAAATGGCAAAATATCCTAGAAGTTAATGCAGTGTCCTCAAGATACTCACCAGAGACACAGGAATCCCTGTCATTCAAATCTATTAACAAGTATCGAGGACTCTCTGGAAGCCATGGAAGGACCAGAACTTGAAGAATAGCAGGAATAACATTGCTAGCTAATAGAAGAGGCCAGGTTTCTTCACTGCCAAGTACCTCCCTAGGAGATGAAACCCAAGACAATTATATCCTAGAGATGCCAGCAGTGACATCTCTCTCCCCAAGATCTACCTTTCTTTCTGCCCAATTAGAATTCCCCAAAGTTCATAATACAAAAGAAATAAGAAATTTGACAAGCAGAGAAGGTGGCCCAGTTGTGCAGACCTAAAAACACAAAATGAAAAGCCTGTGTCACTGTGGTCCTCAAAAGAAGATACATGTAGATAGTTTCAGCTAAAATATCAGCGTTGGGTGCATTGCACCTTTAATTGTTGTTTTAAAGCCAAATTCTGGGTAAATATAGTAATTGCACAACTGTTTAAAAAAAAATACCAAAGAAACCTAATATGTACTTGAAACATTACAAGTATAAATATCTGAATCTCTTCCTATATTAGAGAATGAGAGAGGGTGGACATGCACTGTTAACCATTCAGAGCTCTACATTGCTCAGTGCTGTCAATCTAACACTGGTAGCTTGCTGACAGTGATAGGATTACTTTTACATTAAAGTTAGGAGCTGGCTGAAGAAAACATATACAAGGTCAGCCATGAGCTTTTTTTAACCACGTCAGCCCCAGAAGGATTTACCCCCTTCCTGACCAAGCCCTTTTTGCAATACGGCACTGTATCGCTTTAACTGACAATTGCGCGGTCGTGCGACACTGTACCCAAACAAAATTGACATCCTTTTTTTCCCACAAATAGAGCTTTGTTTTGGTGGTATTTGATCACCTCCCTAGGTTTTTTTTTGCGCTATAAACAAAAAACGAGCAACAATATTTTACTATCATAAATAACCCCCAAAAATATATATAAAAAAAAAATGTCTTCCATAGTTTAGGCCTAGTAATGGTGGCGATCTGCGATTTTTATCGTGACTGCAACATTGGGGCGGACAGATCGGATACTTTTAACACTATTTTGGGACCATTGGCATTTATACAGCGATCAGTGTTATAAAAATGCACTGATTACTGTGTAAATGTCACTGGCAGGGAAGGGGTTAAACACTAGGGGGTGATCAAGACGTTTACTGTGTTCCCTCAGCATGTTCTAACTGTAGGGGGGGTGGGCTCACTAGAACATGACAGGGATCACTGGGAGCAGTAGATCCCTGTCATGTTTCTAGGCAGATCAGGGAAATGCCTTGTTTACATAGGCATCTCCCCATTCTGCCTCTTCGTGCCATAATCACGGGCCACCTGCGGACATCGAGTTTGCGGGACTCGCACGCACACTCCTGCGGTGTGTGCGCGCCCGCTAGCCGCGGATGACGCAGCAACGTACGGGTACATCGTTTTGCGCACCCGTGCCACTTTGCTGATGTATATCGGCGCGAACCGGTTGGCAAGTGGTTAAACACGTCAGTCTCTGCAAGTACTATATGTCCACAGAACTGAAATTGTTAAAGAGTGTATTCATTTGCTAGCTTTGAAATTAAGAAAAAAATGTAGGTTCTTGACAGTGATCACAGTTGCACCACTGTGTTACCTGATTCCCACCACTTGCCCCATCACCAGTCCAAAGGCAGTAAAGACAGCAGAGGACAGGGCTACTGTGCCACGGAGCTTCTTGGGGGCACTTTCTCCAAGGTACATCGGCTGGACATTCATGCTGACACCTGAAAAGGAGGTGATAAAATTACACTGCTATTTTTTACTTTTTATAAACAAAATCTGAATATACATACAGTTGAACTGTGACAACACTGAAGAAATTACAGTTTTCTACAATGTAAAGTAGTGAGTGTACAGCTTGCATAACATTGTAAATTTGCTGTCCCCTCAAAAAAACTCAACACACAGCCATTAATGTCTAAACCGCTGGCAGCAAAAAAGAGTACACCCCTAAGTGAAAAAAAATGGCCAAATTGGGCCCAAAGTGTCAATATTTTGTATGGCCACCATTATTTTGCAGCACTGCCTTAACCCTCTTGGGCAGGAGTTCACCATGTTTAAACCTCTGGCAAGAAAAGTGGGTACACCCCTAAGTGAAAATGTCCAAATTGGGCCCAATTAGCCATTTTCCCCCCTCGGTGACTCGTTAGTGTTACAAAGTCTCAGGTGTGAATGGGGAGAAGGTGTGTTCAATTTGGTATTATTGCTCTCACTCTCTCATACTGGTCACTGAAAGTTCAACATGGCACTTCATGGCAAAGAACTCTCTGAAGATCTGAAAAAAAGAATTGTTGCTCTACATAAAGATGGCCTAGGCTATAAGAAGATTACCAAGACCCTGAAACTGAGCTGCAGCACAGTTGCCAAGACCATACAGTGGTTTAACAGCTCAGATTCCACTGAGAACAGGCCTCGCCATGGTCGACCAAAGAAGATGAGTGCACGTGCTCAGCGTCATATCCAGAGGTTGTCTTTGGGAAATAGATGTATGAGTGCTGCCAAAATTCTACGGTTTTGTTGTAGGAAAGTCCGATTGTGTGTACAAGGCATTAGCCAAATACAATGGGCAAGTGATTAAACTTCAATATTTTTTTAGAGCACAGTGACAACAGATATCTATCTTTGGCTTGTTCAATTAAAGCAGAGTTCCACCCAAAAGTACCCAGCTTCCATTTCTGCTCGGAATGCCACAGCAAATTCTCCACTCTCCCTCCCTCCCTGCAAACTTCTGGGACAGGCCACAGGTCCCAGAAGATTGCCCAGCTATTCAGGACGCGCAGCGCGACTCATGCATGTGCAGTGCGCCCACGGCTGTGAAGCCGCAAGCTGTCACAGCTGGGTGCCCATTCTAGTGATGATGGCGGCGGGGAGAGGACCGAGGCTTTGGGCAGCCACATTGCTGGACCAAGGGACAGGTGAGTGTGTGTTTATTACAATTCAGCATCTAAAATTTTTGTAGCTGCTGACTTTTAATAAGCACAGAAATGGCTGGAAGTCCTCTTTAAGCTTTAAACATGAAATATAGAAGCTGTTTGGTTACTATTTACAGCTGTTCTAGATTCAGTCTGCTCCAGTTTTGATAAATTCTCCACTGCGTGTTCTGCGTTATACATTGTACATAGCTAGAAAATGCACTGGTGCCAAAGAAAAAAAAAAAAAAAAAAGAAGACGCTTGATCATTTTCTCAGCGACAATGGTGTAACCCTTCTCTACTCCACTCTATGCTAAATTATTTTTTAAAAATCGTCTTTACATACACTTTAATGTAGCATGCTGAATGTTGACATGGGAGTTGCACAAGTTGGCAATATTTTTTTCTTAATTTTTTCTTGTTCAATAAATTTTTATTAACGTTTAAGCATAAACTAATGCCCTGTACACATGGTGGGACATTCCGATGACAAAATCCGTTGGATTTTTTAGACTGATTTTGGCCCAAACTTGTCTAGCATACACACGGTCGCACAAAGTTGTAGGAAAATCCAATCGTTCAGAACGAGGTGATGTAAATCACGTACGATGGGACTATAAAGAGGCCAGTAGCCAATAGCTTTCTTCTTGTAATTTATTCTGAGCATGCATGGCACTTTTTCCGTTGGAATTGTCTACACATGATCGGAATTTAAACAATTGGATTTTGTTGTTAAAAATTTTTAGATCCAGCTCTCAAACTTTGTGTGTCGGAAGTTCCGATGGAAAAAGTCAGATAGAGCCCACACACGATCAGATTTTCCGACAACACAATCCGATCGCACATTTTCCGTTGGAAAGTCCGACCGTGTGTACAGGGCATAACACGTGTACATATAAAATTCATACAACATAACATAGTTCACAGGGCTGTAGCTTAAAAAGAAGATTGGAATCAGTAAAGGCCCAAATAGGGAATTAAACATGTATGTAACAAGTAATGTAGACTCAGTAGCCTCTCAATCAGGGAGTCAAGATATAATAGGTTAACTGGAAAATTTTCCAACATAATGGATCATGAAGAAAGTGTCTTGAAGAAATTACTGGATGCTTACGCAAAAAAAACAGTGCAGGCAGATTGCATGTTTACTGAAACATTGAGGTTTTCTTACTTTAACATTAAGTGCCTGCTCACACTAGTGCGATGCGAGAACCCTGAGAATCCAGTGCGGGTTCCCGCATCGCACCTGAATCGCACACTGGTTTACACTGAGATCTGCAAACGGCTGCAGGTGTCAATGTAAAGTTAATGACACCCCCAGATTGGTCAGCAGATTGCCTCTGCGAACTGTGAAATGGTGCAATAATCAGATCGCATAAGTGTGAACACCCATGCGATCTGATTCCAGTGCGCATCGCACAGACGTTGCATGTGATCTGAACAGCAATGTGGTGCGAATCACATGCGATGTCTGGCTTCGGACTAGTTTGAACTGGGCCTTAATGTTTATGCAGAGCACACGTTCAAATGGTTATATGTAGTTTAATGTGGAATTTGTAGGGGACATCCTTTACAGCTTATTTGCATTACAGGTAAAAAAAAACATCACTTTTCTCAAGAGTATGGATTTATGCCTAGTGCACTGTGCAGGTACAAGCAAACCATAGAGACATACAAAGGAGGAGAGGGTAGTGATGAATATTATGTTCCAGCAATCTCATTTAATGCCTAAAGACTGTTGCTGGAATTCAACATCTTGCCAAATAATTGAATGAAGTAACCTAGTAACAAGTATAACTAACCATATGGTCATATTCGCTGGTGATGAGGCCAGAAGAAAAATAGTATGTCAAGTTTTGTCCTCTATTATATAAATATACATTATTTCTGCTGATCTTTGCTTAAACAATATACTGGATAGCTGCTTAAAAATGTGATGGTTTAGGTACTTCATATTAAAGACACTATTGACTGAACCTTCCCGGTCATGTGCTGACATATTAATATTGTTAGTAATGCTTTTTTTTCTACCTTGCATGTCATAAATTATTTACCTGAATTCACCCCAGCTAATATTCTTCCCAGTATGATCATCTCAAAAGACTTGGCAAGTTGGCTGAAACCACAGAGGACAGCGGACAGGACAATGAAAATGTTATTGATAAGCAGAGACTTCTTTCTGTAGAGAGAATATACTACTGCATAAGAATGCGCCAGCTTTATTTTGGAAAGACAATCTCAAATTTATAGCAAAGACACAACGTTCATTATATTACATTTTGCAAATCCTTGTGTGGTTATTTCTAATGCCATGTACACACGACTGGTTTTCCCATCGGAATAAACTCCGAAAGTTTTTCCGACAGTTTCGCTGAGACTGTCTTGCGTACACACGATCACACCATCGTTAAGAACGCGGTGACATACAACAGGACTAAAAAAAAGGAAGTTCAATAGACGCTAGCCAATAGCCTCCGTCTCGTACTTGCTTCAGAGCATGCGTTGTTTTTGGTCCATTGGAAACAGCATACAGACCAGCGGTTTTCCAGATAGGAATTGGTTCCATCGGAAATATTTAAAACATGTTCTGTTTCTGAGTCCGTCAGAATTTTCGTTAAAAAAAAAGTCTGAAGAGGCATACACACGATCGGAATGTACGATGAAAAGCTTCCATCTGACTTTTTCTGTCTGATATTCCGCTCGTGTGTACGCCGCATTAGCCTCTGTGCAGGATGGAGCAACAGATTTTCTTTAAGACTCCCATCCCCAGAAGCACATACTTGCCCTTCTTTCACTCCCCCAATCTATTTCATCGGCTGCAGAGAAATACCCAATACTTTCAGGTATAGAGTAGCATGAGACTTGTTCCAATACATCTGATGTGACAGCATTTGTGGTTGGTCATTGGCTCAGTTCTGTCACATGGAACGAGACCTCTCAGCCCTGTGTAAGCTCCCACTAGAGCATGGTTCTTCAAACTACGGCCCTCCAGTTGTTCAGGGACTACAATTCCCATCATGCCTAGTCATGTCTGTGAATGTCAGAGTTTTACAATGCCTCATGGGATGTGTAGTTTCGCAACAGCTGGAGGGCTGTAGTTTGAGGATCCCTGCACTAGAGCAACTCTGAACTTAAAAAAGGCCTTCTTTCCTCCACTTCCAAGGGGCAGCTGAGCAGCAAAGGAAAGGTGAGTATACAGAATGCCACTGGGAAGGTTGGCAATATAGCAAATGTTTTGTTTTGTCCTGCATTGTACATTTTTTGGCTAAAATATAAAATCCCAAATATGAAATATATATACGTTCACCGTTTTACTTTTATGTGTGAATTTGTTTAGCGACTGTTGCAATTTCAACACCAGTCTGCTACACTGCAGAGACAAGAAAATCTCTCTATAGGTAAAAAAAATGTATGATTCTTGTGAGCTGCCACACACCCAGGCAATTAATAAATAAAAATAAAATAAAAATGAAAAACAGCTGCCAGCACACCCTCCACTTCCTTAAAGTGAGATAACACAAATAATATACTGATAGTGCAGCACTATTGTTAAAGTGCAAGACTGTCATAATATATATATAAAACAGCCACAATCATATTTGATAAATGTCTCCATAAAAAATATACGCAAAAAAAGTGTGTTTATGTGCATAAAAAGATAGTTTCAGTTACTCTGTGCACAATATACTACGCAAATGCGCAAAGTTGTGATACTAAAACAATCTCTAATAAATATCTTAACCCTTTTCTCTTAATTATGTGCCTCCTCCACCATTTAAGATGTACGCTCACCTTAGTACAGTATATAATACGCCCTTAAGACTTATCCTAACACATATGATCCGAAAATCGGACGAAAAATAGCACTTTCGACACGATCGTATGATAATTGGATCGTTAGTACAGAGCTTTCGAGAGCCAATCACGACAGTTTATCCAATATTATTCAATCGGACAAGTGCGAAAATTTTCCTCATACGATACCAGATCATACATTTTAGTTTAGTCAGTACAGTTGTTGTCCGAAAATACAATACAAATACACTACAACACATGACATCGCTTCCGTTTTTTTTTCCTGTCGTATGAGAATTTTCGTGAATTTAGTTACCTATTAAATTTCTACTTGCAACTAGTAAACAAAAAAAGTCAGACGATCTGTCGTCCAATTTTTGGATCGTGTGTACGGAGCATTAGTCTTATATACTGATCCTTAATGGGTTAATTGTCAGCATGCCCCACAATTCTCACTCTGTATACAGCAATCTCCAGTTCGATAGCTCAATATGATCATGCAAAATAACAAGGGTATACGATAGTGCTTTATCGTTTTAAAAAAACATTTATTTGTTAAAAATGTGCCAAATTAACACTCACATTGACATCATAGAACTTAAGCATAAGTAGTGTAATCGTAGCCAAAGTAATTACTTGCCGCCAGTCCTGCAGTACCGACAATTAGCCCTTGTACACACGGTCGGAAATTCTGAACCACAAAATCTGACGGATTTTTGCCAACGGATTTTGTCCGAAACTGGTGTTGCATACACATGGTCGGACAAAGTAACGTGATGACGTTCGTTCATTATGACGGGACTACGTTCAGGCTAGTAGCCAATAGCTTTGGTCTCGTAATTTGATCTGAGCATGCGTGATCAAATTACAAATTGGTCTGAGCACACTTTGTCCGATTGGAATTCTCTACAAACGATCGGACAAAGTCCGATCGGATTTTGTTGTCGGAAAATTTTATATCCAGCTCTCAAACTTTGTTGGTCGGACATTCCGACGGAAAAAGTCAGATGGAGCCCACACACGGTCGGATTACCCGACAACGCGGTCCGATCAGACATTTTCCGTCGGAATGTCCGACTGTGTGTACAAGGGCTAAGAACACTCACCCATGGCTCCTACACTGCCCTGCACCTCTGCATCAGCCTCTCATGTCCCACCTACATGTTTCGTCACATTCCATGACTTCCTCAAAGAGATATGATAGGCTGATGCTATTCCCATCATATTTATAGTCCTGGACTCTGCCATTTTCTCATAGCCCATTGATCTAGAATGCTGTTGTAATTTCCCCTTTGTTTATTTCTATCCACGGTGCCACCATTTTAATGTGGTTTACATATCACTATTTTGTTGTGGATTACTACCATATACCCCTATGCACTTATTCTCAGAGTAAACCATATGTGCATAACTCTACAATTCTAGTTGGCACTAAAATATTCAAACTAAAAGCATCACATCACATATTAAACCAATAAATCAAAGAAAGAAATCAAAGAAAATCCCTCTGCTACTTTCTAATTAACATTTTTGGAGGTGAAGAGGTGATGTGGGAAGCTGCATTGCTGAATCTAGAAATAAGTGAGTCACCTAAAAAATAGCCAGGAAAAGGAGGAAGACTGCAAAGGGATCCACAGGGGCCTGGAAAGGATTCTTCTACAAGGAACGCCCAGGCATTTTAACAATTAAATAGAATTGTTTATTATAAACAATTCAACCCTAATTATATAAAACTGATTTTTTTTTTTTAGATTAATTGTTTATGCATTCTCTTTAGCAGTTTCCTTGGTGTTCAACTTTAAAGTATATTAATTTAACGAGCTCGAGATAAATTTAAAGGCCCCTGCTGAACCAGCCCTGCAAACACCTCCTGAATTGAGAAAAGTCGATTTAAAAAATGGACTGATCCTGATGAAAATTATTATCCGAACAGCAACTGCTTCCCACAGTCACTGCTCAGCAGCATCCCTGCACTCAAGCAGCTGTGGGTGCAGCTGTTACCCGAATACAACAATCAGCAATAGGGACACCTCCATTTGAAGCGTGTGTGGTGGCTATAAGTGACAACACCGATAAAAACTCTGCAGAACATAGCAAGCCCTCATTGTTTTATTAGGATGCAATGTCATATTTTAAAAGTAGTCCTACTTAAAATGGTATATTACCGTCCTAGCTTGATAGCCATTGGACCAGCAAGCAGTGCTCCTAAGAACCCACCCAGTGGGTACACAGACACTATTATGGACCAGATAAGGGTGATAATCCAACTGTCTAATTTTGATCCACTGCGTTCCAGCCATGTTTCATTCACAAATTTCTGAATATGCTGTAATAGGAGTGAGAAGAACAATTATTATCAAGACACTTGCATTTGACAGACTACAATAGAAATAAAGCTGCAACTTTATAAACAAGATGTATTCCAAGTTGCACCGGAAGTTGCACTGACATGCCGCTTTGAAATTGTTCGATTTCAGATGAAGACGCACAAATTCAAAGCTGCAGTCGATGCGAACGAGAGATAAAGGTGGGTATACACTATAAGAAAATTGTGTGAACGATCTTCCGGTTTTCCATGATGTTTCACAGCATGTCAAAACAGGGGATGGAAATAATGTACGAAAATTCTCGCACAACAAAGGCTATTTTTTTTGTTGTTTATTGCTTCTGATTATGCGTAGTCTTTGGTATCTGAATTTTCTCAAACAGAAACCGTACAAAAACAGTATACATTAAACGAAAATTGTTCATTATGTTCAAGTACGAGAACATTTTTGGAATTTGTCTCTTTTTCGTTTGTAAAGTCTAAATCGGATGTGGAATGTTGTGCAGAATTTTTCTTTTCCGATTTTCTCATAGTCTTTACCCAGCTTAATTCCAGCAAAAAAAAATAAAAAATAGTTTTGGATACAGTGCTGAAGGATTATGCCTTGTACACGCGGTCGGACATTCCGACAACAAAATCCCTCAGATTTTTTCTGACGGATGTTGGCCCAAACTTGTCTTGCATCCACATGGTAGCACAAAGTTGTAGGAAAATCCGATCATTCAGAATGCGGTGATGTATAACACGTACGGCGGGACTATAAAGAGGCCAGTAGTCAATAGCTTTCGTCTCTTAGTCTATTCTGAGCATGCATGACACTTTGTCCGTCGGAATTGTCTACACACGTTCGGAATTTAAACGATCGGATTTTGTTGTCGGAAAATTTTAGATCCTGCTCTCAAACTTTGTGCGTCGCAAAATCCGACGGAAAAAGTCAGATGGAGCCCACACACGATTGGATTTTCCGACAACATGATCCGATCGCACATTTTCTGTCAGAAAATCCGACCATGTGTATGGGGCATAAGAGTCCCTGCGAAGTTCAATTGTTACCTGGGGCTTCATTGGAAAACTGTCCTTTCATTTACTGATTTATGGTGACATTGTTTCACCAGACAGGAAGTGTGGGAAAATCTACAAAATGGACACAGAAAAAAAAAAGCCAACAGGAGTTCTAGCCTTACTAAAAAATATATATATTTCTGGCTGTGCTGCTGTTGGTGATTTTCCCTTACTATCTGGTGAAACAATTGTAACTGGGACAGAAGTGAGGAACCAGTAAAATCCAAAAGGGGTTCTATATTTTCTCCACCCTATACAAAACTAAAAAGGAAAAATTACCATGAATTTACTAAATAATTACAGAAAAATTAAACCTATTACAAACCTGGGCCATGAAACTAAACAAAAACAAGGTAGGAGCAAATGAGACAAAAAGGGTACTAACTATGAAGGATGAGAAAAAGGGAAGGTACGGCAGGGCTGCCTTAATTTGTTGTGCCACATCCAAAAACAATATATACTATATATATATACTACACGTACGTGCCTTAAAAATCCACTCCCAGGGGATTCTTCTTCTAGTATAACTATGAAGGATGAGTTTATTTTGAAAATAAAAAGTTCAGTTAAGGCAGGATAGGCTTCGTCAAAGAGATGATTTTTCAGGGATAGCCTAAAGGTGAGCAGAGTAGAAAAAACGTTTAGGGCTTACCAGAGGATGGGAGAGGCTCTGGAGAAGTTCTGGAGGTGGGCATAGGAGGATGTTTTTTCTTAGTTCAGTTCTCAGAGGAAAATCATCTCCTCTACAGCCTGTTTATGAATCCGAGAACTTCAGTTCTCAGAGGGAGTTTAAAGGATAAGTTTTTCCTCTGAAAATTGCCGAGATCTGTATAGATGGAGGTGGGCTGTCTGTAATCTCATGAGATAATGTAAGATTACAGTGTAGCCGAGTTCAAAAAGTGAAACCAAACTTTAAAAGAACATGCAATGACATGTACAGACACATGATAACTAACTAAAAAAATATATACTGTATATATATATATACACACACACAGTATATATAAATATATATTTACATATTTGATATATATATAATATTTCTATTAATGTTTTCTTCCTCTAGAGAGAAGTCTTCTTCCTCTAAGTGCACCAGCTTCTCTCCCAGATTCTCCACCTCTGAGCTGGTGAACCTAGAAGAGAGATCTTTCAGAGTAATGGCTGTGAGATTTTCAGATCTCACTTTCCTAAACTGCCCATTTGTGACAGAAGGGTTGTGTGTTACGATGAGTAGCCGAGAACATGCTCTTCATCTCAGCTAAACCGGTAAACACGAGAGATCGGCTGTGATCCTCAGGATCACGGCTGATCTCTCTTTCATAAACGGACACCCTAGAGAGCAGAAGACCTTGGAGGCAGCAAAGAGGACTGTTTGGGTGATGTCTTGAGACAAGGTTGATGATGTTGCTTGGGACAGAGCTTTGTATGTTGTTAGTATTTCAAATTGTATTTGTTGGGCAAGTAGAAACCAGTGGAAGGATTAAGCAAAGAGGGGTGGCAGACACTGAGCGTCTGAAAAGATAGCAGAGTCTGGCAGTAGTATTTATGACAGACTGATGAAGGGATAGCATGAGTAAAGGTAGGCCAATGAGACGGCAGTTGCAATAGTCAAGGCAAATGAGTGGAAGAGGATAGTGAAAAGCTCAATATTTGCAGTAAAAGTGAAGGTCTGCATATATACAGTGGTGTGAAAAAGTGTTTGCCCCCTTCCTCATTTCCTGTTCCTTTGCATGTTTGTCACACTTAAGTGTTTCGGAACATCAAACCAATTTAAACAATAGTCAAGGACAACACAAGTAAACACAAAATGCAATTTGTAAATGAAGGTGTTTATTATTAAAGGTGAAAAAAAATCCAAACCATCATGGCCCTGTGTGAAAAAGTGATTGCCCCCTAAACCTAATAACTGGTTGGGCCACCCTTAGCAGCAACAACTGCAACCACGTGCAATGAGGCTTTTACAGCGTCCTGGAGGAATTTTGGCCCACTCATCTTTGCAGAATTGTCCTAATTCAGTTACATTAGAGGGTTTTCGAGCATGAACGGCCTTTTTAAGGTCATACCACAACATCTCAATAGGATTCAGGTCAGGACTTTGGCTAGGCCACTCCAAAGTCTTCATTTTGTTTTTCTTCAGCCATTCGGTGGTGGACTTGCTGGTGTGTTTAGGATCATTGTCCTGCTGCAGAACCCAAGTTCGTTTCAGCTTGAGTACACGAACAGATGGTCGGACATTCTCCTTCAGGATCTCTTGGTAGACAGCAGAATTCATAGTTCCTTTTATCACGGCAAGTCTTCCAGGTCCTGAAGCAGCAAAACAGCCCCAGACCATCACACTACCACCACCATATTTTACTGTTGGTATAATGTTCTTTTTATGAAATGCAGTGTTACTTCTACGCCAGATATACTTGGACACACACCTTCCAAAGAGTTAAGTGTGACAAACATGCAAAGGAACAGGAAATGAGGAAGGGGGCAAACACTTTTTCACACCACTGTATTTAACTAACCATAACAATGTGGTTTACAGTAAAGGTACTCTTTGCCTTATATTTTCCTATCATATGCTCAGTTTAAGTTGCCCAAGTTTGTGACAGAGTTAGTTTTAGATAACTGTCCGAAAAAAACATGAGAGTAACATTTTCAGTAACTGCATACTCACAGTTGTGGGGGCATTGATTATGGTAAGATTATATCCATACTGAAAGGTGCCTCCAATGCCGGCAGCGCACATCGTAAGAAGTAGCACCCATCCCTGAAACACAGAAGAAAAAGCAAAGTGACTTAATATATTGCAGAAATACAACCAGTTATCTGAAGTAGCCAAATAAAAACACTTGAGCAATAAAGCCTCGAGCAGTATCTATTTGCTTCTGATGAACCTTAATTCACTTCTAGTGAAGATCCCCACAATTGTGATTTTTTTGGTCTATGTTTCAATTGATCTGGTCAACTAAGCCAAAAGTCCAGTTAGATCCGGACAGCAACCACATCATTGTCACATGAGCAATAGACATTTGCAAGGGGCTGTATTGCCAAATGTTTTTACATGGATAGGTCTAATAATTTTATAACAATGTAAAATAAGGAATTCCAAAGCTCTTGCAAACTGTAAAGTGTATCCACAGGCAAAACATTTTTTATTTTTGGATAAGTTGGTGACAGGTTTTTTTTTGCTGGCTGTGCCCACAGTAGGGACATTCAACTCATTATTTGTACTGGTGATCACTGTCCTTGAGAAAGAAAGTGAGGAGAAATCCAAAGTTCCCAGAACAAGAGGTGTGAGGAAATCTTCCAATATAGTTACCTGTCCCTGGGAATCCACTTCACTGTAGATTTCCTCTAACTCCATACTGTTTATCTGAGACAATAAGTCAGGGGTCCTCAAACTATGGCTCTCCAGTTGTGCAGGAACTACAATTCCCATCACGCCCCGTTATGGCCCTCCAGTTGTGCAGGAACTACAATTCCCATCAAGCCCAGTTATGGCCCTTCAGTTGTGCAGGAACTACAATTCGCATCACGTCCAGTCATGTCAGAGTTTTACAATGCCTCATGGGACTTGTAGTTCCGCAACAGCTTGAGGGCCATAGTTTGAAGATCCCTGCAATAAGTGAAGGGAAACTTCCCCAATGGTACACAGACCGCAAAAAAAACAAAAAAAAAAACACAAAAAAACAAACAAAAAAAAATAGGCAGTAGTAAATACAAAAACATGTTTTGGTTATATACTCATTTTTAATTTGGCTAAAGCTACAGAATGTCAATCAGTCACAATTAATCTATGGTTGTGATTTACTTACATCTGAACTGAGACCAATGGAGAAACCGCTCAAAACCTTGAACATATCAATGAAAACTTTCATCTAAATGGGTGTCAAAGAATATCTGTGACTAGGGCTATTTATCCATACTGGTAAGCTTAAAGCACTATTAAGCCTAAAAGCAAACATTTATTATATTGCAGCTTACACATTCTTAGTTGTGATAGCTGCATTCGTTTTCCTTTTTTTAGACTTTCTTTCTTCTATTTTCATCTGGTGATTCAGCCAGTAGGCCTGTTATTTTTTACAGAAAGTAAGACTGTTTATCACAACTGATCAGTGTCGCTTCAAGCCCGCAGTATCAGTCTCCCAGGTTTACTCTCTGTATTCAGGTGATGGCAGAGACAAGGCACATCTCGCTCTATGTATAGCAATATAGCATACAAGTATCACCACACACTGTATTTAACACTGGTATAAAGTAAATGAACAGCTGGCTTCAGCCAAAATCCGCATCCATCAGTCATACCCCTGTTTCACCTACATTGGGCTTAATGGTAGAGGTCAAGCCTATAAGCATGTTTAGTGCCTTTGACAACAGACTTGCCTGGACTTGTGTTCTAGCATCAGTTTGAGACATTTCTGAGAGTTAGCATCAAAATCTGCATTTGATCTTCAGTCAATGTCCTTCTGCAGTCGATGTCCTTCTGACCTGCTTCAAGTGGGTTTTGCATTCCAATAGACTTTTATGTAAATGGAATACATGTTTGAAGCAGACTGATTTGAAGCAAACAACTGCCTCTCAATATAGGCCCTTATTGCACTTCATCCGCAGAAAATGGTATCATGATTAAAAAAGCAGTGAACTCCCTTAAAAGCATTTGCCAACCATCTATATTAATCGGCACTTTGTACTTCTATTTCCTGCAGTCCACTTAGGGACACAGGAATTCGTAGGCTGTTGAGTTACACTGCCACCCACAGTAGGAATTGGACACTAGTAACCAAAAAATAGAACCAGACCGGTAAAACTCCTACTTTCAGCATAGCTTAGTTTTAAGGAAAAGTAGTACCAAAAGCATGACCACAGACATAGACAGTTGGGACCTTTGTCCCTCAATTAACTAGTGTTTTTGATGGGAAGTACAAAAATCGAATTTACTTTAGATTTTGTTCATCAAGGATTCACTGACTATTGGGACATCCAAAAGCAGTCCAACTGAGGGGTTGGCAACAGCAGCAAAGCATTAACAGGCCTACAAAAAACATAACTGGGAATTGGCTGCAGCTCAAAGACAAACTGAAAGATTATGTGCCAGCAATAGAAGAGTCCTGAACATTCACCTGGTAAAACATGGAAAACATGGAAACGTGTAAACAGAAGACCAAGTAGCAGCCTTGCAAATCTGGAAAATCTGGAAAACTTTGTTGGCGCATTAAAAAAAAAGCTGGTGAGCTGAAAAAAAAAACAGCCGCCTAGGCCACCCATCCCCAGTACCGGCTCTCCCCAAGCACAGAAGGGGGAGAAGGAGGCCATCCACCATCCCTTCCCAATGTGGAATAGGAGGACCAGCTCCCAAGAAAAAAGGTAAAAAGGTGATGCAGGAGGCCTGGTCTCTCAGGATAGCACCTAAGAGCCCCTGACTCCCCAACAAGTGTTCCCCTGCCGGAGGAAACACAAAAACTGACAAGCTGTGGGGAGAAGCCTCCTTTTAAAGTTTGGTGGAGTTGGCGTTTCCTGTTGTGTGGAGCCACTCTCTCAGGTGCTGTCCTGAAAGAAGTTTAGGGAAAACTAGCAAAACAATGTAGACATTGCTCAGCAGAGAAACATCTATTCCCCTGGACACTAGCAAAAAAATAAAGTATGCTGGGGGTAGGAGGGATTATAGTGGACTTGCACAGTTTTTTTTGTTTGTTTACCAGTATCCAAATCCCCCTGTAGGCCGCAGAACAACCCAACAGTCTGTAAATGTCTATGTCCCTCAAGGTAAAGAAACTACACTATATTCACAATAAAAATGCCATATTTGTTCATTTTGACCTCGAATAGCCGGACTACCCAGAATGTGGTCAACTAACAAAACAATGAGCCAAGTTTTAAAAACTTATGTCACTATGAAAACAAAACTTTTAAACATATTTTAGGTTATATATATTATGACAGCTATTTTCTTAACAAGAAAAAGATACAAATGCACAGTATATACAATCATTTCATTACTAAGACTATGAAAATGTATTTCCCATGACCCTGGTAATAGGTTTAGCCAGAATAGAAGCTTAGTGTGAAAAATTGAAATGGAGCCACTGTAGTTAGGTAAAAAGATTAACAGACTACAATAACCCTGATGGGAGAACAGATTCCATTGTTTAAAGTGAAAAGTAAAATGCAGAAACCAGGCTAGGCTTACATGGTGTATTAGCTATTCCATTCAATATTCATTGTATAGTTTCATGATAGTACTAATTTATGTATTGAGAGGTAGGTTTGATAGATATTAATCTTGACAATGAGCTAAAATAAAAAAAATCACTGGAATCATAATGATGTAACTCTGGAAACATTCCAATAGTCAGTGCTGCATGAGACAGCACTTCAAAGAAAACTCATTAGAGGAATACAGATGATGTCATTGTTCTTCTGATTTAATGAGTTTAATACTTTAAGTAGTATTAAAGCAGTGTTAAACCCAAAATCAAAAATGTATTGTATTGCAGCTGACCAACTATTCGATGTGGTACAATGTGAGAAATATTGCTCTGCGCCTAAGAATAGAGCAAGTGAAGAAAATATAAATGATACATTTATCACAATTATTTGTAGCTGACACAGTAAGCCCTATGTATTGAAAAACACAAATAACAACCATATAAGTGTAATGCAAACCGCACTGCTACCTCATATAAATTAACCTTAAAAAATACATTCACTCTTATGGCGTGTAATATAAATATACTGTGGTGTAAAGAAACAAAAAGACCAGTACAAAGTCCCAATATAGCGGTGCTCTCAATATAAAGTTCTCATCCTCTTATGTAAATATATAGTGCTCCAATCCAAAGTGCTTCAGGTGTCCCCACATGGACTGACACTCAGGCCGCGTACACACGGGCGGACTGTTCGCCCAACCTTGTCCGCTGAACAGTGTTTGGGCGGACAGTCCGCTCGTGTGTGGGCTTTCAGCGGACAGTTTCAGCGGACAGTTGGACGGACAAAGTCTTTCGGAAATTCCGAAAAACTGTCCGCTGAAACTGTGTTTGAGCGAACAGTCCGCCCGTGTGTGGGCTTGTCCGCTGTACTTTCGAAATGAGCGGACTGTTCCCGCTCGGAAAGTCCGCCCATTTCGAGCGCGTGTACAGGTAGGCGGGGCCCGCGAAGGAGACGTCGCGGGCTCCGCCGCCTGGAATGGGCTTAAAGGGGAACCCCAACGCCGAAAAAAATCGGCGTGGGGGTTCCCCCCAAGTCCACACCAGACCCTTGTCCGAGCACGCTACCCGGCCGGCCAGGAAAGGGGGGGCGAGCGAGCGCGCCCCCCCTCCTGAGCCGTACCAGGCCGCGTGCCCTCAACATGGGGGGTGCCTTGGGGAAGGGGGGGCCGCGCGGCCCCCCCACCCCAAAGCACCTTGTCCCCATGTTGATGAGGACAAGGGCCTCTTCCCGACAACCCTGGCCGTTGGTTGTCGGGGTCTGCGGGCGGGGGGCTTATCGGAATCCGGGAGCCCCCTTTAAGAAGGGGGCCCCCGGATACCGGCCCCCCACCCTATGTGAATGAGTATGGGGTACAATGTACCCCTACCCATTCACCTGTGAACTAAAGTACAATAAAAAACACAACACAGAGAAAAAATATTTTATTGCACAGCTCCGGGGGTCTTCCGTCTTCGGGGGTCTTCTCGCCGGACTCCTCCGCTATGTGTGTGTAGCTCTTTTGCTAGCGGAGGAGTCCGGCTTTCTTCCTCCCCGCCGCCGGCCTCTTCTCCCGACTTCGGGGGTCTTGTCCCCCTCTTCGGTTCTTCTGCCGGGCCACCGCGCCTGGTCCGGTGGCCCGGTCTTCTGTCGCCGTCTTCCGTTCTTCTGTCGCCGCCTTCGGTTCTTCTGCCGGGCCACCGCGCCTTCTTGTAGCTCTTTTACAGGCGGTGGCCCGGTCTTCTGTCGCCGCCGCCGCCTTCCGTTCTTGTTCTTCTTCTTCTCCTGGAGATGTTGACTCGACGAGCTCTCCGGCCGGAATGCCAGAGCCGCGCTGTGCGGTCACTTATATAGTGACAATGGGGCGGTGTCACATGGTATATGTCACATGGGTTGGTCACATGGTGACCCCGCCCCCTTACGATGTCATAGTCCCCATGTGACATCAACCCATGTGACCAACCCATGTGACATATACCATGTGACACCGCCCCATTGTCACTATATAAGTGGCAGCGGAGCGTGTCCCTGGCATTCCGGCCGGAGAGCTCGTCGAGTCAACATCTCCAGGAGAAGAAGAAGAACAAGAACGGAAGGCGGCGGCGGCGACAGAAGACCGGGCCACCGCCTGTAAAAGAGCTACAAGAAGGCGCGGTGGCCCGGCAGAAGAACCGAAGGCGGCGACAGAAGAACGGAAGACGGCGACAGAAGACCGGGCCACCGGACCAGGCGCGGTGGCCCGGCAGAAGAACCGAAGAGGGGGACAAGACCCCCGAAGTCGGGAGAAGAGGCCGGCGGCGGGGAGGAAGAAAGCCGGACTCCTCCGCTAGCAAAAGAGCTACACACACATAGCGGAGGAGTCCGGCGAGAAGACCCCCGAAGACGGAAGACCCCCGGAGCTGTGCAATAAAATATTTTTTCTCTGTGTTGTTTTTTATTGTACTTTAGTTCACAGGTGAATGGGTAGGGGTACATTGTACCCCATACTCATTCACATAGGGTGGGGGGCCGGTATCCGGGGGCCCCCTTCTTAAAGGGGGCTCCCGGATTCCGATAAGCCCCCCGCCCGCAGACCCCGACAACCAACGGCCAGGGTTGTCGGGAAGAGGCCCTTGTCCTCATCAACATGGGGACAAGGTGCTTTGGGGTGGGGGGGCCGCGCGGCCCCCCCTTCCCCAAGGCACCCCCCATGTTGAGGGCACGCGGCCTGGTACGGCTCAGGAGGGGGGGCGCGCTCGCTCGCCCCCCTTTCCTGGCCGGCCGGGTAGCGTGCTCGGACAAGGGTCTGGTGTGGACTTGGGGGGAACCCCCACGCCGATTTTTTTCGGCGTTGGGGTTCCCCTTTAAGCCCATTCCAGGCGGCGGAGCCCGCGACGTCTCCTTCGCGGGCCCCGCCTACCTGTACACGCGCTCGAAATGGGCGGATTTGCCTCCGCCTTACGTGGGCGAGTCCGTTCATTTCAAAAGTTGAGCGAACTGTTTGCCCAACCTTGTTCGTCAAACAGTCCGCTCGTGTGTGGGCAAGTCCGCTCATGCAAATTTTGAGCGGACTGTTTGATGAAACTGTTTGCCGAACAAGGTTGGGCGAACAGTCCGCCCGTGTGTACGCGGCCTCACTAGAAAATGTTGACCTACTCTTTCTAGATATACAGCTGGTCTAAGGGGGAAGATCTCAGAAATGGAGTGCGTTCCAGCAACCGGATGGATGTCTTCAGAAAGCTGATGATGTTCAGTCAAGACAAAACGCATTGAGGTGTGGTTTACGCTTACGCCACTTCCGGTGACATCACATGCGGTCACTGGAATGCTTGCCGTTTCCAGGAACAGAGCTGCGGGGGCAAACTTCCCCCTTAGACCAGTGTCATACACCTAGTGCCGGTTATTTACCATTGTTATGAGTAAAATACCTTGTTTTTTTTACATTTTTACAACGATTTTACACTGTGAGAACACTCCCCTGGTATCGTTTCTCCTAAGAAGAGGTGCAGTACAAGAAAAACAGGGTGAAGTGTGAATGGTGAAGGAAATACACAGAGGTTACCCCACAAGTGCAGTGTGACCTATCTAGAAATAGTAGGTCAACATTTTCTGGTGATTATCAGTCCATCGGAGTTTACCTCTTTAAAATAAATGATAATCCAGCACTCAAAGTGAATACCTCAGCGGTTAGACCAAAAAGAAAGGTAACATAGCTGGCCAAACAAACCCCTGGTGTTCTTTAGACGTGACCAATAAGGAAGAAAAACAGTTACATTGCCGACATGTTCTGGGAATGCTGACACATTGTTTGTGCTCTCAACCAAACTGTCAAACCATCCAATGGCTGGTGTCATAGCTGATCACATGTTCAGCATCATGGCAGTTCAGGATTAAACAGAAACCAAGATGGCAGCTTCCTTGGCTGAAAACAATAGGAGGGTTTACTTCCACTTTAAATGTGGTGGTTACATTGGTTTTCTTTTTTTTAGGCTGGCTTTTCTTTTTTATTACTTTAGCCTGATGCTCCTGCCACTTGCTTTTTTAGGGTGTTTCCTCTCTGGATGGAGGAGCAACTGAGCCACCTTTGGACAGCAGCATTGTCAACGAAAACTTAGCTTCAGCTGATGCTTTTTAAACAGTTGCCGCCCACCCACCATCAAATGATGGTGGGGCGCTCTCGTTCTGATACAACGTCATATGTTGGTATCGCAGAATGGGCGAGCTCGCAGAGACCCCGATCTTCGTAAAGAGCTGCGTCCGCGTCTCTTTAAACATGTGATCAGCTGTGTCCAATCACAGCCAGTCACGTGTAAACACGGAGATGACGGTAATCGGCACTCCTCGGCTCACACTGACAGAGTATGTGGCAAGGAGAGCCGATTAGCGGCATTTCCTTGCAGGTGGACATCTACACATGTAATCAGGGCATTGACCTTCAGTTCCCTGATGACAATATAGCACCAACAGTGTCACCAATCATTGCCCACCAGTAAAGGCAATCAGTGCCCACAAGTGCCCATTAGTGATGCCAGTCAGTGCTGGCTATCAGTGCCACCTATCACTGCTGCCCATCAATTCCCATCACTGCTGTACATCAATGCCCATCAGTGCCACCCATCAGTGCCCATCAGTACCGCCTATCCGTGCCACCTATCAGTGCCCACCAGTGCCGTCTATCAGTGCCACCTATCAGTCCCACCTATCAGAGCTCATCAGTGCAGCATATTAGTGCCTGCTCATCAGTGCCCATAAGTACCACCTCATCAATGCCCACCAGTTCAGCCTATCAGTGCCACCTCATCAGTGATGCCTCATAAGTGCACATCAATGAAGGAGAAAAATTACTTTGTTACAAAATTTACTGACAGAAAGTAAAAAATTGAAAATTGAAGAAAAATTCATTTGGGTGCAGAATAGCATGACCGCGCAATTGTCATTCAAAGTGCGACAGTGCTGAAAGCTGAAAAATGCCCAGGGCAGGAAGGGGGTGTAAGTGCCCAGTAGGCAAGGGGTTAAGCAGTTACAGGAACAGTTTTTTTTTTTCATTTTGGGATACATTTTTTACATAAATGAATAAAAGCTGATCATTTTAGGCAGTGTTAAATTGTTTGTCTCAACTCTCTAACTGCCACTTTTGCTGGACAGCTTGGTCAGTTACAGGAAGCTGAAAAATAACAGCCTCCATGGCTGGATCACCAGGTGTAAATAAAACCTAAAAATAAAACTAAAGCAGCTATCACATCTACTAACCATATAAGTTAAATGCAAACTCTGCTGCTACCTCATATAAAGTGCTTCACGTGTCCCCTCGTGGGTTTTACTTCCTCTTTGTTTCCCTGCAAAGGTAAAGCATAATGGGCTACTATGCATCGCATAGTAGCCCATTATGTGCCACTTACCTGACACAGGAGCCAGTGATGTAACCTCTGTCCCCTCTTCCACAAAGCGGCCATCTTCCTTTCGGTATCGTGGCTTCGGTGCTGTGACACGCCGGAGGCGCAATGACATCACTCCCGCGCATGCACGCGGGAGCCGCCACTAACGGCATGATCGCCGTTAGCAGCGGCACTTTTTATTATGCATGTTTTTTCACAATTGGTTTTGTTGTGATATTGCAAGCAGCTTTATTTCACTTTGGTTATTAACACCTGCACAGTAATATTTTTTACTTTTTGCAACAGTTTTTTGAACCTGATAAATCGATGAGTTTACTTCCGCTTTAAAGATGAATTCCAGGCATGGTATATTTTTAGATTGTTACATTAGTCCAGCTTGGACCCATGTAACTATGTATATACTGTACTTGGACCATGCCCCTGGAAGCTGAAAATCATTGAAGTAGATTCTGCTACTCCAGTGATCTTGAATTGTTTCCCAGTCCCGCACAGAACAGCCGGCCTGATGCACTATGAATACAGGAGGTCAGTTGCTTGACACGGGTGCCGTTCACAGAACGCTTTGCATTTTCTGATCGATTGCAAAGTGTTCTTAGACTGGACGAAGTGGAGATAATGACAACCCGCCTCTTCACCTCATCCAATCAGGGAAAGCTATACATTCATTCAGAAAATGAAAATCATTCTCTGATTTGTGCTGAGCAGCCAAACCCCTGTGTTCATAATCCATCAGGTCAGCTGCTCAGCACGGAACCCAGAAGCAAGTGGAAATCAGTGGAGTAGAGGTGTCTACTTCAGTGATTCCCAGTTTCCAGGGGCATGGGCCAGGTATGGTATATACTGTATATGCAAAAATATACCATGCCTGGCATTCTTCTTTGGGAAATGGCAATCTGCAATACAGTATATTACATTTATGTTTTTGGGTTTAAAGAGGAAGTAAACCCTGATGGGTTTACTTCCTCTTTCATTCCCTGCAAAGGCAAAGCATAATGGACTACTATGCATCGCATAGTAGTCCATTATGTGTCACTTACCTGACACAGGAGCCAGCGACGTCACAGCTGTCCCCTGTAGTCTGGCGCATCCATCTTCTCGTGGGGTCTCGTAGCTCCGCCGCTGTCATTCGGCGAAGCCGCGATGACGTCACTCCCACGCATGCGCACGGGAGCCGACACGCGCGCCATCTTCGTCAATGACGATGCCGCGCTCAGTGCGCCTGCGTGCCGCTGTCTACGACGCATGCGCCGTAGACAGCGGTGCCTGTCTTCGGGCAAATATCTCCTAAACCGTATAGGTTTAGGAGATATTTCTTGGACCTACAGGTAAGCCTTAATCTAGGCTTACCTGTAGGTCAAAGTGTGTTGTAAGGGTTTACAACCACTTTAATATTGCTGTAAATCCTCAAAGTATTTAAATAATATGTACCCAATGATTTACATTTCGTAGTTATAACAGCAAAACTCTCTGTATTGTTCAACATTGTTTCCCCAAACTTTTGTTTGGGAAGTGTGAAATCATGACCAGACAGCACTCTATTACCTTGTTTATGATAAAGCGCTGTTTCCAGAAACGCTGTCAATCAACCATCTAGTGGGAGGAGCAGGGGAGTGGCTTGTAGTCCGGGTTTGGAGATGCCTGTTTCATTCACTGTGACATGTGTGTTTCCAGCTCATGGTACCAAGCCCCTCCAATAGCAACCTAAACTTTATTCAACATTTCATTGGCTAAAATGTACCCAACAACATATGCACATAAATGTGAATTAAAAACATAAGTTAAATGCACAGTGTGGCGGACTTCGGACACCTTGTTGGGTATCTCTACCAAGAAGATGCTTCCCAAGTTCTTGAAAACGAGACCCGCAAGTCTGGCTCCAGTTACTCCAATAACTAGGCAATACCGGTTTTGGAGTAAATCAGAATACCAACTCTTTGTTTAGAACACAGGTACAGGGGACAAGCCCCCTTCTTCGCATAATGACACAGGGCAGGGTAAATGTTACCTCCTCCAGTAGCATGACACAGGTGTATTCAACTTTCCAATAGTAGACTGTCTTTGGGAGGGGCTGCTGGAGAAATCCCCCCCCCCCCCGCCCCACACAGCTAATCCACATAGACATATACATCTCATAATAGGTTGCTTTCAAGGCAGACACAAACAATAGAACAATGGGATACAGGCACTTAACAAACACATAGCAACCCACACCCCACCTCAAACTATCTAACAATGGTCTCTGACGAAAGGTGGACTTTAGCTTCATATGTTCTTGAGGGATATTGTTTAGAAATATAATATGTCCCAAGTGAAAGAGACACTTCATTCCTTCAACACAAACCACACATATAAGACCCTGGATAATGGGTAAAAGGAAGTGTTGAGTCCGGTGTGGTTGCACGGTGAGTCTCATTAGTGCAGATCAGACTGGGGTTCTCGGTCACCCTGTGCCCATAATAGACACAGGATGAATTAAACATAGGAGGGACTAGGGGAGCTGGACAAGGAGTTTTCAGAGCTCTCTAAGGTAAGCTGGGTTCCACAAGCCCCCCCCACAAGCAACTCCTGTTACACATAGCAAAAGGTGTGAACCCAGTGTTGAACATAGACAATCACTCTACCCCTTTACAGTGCTTAGGCCTTGAAATTGGCCCCAAGCACATTGTAATTTACACCAAAATTGTGTGAGAGTCACCAAATGTATGTCACATGACCAGCAAATCACTCTATTACCTTATTTGCAATAAAGAATCAGTGCTGTATCGGAAGCCGCTGTCAATCAATTCTCCTGCAGGAGGAGCAGGGGAGTGTCTTGCAGTCCTGGGATTTGGAGCTGCTCTGTCATGCGTACCATGCTCATGGCTCAGCGTTTCATTGGTTGAAATTAACCCAAAAAAGTTGTTTAGAATGCATGACCGTACACATAAACGTGTAATGAAAAGGTGAACGATCTGCACAACATTGCACGTGGAAAGACGTAAACCCAAACTAGGTGATGAACATACAGCTGGTCAGAACTACCACAGGCCCTAGCCCTCTAAGTGCAGTGCTCAGGCCTTGTAGGCTTTGTGAGAGACAGTTGCTCCACTATGGTCATAGCCAGGGCTACTGCTGATAGGGCAGTACAGCTGGCCCTCCTGTATTGGGCCTCATCAGTTTAACAGGGGGGCCCAGGCACCTGCAGAGCAAGAGAGCCAGCTGTACTGCCTTATTGCTGACACTTGTGATTCTTTTGGATCCCCTGCAGCACTTCTGGCTTCTACTCTTCTTTCTCCTTCTGGCTGTACTGAAGGGGAATTGGTTCTAGGATCTGCTAGCTTTCCACTAGCTGTCAAGCTCCCCTCCCCCCACAGAGCTGCCAGCTTCCATCCTCTCCCATCGGCTGCTGAGGGCACATGGGGGGTTGTTATGGAATGGAGAGCGGGAGGGGCTGGTAAATATGTCATATTTACCAACCCCTTCCTTTCCTTAATGAACACAGTGAGCGATCGGCACTGATCATTCATGTGTCCATTCATTACGGAAGCCTATTAAACACAGTTTTTTGAAGGAACAGGAAGCCTCAGAGTGCTGCCTATTCATTTATTTGTGCAACTGAGGCTGCAGAGAAAGGGACTGATGAATCTACACTATATCCTCAATCCATTTCCCCAGATAGCCAGTTTAGCTTGCCACAAATGTGTAGCCGTGTTTAATTGTACATGTTAGCTTACTGCACATTTTCACTGGCAAATTGTACACTTCTCCGATTTGTAGCACACTTGCATGGCAAAGTCTCTAGCAAGAGCAAAGTTGTACTAGTGAGTCTACAGAAAGAGCTCTGCAAGTCACAGTGACCCCATATGGTGGGATGACTATTCCACAACATAACTGAACCAGAACTTGCAGCAGACTTGCAGAATGTTTGCAAAGAAAGTTTATCTGGACTCTGCAATGTGGACTTGCTGCAATTGTGCAACAAACTTGTAAAGCCTGGCAGTCTAGCAACAGCTTAGCTTGTGATTTTCAAACTTGCAGCACAATTGCTTGCTAGCTTTGTCTGGATGAGACATCTATCTGGGTAAGACATCTATATGGATGAGACATCACATCAGGAGTCTGTATAGACCCCTGATATTTTACCAGAGAGCCCTCAACAAAAATAAAAAATAAAATTAAAATTTGAAAAAAAAAAATATGAAGGACTTGTTGAAATCTGCTGTGCTCTCTAAAGAGCAGTCTGTATTTTGATTGCTTGTCAAAGAGCATCTTCAGAGAAGTGTATTGCCACTTCACTGACTGCTTTAACCCCGCACTAGTGCACTGAAATTGAATGCTTAGCATGTGGTTGTGGGGCACTTGTAGAGCAGCACTATTCAATTGTATGGGTATTGAGGGTATGATTTATGCCATGGCTGCGATGGATAGCATTTGATATTTTCTGGGGGGGGGGGGGGTGGGTTGGCCTGGCAGGTAGGCTGTTCTGGGGGCCCCGTGATTTATAACTACAGCCATGGCCATAGGGAAGGGGGAGGATGTATCTAAAAGTGGAAAAGCCCCTCTGATGGTAGTTGTTTTGTTTATAGGGGTGGCAACCCACTGCCAGTCCACCGCCACTTACCCCATTTAGGCAGCGGGCACATCTGGCAGTGGCGGGGATCAGGCATCGGCGGACATCGGGCAGCAGCTCCTGTGTCTACTCCTCCTTGCTTCCACCGTGCGTCTCCTCCCTTCCTCCTAGGTGTGCAATAGGATCGCCTGTCCTTTCAGCCAATCGGGTGAGGGCTATCCCGATTGGCCGGGAGGAGGATCAGTGTTCATTCACTGTTGTAACACCTGGGTGGGCTCATAGCGCAATGCTCTGCGCCACAAGCCCACCCTATTATGAAGCCTATTAGAGCCTCTGATTCAAAACAACACCCCCGCCGCTGTAATTCATGCACCCGGCGTCCTGAAAGGGGCCGGACACATGAATAAGTGGTAGCGGCCGTGGATCATAGAGTATTAACTAGGACAGTGATGGTGAACCTTGGCACTTCAGATGTTTTGGAACTACATTTCCCATGATGCTCCTGCACTTTGCAGTGTACTGGAACATTATGGGAAATGTAGTTCCAAAACATCTGGGATGCCACAGTTCGCCATCACTGGACTAGGATGTGGCAGCTGTGGATAGAGGGGGCGGCACCCGGGCGCCCCTAATGGATGTGCTGCCACTGCACCCCTACTATACCTACTGTACTGTCCTTCACAAGCAAAGCATGGGTTGGCATGCACATTGCCAGTGTAGGTATATGAAATAGACCCCAGGCTAAATGTCACAGTCTGGAAAGCTATGTTGTACAAATGGAACGTGTGGAAGTACTCAGTGCTTTATATATAGGAGGAGAATTTCCTACCACCACACACTGGCATTGCGCATTCCATTCCTACCATGTGTACGTCCAAATTCAGCACCACAACGTCACGACGTACAGGCGTCTGCGGTGCCCTTACAGGAGGGTCGTTCTCACCTGGCAGTGTTCCTGTACTCTGGGCTCGTCCTCCTCCTCCTCCATTCGCAGCGGAGCGTGTGAGCGATGGAAGGAAGGATTTCTGTGTAGGACCCGCTCACCGAGGCTGCATAGTGTCTGTGACCGGCAGCGGCGTGTACAGTCCGTACAGTGAGCTCCTCCACACAGCGCCTTACAAGGAGGGCCAGCCCCTTTCCTCGTTATGCTGAAGGTGAATGATATTCATTTTACCGCAAACACTGCAGAGGAAGTCCTATATGTAAATGAGCCCATGTACCAGAGAAGCATGTGCTTCCCGGCTATGACAAGCAGGGAGAGCCTCACTGTCCCTTGGTATATTGCCATCACACTCCATGCCTAATTCACTTTAGCCCTCCAGCAGCCCCAGCAATTGGAATTGTGGTAAACAAATAAAGCTGGCCATAGATGAATCCAAATGCAGCTACTTCAGCAGGGTTTGGGCCAGTTTCCATTCATCTTTGGCCACCCTGTTTAATCAAAGGACCAACTGCTCTGAAATGGGCTTGTTGGAAACGTTTGCTTCGATCAGTGCTGTAGCCAATCAGCGGTAGCACTGATCAGTGTATTCTGACAGCGGGGACTCCTAAAATAGCGATGCAAGGTGGACTCTTTCACCCACCTTGAATGTGTGGATAGGAGAATCTGTCCACTGGCTGATCAAAAAAACAAACAAAGCAAAACTGATCCATCTATGGCCAGCTTTAACCACTTGACCCCCAGAAGATGTACCCCCCTTCGTGACTAGGGATGAGCTCAGGTGTGTTCGCATGGCCCACGAGCAGAGCCCGCCAGGAAGTCAGCGCTGCGCTAATCACAGGCAGTCGCGCATCGGGGCATTGTCTCACTGCCTGTGATTAGCGCAGCGCTGCGCTGACTTCCTGGCGTGCTCTGCACGTGGACCATGCGAAAAAAGCCTGAGCTCATCCTTATTCATGACCAAGCCATTTTTTTTCGATGCAGCACTGCCTTACCCTAACCACTTGGCGACCAGCTGCCATAGTAATACTGCGGCAGGTCGGTTCTATTGCGCGCATCGCCATAGGTGTACGCCGCTTCGTGCAATAGATACAGCATGCGGGCGCATGGCCGACAGCTGTGATGTCCGCCATCCACCCGTGATCTTGACAGATCCCTGTTCTGACGGGAGTAGAGAGAGATAATCTGTTCCTAGTGATTAGGAACAACTACAGGCCCATACACACGGTGAGAAAATCCAAAGATGAACTTCGTCCGATGAATGATCTGCTGATTTTCTGATTGTTAGTATGCTGCTTTTGACAGCGATTACAAATTTTCAGCAGACAAAAACTGTGCAGACTTGAAAATTTTTGTCTGATTTGACCGCGACATCTGAATTTTCTTTTCATCAGTATGGTTTTCTGACAAAAAAAAATAAAAATCTGAAGAGCAAGACTAGGTATGCTCAGAAATAAAAGAACACATACAAAACAATTCAACACATTACATTACTTCTGACTAGGGATGAGCTCTGGCGTGTTCGCATGGTCCACGTGCAGAGCCCGCCAGGAAGTCAGAGTAGCGCTGCGCTAATCACAGGCAGTGAGACATTGCCCTATCTCTGCAGCTGCACATCGGGACAATGTCTCACTGCCTGTGATTAGCGCAGCGCTGCACCGACTTCCTGGTGGGCTCTGCACGTGGACCATGCGAACACGCCTGAGCTCATCCTTAGTTCTGACGTGGAATTCTGTCGTCAGAAAATTTTCTGATGCAGAGTATACCCTCTTCACTTTCAATTTGAGACTAGCATCAAACAAAAAAACTGACGAAAATTCATCCAATAATCTGACTGTGTACAAGGCTTAACTCTCTGTACTCCCTGTCAGTCCACTGCCCCTACAGTTAGAAACACCTCCCAGGGAACACATTTAACCCCTTGATCACTCCCTAGTGTTAACCCCTTCCCTGCCAGTGTCATTTATACAGTAATCAGTGCTTTATTTATGTCATTTTTTTTCCCACAAATTAAAAAAATCATATTTCTTCATCAATTTAGGTTAATATGTATTTTTGGAAAAAGAAAATCCCAATTCCTGTATAGTGATTGTTTTTCACAAACGTTATAGCGTCTACAAACTATGGGATATATATTGGAATTTTTATGTATTTTCTTTTATACTAGCAATACCAGCGATCAGCAACTTAAAGTGGGGTGCCCCCTAAAAAAAAAAAAAATTAAAAGTCAGCAGCTACAAATACTGCAGCTGCTGACTTTTAATAATCTGACACTTACTTGTCCCAGGGTCCAGCGATGCGGGGGAACGAACCCCACCCTCGTTCCCCGCTCCGCTTGCGGCGCCATCATTCGTACTGTGGCACCACAGCCGGGCACCCACTGTGCATGCACAGCCACTTGGGACACGTGACAGGTCCCAGGTAGCTGTGCGGCGTGAGGGGAAGTGATGTCACCAGCTGGGGCAAGGAAGAAGGCAGACTACGAGGGACCCCCTAGCAACAGGTATTTAGAGGTGAGTAAAAAAAATATTTTTTTTTCCAATTATTTTATTTATTTATTTTTTTAAGAATTTTAAACAATTTTTTATTTTTTGGTGGCAACACCACTTTAAAGCAGGACTGCGATATTGCAGCAGACAATCGGACAGTAACTGACACTTTGTGGGAACCAGTGATACTAGTGCTATATGCACAGTCACTGTACTAATGACACTGGCTGGGAGGGGATTACACATCTAGGGCGATTAAAAGGTTCATGCGTGCATAACCAGTGTTTGTGTTTACCATGTATGCTGCTTTTACTAAGGGCAGACATGGATTTGAGTCTGCTTTACAGGAACACAGAATCCATCCCTTCCCCTTGTCAGAACGAAACTCTGCCTTGTGTACATAGGCAGAGCTCCAATCTGAGGCTCTGCCTGACACTTGGCGGTTGACCGGCAGACATCAATTGCCTGGCACCCACAGATTGGCTTCTACTTTGAATAATCACAGCAGAAACAACGCGTGCGCTCCCCTTCAGGTAGATGTGCGGGATCACGTATATACAGTTGTGCTTATAAGGCTACTTTCACACTGGGGCGGGCGGGCCTCAGCGGTAAAGCAGTAAAGGTAATAGCGCCGCTTTATCGTAGTTTTAATGGCGCTATTCGGCCACTAGTGGGGCGGTTCTAACACCCCAGCGGACAAAAAAGGGTTTTGCCGGCGCTGCCCCATTGATTTCAATGGACAAGGGTGCATTAGGAGTGGTGTTTACACCGCTCCTACAGTGCTGCAAAGATGCTGCTTGCAGGGCCTTTCTTACCGTCCTGCAAGCGCACCCATCCAGTTTGAAAGCCCGAGGGCTTTCACACTGGAGAGACAGGAGAAGCTCTTTACATGCGCTATGCAGGCGCTATTTTTAGCGCTGTATTGCCTTAGGCCGCGTACACACGGGCGGACTGTTCGCCCAACTTAGTCCGCTGAACAGTGTTTCAGCGGACAGTCCGCTCGTGCGTGGGCTTCAGCGGACAGTTTCAGCGGACAGTCTGACGAACAAAGTTTTTCGGAATTTCCGTAAGACAGTCCGCTGAAACTTGGTTTCAGCGGACAGTCCGCTCGTGTGTAGGCTTGTTCGTCAAACTAAGTTTCGCGCATGCTCAGAAAGGATTTACACGGCGAAGGTTGCATTGCAGTGTATTGGACGTCGAATTTCTCGTCCCGTCGTACGTGCCGTTCACGTCATCGCGCACGCTTTCAGCGGACTGTACGTTCATCGTGTGTGGTCAAGTCCGTTCATGCAAATTTTGAGCGGACTGTTTGTCGGATTGTTTGACGAACAAAGTTGGGCGAACAGTCCGCCCGTGTGTACGCGGCCTGAGTGTGAAAGTAGCCTAAGTAAGATGGCACTCTGTAGCAGTAAAACTGCTGAAGGGCAGTCAACGAGTTGTTAAAATATGTTGTCAATACACCATCATTCTTCCAATGAAAGCCCAATTTATTGTAACAGAACAGTGATTACATCAAAGTGCAACATTCAGAAACACATGGGACCCCTTAGGGCTCTTCCACATGGAGCAGAGTCTGGTCCAATCAGCAGGGAGCCTCATGCACACTGGTGTAAAAAAAAAAAAAAACACACACACATTTAAAAGTGTTTTTGTTTACAGATCTGAATACAGGTGTGTTTATTTCACAGCTGCATAAGTATGCACTGTATTCAGACAGAAAAATCAAAAAAATCCTCTTCTGAGGACATGCATTATATGCTCTTCTGAAAATGTATGTAAACATACAGTTAGGTCCCTATATATGTGGACACAGGCACAATTTTCATACTTTTGGCTCTGTGCGCCACCAGAATAAAATTACAACAAAACAATCCAAATGAATTTGAAGTGCAGACTTCCAGCTTTAATTCAAGGGGTTGAACATAAATATCAAGTACAAATTTTAGGAACTTGTGGGTCTTTCTGCCTTTAGTTTTGCCTTCAGCAAGTGAAATGCATGCTCAATTGGGTTGAGATCAGGTGATTGACTCGGCCATTGCAGAATATTCCACTTCTTTTCCTTTAAAAGTTCCTGGGCTGCTTTTGCAGTGTGTTTTGGATCATTGTCCATGTGTACTGTGAAGAGCCTTCAATCAACTTTGTTGCATTTGGCTGAATCTGGGCAGACAGTATATCTCTAAATACTGCAGAATCCATCCCTCTGCTTCTGTCTTCTGTTACATCATCAATAAACACCAATGGCCCAGTGCCACTGGAAGCCATGCATGCCCATGCCATCATACTGCCTCCACCATGTTTTACAAATTACGTTGTGTGCTTTGGCTCATAATCTATTCCAAGCCTTCTCCACACTTTTCTCTTCCCGTCACTCTGGTACAGATAAATGTTAGTTTCATCCATCCAAAGAATGCTTTTCCAGAACTGATCTGGCTTTTTTAGATTTTTTTTGGCAACGTCTAATCTGGCTTTTCTATTCTTCATGCTTATAAACGGTTTGTACCTTGTGGTGAACCCTCTGTATTTGCTCTTGTGACATCTTCTCTTGATTTTAGACTTTGACAATAATACTCCCACCTCCTAGAGAGTGTCCTTCTTGTGTCTGGATGTTGTAAATGGGTTTTTCTTTACCATAGAGAGGATCCTGCGATCATCCACCACAGTTGTCTCCCATGAACGTCCAGGCCTTTTTATGTTGCTGAGCTCACCAGTGCCTTCTTTCCTCAGAATGTACCAAACTGTTCATTTAGCCACTCCTAATGTTGCTGCTATCTCTCTGATGGATTTGTTTCATTTTTGAAGCCTTACAATGGCCTGTTTCACTTGCATGGACAGCTCCTTTGAATGCATGGTGTAGTTTCACAGCAATAGATTCCAAATGCAAATACCACACTAAAACCCCATACACACTATTAGATTTTTTGCAGATTTACCAAAACCATATAACATGAGGTCAAACCTTAAGAGTTTCAATTTGTATGCAATCAGGCAGGCCCTTGCACTACATGGTTTTGGTAAATCTGAAGATAAAAATCTGCAGAAAGTCTAATAGTGTGTATGGGTCCTTAGAATCAACTCCAGACCTTTTACCTACTTAATTGATGAAGGAATAACAAAGCAGTAGCCCACACCTGGCCATTAAACAGCTTTTGATTAAATTGTCCAATTACTTTTGGCCCCTTAAGCCTCATGCCCACGATCGGATTTACCCAGGATCGGAATTTCCGCAGACTTTTGTCCGAAGGGCATTGGCCAGGGACTTGTCTTTCATATAAATGGCAAGAAATTGTCAGCCAACAAACACAATCATAGTGACGTACTATGTGGTTTTTCAGCTCTTTAGTGCCACCCTTTGGGCTCCTTCTGCTAATTTTGTGTTAGTAGAAGTTTGGTGAGTGTTGATTTGCCAAAAAAAGGGGGGAAGAGGAATTTGGGACTTTATATGAGGCAATGAATGTGTAGGTTCATCTACCTCCATCCCTGATCAAGTATTATAAAGAAAATAGGGTGGGAATTTAAATGAAGCATAGCTGCAAAGTAGGATTTAAATGAAGCATAGCTGCAAAGTAGTAGAGTGTTGATTTGCGCTTTTCATTTCACACTTTTCAGTTAGTTTCTGAACAGCCGTTCATCAACCAGCCATGTTTTGGAATCAGAGGAGATAACGTGTTGTTTATTATTGGCCTTGAAGTTATTGCTTTTACCCAAGTCCAGGAACAGGAAGAAGGAGGATTTCTTGGACCAAAAATTGGTTGCTTTATTAATCATGACCAATTATGTCATATGCCTTTTCTGCGGGAGCTCCAGGAGAATAATCCAGGTGATTTTCGGAATTAACTCCAGATGACGGACCCCAGCTTTCACCAACTCTTGGCATTGTTTACCCCCTATATTAAGAAGCAGGGTACATACATGAGGCTTTTATAAAAAAAAATTGTTGAATAATGATTTGATTTGGTATATTTTCTAGATTTTTGGATGCATAGAATGCACTTTTTGGTTAAGTTCTATTGGCAGATAGCATGTCTAATTTTATTTGTTTTCTTTTTTTAATGCACAATAAAAAAATTGTGAAGAATAATACTTGGCTGTGTGTTTTATTTCAAATGGCAGTTTGGGAATTGGCAGTTACATTTTAACCACTTCCCGCCCAAGGCCATCATATGACGTCCTAGACTTTCAGTGGGAATATCTGAATGATGCCAGCAGCTACAGGCATCATTCAGATATCCTTGTTTTCAGCCAGCGATTCTGTGCACCATAAGAATGATTATAGCAGCAGTTCCGCTACTTGATCGTTCTTACAGGCGACAGGAGGGGACAACCCCCCTCCTGCCGCCATCTGATGCTTCTCGGGGACACAGAGAAAAAAAACGGCCAGCGCCAGATGACGATGATGGAGATTTCCGGTGACCAGATGGCTACCAGTCATTTCTATGATCATCGGAGACCTGGGAGTGACATCATAAAGTTGCACCCTGGTTCCCGGAAGTAAACAAAGCCGCGATCGCGGCTGTCAGCATGAGATCGGTGAATTTTTTTTCCTTGCTCTCATGCTTTCCAGCCTGGAGGACTTGTAACAAATGATTCCTATTACAAGGGATGTTTACATTCCTTGTAATAGGAATAACATTTTTAAAGCGTCGCATATGGAGATTTCTAAGTACTAAAGTTTGCCGTCATTCCATGAGTGTGCGCAATTATAAAGCGTGATATGTTAGGTAAAATCATCTTTGACATTATACAAAAAAACTGGGCTAACTTTACTGTTTTGTTATTTTTTAAATCTTGAAACTGTTTTTTTTTCCAAAAAAACGCGTTTGAAAAATTGTTGCGCAAATACTGAGTGAGATAAGTTGCAATGACTGCCATTTTATTGTTATTCCCTAGGGCATCTGCTAGAAATATATATATATATATATATATATATATATATATATATATATATATATATATATATATATATTGTAAGGGATCTTCCCGGGGTAGGGTGTGTTTGGACACAGTTCACAGCAGACTTGGAATTTATAAAGCAGATCTTGGCGTTTATTCGTGGTACAAACAGTCCAGCAAACAAAATATACAGCAACACCGTGCTTTCTAAGTACAACAAAAATAAAAGTCCTAGCCCGGCTGGGCGCTTACTAACAGGTTCTGCTCACCTATCTGACACTTACAAACACAGCGTCTTTCGCCTGGATATCGCAGGGTGAGTTTTAGCTCCAGCAGTGGCTGTGCTTGCAGCTTCCTTCAACACACAGATTGTTCATTCCCTGGCTGAGAGCAACCACCTGCAGACCCTGCAGTGCCTTTAGCTTCCCAGGCTAATTAGGATCAAAGCTCACCTGATCCCAAACCCAGAACTGGATCGGGGGATGTGGAATGACAGGTCCCTCTACCAAACCTACCTGCCATTCCATATAAACCCAGGCCCGGCAAAATTAAATAACAACTCAGCAGCATATCGCTGCTGAGAAACTGATCCATCCTGGATTTACCATCTCACACTGTGTAGCAACCTAGGTGAGATGTACACCCCCTCGATCACTTCTCCAGTGACATGTCTACAATATATATAAATGTTTGGGGGTTCTGAGTAATTTTCTAGCAGAAAAAATATGATTTCTCTTTCGTTCATTGATGGACCACAGCTCCAGTAATCTTGACCGTAGGGTTATTACGCCACCTTTAGGAGGGGACTAGGCAGAACATGTAATACATGTGAAAATAACAGAACTTTACAGTTCTACCCAGGGGGAGGTCCCTTTGGTAATAACCCCTCAGCCTGCTTCCTGCAGCTCAGTTTTTTTTGCCTAGTGAGGAAGGACCAAGGCTCCCTGCGAGACCATTGGTCCTGGGATTTTTTTCTGAACGTTTGCCTTTTGCGCAAGATTTTAAGATCCTGCGATCTGCTATCAACAGCCAGCTGGGTGACAGGCTGGATAATCTAGATCCTTGTAGTCTCCCCAGCCTGGCCATCGAGCTTGTGCAGACCCTAGCTACTACGCTGGGTCGACCACGACATGCCCCTCAGGCTCCATGGGTGGCCGGTGAGCACAATGCTCCGGGGCACACATGACCTGACTACCGATGTCCTTGTCACAGTGTGCCGTGGCCAGCAGCCACCCTGTACTGCTCGGGAGTGGGTCTGTGATGGGATGTCCCCAGCTCGTCCGCATGGTAAGTACAGCTCTTCCTGCCTCTGCGGGATTGAGCAGCTGGGCATTCCCTGGGAGGTCAATTAGGGGGTCCCTCGCCCTCCCTCTCTTCTCTCTCTGTCCCTATTTTCCCTCCCTCCGTGGGGGATGCTGCATGACGGGCTGCTGAGCGGTGTGTGTACCTGAGCCAGGGGTCCTCCAGGGGGCTTAGATTGGGGGCTACGCTGGGTGCCTGTGTCCCTGGGTGTCTGTGGTCTCCCCACTGGGTGTCTGGAGGTCTGCATGTGCTGATCGCCATAGCTCTGTTCTGCCGCCATTATCTCTGTTCATTCACTGTGTACAGTTGTTTGTCGGCCTCAGTGGAAAGCATGGACGTGGGCCGTTTTTCTCTACCTTTGCCACCATTTTCTTTGTGATTATGTCCCTTATACAGGGCGGCCAGCGACCATTTTGTTGCAGCCCAGCATGGTTTTTATCCTCAGAGCTGGTCTCTGCTGCTCAGAACGGTGCGTTTTTTTGCTCAGGACACCTGGGAGCTGATACTGGACGCAGATACCTGTAACTGAACGGCGCAGCACTTGGGGTGGTGAGGACTGCGGTGGGAGCCCCTCAGTCTACAGCACCTAGGAGGGTGGGATTGTGCACCTGTCCTAAGTCCCCAAGGGTGGAAGATGGGGTGGGTCAGCATGGCTTCAGAAACTGGTGTTTCTTCCCCAGAACTCCCTGCAATTGCAACTGGCTTGTCTGCAAACAGTGCGGTGCCTTTGAACGCTTTGTCGGCGGGCCTTGAAACGTTTGTTGCCAGGGTGGAGGCAGTGTGCAGGCACAAACGTGGTAAAAAGTGGCCCCTGCCCCCCCCCCATCCTCTGGGGAGAGCTCTGACGCAGACTCAGGCCCCCGTAGCGTCTGGCAGCCCCTGCTCTGTTGTTTCAGATGACGCTGACTAGGACCAATCGGACAGTGAGGAGTATTCCCCTTCCGGGTCGGCGCAGGACAAAGCACTAGTTGGAGCACTTATCACAGCTGTGCATGATACCCTGGAAATTCAGGATACGGCAGGTTCCTCTGCTGAAGTAGTGGCCCCTTTTGGGTCCCGCAAGCCAGCCTGTACACCTAAGGTGTTTCTGTATCTGAATAATTTCGATAAGTTCATATAACAAGGAATGGGGAAGCCCACAACTGACCTTCTCGGTCCTTAAAAGAATGGTGGTGCACTACCCCTTTGAAGAGAGCCTTCTTAAAAAATGGTCAGCTTCTCCAGTCGTAGGCCCCCCCAGTATCCAGGTTAAACAAAGTAACCACGATCCCGGTAGAGGGGACTCCTGCATTTAAGGACCCTACCAAAAGGAAGGCCGAGGCAGTGGCCCATTCCTTATTTACTGTTGAGGGGTCAGAAATACGACCAGTACTGGCCACAGCACTAGTGTCGCAGACACTTACTGAACGGGCAAAACTTTTACACCGCGAATTGGAGAAGCAGCAGGCTACTCCTGTCTGCGTGGAACTAGCAGACCAGTTAGTGCACAACCTTAAGTACGTTTGTGATGCGGCCCTGGATACACTTCCTTTGCTCTCCAGGGCGTCAGTGTCAGCAGTGGTGCTGCGGTGCCTGATTTGGCTAAAATGCTGGTCTGCGGACCAGACATCCATAAAAGCCTTGACGGATCTACCCTGATTTGGCTAAAATGCTGGTCTGCGGACCAGGCATCCATAAAAGCCTTGACGGATCTACCCTTCCTTGGTGAGCGGCTCTTTGGAGCCTCGTTGGATGACATTATTAAGAATGTCACAGGTGGGAAGAGTACCTTGCTTCCACATGCCAGGGAGACTAAGGAGCCACGCCGCAGGCAAGAGCCCTTATTTTCCGCTCAAAAGAGTTTTCTTATGTCCGTCTGGGACTTTGGCTAAATGATCTCAGTCCGACAGGTCGACCTCTGAGGGACAAAAGCGTCCCTGGACCCGCAGGCCTAACAAGCTCGCGAGCACAAGTGCTACCGAGAGACGGGTGGGGGGGTCGCCTTTGGGAGTTTGCAGCTTGGTGGGCCTCTTGGCTGTCCGACCAATGGGTCTACAAACTGATTTCCTCTGGCTACAAGATAGTTTCTCTCATGGCCACCAAACAGATTCTTCCCCTCCAGCATAACCTTACTCCCAGCTCGCCAGGAGGCCCTATGGGGCCAGTAAGGGACCTGCTAAGTCGCGGGGTGATAGTGCCTGTTCCGGAATCGGAAAGGTTTCAGGGGTTCTACTCCAATCTGTTTGTAGTCCCCAAAAAGGAAGGGGTACGTCCAATCTTGGACCTGCAAGCCCTCAATTGCTTTGCAAAAGTACAGAGGTTCAGAATGGAATCAGTTCACTCAGTTGTCACTGCACTCCATCAAGGGGACTCCCTGGGGTCTTTGGACATCCAGAATACATACCTGCACATATCCATATGCCTCAGGCATCAGAGGTTTCTGCGATTTGCAGTAGGGGAAGCCCACTACCAGTCTGTGGCTCTCCCTTTTGGCTTGGCATCAGCAACCCAAGTCTTTACCAAGGTATTGGCTCCAATTTTGGCATTGTTGCGACAACGCGGGATCCCAATCATAGGTTACCTAGACTTTCTCCTCCTGAGAGCAGCTTCCACCTCAGAATTAAAGAAGGATGTGGCGATCACCATGCAAACCCTGCAGGAATTTGTGTGGCTGTTGAACCTCAAAGTCGGTGCTTATACCAACTCAACGCTTAGAGTACCTAGGCTTACTGCTGGACTCCTTGGAAGCGAGAGTGTTTCTCCCTTCAGACAAACTGCAGACTCTCAGAGCCATGGTAAAGCTATTGATGAACTGCAGGTGGCTGTCGCTGCACTTCTACATGCGAGTCCTGGGCCTCATGGTGGCTTTCTTCAAGGCGGTACCGTACGCCCATTTTCACACCAGAGTCTTGCAGAAAAAGATATTGACAAAATGGGACAAATCTCCGTTATCCATGGATCGGCAGATTCAGCCTGGTGCAGAAAGCACAGCCAATACCCCTTGGTTGTGCTTTGTGCACTCCCTTTCGGAAGTCAGACACTCTGTTCGTTTCGGTAGTTGGTCCGAAAAAAGGTATGGCGGTCTTGTCCGTCGGCCACCATTTCCAGGTGGATCAGACAGATTGTGGTCCAGGCCTACGCCTTGAAGGGGCAGGTGCCCCCCTTTCCTGTCACGGCCCAGTCCACCAGGGCAATTGGAACCTCTTGGGCTTTCCAACATTCGCGTCAGTTGCTCAAGTGTGTAAGGTGGCGACTAAACACCTTTACCAAATTCTACAAAGTGGATGTAAGCGCATCTTCAGATGCATGCTTTGGCCGCAAAGTTTTGCAGGCAGCCATGTAATGTTGCAATTCTGCACTCTTTCTTCTGCTTTAAAAAAACTGTTAATTTTGAGTATTAATGCACTGTTGCATTTGTTGACCGCAAGTTCTGATGCGGTTAGTTAAGATGGTGACTCCCCTGTTAGGGAGCACCGTTGGTTGTGGGTTAAGTTTTATTGCTGTTCCCACCCCTCATTATGACACTGCTTGGGGACGTCCCTACGGTCAATATTACTGGAGCTGTGTCCATCAATGAACGAAAGAGAAAATAGGATTTTTGTACTCACCGTAAAATCCTTTTCTCTGAAGTTCATTGACGGACACAGCACCCTCTTCTCCTATTGATTTACATTATACTGCTTGTTGACGTAATGAGCTGCAGGAAGCAGGTTCAGGGGTTATTACCAGAGGAACTGTAAAGTTCTGTAAAGTCCCAGGTGTCCTGAGCAATAAAACGTGCCGTTCTGAGCAGCAGAGACCAGCGCTGAGGATAGAAACCGTGCTGGGCTACAACAAAATGGTCGCTGGCCGCCCTGTATAAGGGACATAATCACAAAGAAAATGGAGGCAAAGGTACAGAAAAACGGTCTCCGACCATGCTTTCCACTGAGGATGACAAACAACTGTACACAGTGAATGAACAGAGATAATGGTGGCAGAACAGTGCTATGACGATCAGCACATGCAGACCTCCAGACACCCAGTGGGGAGACCACAGACACCCAGGGACACAGACACCCAACGCAGCCCCCAATCTAAGGTCAAAGCCCCCCGGAGGACCCCTGGCTCAGGTACACACACCACTCAGCAGCCTGTCATGCAGCATCCCCCCCGGGGGGAGGGAAAATAGGGACAGGGAGAGAAGAGAAGGAGGAGAGGGACCCCCTAATCGACCTCCCAGGGAATTCCCAGCTGCTCAATCCCGCCGAGGCAGGAAGAGCTGTACTTACCATGCAGACAAGCTGGGGACATCCCATCACAGACCAACTCCCGAGCAGTACAGGGTGGCTGCTGGCCACGGCACATTGTGGCAAGGACATCGGTAGTCCGGTCATGTGTGCCCCGGAGCACTGTGCTCACCGGCCACCCCTGAAGCCTGAGGGGCATGTTGTGGCCGACCCAGCGCGTAGCTAGGGTCTGCACACGCTCGATGGCCAGGCTGGGGAGACTACAAGGATCTAGATTATCCAGCCTGTCAGCCAGCTGGCTGTTGATAGCAGATCGCAGGATCTTAAAATCTTGCGCAAAAGGCAAACATTCAGCAAAAAATCCCAGGACCGATGGTCCCGCAGGGAGCCTAGGTCCTTCTTCACTAGGCAGAAAAAAACAGCTGCAGGAAGCAGGCTGAGGGGTTATTACAAAGGAACCTCCCCCTGGGTGGATCTGTAAAGTTCTGTTATTTTCACATGTATTACATGCTCTACCTAGTCCTCTCCTGAAGGTGGTGTAATAACCCTATGGTCAAGATTACCCTAGCTGTGTCCGTCAATGAACTTCAGAGAAAAGGATTTTACGGTGAGTACAAAAATCCTATTTTTACATGTAGGAGAGGAGTGCCAGAATAGGCAGTAATGAAGTGGTTAAAAAATATTTTTATACCTGTACCATCACTTTAGCTGTTTTATACTCTGACCTTTTAAATAATAAAAATCGTTTGTAAACAAAAAAAATAATACAATGTAAAATTAACAAGGGACACCAACGTAATTGTGTCTTTGATCTTAAAAACTACGGGATAATGGTGTTGTGGTAAGCATAATAATATTATTCTTGATATCACTATAAAATAAAAGCCTTACGTTTTCAATAACACCATCAGTATCACCAGCAAAGCAGCTTCATTATTATCCCATTAAAGAAGAGAATGTGCGCTGCATTTCGAGACTCTTTAATTTGCCACGTCACGAATTTTAATTCTCCATTACGAACGCTAGTTTACAAGACCGACCGCTTCTGGCTCATCCTTGCTTCCGAGCATGCGTGTTTGTACTTTGGACTTTTGCCCGATGGACTTGTGTACACACGCTCGGGAAAATTCGACAACAGACATTTGTCCACTGAAAATTTTAAAGCCTGCCATCCAACATTTGTCCATGGAAAATCTGACAACAATTGTCCGATGGAGCATACAAATGGGGAGATTTTCCGCCAACAGCCTGTCATCACACATTTCCTATCGGAAAAATCTGTGTGTACGTGGCTTAACTATATGTATATCAGATGCAAAATGTGCACTCTGGTATTGAAAAAAACAGGAGGATATAAAACTACAATTTTACCCATATAGAAAAGGTATCTATTAATACAGGATTTTCATGGAGCACATGAGAGCAGACAGTACCGTTACAATACAATTTAATACAGTAGGAATCGGAGGGCCCTGCTCATTAGAACTCATCTAAAAGGGAGGGTCAAGTACAAAAAGGTAAAATTTGTGGTGGATAATCTGATGGAGAAAATAAAAGTAGAGTTGTTCGGAAGGGGTAGACTAGGCTTCTCTGAAGAGGAGGGTTTTCAGGGATCTTCTAATGCTCTGTACACATGACCGGTTTTCCCGTGGAATAAACTCTGAAGGTTTTTCCACTGAAACTGTCTTGTGTACACATGATCACACCAAAGTCCAATCGTCAAGAACACAGTGACGTACAGCACGTACGATGGGACTAGAAAAAGGAAGTTCAATAGCCAGTAGCCAATAGCTTCCATCTCGTACTTGCTTCACAGCATGCATCATTTTTGGTCCATCGGAACAGCATACAGACAACCGGTTTTCCTGATAGGAATTGGTTCCATCGGAAATATTTATAACATGTTCTATTTCTAGGTCCGTCAGAATTTTTGGAAAAAAAAACGATGAAAAGCTTCTGTCAGACGTTTTCTGTCACACATTCCGCTCGTGTGTACGCGGCATAAAAATGGATAGAGTAGGAGACAATCGGACAGATTGAGGTAAGGAGTTCCATAAGATGGAGAGAGAATGAGTAGATTGGTGTTTTAAGACTAGGTTAGTGATGTAGTTGTGGACCAAGTTGTGAATGGCTTTGTAAGTTGTTCGTATTATTTTGAATTGAATTTGTTGGGTGAGCGGAAGCCAGTGGAGGGATTGGTAGAAAGGAGTAGCAGACATTGAATGATTGGTAAGGTGGATGAGTCTGGCAGCAGCATTTATAATGCACTGAAGAGGGGATAGCCTATGTAGAAGTAAGCCAATGAGGAGGGAATTGCAATAGTCGAGACAAGAGATGGCCAGGGAGTAAATTGGTAGCTTTGTGGTTTCATTGGTTAGGAAGGGGCATATTTTGGAGATGTTGCAAAGGTTGAGGCAAGCTTTGGACAGTGATTGGATGTGGGACAGAAAGGAGAGTTCAGAGTCCAGGTAACACCTAGCACCCTGGCACCCAGGTTGATTGTTGTGCTGTTGATCTTGACAGAGAAGTCAGGGGAAGAGGCATGTGGGGAAGGAAAGTAATATGGGCACAGTTTTGGATAGATTGAGTTTGAGGAAGTGGTGTGACATTCAAGCTGATATATCTGTTAGTAAATTAGTGGTACGTGTGGAGACTAGATAGATAGATTTGGGAGTCATAGGCATAGAAATGGTATTGGAACCCATGGGAGGCTATCAGCTGACCCAGGGAGGAGGTGTAGATTGAGAATAGGAAAGGTGTAAGAACAGATTCTCAGGGACCCCGACAGAGAAAGGAAGAGGAGAGTGGGAAGTAAAATTGTGACACCGAAGGTGCGGTGGGATAGGTCGGATAAGAACCAGCGAAATGTATAGTCAGAGACTAAAGGAGTGGAGTTTTTTTTAGGAAGAGGCGGTGGTTCACCCTGTCAAAGGCAGCAGAGAGGTCCAGGAGTAAGAGTACAGAATAGTGTCCATTGGTTTTAGCTGATAGTAGATTGTTTGTAAGTTTGAGGAGAGCAGTTTTTGTGGAGTTTTAATGGAAAAATGCTGACTGAAGGGGATCAAGGTTATTTTCAGTGAGTTGGTCGCTTAGTCAGTTGTAGACTAGGCGCTCGTGGAGTTTGGAGGAATGGAGCAAGGAGATGGGCGTAGCTTGTTAAGATTGGTGTGGTCCAACAAGGGATTTTTAAGAATGGGGGGTGACTAGTGCATATTGTAGAGAGTTGAGGAAGATGGCAAAAGAGAGGGAGAGATTGAAGATGTGGGTTAAAGACTGTAGGATAGAGTCAGAGGGTGACTGTGGTATTTGAGAGGGAACTGTGTTCAGGGGACAGGTGGTTAGGTGGGCATTAGAAAAAAGTTTAGCAACCTTGTCTATAGTAGTGAGATTGAATGAGGGTAGAAATGATTGTACTTGTAGACATGGAGTGATAAGTGGGGGAGATATCATCACAAATTATATCAATCTTAATTTTGAAGTGATTGGCGATTTCTTGGACAGTGAGTGAGGTAGTGGGTGGAGGCACTGGAGGACAAGGTAGAGCGATGGATGGTAGAGAAGAGTTTACAGGGACTGCATAAGAGGGTGTTATTGAGGGTAATAAAAAAGGTCTGCTTGGCAGCATAGAGGTAAGAATAGTATTTTTGGAGGGCAGATTAATATTCATTGAAATCTTTCTGAGACTTCGTCCTACGCCACAGGCGCTCAAGAGAATAACTATGTTTTTTCAGATTTCTGGTGTCATCTGTTGTCAAGGTTGTAGGGGTCGGGCCTGATTTTGTGTGTGTGTGTGTGTGTGTGTGTAGTGAGGATGGCAAGCATGTCTAAGAATGATGCATTGAACTGTTGTAAACATAAGGGTGGGAGCATTGGGAATAGTTAAATGATGGAGGCCCAGGGTCTAGAGATCTATCTCCTGAAGTTAGGAGAAGCAGGAGGGTGAGGGAGGTAATGATGGAGTGCGATTTATATGAAGGGACATGCCCCAGCATCCTGGAGTTTTTATTAACATGTGGGTTTAAGGACGGGGGTGGAGCACCATGACGTAGGCGCGCGGTGAGAGCGATCGCCTCCGCCCGCCTCCCTCCTCCGACCGACCCACAGGATCTCCGCATGAAGACGCAGCTCATGACGAGTGCCGACGTATGAGGCGAAGCGCCGACGCCGGGTCCGAGAGCGAGGCTGGGACGCGCGGAAGATCCGAAGGGCTGTACGGCAAACACTACGGAAGAGAGCCGGGACCCAGCAATCCTATCCCGCGAATGACCAGGGCGGAGGGAAGGAGCAACCCGACAGCTTGGTAGACGGGAAAAGGAGTGAAAAGGCCTGGGGATCAGCCGGTCGGACCCCAAATGAGTATCTTCTACAGACGGGAGTTTCAAACAAGGACCCGGCAGCCGGAAGCAACACGGGACGGAGCCTCAGAGTAAAGGTACCGGACGGGGAGGGGGGGAATGATCAGGAACCTAATATGAAGTGAGTAGATTGCTTTACAAAGAGCTCATTGAATAAGGACTGTCACAGAGACGATTGCTAGTGATTTGAAGAGATATGACGCAAATTGGCTGAGCAGGGTTGACTAACAAGAAGGGAAACGGTCTTAGCCTCCCCACAAACTGCTGATACTCAGATTATGACGGCCCTCTAGATGGTAAGGTGCACCAGGTATTTCAGCCACGAAGCAAGTAAGACAAGGAATGTGACTAGCTCTGAAATTTTATAGGCCATTCTGGAAACATATGGGTGGATGGTGAACACGCATAGAAGGTCTACATATGATTTCCTGATCAGACCCCCTCCCAAGAATGAAGGTACCCCCCCTGCCTGACTGTTGAGAGAAAGGACAGTGGAAAACTACAAGGAAGTGATTTCCCATGAATTGCGATAGTGTGGAGTTTGAGTGTCTGTATCCTCCCTAGTAATCGGTGGATTAGAGGGCTTCTCTCCAAGTGTATGGACAAGCTTTGGCTGAGATACTCATACCCCCTTACCCCCTTTTGTGTCTGCTCCATCGGAAACCTTGCTTCAGAGGAGTGAGCGGGTACTAAACCCCTCCCTGGAAGTAGCAGGACATCAGCCGGGACCATCTTGTCTACTAACCCCCAAGACTCAACCTACCCGAGTACAGACTACCTACCGGTGCCATTGGACCCCTTCAAGGGATAACTTTGTCAGCCCAGTTTGATTGTCTGGAAAGAACATTACCCTCATATTTCCGTACGCTCCCTTTGGGTACACTGAAGGTTTATATGGACATTTACGTATATTTCTGTGTAAACAAGGATAGCACAGGTGGACCTTGAAAAGGGCCAACCTGGGGCTGGAGGAGTCCACTTGAAGGGATCTTAGGAAATAGAGGATTATCTTTCCTAGTAATCGGTTGATTAGCGTGCCTCCCTCCAAGTGTATGATTAAGCTTTGATGGGGATACACATACCCCCTTGCACCTCCTTTTTTTTTGTGTGTCCTTCCCCAAATCCTTGCCCTAGAAGAGCAAGAAGGTATTAACCCTCTCCCTGGTAGTAGCGGGACGTCAGTCGCGACCAGTTTGCTTATCAACTGGTAGGGAGAGGCACAGAGATAGTGATATGATATACCCACCTGTCTAAGAAGAGGAAACAGTGCAAGAGATAGGTGAATATACGTTGGATTGGAGAAACGTCAGAAGACCCTCAAGTCCCAACATATATTAGTATAGACTATCTATCTGCGCCCTGAGACCCCCTCAGGAGACAATTTCGTCAGCCCAACTAGGTTGACTGGAAAGAACATTACACCCATATTTCCGTATTTTCCCTTTGGGTACATCGAAGGTTTATATTGACATTTTTTGTATATTTTTGTGTAAGCAAAGGGGGCGGGAAAATGAGGGGGAAGACCAAACCAGGTAAAAGCGCCCCCCCGATATCCAGTCCCGGAGGGATACAGAGATATATGGCATGTAACAATGCGAATACCAGCACGCTGGAGGAGGGGCAGGAAAGCCCAAAACAGGGAGGGGGAAGGAGGTCAGGGCCGAGTAGACAGAAGTTAGGAGAAGAAGGTAAAGGCGTAAAAGCAGACGGGGCTAGAAGTGGGGGGACGAACGAAATAAGTTCAAGCACTACAACTCAAAGTTCGAACAGAGGCCAAGGGGAGAAAGGGGGGGAGAGAGCAATGGGAGAACCCATCCCTGAGGAAGAGACCCTGCGACCCAACCCCCAAGCGGATTCCACCCCGATAAAAGAGATTCTGGGAGAAATGTTGCAAAAATGGAGGCAGCCCTAAAGACAGAAATAGCGGGAGTGCGCACAGATATAGGTAGAGTTCTGGGAAGGGTAGAGGAGATTGAAGAGAGAATGGACAACCAGGAGCTGAGGATAGAGGAGATAGCAGAACAGGTTCAGAACCTACGGAGAACAAATAGGTCCCTCCTCTATAAATTAGAAGATCAGGAGAATAGGGGTAGGAGGAAGAACGTACGCATTAAAGGCATCCCTGAAAAATATGGTGCCGCAGAGCTGAGTAAAATAGTGCAGCAGGTTTTCAATCCATTATTACAAAGGGAGCCAACGTAAAACATAAAATTAGATAGGGTCCATAGGATCGCAGCCAGGGGAGGAGTAAGCAGGGAAGCAAAACGGGATGTGATAGTGAGGTTTCACTACGTAGAGGAGAAGGGGCAAATAATGGAGAAACTAAGGGCAGTGTCAGGGATCCCCTTTGAGGGTACAGAACTGCGAGTATTTTCAGATTTAGCCCCAGAAACGCTGAGGAGAAGAAGACTCCTAAAACCCCTTACGGAAGTTATGAACGCGGCGGGCATCTCATATCAGTGGGGTTTCCCAGCGTGTTTCTGGGGGCGAAGAGACGGCCGTTCGGCGGTGCTTCGCTTTCCGGAGGATTTAAGAGGGTTTTGTGAGAACCTAGAGATTACCCCCCCTCCGTTACCTGGTTGGCAGGAGGAGATAGATACGCACTCCCCCCAAAGAAAGCTAAGATGGCAGAGAAGGAGAACTAAAGAGAGGAATTATGGAGAGGAAGACAACAGATATAGGGGGCAGCAATGTTGAGGGTAAGAAGGGTCCTGTGGGAAGGGGGGGGAGGTGGGAGGGGAGGGAGTCGTTGTTACTGGGTAGGTACTACCAGGTATGAACCCCCAGGTAAACATGGAGTATAGACGCTGTCTGAGAGACAGGGTCGGGTCCATGTACACACAAAAGGGGGGAGAGACCCCCTACCAATGGCTGCAGTTGCAGAGTTGGGGGAGAGGGAGGGAGGTGGGAGGGGGGTATGGGGTTTTAGGTAGCGGGGGGGGTGGTTTTTTTTTTTTTTTTTTTGTCCTTCGCGTCCTCCTGGTCCGCTGGAATGGGAAAGCCCATTCTGGGTCAGCGCTCGGGAAGCGATAAAATAAAATAATAGAGGCCAATGGTTTCTATTAACGTGATAACATACAATGTAAGGGGATTAAACACAAGGGAAAAAAGGTATAAAATTAATAAAGAACTTGTCATGGTTATGCAGTGATCTTCCTGTGTTTGCTTACCTTCCCTCATGTCTTCAGACTAAGAAGCCAGCTACTTCCACCTGGTGGTTTTTATAACCTCTCCTCTAAGCATGGCTCCACCCCAGGCCCTATCAGGGAGCCTATATAAACCTGTGCACTGCAGGGCTCAGGGCTGATCAACCATTGTGTATTCCTTTGTGTATTAGCTTCCTGTTTCCTGTCGTGTGCTCTGCTACTGATTTCCGTTACCGACCTTGGCGTGTTCTGACCATCCCTGCTTGCCTGTGACCCTGTTGGCGTGTACCCGACTATTCTGTTCTGCTTGTGGCCCCGACTTTGGCTTTGTCCCTCACCATCCCTATCCTCCTGTTCCCTACTGTGGGTGTGAGCTGGGGGACCCTGGGGGTCGCGACCTGGAGCCAGTTGCAGCCAAGACCATCTTCACCACTCGAAGCTCTGGTGAACACCAGCTGGCTCTTAGACTCCGCGCCCCGGGGAATCTTACGCTCTTACCCCAGTGGGATCTGTCCCCCGTCTGCAGCAGTCAGCCATAGGGTCCACTACCTTGCGGTGCACTCCGGATCCCTACGGGGTGCACCTGTCACCTCGCCTCTAGGTGACCTGACAGTTTGATCAGCCATGGACCCAGCTGACGTGCCGCTTCCTGCAGATGATCCATTGCAGAGCTTAGTTCGGCGACTTGAGACCCAAGAATCGCATCAGACGCAGGTGATGCAATTCCTTCAGGATTTGGCATCCCGTTTTGAACAGGTTCAGGCCTCATTAGGACCCCCAGTTCAACAACCTCACCCGCTATCTGCGACTGCACCTATCGCACCAGTCGCATCCACGCATTCATTAGTACTGCCAGCTCCGTCCCGTTTCTCTGGGGACTCCAAGGCCTGCAGGGGCTTCCTCAGCCAATGCACAATTCATTTTGAACTTCTGCCCCAAAACTTCCTGTCCGATCGGGCAAAAGTCGCATATATCATATCCCTCCTGTCCGGCGAGGCGTTAGCCTGGGCCGCTCCTCTGTGGGAACTGAATGATCCAGTGGTTTCTAACCTGTCTGATTTCTTGAAACTTTTTCGGAATATCTTCGAGGAACCGGGTCGTGTCTCCTCAGTGGCTAGCGCTCTTTTACGTCTCCGTCAAGAGTCCGCTTCTGTGGGACAGTATGCTCTTCAGTTCCGTATCCTCACAGCTGAATTGAGCTGGAATAATGAGGCCCTAGTTGCAACCTTTTTACATGGCCTCTCTGATAGAGTGAAGGATGAATTAGCAGGAAGATCCCTTCCTGCTGATCTGGATAGTGTCATCACCTTGTGTAACCAGATCGATATTCGCTTTCAGGAGAGGGCCCTGGAAAAAAGACGCCAGCACTCCCCGTTCTTTAGGCAGCCTGAGTCCCCAGTCCCTTCTTCTCGAACCGAGGAGCACCCCCTGCCTACCGAGGAACCTATGCAGTTGGGCTGGACTAAGTTATCTCCTGAAGAACGCGCTAGGCGCAGAACTCTGGGCCTATGCCTCTATTGTGGGGCCAAAGGTCATTTCCGTGACACTTGTTCTCTTCGTCCGGAAAAACGCTCAGGGCTAATACATCTGGAAGGTGGAGTATTAGACCCTGAAATATCACCTTCACCTTCTCGTTTTCTCCTTTCTGTGTTGCTTCATGTCGGTGCTTCCTCTCGTTCGGTCTCAGCACATCTGGATTCCGGAGCCGCTGCCAATTTCATGGATTGGGAAACTGCATCCTCCATGAGACTTACCCTTTTGCCCCTTACAACACCATTGGTGGTCTTGGCGATTGATGGCACGGTCCTCCCAGAGGGCCCTATCCGCTTCCAGACTATTCCTGTTAAGATGTCAGTAGGGACCCTCCACCAGGAGTGGATTTCCTTCCTTGTCTTACCTAAGGCTTCATCTCCTATCATATTAGGTCTTCCTTGGTTTCGGCTCCATTCTCCACACGTTGACTGGTCTGCTGGACAGATCCTGGCTTGGGGTTCCTCCTGTTCCTCTTCCTGCCTACTCAAGGGTACCCCAAAGGAGAGACTTCCTGTTTCCACCATCCCACTATCTTCTGTTTTTCCTGCTGTATATAGCGATCCCTGCGATACGTCCTGCAATAGTCGGACTGGAGCAGTCTCTAGGTCATGTGGTACTCTGGATGAGGAGCCCGCCTATGAACCTGAGTCGATCATTCACTCCAGTTCGCATAATCATTTACCTTTGCCTGTCCCTAATCTCCCTTGGACACACAGCCAGGTTAACTTGTCTGCAAGTTCCAGAGTCGCTATGCCTTGTGATGCGATGGTCGCTACATCTGACTATACTAATCAGTCGGCCTCCACACCACTTATGCCAGTCCAGCCCATGCCCTATGAGCTTCCTGCTTCTTGTTCAGGACCTTCTGTGACCCAGTCTCACCCTACTACTACTATGTCCGTTCAAACCCATTTAAGAGGCTCAATCCATCCTTTGGATAGAATACCTCATTCGGCCAAGAGGGGTTTTCAATCTTTTTCTCTGGGTTCTGTTTGTGTTTCTGCTATCCAGCTTAAATCTTGCGACATGTCACCCTCTAACCAACCTGACCTCAGGGATCCACTGACCTCTGCCCAGTTTGGTGGTCCTGTGATGGATGCCCAACTCAACTTTAAGGGTTTGGGGGTCCCTGCTCAGACTCCTGATCTTCTCATGCCCTTACCCATTCCTAAAAAGCCTTTAGTCCTCAAGTCCTCTCGTCCTCTCCCTACCTCTGCTTTGGTTTCTGAGGATAATCTAAAATACGAGGTTAGTCAAGTTTTGGATTCCCGGCTCCGTAAAGGCCTTCTTCAATACCTCGTACTTTGGAAAGGGTTGGGTTCTGAGGAGAGGTCTTGGATCACTGCATCTGAGGTCTTTGCTCCCTGTCTGTTAAGGAGGTTCCATCTGGAGTTTCCCTTTAAGCCTGGACCCAGGCAGGGAAGGGGGAGGCCTCGTAAGAGGGAGGGTACTGTCATGGTTATGCAGTGATCTTCCTGTGTTTGCTTACCTTCCCTCATGTCTTCAGACTAAGAAGCCAGCTACTTCCACCTGGTGGTTTTTATAACCTCTCCTCTAAGCATGGCTCCACCCCAGGCCCTATCAGGGAGCCTATATAAACCTGTGCACTGCAGGGCTCAGGGCTGATCAACCATTGTGTATTCCTTTGTGTATTAGCTTCCTGTTTCCTGTCGTGTGCTCTGCTACTGATTTCCGTTACGGACCTTGGCGTGTTCTGACCATCCCTGCTTGCCTGTGACCCTGACCTATTGGCGTGTACCCGACTATTCTGTTCTGCTTGTGGCCCCGACTTTGGCTTTGTCCCTCACCATCCCTATCCTCCTGTTCCCTACTGTGGGTGTGAGCTGGGGGACCCTGGGGGTCGCGACCTGGAGCCAGTTGCAGCCAAGACCATCTTCACCACTCGAAGCTCTGGTGAACACCAGCTGGCTCTTAGACTCCGCGCCCCGGGGAATCTTACGCTCTTACCCCAGTGGGATCTGTCCCCCGTCTGCAGCAGTCAGCCGTAGGGTCCACTACCTTGCGGTGCACTCCGGATCCCTACGGGGTGCACCTGTCACCTCGCCTCTAGGTGACCTGACAGAACTCCAATTTATGGGGGGAAAAGTTATATGTCTTCAAGAAACATATATCACTAGCAGCTCAGGGATAAATTTATCATCGCACCAATTCCCAATGTGGTTCTATGGAGACTCCACATCAGCGCACTCCAGAGGAGTAGCTATTGGCTTTGAAAAATCAGTAAGATTTGAGATCGATGACCGAATGACTGACCCAGATGGGAGATACCTATTCTTAAAGGGCAAATTGGGAACTATGCAATGTACGATTGTTAATGTGTACGCACCAAATAGTAACCAAGAGAAGTTTCTGTTGAGAGTATTAAGTAAATTAGAAGAATTTAGAATGGGTATGGTAATTTTAGCTGGTGATTTAAACTGGTGCTTGGATCCCAAGTTGGACTCCTCAGGGGGTGGTTTACGGGGGGCAGAACACCGCTACAGGAAAATAAATAAAGCATTTACCAACGCTCAGCTACATGACGGTTGGAGGATTACCCATCAGAAAGATCGGGACTATACCCACTTCTCCTCAGTACATAAAACCTTTACAAGATTAGACTATATTTTTGTAGGACAACAATTGGTAGCCAATTTAAAAAAAGCAGAAATTAAGCCAATCACCCTGTCCGACCATGCCCCGGTAAAAATCCACCTAGAAATACAGGGTCAGATGGGGACAGGAAGTGCATGGAAATTAAATGACTCACTTATCCTAGAACAAGACGTAAGTTTAAAAATCTTGCAGGAATTAAGCGATTTCTACGAGACGAATGATACAGGAGAATGTTCAAAGGCTACTATTTGGGAGACTCATAAGGCGGTCATTAGGGGGATTTTGATTGGAATTGGTGCAGGGAAAAAGAAAGACAGGGAGAAGGCGAAGGGACAGCTATACAAGAAGATCGAGGAATTAGAACAAACCACCAGACCCAGAGGGCTCCAGGAATCCCAGGAATTACAAAAAAAAAAAAGAGAGCTGGAAGAATTCCTAGAACAAGAGAGGAGGACAGCTTTCCATAAAATAAATAGGGAGAGACATCTGTGGGGCAATAAGTCAAGTAAGTGGCTAGCTAGAAGAGTAAAAGAACAGAAAAATAGGACTTATATTCCGAGGATTAGAGATAGGGAGGGGGAGATGAAGTTCGCAACACCGGATATCGCAGAGAACTTCCAGTCATACTATAGCGCCATATACAACATAGGCAGGAGAAGGGAGGCAAAGGAGATAAGGAAAGAAACGATCAGGGATTACTTAGAGAAGTTTAAATGTTTAAAAGTTACATGTGATGCTCTTCAGGAATTAGAGACCCCTATCTCAGTTACGGAAGTGGAAAGGGCAATCAACGAAACAGCTATGGGGGGAAGTCCCGGACCGGATGGCTACTCTATCTTATATTATAAAAAATTTAAAAATGTTCTAGCACCCAAGCTGTGTGAGTATTTCAATGAGGTGGGGGACGGGGGGACCTTTCGAGAAGAGGCCCTGCTAGCCCACATCACATTGATTTTGAAAGAAGGAAAGGACCCAGCAGCGATGGAGAGTTACAGGCCGATCTCATTATTAAATACAGATGTAAAACTCTATGCGAAAATTTTGGCTGAACGATTGAAAACTCTCCTCCCCGAGTGGATCCATACCGACCAGGTGGGATTTGTCAGGGAACGAGAGGGGAGGGATAACGCTCTAAAGTCAATAATGCTGATACAGGAAGCAATTAGAAGAGAGACTCCCACGCTGCTCTTGTCGGTGGATGCCGAGAAGGCATTTGACAGAGCAGATTGGGAGTTCATAAATGAGACCCTGGAACATTTGGGGCTGGGTGAGAGAATGATGCAGAGGGTAAAAGCATTGTATAACAAACCGACAGCCAGGATCAAGGTGAATGGCTCCCTGTCCCGCCCCCTTCAACTATTTAATGGGACGAGACAGGGATGCCCCCTGTCCCCGATCCTTTTTGTGATTGCCTTGGAGCCGCTATTGGCGGCAATCCGGGGCGGTCAGGACATACGGGGAATAGTGGTGGGAGGTAAAGAGTATAAGGTGTCTGCATTTGTGGACGACCTGCTCTTGTACGTGACACACCCCAGAATATCAATACCAGCGATAGTGAAGGAAATAGAACAATATGGTCGAATATCTAATTTTAAAATTAATCTATCTAAATCAGAAATATTAAATTTGAATGTATCCAAAGAAGTTCAGAATGACTTAACCGCAAGCCTACCTTTTAAATGGAGTGGAGGGGAACTGAGCTACCTAGGGATTAAATTAACGGTAAAAAAAACGAATTTGTACGAAGCAAATTATATACCTTTACTTAATAAAATTAAATCCCAAATGGAAAATATGAAACATAAAAGAATATCGTGGATAGGCAGAGTGAACGCAATAAAAATGTTCATACTGCCGACGGTATTATACACATTTCAAATGCTTCCCATCGCCCTCCCGAGTAGTTTTTTCAGAAAATTAAAATCTCTTGTCCTCGCATTTATATGGTACCCCAAAAAACTGCGTATTGCACACAAGGTCCTTGTAAAGGAGAAGGAAAAAGGAGGAGTGGGTCTCCCAGACTTTAAAAAATATTATGAAGCCATAATATTATCCAGGATAGTAGATTGGATACACAACCTCGAGGGGAAGAGCTGGGCAGAGTTGGAAACAAGATTAAGTGGGACAGACTTAGCAAAAATGATTTGGATACCAACGCAAGCAAGGAACCTAGGAACAGGTACTGAGACAGTCACAAGGCACACATTGAGAACATGGGACAAAATAAATAAGTCACATAACTGGACATGCAATTCCCCCTTAATGTCACTACTAGACACAAAATATTTTTTGCCAGGAATGGAAGAGCGGATGTATTATAGTAGATGGGCACAGAAATTAGAAGTAACACTGGGAGAGGTGATGAAAGGGGATAGGATCCTAACATATAGGGAAATAATCCAAGAATGGGGACACAGACCCCTAGACAAATGGAGATACAATCAACTAGCACACTTCACACAAGGGCTTCCACAGCCCCTACGAGGTATGAATGAGTTAAGGCCACTAGAAAAATTATTTAAGGACCCACATAGCATAGTGAAAAGGATATCTAAATTATACAAAATACTAAGAGGTGAGGGAGAAGGGGAATTACCTGTATACTTAGGGAAATGGGAAGGGGAACTGGGGACACTTAGAAATGATGAACACAGAAGAAAAATCTTAAAAATGACATATGCACTAGCGAAAGATTCACGAACATATGAAATGGCTTATAAATTAATAGCGAGGTGGTATATGACACCCATAAGAATGCAGAAATTAAGAAGGGATGAGGATTTGATGTGTTGGAGGAAATGTAAAGAACAAGGCACGTTCAAACACATATGGTGGGATTGCCCAAAAATAAGACCCTTTTGGGATAAGATAATTGAAAATATATATCTGATAACTGGAAAGACGATTAGGAAATGTCCATGGACTTGCCTGTTCCACGACTCAGACATGGGAGTAAGGCAGTACAAAGCCACCCTCATCCCTTATCTCTTGAATGCAGCCAAAGCCGTAATACCAAACCATTGGGGAGATCCCCAGAGGCCGACAATCCTAGAGTGGGTGAAGAGGGTGGAGCAGATTAGACTGATTGAAGATTCGATCAATATAACCCAGGAGCCAGAAAGTGTAATCCAATGGAAATGGCAACAATGGCTGACATTCATAGAGAGTGGGAACTGTCATGTCTGATTAATAGGAGCAGGGAACAGGGGAGGAGGGTGAAGGACACGGGCGGAGAATGGGGGGCACAGCTTCGCCCGATTAATTTTTTTTTTTTTTTTTTCTTTGCCCGCGGGGAGGGAGGGAGGAGGGGGTTTTACAAGTGTATTATGTAAGATGAGAGGTGTAAGGAGTCTGTAGCTTTGTAACACACTGTACGACTCCACCCTCAAGATTTGTAAAATGATGTGTGAATAATGTACGAAAAATAAAAATAAAGAATATATAAAAAAAAAACATGTGGGTTTAGAATTAGCAGAAGTTGGTGAGTGCAGTAATGAGCACATCTTACACCCCCTCCTCGAACCCCCCCCCCCCCCACCTCCCAACAAGCATTTTGCTGATCATGTATTCAGTAACTTTTTGTTCTAGAAAAACATGATCAGCAAGATTCTTCCAGTCATATACATGTAGAATGATAGTGATCACATCAAAGTGCAACATTCAGAGCCACACAGGACTGCTTCAAGGCATATGTGATCAGACACCTCCTAACCATCACTGTCAAATAAAGTATGTCATGCATCAAATGATATTGCAGGGCAGTGGCCTGAATGTTGTATACACGAAGAGCATACTGAATAATTAAAGCGGAAGTTCACACAAAAATGGAATCTCTGCTTTTTGGAACCCTCCTCCCCTCCGGTGTCACATTTGGCACCTTTCAGGGGGGAGGGGGGTGCAGATACCTGTCTAAGACAGGTATTTGCACCCACTTCTGGGCATAGACTCCCCCGTCCCATTGCACTGTCTGCTGGGACAAACACGGGTACCAGAGACAGCAGGGACCATGCGCAGTAGGGAACTGGGAAGTGAAGCCGCAAGGCTTCATTTCCTGATTCCCTTACCAAAGATGGTGGCGGCAGGATCCGAGGTCCGAGGGATGGTCCTGCCTCAGGTGCCGACATAGCTGGACCCTGGGACAGGTGAGTGTCCTAATTTTAAAAGTCAGCAGCTGCAGTATTTGTAGCTGCTGACTTTTTAAAGAAAAAAAATTTGCGGGACTCCCGCTTTAAGGTGTAAGTTCACCGTTTCAGAAAAAAATTAAGAGGTGAATATCCTACTGCCTCCCCATCCCTGCTGTACTTATCTCTGTGAGTGATGGGCTGACAGTGCCTACACAGCGAGTGTAGTGGTCCAGGGATTTTAAACCCTAGCTCTTCTATTTGGTCTTTCTGCAGTACTTCCAGGAAGGATCAGAGCAATTCTCTGTGCTAGCGCTAACCAATCAGAATCACTCTGATCTGTCCCAGAAGCACTGCATAAAGAAGGGGGAGAAGAGCAGGGGTTTCATATCCCTGGACCACTATGCTGGCTGCGTGGGTACTGACAGCTCAACACCCATGAAGGTAAGTATAGTGGCGACCAAGGGGATGGGGAGGGTGAAGGTGAACCCTTAAAAGGCTACTGTAAAAGAAATTGCATGGTCATAAAGGGAATTGCACAGTCAGCCATATTGTGCAGCTGATATTTTATTGCCATTACCCTTACAACAAGTACAATAGCACAGGTTTTAACCATTATGTACTAACAATGCAGTTCAAAATCTAAACAGTCCTAAAATATCTTGTACATACCACACTCAGAGTACTTACCAATTTCTTATCTTGGTCCATTCTTTTTTAAACAGATGAATTAAGTCTTCTCTAACACAGCAAAGGTTTCAGAAGTAGATATATAAACCTTTTCCTTCAAAGATTGTCAGGATAGTTATCCATTATGTTCTAAGCTGTTTTCCCAAGAAGATCATGCAGAAAAGAGGTGGGAATCCATATACCAGCTCCTTATATCAGGAAATAGCATTGTAGAAAAAGTTGTTGGTTATATAATGCACCATCTAAATATGCAAGCTCAACCCAGGATTAAAGATTGCAGGTCATTGTAGTTGCAAGGTATGATAACTAAAAAGACAGCACAGCAGTAATTGCCTGCTTTTTGTCTTACAAGAGGCCGCCCCCCTGACAGAACACAATAGTTCAGCAGGGTAGATCGCTGTACAAACATCAGACAAACTACTACACAATATATTGAAAGTAAACTTACAGATAAACATTTACACCTTTTTAGATTGTAAGCTCTAACGAGCAGGGCCCTCTGATTCCTCTTGTACCAAATTGTAATGTAACTGTAATGTCTGCCCTCGTGTTGTAAAGCGCTGCGCAAACTGTTGACGCTATATAAAACCTGTATAATAATATAATAATAATAACAGAGCCAACATATGTTGCTAGGGCACACTGCTGCTTTTAGCTTCCAGTGTACTCACAAAGCCCCTGAACTACAGTGGTGTGAAAAAGTGTTTGCCCCCTTCCTCATTTCCTGTTCCTTTGCATGTTTGTCACACTTAAGTGTTTCGGAACATCAAACCAATTTAAACAATAGTCAAGGACAACACAAGTAAACACAAAATGCAATTTGTAAATGAAGGTGTTTATTATTAAAGGTGAAAAAAAATCCAAACCATCATGGCCCTGTGTGAAAAAGTGATTGCCCCCTAAACCTAATAACTGGTTGGGCCACCCTTAGCAGCAACAACTGCAACCAAGCGTTTGCGATAACGTGCAATGAGGCTTTTACAGCGTCCTGGAGGAATTTTGGCCCACTCATCTTTGCAGAATTGTCATAATTCAGTTACATTAGAGGGTTTTCGAGCATGAACGGCCTTTTTAAGGTCATACCACAACATCTCAATAGGATTCAGGTCAGGACTTTGGCTAGGCCACTCCAAAGTCTTCATTTTGTTTTTCTTCAGCCATTCGGTGGTGGACTTGCTGGTGTGTTTAGGATCATTGTCCTGCTGCAGAACCCAAGTTCGTTTCAGCTTGAGTACACAAACAGATGGTCGGACATTCTCCTTCAGGATCTCTTGGTAGACAGCAGAATTCATAGTTCCTTTTATCACGGCAAGTCTTCCAGGTCCTGAAGCAGCAAAACAGCCCCAGACCATCACACTACCACCACCATATTTTACTGTTGGTATAATGTTTTTTTAATGAAATGCAGTGTTCCTTCTACGCCAGATATACTTGGACACACACCTTCCAAAGAGTTCCACTTTTGTCTCATCGGTCCACAGAATGTTGTCCCAAAAGTCTTGGGGATCATCAAGATGTGTTGTGGAGAAATTGAGACGAGCTTTGATGTTCTTTTTGCTCAGCAGTGGTTTTCTCCTTGGAACTCTGCCATGCAGGCCATTTTTGCCCAGTCTTTTCCTGATGGTGGAGGCATGAACGCTGACCTTAACTGAGGCAAGTGAGGCCTGCAGTTCCTTGGACGTTGTTGTGGGGTCTTTTGTGACCTCTTGGATGAGTCGTCGCTGCGCTCTTGGGGTAATTTTGGGCGGCCGGCCACTCCTGGGAAGGTTCACCACTGTTCCATGTCTTCGCCATTTGTGGATAATGGCTCTCACTGTGGTTCGCTGGATTCCCAAAGCTTTGGAAATGGCTTTATAACCCTTTCCAGACTGATAGATCTCAATTACTTTCTTTCTCAATTGTTCCTGAATTTCTTTGGGTCTCAGCATGATGTGTAGCTTTTAAGGATCTTCTGGTGGACCTTACTGTGTCAAGCAACTCCTATTTAAGTGATGCCTTGATTGTGAACAGGTGTGGCAATAATCAGGCCTGGGTGTGGCTAGAGAAATTGAACTCAGGTGTGGACAACCACAGTTATAGTATGTTTTAACAAGGGGGGCAATCACTTTTTCACACAGGGCCATGATGGTTTGGATTTTTTTTCACCTTTAATAATAAACACCTTCATTTACAAATTGCATTTTGTGTTTACTTGTGTTGTCCTTGACTATTGTTTAAATTGGTTTGATGTTCCGAAACACTTAAGTGTGACAAACATGCAAAGGAACAGGAAATGAGGAAGGGGGCAAACACTTTTTCACACCACTGTAGCTCTCTGAGCAGGCAGTTCCTGGTTAGAGATTATTTACACCATTGTGTTGAGGTAGTGCACCATGTGCTGTGGCATTGGAAAAAAATACTGCAAGTCTAGCCTGGTGGGTTGGCAACTCTTTCAAAATGAATACAGTGTCTTTAACACAATGCATGTGCTTTAACACAAGTCACAAAATTGACAGGTGTGAATATGCCTTAATGGGATAGGTAAACCTCCCACCCTGCATCCAATAACTGAATGCTTAGTTATTAAGCAATTTACACTGGCCCATGTATTGCCACTGTTTTTGTTGGCAATTTGTGGTATGTTGTAGTGCACTGTGTCTCTAGGGTTTTTTGGTCCATTTTTGTGTACTGCAGCAGTCAAAATGAATGGGCTGCCCAAACGCAATGTACATCAATATGCACTAATGCACTTGTGTTCACCCAACAAAAGAATGGATAGGTCTGAATGGGCCAAGGTAGCAGAGTTTTGTGACACCACACAGGGGATTATCCACCATCAGGCAAACAAGATGTTTGCCATGGGCAGCATTTTTCAGTAGGGTGGAGGGGGGGTGGTGCCGTCCTCAGGCAGAATGGCAGAGGGGGCTCTTTAACACATTTTGATGAATGTACCTGGATGATGCCTGCAGCTGCAGGCACCACCCCAGTATCGTTTTCTGGAGCCAGCGGTTGGCTCTCTTGTAATAGCAATCAGAGCAGCTTACTAGCTGTCCCTCCCACCACCTTCCTGGGCTCTCTCGGACTCTTCCATCCCACCGCGAGACCCGAGTGACCAGCCGACACGTCCGCCAACTGGCCAGACAACCAAGCAAAGCAAGAATCGGCTTTTCATTTAGCTGTTTGTAACAGTATACCAGAAGCAATGACATGATATCACTTCTGGTTTATTCGGAAACCATTGGCACCGTAGACAGCTGTCGCTGTCTTTTAGTAAATATCTCCTAAACCGTGTAGGTATACGAGATATTTCTTGGACCTACATGTAAGCCTTAATTTAGGCTTACCTGTAGGTCAAAGTGGTTTGTAAGGGTTTACAACCACTTTAAATGCTTCTAAGTGCAGAGGAGGGATCTGGAGTCTCATACCCCAGATCTCTCCATAAAGAGTACCTGCCTATTGCTGTCCAAAAGGATGTTTACATTCTTTGTGACAGTGATAAAATTGATCCAAAAAAAAATGAAAGCTACAATGAAAAAAAGAAATGTAATTTACCATTTTTTTAACCACTTCCATACCGGGCCTATTCTAGCACTCCTCTCCTATATATAAAAATCATATTTCTTTTGCTAGAAAATTACTCAGAACCCCCAAACATTATATATGTTTTTTTTAAGCAGACACCCATGGGAATAAAATGGTGGTGGTTGCAACTTATTATGTCGCGCGTTATTTGTTCATCAATATTTCAAACGCGTTTTTTGGGGGAAAAAACTGTTTAATGAATTAAATAACAAAACAGTAAAGTTAGCCCAATTTTTTGTATAATGTGAAAGATGAAGTTACACCGAGTAAATAGATACCCAACATGTCACGTTTTAAAATTGCGCACACTCATGGAATGGTCGCCAAACTTCGGTACTTAAAAATCTCCATAGTCGATGCTTTACATTTTTTTACAGGTTACCAGTTTAGAGTTACAGAGGTCAAGGGCTAGAATTATTGCTCTCACTCTAATGCATGCGACGATACCTAACGTGTGGTTTGAACTGAGTTTACATATTTGGAAGGGACTTGCGTGTGTGTTCGCTTCTGTGCTCAAGCTTCCGGGGACAGGGGAGCTTTAATTTCTTTTTTTTTCTTTTTATTGCTTATTTTACTTTATTTTTTTATTTTTACACTTTCTCTTAAAAAATGTTTTTGATCACTTTTATTTCTGTTACAAGCACTGTAAACATCCCTTGTAATTGGAATGGTGTGTGGCGGGTCCTCTTTATGGAGACTTTATTGACCTCCAGGCTGGAAAGCATGAGATCAAAAATAAATAAATCACAATCCCATGCTTTCCAGCCATGATCGTGGCATTGTTTACAAGCGCGGCCTGGACCTCATAACCTCATAACGTTGCGCCCGTGCCTCCGATGGTCATAGAGATGACTGGTGACCTTCTGGTCATCAATCATCTCTATGATCTTCCTCCGGCAGTGGGCAATTCTTTCTCCAGGTCCCCGATGGCACGGGAGAGCCTGGAGAAGCACTGGAGGGCGGCGGGAGGGGGGATGTCCCCTCTCGTCGCCTGTAAGAACGATCTAGAGGCTGAACTGCTGCTATGATCATTCTTATGGTGCACAGAATTGATGGCTGAAAAAGAGGATATCCGAATGCTGCAGGCATCATTCAGATATTCCTACTGAAAGTCAAGGATGTCATATGATGGCCTTGGGTTGGAAGTGGTTAAAGTGCTCCCTGTCCTCCTGTGCTCAAGCGCAAAAGCGAGTGCACGTGTCAGTCCAAACAGTGATCGCCCCACGTGTGAGGTATCACCACAAACATCAGATAGTTGCCAGTAATTCTATATATGGCACTTGGACAAATCATGTCTCGGGGTCTGGTGAGGATACCACAGCTTCCCCATCAGACCCTGAGACAAGAACGGTATATTGTGGCTGGGGTGGGAAATTTAGATGGAGGGGCGCCCAATTTTAATCTTGCCTAGGGCAGCACAAAACCAAAATACACCACTGACACCAAATGGTGCCTTGCTTTTACATAAAAAAAACTAATTTTTAGCTTTTCTCAGAAAAAATATTCAGAACATGCTGTGAGTGATTCCTGCAACGGTGATCCTACATCATTTGCGGTTACCTTCCAGTTTTTACATGCTTTCTGTAGCATATTCCCATGACTATACTGGATTTACAGATTTGAACATTATCTCTGGATGCCTTAATTTCATTGCTATCTCTCATCAGGCACCGCTGAGATACAGAGCGGATGTCCTGTGTATCTCGGCGGCACTCAGTAGTTCTCAGCCGCTCTCAGCAGATTTCCGCTATTTTCGGCCGCACTCAGCCATTCTCGGCTATTTTCAGACATTCTCGGCTATTTTCGGCCACACTTGGGCATTCTTGGCAACTTTTGGCTTTCCGAAAGTCGTCGAGAACGGCCGAAAATAGCCGAGAAAGGCCTGAAGATAGCCGAGAACGGCCGAAGATAGCCGAGAACGGCCGAGGGCGGCGAAAATACCGGGAAGCCGCAGAGAGCGGCAGAAAAGGTTACAAACAGCAGGGGATCGGCGTGTAACACGCACCCCCGATTTCTCCCTGATTTCAATGGAGAGGAGCGGTGAGTTCACCGCTCCTTCACCGATCCAAAGAAGCTGCTGGCAGGACTTTTTGTGTGACGCCTTGCCAGCGGACCACTCCAGTGTGAAAGCCCTCAAGCTTTCACACTGGAGAGAATGGAGCTGCTTTTTTCAGGCGCTATTTTTAGAGCTGTAGTGCCTGAAAAAAAAGCAGTGTGAAAGGGGTCTTAGGCAGACTAGCTACCTATAATTGATATGCTTTGTGAAAATGGATGACTCTGGGTGCAAATGAGTTACATTTTGGAGAGCTCGCTGCCCGCCTCTTCTCTATGTAACTCTCATCCCCATCCACAGTCATCCTCATCCATTTTCACAATGCAACTCAATCATCTTTATCCACACCCGCATCTACTCCATCCCTCCAGTCTCCACAACACACGCATCCCCCACCCAGGCCAAGCACCATCGATCCCTCCAATCTCCTCAACGCATGCATCCCCACCCAGGTTTAGCACCATCCATCCCTCCAGTCTCTACAACGCACGCATCCCCACCCAGGTGAGCACTATCCATCCCTCCAGTCTCCACAACGCACGCATCCCCACCCACGCCAAGCACCATCCATCCCTCCCGTCTCCACAACGCATGCATCCCCACCCACGCCAAGCACCATCCATTCCTCCAGTCTCCACAACGCATGCATCCCCACCCACGCCGAGAACATCCATCCCTCAAGTCTCCACAACGCACACATCCCCACTCAAGCCAAGCACCAGCCATCCCTCCAGTCTCCACAACGCACGCATCCCCACCCACACCGAGCACCATCCATCCCTCCAGTCTCCACAGCGCATGCATCCCCACTCAGGCCGAGCACCATCTATCCCTCCAGTCTCCACAATGCACGCATCCCCACCTAGGCCAAGCACCATCCATCCCTCCAGTCTCCAGAATGCATGCATCCCCACCCACGCCAAGCACCATCCATCCCTCCAGTGTCCACAACGCACACATCCCCATCCACCCAAAGCACCATCCATCCCTCCAGTCTCCACAACGCACGCATCCCCACCCACACCAAGTCACTCCCTTCCCCACACAGTTAGAACACACTGAAGGAACACACATTTAACCCCTTGATCCCCTCAAGTGTTAACCCCTTCCCTTCCAGTGACATTTACACGGTAATCAGTGCATTTTTATAGCACTGATCACTGTGTAATTGTCAATGGTCCCAAAAAAGTGTCAAGTGTTCCATCTGTCTGTCGCAATGTTGCAGTACCACTAAAAATAGCAGATCACCGCCAGTACTATTTAAAAAAATAAATAAATAATACAAAATATATATATTAGTGTTAGTGCAATAATCCTTTCCTTAAATAGAAAATTCAAAAAAGCATGTAGCGCTCATATGTGCAATTCACTCACAACATATACCTAATTATATCTTCTCTCACATGAGACATATACCAAACTAAACATACATGAATAAACTCATATACAGTACATCTATAAAGTGCTGAAATGTGCAAAACAATATATAATAAAACACATGCACATATACCCAAACTTAATCAGGTAAGAAAACATTAATTTGAGTGAAAAAATAAAGTGAAAAAATGAATAAAAATTATTTAAAAGTAAATATAAAAATAAATATAAATGTCCAACAGTGATAGTCCACGTAAAAAAATTATAATTAGTGTTCAAATAAAGTGGTTATTCCTTCTCCACACCTTCAGTGATGGTGAGTCCCCCAATGTGAATGCACTCACCAGCTATTAAGCCACACACTTTCGTGCTTGGCTAAAAAGGCTTTTAACCCTCTAATCAGAGTTATAACAGCAGGATCATCAGACTTGTGAAGCCCACACACATTAGCCCCTCCTTGAGGTATACGTGTGTATATAACCTTGCAAGAAAAAAAAAACTTCCAAAAGCGTAATACAGTTTCAGCAAACTCTTTAATCAAATAAAATCATCCAATTGCAATGCACTCACATGAACTCCATAAAAAATTGACCAAATCACATAAAACTTCACATCACGCTTGAAATTCTTTTTACACTTATATGCTGGGGCATTGATGGTCACGGCGGACCCTGGATTGCTTCTCACCCCTCCTCGTCGCCCCACTCGCTCTGTTTCAACAGTCCAGTAGCGGTTGGAGCATCCTGTGTCTTTCCCTTCACTCCATCCGTCCGACAGTAACCAAGCAAAGTCCAATGCTCTAGATTAGTAATACAATACGTTCGCCAGATAGCCACGCCCCGACAAACAAATATATATATGTATGTATATTATGTTTTAAAAAGATTAAAAATCGTCACAATACAACCCTATTACCCCAGGGTATGCATGATCATATTTCTACTAAAACTAACTAGTACAACTACTGCGGCGACATCTTGCCCCATCACTAAAAATATCCATTAATCTTAGTTTCCATAACATGGAACCATAAATCAATTTGTTTAAAAAAATAATACAAATAAACAAAAACATAAACATGTTATGAGCGTTCATGAGAAATGTCCCAAAAAATTAATTTAATTAATTAATTAATTAAAAAAGTTAATTTGTATATTATAATATAATAAAAATGCCAAGAAGTGAAAATCATAATCAAAAAAATAAATACATAAATAAATAAAAAATAATAATAAAAAATAATAAATAAAAATAAAACTGAAAATGAAAATAAATAAAATAAAAATAAAGAAAAAATTTAAATAAAAATAAAATTAAAAATAAAAATAGAAATAAAGATAAAAATAGAATGAAATAAAATAAAGAAAGAAAAGTGAAAATAGAGATAAGAGTAAATAGGACCATACAGACCCTCCAAAAATATATACCCAATAGATCAAAAGTTACTAATAAAGCAATTAAGATCCAGCTCTATGTTCATCCCCCTTGGGGAGAGGCACTTCATTAAAAATATGTAACGTGTCTCCCTCTGGGACAAATCCCTGACCCGATTTGATCCTCTCCAAGAGGGATAAACACAGTCCACACCACAGAACTGCAGCAAACTTGGATCCTGTTGATGACATTCTTTGAAATGCAGTGACACACACACTGCTATTGGAAATCTTTTCTAATATTCGCAAGATGCTCAGAGATCCGTACTCTGAGCAATCTTTTGGCGCACCCCACGTAAAACAATCCACAGGGGCACCAGAGCAAGTAGACCATATGCGTCATGTTGCATGTCATAAACTCGCCAATATTAAATGTTTCCCCCTCCCTATTAGTGACAGAGGTAACCCCCCTATTAACATGTTGAACTGTCCTGCAACAGATACACCTCCTACATGCAAAGAAACCTTTTAACTCGCTCGAGAGGGATTGTTTTATTGGGGGGTCAAGTATCCTTTTCACCACTCTATCCCCTATATTTGGAGCCCGTCTATAAATGAATTTCGGTTGTCTAGGTAGTACTGCCCCCAAATGTTTGTCTCTAACCAGGATATACCAATACTTATTAAAAATTTGTTCTATATCCCTATACTGGTAGTGATACCCTGATACAAAACCCCATTGGTGTTGCTCATCTATTGCTCCTTCAATCCTCTCCCTTAAGCATAATTCTCTTGGGGTATTACCAATTTCCCTAAGGCTGCTTTCACACTGGGGCGGTATTCAGGCGTTACAGCGCTAAAAATAGCGCCTGTGTAGCGCCTGAAAAAAACCAGCCCCTTTCCCTCCAGTGTGAAAGCTGGAGGGCTTTCACATTGGAGCGATGCGCTGGCAGGACGGTGAAAAAAGTCCTGCTAGCCGCATCTTTGGAGCGGTGAAGGAGCGGTGTATTCACCGCTCCTATACCGCTCCTACCCATTGAAATCAATGGGACACCGCGGCAATACCGCCGGCAAAGCTTTGCGGGCGGGTTTAACCCTTTTTCGGCCGCTAGCGGGGGTTAAAACCACCCCGCTAGCGCCCGCAGACCGCCGCTAAAACGACGGTAAAGCGCAGCTAAAAATAGCGGCACTTTACCGCCGACGCCGCTCCCGCTGCAGTGTGAAAGCAGCCTAATAGTGTTATCCAAAATACACTCTTCATAGCCTTTTTGCAAAAACCTCTTTTTGAGAACTTGGGACTGAATTTCAAAATCTTCATCTTCTGTGCAGTTGCGACGGACCCTCAAAAATTGTCCCTTTGGGATATTCTTAATCCATGAGGGATGGTGCCCACTTTTAATTGATAAGTAACTATTGTGATCCGTGGGTTTAAAAAACACCACCGTATTAAACTTGCTCCCCTTAATCTCTATCTTAAGGTCAAGGAAATTCACAGAAATTGGACTTACAATGTATTCTAATTTTATGTTATGGACATTATCATTAAGGTGCCTTAAAAAGTTTTTAACGGACAACTCCGTCCCCTCCCATATAAAAAAAAGGTCATCAATAAAGCTACGGTAAAAAAATCAATTGCGGGGGTTTGACATCAAACACACGTCTATCCTCCCATTCTGCCATAAATAGGTTGGCGAGACTGGGGGCATACTTAGCCCCCATAGCCACGCCAACCTGCTGGGAGTAAAAGACACCCCCATACCAGAAGTAGTTGTGTGTCATGCAGAACTCTAGTGCACGACCAACAAACACCTTCTGAGCATGCGGGACTTCCTCCCTCCTACTCAGGGCCCAATTAAGGGCCAAGAGGGCATCCTGGTGCTGAATAATAGTGTATAATGCGGCCACATCGGCCATTACTAAATACACCTCAGTTGAGGGCAACACAACAACCTCATCCAGTGATCTCAAGAGATCAGTGGTATCCCTCAAATAAGCCTTGGTGGTTCTCACGCTGGGCTGAAGGAACCGATCCAGATATTCACCCAAGCTAGCTGTGACCAACCCAATACCATTCACAATCGGACGAACTGGTGGTGACAACGCATTCTTGTGGATCTTGGGTAAGGTATAGATCACTGGGATCCTACATACACTAGGGACCAAATACCCTTTTTCCTTGGAATTTAAGGCCCCCTTCCCAAACCCCCATTCAATGAGGGACTCCAACTGCATTCTGTATTCATCAGTAGGATCAGAAACTAATTTCTTATAGGTGCTGGTATCCCCTAGAAGTTCCTCCAACTGTTTATGGTAAAAGGACTTCTCTAACACTACTACACACCCCCCCCCCCCCCTTATCAGCTGGGTGTATTATAATGTTCTTTCTCTCCTCTAGGGATCTAATCCCATCCTTAAGATAACTTGGATTAACCTATTTCTTTAAAGGTAATGATTCCAAATCATCCAGTACCAGGTTTTTAAAGACCTCAACAAAATGTTTCCCAGACATTTGGGGGTTAAATAATGACCAATTTTTTAGTCCACTATCTAACCGGGTCTCATTCATTATATCCAGGGGTCTCGAGGTGATAGGATTGGTCAAAAAATGTTTTTTAATATTCAAGGTGCGAATATATCTATGAATATCTAAATAGACATCAAATTTGTTCATAGATTTCCGCGGAGCACATTTAAGGCCCATATTCAATATATTCCTTTCCCTATCATCCAATTCTACCTTACTCAAATTAAAGACCCCATCATTTACATGTCCCTCAACCTCTTTTTTGGATTGTTTAAATTGTTTTCTCCGTCATGCATGACACCCCCTAGTTCTCTTTGGGGTGGACCCACATTTTGTATAGGCCCACTTCTTTGTGCATTGTGTATTGGATGAGAGTACCTCCTTGGAGTTCCCCCACCCCTTCCTCCCCTCCCACGTTGGCCTAAAAAAGGAGGTGGTCCTTGGGGTGGGTACCCGGACCCATTAAATTGTCTATTCGGGTCTTCATCCATCAAGGGCATAAATTTATTAGAGAGCGGGATGGTACTTTCCCCACCCTGGTATTGGCCATAACTGTAATTCTGTATCCATCTTTGATTCCCCTGGGGCGCATAATTAGGCAGACAATAGTCCCTACCTTGCTGGAGTGGGCGTGTCCCATATTGATTAAACTGGTGTTCACCAAAATGCCATAAATCTTTCCCATGGTTTGTAGACGCTATAACTTTTGCACAAACCAATCAATATATGCTTAATGTGATTTCTCTTATATTCACCGACCGACATAGCTCCTCTCTGTAACAAAATGGGTTGTCAGCCCTATCACTGGAGATACTAGGCAAGTTGTAATACAACACTTCAGAACTTTTAGTTCCGCCCATGGGGCAGCCCTAGGCTGCAACCCCACAGCCTGCTCAGGCAGAACTCAGTTTTTTCTTGCCTAGCGAGGAGATAAGACCTAGGAACCCTGCGGGCCCATATGTCCATGTTTTTTTGATGCAGAAGCTTGGCTTTTTGCACAAGATGAATGATCCTGGGATCTTCTATCAACAGCCGGCTGGGTGACAGGCTGGTTCACTTATCCTTGTAGTCTCCCCAGTCCGGCCATCGAGCGTGTGCAGGTCGCAGCTAAGGCTTGGCAGGCCACGACATACCTCAGCTCCAGAGGTGGTCGGTGAGCTTTATGCTCCGGGGCGTACATATGACCGGGCTACTGATGTCTGCGTCACAGTATGCCGAGGCCAGTAATCTTCCCTGTACTGATCAGGAGCTGACTACCGTGGAATGTCTCCCAGCTTCAGGACTGGTAAGTACAGCTCTCCCTGCCTAGCAGGGTGGAGCAGCTGGGCATTCCCTGGGAGGTCGATTCGGGGGCCCCCCTCACCCCCCTCTCTTCTCTCCCCTGGGAGTGTAGATGTGCTGAGCGGTGTGTGTGTGTCTGGGCTCTCATCTGGGGGTTTAGCTGTGCTGGGTGCCTGGGTCCTGAAGCTTAGTCCCGTTGGATGCCTGTGTAGTCATGCCCCTGTGTTGGTGCAGCGCTGTGCCTGCCACATGTTCTTTCTAGTCCCTCATAGTGCTGTTCGGTGGCCATTTTAAGTATGGGCAAGGGTCAGACTGGCTTCAGTCAGCCATTTTCCTGGTGATTCCCTATTGAGAACACCGACGGCCATTTTCTGGTAGCCGGACCACGTTTTTGTGCTCTAGCAGCTGCCCCTGTACCCTCTGCTTCCTGTTTGGTCATCACAGGGCACTGGGAAGGTTATCCTGTGTTCTGAACATGTGTGTTTGATCGCCCACCAATCGTGCGACCGCCGGCCACCGAAACAGTTTTCTGCTATCAGTGCATCTGGGAGCACCGCAGATCATCAGGCATTGCGGTAATACAGCGCGGAACAGCTCAGGGTGGTGAGTCCAGCGGGTTAGAGCCCCTCAGCCAGCGGCAGCAGGAGGGTGGGACTGTCACTGTCCTAAGTCCCCTTCGGATGGCAGACAGGGTAGGGTCAGCAGGGCTTCAGAAACTGGTGTTTCTTCCCCCGAAATCCAGGCAATTGCAACCGGGTCACCTGCGGACTGCGCGGCCCCTGTGGACACCCTTACGGCAGTCCTCAATTCGTTCGTTGCCAAGATAGAGGTGGTACGTGGGCAGAAAGGTGCTAAAAAGTGGCCCCTGCCTCCCCCCGTCCTCTGGGGAGAGCTTTGACGCAGACTCGGGTCCTGCTGAGGCCGGTGACCTCTGCTCTGTCTTGTCAGATGACGCTGACCAGGACCATTTGGACAGTGAGGATGAGTCCCCGTCTGGGTCTGTGCATGACAAAGCGCTAGTTGGAGCACTTATCACAGCTGTGCGTGATACCCTGAAGATTCAGGAGCCAGCGGATCCCTCTGCTGATGTACCAGTCCCTTTTGGGTCCCGCAAGCCAGCACGTTCACCTAAGGTGTTCCCGTATCTGACTTATTTTGATAAGTTCATTTACAAGGAATGGGGTCGCCCGCAATGGGCCTTTTCGGTCCCCAAATACATGGCGGTGCGTTACCCCTTTGAGGAAAGCATTCTCAAAAAATAGTCGGCTCCTCCGGTCGTGGACCCCCCAGTATCCAGGTTAAACAAAGTAACCACGATCCCGGTTGAGGGGACTCCTGCATTCAAGGATCCCATGGACAGGAAGGCTGAGGCGGTGGCTCGTTCCTTGTTTACGGTTGTGGGGTCAGCCGTGCGACCTGTACTGGCATCCGCACTGGTGTCACAGACACTGACTGAGTGGGCAAAACTTTTGCACCATTAATTGGGAGAGCAACAGGCCTCCCCTGTCTGCGTGGAACTAGCAGACCAACTAGTGCAAGGCCTTAAGTACGTCTGTGTCGCAGCCCTGGATACTCTCCCTCTGTTATCCAGGGCTTCAGTGTCAGCTGTGGTGCTGAGGTGCCTGCTTTGGCTAAAATGCTGGTCTGCTGACCAGGTATCCAAGAAAGCCCTGACGGATCTTCCCTTCCTTGGTGACCGGCTCTTTGGAGCCTCGTTAGATGACATTATTAAAAATGCCACTGGTGGTAAGAGTCCTCTACTCCCACAGGCCAGGAAGGCTAAGGAGCCACGCCGTAGGCAAGGGCCCTCTTTTTCCGCTCACAAGAGGCTTTTTCGTCCGCCCGGTGCTTCGACAAAACGTCCCCAGCCCAACAGGACGCCCACGGATGGTCAAAAGCGTCCCTGGAACCGCAAGCCTAATAAGCCTGCAAACAAAAAGTGCTACCGCATGAAGGTTTGCCCCCACCCATGTCTCGGGTGGGGGGGTCACCTTCGGGAGTTTGCAGCCCGGTGGTCCTCCCGGTTATCCGACCAATGGGTCTGCAATCTGATTTCCACAGGCTACAAGACAGAGTTTCTCTCTTGGCTGCCAAACAGATTCTTCCCCTCCAGCATACCCGTATCCCCGGTTCGCCGGGAGGCCCTGTTGGGGGCGGTAGGGGACTTGCTGAATCGGGGTGATTGTACCAGTTCCAGAATTGGAATGCTTCCAGGGATTCTACTCAAATCTATTTGTGGTTCCCAAGAAGGAAGGGGTACGTCCGATCTTGGATTTGAAAGCCCTCAATCACTTTGTAAAAGTGCAGAGGTTCAGAATGGAATCAGTTCGCTCCGTAGTCGCTGCACTCCATCAAGGGGACTCCCTGGCGTCCTTAGACATCCAGGATGCGTACCTGCACATATCCATATGCCTTCGGCATCAAAAATTTCTATGTTTGGCAGTCGGGGAAGCCCATTACCAATTTGTGGCTCTTCCCTTTGGCCTGGCATAAGCCCCCCTGAGTCTTTACCAAAGTACTGGCTCCAGTATTGGCGTTGCTGCGACAATGTGGGATTGTGATCGTGGGCTACCTGGACAATCTCCTCCTGAGAGCATCTTCCACCTCAGAATTAGAGGAAGATGTGGCGATCACCATGCAGACCCTGCAAGAATTTGGGTGGCTGTTGAACCTAAAGAAGTCAGTGAGTGTGCCGACCCAGCGTCTGGGGTACCTAGGTTTACTATTGGACTCCAGGGAAGCGAGAGTTTTTCTACCTTCAGACAAATTGCAGACTCTCAGATCTGTGGTCAAACTACTGTTGTACTGCAAGTGGTCGTCACTCCGCTTTTGCATGCGAGTACTGGGACTCATGGTAGCCTCCTTCGAGGCAGTACCTTATGCCCAGTTCCACACCAGAGTACTGCAGAAAGGGATATTGTTGAAATGGGACAAATCTCAGTTGTCCCTGGATCGACAGATCCAGGTGAGCTGATCAGTCAGGGACTCTCTGATCTGGTAGTGGTGGTCCCCGGTGATTCAGTCCGGAAAATCGCTCCTTCCTCTGAAATGGACGGTGATCACTACGGACGCCAGTCTATCTGGCTGGGGTGGAGTGATGAGGATTCAGTCGGCTCAGGGCCTCTGGTCGGCGGAAAAATCCAAGTTGCCGATCAATCTGCTCGAATTGAGAGCGATCAGGCTGTGCCTCCACACATGGTCGTTGAGTCTTCAACGGCGTCCGATCTTGATACAGTCGGAAAACGCCATGGCTGTGGCATACATAAATCACCAAGGGCGAACAAGAAGCTCAGCCGCTGCTCGGGAGGTCGCTCACATACTTCGGTGGGCAGAGCGACACATGCCGGCCCTGTTGGCCATTTACATCCCGGGGGTGGAAAATTGGCAGGCGGACTATCTGAGTCGACAGATGCTGGACCCAGGAGAATGGGCGTTGCATCCGGAGATATTCAGGCTGCTGTGCCTGAAGTGGGGCACACCAGATGTGGAGCTATTGGCTTCCTGTCTCAATCGGAAGGTGCCAAGATTTGTGTCCAGGACAGGAGATCCATGGGCAGACGCGTCAGATGCGCTGGTGGCTCCGTGGGATCAGTACCAGCTGATCTACGCCTTTCCTCCACTAAAACTGTTGTGATGCCTGCTTCGCAGAGTGGAAGCCGAGGGGATTCCAGTAATCCTAGTTGCCCCAGATTGGCCTCAGCGGCCCTGGTACGCAAATCTGGTGCGTCTGGTGGCAGACGCTCCCTGGCGACTGCCGTTGCGAGAGGACCTCCTGTCTCAAGGTCTGATCTTTCATCCTGCCTTACCATCGCTGGCTTTAAAGGCATGGCTATTGAGAGCCAGGTGTTGAGGAACCGGGGTCTGCCGGACTCGGTGATTCCAACTATGTTGAGGGCATGGAAATCTTCTTCTCGGAAGATATACCATTGTACCTGCAAGGCCTACATCTCCACGTGGGTGGAGGAAGGATGGCATCCGTGCTCCTTTTCCATATCCGGGATCCGGCTGTTTCTCCAGCAAGGAGTTGACCAGAGATTGGCATTAAGCACCATCAAAGGGCAAATTTCAGCTTTGGCTGTCTTCAACGACCCCTGGCATCACACTCCTTAGGGAGTACCTTCGTTCAGGGGGTACAACACATAGTCCCTCCGGTGCGTCCACCATTACCCCCATGTGATTTGAACCTGGTGTTGTCGGCGTTTCCAAAACCACCGTTTGAAAACATCATGGAGATTCCCCTTTTGACTCTTTCCCAGAAAGTGGTCTTTCTAGTGGCCATCGCATCGGCCAGGAGGGTTTTGGAATTGGCAGCCTTGTCCTGCAAGTCGCCTTATCTGGTCATCCACAGGGATAAGGTGGTGTTGCGCCCACAACCGTCCTTTCTACCAAAGGTGGTCTCGGCTTTTCATGTCGATGAGGACATTGTATTGCCATCGTTGTGTCCTAAGCCGAAGCACCCCAAAGAGGTGGCCCTTCACGCTCTCGACATGGTTAGGGCTCTGAAGGTGTATTTGTCTGCCATGGCTCCATTTCGGAAGTCAGACTCACTGTTTGTTTCGTGGCTGGTCCAAAGAAGGGTATGGTGGTCTCGTTGGCCACCATTTCCAGGTGGATCAGACAGATTGTAGTGCAAGCCTGTGCCTTGAAGGGGCAGGTGCCCCCCTTTCTGGCCACTCTACAAGGGCAATCGGAACGTCTTGGGCTTTCCGACACCAAGCGTTGGTCGCTCAGGTGTGTAAGGCGGCGACCTGGTCGTCTGTCCATATGTTTACCAAGTTTTACAAGGTAGACATCAGTGCATCGGCGGATGCCTGTTTTGGTCGCAAAGTTTTGCAGGCGACCGTGTAGTTGCAATTAAATATGCAATCTTTATTTTTTCCTGGTTTTTCGATAAAAAGGCAGTACTGTTATGTTAATGCACTGTTGCATTACTCCCACAAAAGGTTGCGGTCTTGGGGATCACTCCTGTTGAGGATACCCGGTTATATGGTGGTGTTTTTCCACACAGTGCTGCTGTTTTGTGGGTTTAGTTTCACTAGTTCCCACTTGCCATGGTGGATGAAGTTTTCATGCTGTTTTTCCCACCCCTCGTTTGGCACTGCTTGGGGACGTCCCATTTTGTTACAGAGAGGAGCTGTGTCGGTCGGTGAATATAAGAGAAAATAGGATTTTTTGTACTCACCGTAAAATCCTTTTCTCTGTAATTCACCGACTGACACAGCACCCGCCCCTCCTTTTTCTCTTTACGTTGTACTGCTTGTTGACGTACTGAGTTCTGCCTGAGCAGGCTGTGGGGTTGTAGCCTAGGGACCGCCCCATGGGCAGAACTAAAAGTTCTGAAGCGTTGTATTACAACTTGCCTAGTATCGCCAGTGATAGGGCTGACAACCCATTTTGTTACAGAGAGGAGCTGTGTTGGTCAGTGAATTACAGAGAGAAAAAGATTTTACGGTGAGTACAAAAAATCCTATTTTTTTTTTACTAAAAAATGCATTGAAGAAATAGATTTAAAAAAATAAAAAAATAGGGGGATATTTATTATAGCAAAAAGTAAAAAAAATAGTGTTTTTTTTTTAATGATTACTCTTTTTTTGTTATAGCGCAACGTATAAAAACGGCAGAGGTGATCAAATACCACCAAAAGAAATCTCTATTTGTGGGGAAAAAGGATGCGCATTTTGTTTGGGTACAGCATCGCACGACAGTGCAATTGTCCGTTAAAGCAACACAGTGCCTAACTGCAAAAAGTGCTCTGGTCAGGAAGTGGGTAAAATCTTCCGGGGCTGATGTGGTGAATGGGCAGGCTGAATGTATCAAGTTGATAGATCGATCGATCAACTTGGGTACAACCAGCCTGCTGGATTCGCTTGCAACTATCGCAAGCAGCTGCTATAGCCACTAGCGATAATCACTGCCTTCTCCGGGGGAGGGGGGACTTCCCCTGCCCGCCTCTGCTTGGCAAGAGGGATTCCCCTGTCAGTACTGTCTGTGTTGATGGGGGAATCGTGTAAATTTCCTTCCTGTAACCCGTAGTTGCACAAAAGAAATTTACACTGCCTATGCCCATTTCACCATGTAAAGGAAGAAGGGGATAAAATTTTCATCCCCCTTTTCTTAACGTGCATATTTCTTCCCACCTTCCCTCCCCAATGGCATATACAGTACATATGTATATATGAGTGTAAAGATATCCAGCTACCAGCCTGAATGTGAAGACTACAGAGCGGTGAGTATTTTACGTACTTGACTTCAAAGCTCTTCCACAGAAGAAATTGGTGAGTAACAATAATTGTCTTTCAAGGGGTCGTGTTTGATTGTACACATTTTTTTTGTACAGTGTTAATTGTATACATTTGATAAATCTTGCTCTCTTCTTTTGTTCTCAGTTTCCTAATTTGGCTGTTATTGGCTCCTCTTTGCCACTTTTACTCAACACAGCATATCTCTCATATCGGTTATTTATTTGATTGTACACTTTCATTTGCACTTTTTGTAGAGCGTTTTACAGTTTAACCACTTCCTGAACGGCACACGCCGATGTACGTCAGCAAAATGGCACGGACAGGCAAATGGGCATACAGGTACGTCCCTTTAAAATTGCCGGCGTGCCATCGCGTGCGTGCCGCCGGTCGGAACCTCCGTGAGTCCAATCGCGGGTCTCGCCGACTCGATCACCGCAGGGATACCCGCGATCGTCTCACGGGGAGGAAGAACGGGGAGATGCTAAAGTAAAAAAGCATCTCCCTGTTCTGCCTAGCAACAGTGACACTAATCTCACCGCTTCCATCAGGTGCATGAAATGGATAGCGGGCAGTGAACTGAGCGCATCGCAACCCCGAAAGTGAGACTAACAAGTGACCAGCCTCACCGCCCAAGTGTTGGGCTGGCTACGAGATGGTTAAAGGGGAGGCCGTGTACACGTGGCCGGACTTTCTGGCAGACTAGGTATGACAGGATTAGTTCATCGGACAATCCGATCGTTTGTGGGCTAGTCCGATCGTTTTTCAAAAACAAAATCCGACGGACCTAGAAATAGAACATGTTTCAAATCTATCCGACGGACTCAATTCGTCTGTGTGCTAGTCCGACAGACCTAATACGACACAAGGGCAGCTATTGGCTACTGGCTATTGAACTTCCTTCTTTAGTCCCGTTTATGTCATCACGTTCAAAACAAACAGACTTTTAAACAGACTTAGTCCATTCACGTGTGTCCAAGTACGTTCGTTTGGAAAGTCCGTCGGACCTAGTCTGCCGGAAGTTCCGGTCATGTGTACATGGCATAAGAGATACCATGACTCTCTACAGGTGGATAAAAAGAGAGTATCTGATTGAGGTTAACAATAAAATTTTAACTAAAGATAATTGGGAATGTATATGTAATGATATATTAACTAAGGCTCACGTATAAAAATTTATTTATCAATGAAGCTTAACGATGGTAATTTTAGTATTATGTGCATAGGGTAACTAGAGAGTGGGTGTCTACCACCCATATATATTGGAAAAAATATCTCTCACTTCATTTCCCTCTATCCATCTCATGCACTTGATGGAGGCGGGGTCTGACCTCAATGCATCAGCATCATATCCAAACAAGCCCCTCGCGTGGCACCTCTTGACGGCGCAAGGCGATAGCTTGTTTGTTTGTCCATCTACACACCACCACGGAGGTGGGTGGCCACATACTGGGGTACTATGTGCCTTAAGGGGTGGCCCCTGCCTCCTATTGGCTGCCTATGCATTGTTCTATGACGTTGGCAGGGACCCGCCCAGAGCCGGGGGTCCATCAGTTGTGGCTGACTGGCATCTCACTCCTTCAAATCTCCTCACAATGATGGGATCACTCTAAAGCCTCATACACATGATAGGACTTTGTACAAACTTTCCCTTGGATTTTTGTACAAAGGGCATCGGCCCTGAACTTGTATTGCATACACACGACAGGACTTTTTCAGCCAACTTTTACCAAATCATGTAGTTTTTCTGCTCTTTACCGCCACCTTTGGTCAACTTCTGTATTGTTGTCTGATCTTTTGCATTGATTCTGGGCATGCCTGTTTGTACTTTGTACAAAAGTCCTATGGTTTTCTGTACACACGATCAGACTTTGCTCCATCGGACTTTTGTTGCCAGAAAGTTTGTCCGTTCGCACAGCCAACAAAAGTCAGACGAAAAGCAAAAAAGTTTGTCCGATGGAGCGTACACATGGTCGGATGTTGCTCCAAAACACCTAATTTGCATGTTTGTTGTCAAAAAGTCTGAGCGTGTGTATGGACCTTTAAGGCCCATACACACGATCAGACTTTTTGACAACATGCAAATTAGCTGTTTTGGAGCAACATCCGACCGTGTGTATGCTCCATCGGACAAACTTTTTTGCTTTTCATCTGACTTTTGTAATGCAATACAAGTTCAGGGCCGACGCCCTTTGTACAAAAATCCAAGGGAAAGTTTGTACAAAGTCCGATTGTGTGTATGAGGCTAAACATGCAAATTAGCTGTTTTGGAGCAGCATCCGACCGTGTGTACGCTAAAATATAGCTGAGAAACCATCAGGGCCTGGACGTTTGTGGATTTTCAGAGATTTTATTGCTGTTTGGGCTTCAAAATTTGAGATTGGTTTATCAAGAAGTTCTTTTTGAGCAGTCAAAAGGGAGGGGAGTTGCATAGAGGAGAGAAGGGTATCAAATTTTGCTTGGTCAAATTTATGAGTATCTCGGTATAGGTCAGTGAGTCCTTTACTAAACTTATGGATCATTTTGGGAGGGTTACTAGAATAATAATCTTTGGATAATAGGAGGCGGATCGGTTTAGGGGTATAGTTTGCCTTGCGTAGGGCTAAGGCTAAGAAAGTAGTCGGCTTATTGGCTTTCATATAAAAAGTATGTGCTGATTTTCAGAGAATCTTTTCAGCGGAGTCTGTTAAGAATAGGTTGAGTTCTAATTTGGCTTTTCATATAATTGTTTATTTTGCTGTGAGGGTGAGTTTTGAAAATTCTCAGAGGCTTTATAAAAAGCATCATCAAGTTGTTCATGTACATGTTTTTGTTTTTTCCGATGATGTGTTGCTTGGCTAATGCAGACCCCTCTGATAGATGGTTTAAGGGCTTCCCAAAGTGTCAAAGGGTTTGTATCTAAGGGATTGTTGTTAGCAAGGTAGTCTTGTATAGCATTTTCTATATCTTGTCTGTATTTAGGTTTGGTTAGTAGACTGTCATTTATACACAAGGTACGGTGATTAGGTCTTGGAATCAATGATGAAAAGGATGTCATTACAGCATCATGATCTGACCAAGAGCATGGTACAATTTAAGAGTTAAGGATAAGGGTAGAGGTACTAGTGTTTATAAGGAGATGGTCAATTTGAGAGAATTGTTTGTGAAGATGAGAATAGTGCGTATATTGTTTCCTTATAGGTTTATGTTCACGCCAAGTATCTAGTAAGGAATGCTGATTAAGAAGGTTTTGGTATGAAAGTCGCTGAGCATTTATTGGAGTCGGGGATTTGTCTAGGAATGGATATATCACTTGATTAGAGTCTCCACAGAGCGTTAGGGTACCAGTTTTATGTGTATGCACTAGTGAGAACAAGTGAGAGAGGAAGGACAATGGATTCTTATTCGGGGCATAGTAAGAGACTATGGTAACTTCGCAGTCTAGCAAGTGGCCAGAGAGTAGTAGGTATCTTCCCTAGGGATCTTTCATTTCTTTTTGAAGTATAAACTGAGGGGTACGGTGAAAAGCTATTAAGATACCTCTCTGTTTGGTAGAGGCCGAGGCAGTATATATCTAGAGGTATTGTTGACTGAAGAATTTTGGGAAGGATTGTGTTGAAAAGTGTGTTTCCTGTAAACATACCACTTGTGCTTTAAGCTTGGAAAAGTATTGGAACGCTTTAGTTCTCTTTGAGGGGGAGTTGAGTCCCTGTACATTGAGGGTTAGGATATTTAAAGTAATTTTTATGAAGAAGTGTAATATCAGGAGAGTTGTGGATATTTGGTTAGGGCAAGGAAGGGTATATGGGGTAATGTAGATAGCAAATGAAAACTATGAGTTGAATCTGGTAGTTGAAAGGGGTATGAGAATCTTTGGTATAGAAAAAAGGGTGGCTCCTATGTGGAGCAAGTATTCAGTGAGTGGTAAAAATCACCAACCAATGGATACTGTAGGTCCAAAGAGTATCCGATTACAGTATCAGATACTCGAGGATCAAGTTGAATGCACATTACATTATGACCGGGATTATGACAGTCATTCAAAATAGTCTATAAATTTGTAAACAAGAACGTTTTTAGAACTATTATATAACTATACTCGGTACATTAACAAAAGTACAAAAAAAAATAGTGTATCAAATAAAAATAGAATTAGTGAAGCATCTCTGAGGTCGATTTTGTTTAAGATGATTTATAGTGCTTGTCTCATTAATTATAGCTGTCCTGTACCCATTAATCAGAGAAGTAAAACCCTCGACAACAGGTCCAGGAGAGGATAATAATATATAATTTCTTATGAAATTAAGGTGTTGCAAATATACCGAGTATTGCCACTATATTAGCATTTAAATTAAGAACGTTATATTTTGTTTGGGTGTAAGACCCATCGCAGTGTTATTTACTGATGATGTCACTGAATATATGATTTAAGGCAGAACATGCCCTAGGGGTTCTATATCACATATAAGAATATTAACATCAGTCCATCTGTTCTTCTTGAGCTGATGGAGGTGAAGCAGTACAGCACCTTTTATGCATACTGGGATGATCTGAAAGATTAGAAGTGTCCTGTGGTTGTTTAGGAGAGTAAGATGTTGCTCAACGTTTGGATCCTTCAGCTGTTCCCTCTGATGTTGACAGGCGAAGATCTTGAATTGCTTCAATGAGATCATCTTCTGTTTTACAGGTGAAGATAGAACCTTGGTGAGAAAAGCGGACAGCAAATGGGAAGTTCCAGCGATAAGAGATGCGATGCAGTTGGAGAATCTGCAAATGTGGCTTCATCGCCTTTCATTTCATTAGAGCTTGCTGTGAGAGGTCTTGAAAAATCTGATATTTATGCCCCTGAAAGATTAAGGAATCTTTACTACGGGCTGCTTCCATTATTTGTGCTTTAGTACGGAAGTAGTGTAATTTTATTACAATGTCCCTGGGGGGGCCATCCTCTTTTCTGGGAGCCAGGGTTCTATGAATCCTGTCCATTTCCAGGCGCTCTGTAGGAATTGATGGGACTAATTCCTTGTGAAGTAATAGTGGATTGGAGATCTTCTATAACCTCAGGGATGCCACGATACGAAGATTAGATCTCCTGGCTCTATTTTCTAATTCCTCGAGTCGGCTGCTGAGGAAAGAATTTTCTTCCCTAAGGGCTTCTATTTCGTCATTTTGATTATTTGTAATAACTTCCAATTCATCCATTTTCTGTTCTAGGACAGATGTGCGACAGCCCACCTCACAAATCTCTCGTGTAAGTCTCTCAGTAATTGTATCTGAGGTGTTTTGTAAAGTCTTTTGTAAAACTCTCTCAAATTGACATAATAAGTCAGAGCCAGGAGGAGAGTTCTGTAAAGTAATGGGAGTCATTCCAAAATCAAAATCTGTCTCACCTTTCTGTGTGGAGGGAGAAATCCTTATTTGTGTCTTTTTCTGTGAGGAAGTATTGCGGGGGGATGATGCTGCTGCCATTTTAGCAGTCAGCGATGTTTGGGTTTTTAAAGTTTTAGATTTAGATTTTTTTTCCCACTGTACATAGTATCAAAATGTGCCCTGATATCTCAGTGACAAATGTAACAGTTTTGTAAAGCAGTGTGCTGCTATAACTTGCCGTTATTAGCTGTCAGGTCCCAGTATCCACGGAGCTCTCAGCAGCCATGTACTGCTCAGTTAGCCGTTGCACATGTGCACTCGTGTAGGATCCATCTCACATTAGCAATCAAGTATATGTTGTCAGCACACCAAGGACTTGAGATAAAGCCTGAGCATATATTCAGTTATCACATCAGAGTGTTTGGCAGGGCTGCCATCGGAGGGGTATAGGCATTACACATATAAGGGGCCCGAGTGTCCCTGCTCCCCCCAACAGCATAACTGCTGCAGAGAAGCATCCACAAGAGACTTCACACTTTCACTTCACTTCGGACAGCCAGAACCCCCCCCCCCCCCCCACCGCTGAGGTTAAGCAGCTCATATCAGCTCTTCAAGTTCGGACACATCCCGACAGCACCCCCCTCCCCACACCCCCCCGCAAAGGTTAAGCAGCTGATCAGAACTTGTGCCAGCGCCGCTGCAGAGAAGAATCCTGAGCACTGTAACATTGACCAGTAAGTCAATTATTCTTCTGCACACACATAGCAGGTGATCGTGTCCAGTCCTCTCTCCTCACTTTGCCTGCTGAGGTGGAGCCTGATAGCTGCTGCTGGTTTACTTGAACTGTCATTGCTCGGGACAGGGGCAGGAGGAGTGGCCAGCTCATCGACAGTGCACATGGACACAGGACACAGCAATAACAGGTGCCATGCAGATTGATCCGAGAGTGCAGCATGGAGGGTAAGTATAAAAAATATATGAAGTAGTATAATTGAGTTGTATTGTGAAAATGGATGACTGGGCGGATATGAGAGTTACATTTTGGAGAGCCTCTTCATCCCCACCCAGCATCTACTCCATCCCTCCAGTCTCGACAACGCATCCCCACTCACAGCCAGCACCATCCATCCCTCCAGTCGCCACAACGCATCACCACCCATGCTTAGCACCATCCATCCCTCCAATCTCCACAACGCATCGCCACCCACGCCCAGCACCATCCATCCCTCCAATCTCCACAACGCATCGCCACCCACGCCCAGCACCATCCATCCCTCCAGTCTCCACAATGCATCGCCACCCACACCCAGCACCATCCATCCCTCCAATCTCCACAACGCATCGCCACCCAGCACCATCCATCCCTCCAGTCTCCACAACGTATCGCCACCCACGCCCAACACCATCCATCCCTCCAGTCTCCACAACGCATCGCCACCCACGCCCAGCACCATCCATCCCTCCAGTCTCCAAAGGTGTAAGAATGTTAAAATAAAAGTGGGTGCACCAAAGGACTCAGTGGGATGGCCTGTGGTCGGATTTGGTGTGACGACCAGTGGAGAATGTTGGTGGTCAGGCCCCGGGGGACCCAAGCCTAAAGCTGTGTAAGGGGCCCCACAATTTCTGATGGCTGCACTGGTGTTTGGTGCTAAGCATGGATACACATGGGGCTGTACAGATTCCTCCACAAAGCTAAATCTGACAGGTCACGGGGACTGGCACTTGGACCCAGATGCACAGGTACCCATGTATCACACTTAGCACAGGTACCTGCGTGTCAAACTTGGCTATGTGGGTGAGTTCATACAGCTGATGCGTGTTCATTCTCCTATATAGGCTGCCTGCATAAAACTCTAATACAGAAAAATAAACAAATGGCTCTTCACGTTGTATGAGCCCTTAAAGTTCCAAAACAGATTTGACACTTTATATGCCATGCTTAGGCTGGGTTCATACTAGTGCGATGCCACACATCACATGTGATTCACACCGCATTTCTGTGCACATCACATGCAATGTCTGTGCGAATGGAATTCAGCTGTATGGTTGAAATCGCATTACATTCACACCAAAATGGTCGTCCGCACTGAAATTGGTTCGCATGGGTGTTAACAGCCATGCGATTAGATTTCAGCACCATTTCACACTGTGATTTGCATCTGCAGGACTTTATCCTGATAATATGAGGATCTCTTTACAAGGTCTGGGTCATAAAAAGAAAAAAAACAGATGCAAGGAGAGCATGAACCTGTTGTCCTAAAGTGACCGTAAATTGTAAAGATGTGATTATCACATCTGATAGTGGTTTGACCTCATGTACTTTGGTACACTGAAAGCACAGCCAAATTTTAATTTCATTTCCACACATTAACTGTAGCTCACATGAAGTGAATGCTTTTCCCACACAATGCTGCATACCTTGTATTTTATGTAGAACTGTGGTGCAAAAGGCAATTCTGTTCAGAAGCCAAGAACAACTGGTTAGAAGTTGTCTTTTATCAGTCATATTACAATGGAATTATAAAGCGGATTTCTCATTGGTTGCTGTGGGTTACTACCCATCACAGTTTTTTGGCAAGGGATGTTTGTTTGGTGGGGTTTCCTCCTTTCTTGCATCCCTACTGTTAGACACAACATTTAGATTTAATTACATTAAAATATCATAGGTTTTATTATTTTTTTCAAACATAAACTCATATTTTAGTAAAATCTTTCTTTGTAAAAAAAGACGCCCTTTTTGTAGGCTTTTTGAGAATATTATTGGAATATCCTCTAGCATGTAATCTAGTTCGTAGTGTTGAAGCCTCCTTTTTGAAAAAGGGCATCACTCGAGCAGTTACGCCTTGCCCGGATGTACTGCCCATAAGGAATGGAGGATAACAATGGTTTGGGATGGAAGCTTGATGCTTCCAAAATCAATTGTATTGCCTGCTGTTGGTTTGCAAAATTGTTTGCTGTATAAATAACTATCGGGGTGTTTGTATATGGTCAAGTCTAGAAAAGTTATGGCTGATAGATTATGGGCCATTGTAAATTTCAAATTGAACATATTATTGCAATTAACATATTCAAGAAATTGATCAAGGCATGTGACAGGTCAGTCCCACAAAATTAGGATATCATCTATATAAAGATACCATGCCAACACATGGCTTGTATACATAGATGTTGATTCATTTGAGAATAAGTAACATTCCCACTGCCCCAGGTACAGGTTGGTGTAAGAAGGCACACATGATATGCTCATAGCCACCCCCTGCACCTGGCGGTAGTGGGAATCAAGAAAGCTCCAAGGATGCCAACACAAATTCAATTTGTATATGGTCAAACTGACTTTGCCGGAGAAGTACCTGTCGAATGGCCCTTGTCATGTGGTATAGAACTATAGAAGGCTGGCTTAATCGTTATAAGTTGATTTTGCATCAAAGACTTGAGTGCACTAGATTCGCCATCTATGAAGTTACCCTCTAATCTGTGAGGAACTTTGATTTTCTGGATTTCTAATTTTAAGAAAGCAGCCGCTTTGGGATTTGGAGCTTGGTGCTGGGTAAAGACTAGATTTCTTTTCAAGTCCAATAGTCATTTTGGGGGACAGAGGCGTTTTAATGACACCATCCTCCACTAGAATAGTTTCAAGGTCTATAGAATCGAATAGGTCATCAGGTTCATTCTTCTCAAGAAGAGCAGTTAGCTGGTAAATAGCCTCAAGCTCTTGTTGTGTATAACTTGAACCTGGATCGGTCTTTTTTTTTTTTTTTTGGCAAAAAGGCCTTTTACTAGCAAGTTGCGTATAAATAAACGTATATCTTTTATGGTCTCAAATTTATTGATTTGTTCTGTGGGGCAAAAGGTAAGCCCCTTCTCAAAGACCTATCTCTCATCCTGTGTTTAAAGAGTGTGTAGATAGGTTGATTATGTTTAGTGAGTTTTTGATGGGTAAGTTTTGTTTGTCTTGTAAGTGTGTTTTTTGGTGTTTTTCCTGATGTTTTTGTGCCCTTAGTTGATCTAAGAAAAATCACCCCATTGAGAACTAACTAATAAAGGGGTAGATGGGGGGGGGGGGGGGGGGTGCTTCATTTATGTGAACTTCTAGTGGTGCTTTGAGAAGTCTGAGTTTTTAATTGTGTGTTATTGTTTGACATGTTGTGCTTTCATATAGTGCATGAGGAAGAAGAGTCTTCCATAGAGTCTTTCAAAAATCCTTCCCATGCTGTTTTGAACTCGGTTCGATCTTATCAAACGAAGGAAAGATCTGAACTCTGAGACCAAAGGGGACTGATACCCTTTTTGTTGTAGCCCTCAAAGGATTTAATATGCCAGAAAAGGGATGCCTTTTTCTCTGCCAGATGGTTAAGGATAGAGAAGGCAAAGGAAATTTCTGATTCTGCTGATTCATTCAGTCAAATTAATTTAGAGATTTGTCCATTGGGGTGTCCCAATCTTCTCCAAGATAATTAGCCATATTTCTGTTGTATAAGATGTGTACAGAAAGATTTACTCAAAGTGCAAATGTGTAAATTGCTAACCTAGACACAGTTGTAAAAGGGAATTGCTACAAGCAAGCACAGATATACATCAATATAATGAGATATAGACCTAACAATCTGTAAGATTACATATATAAAACATATGAATATGTCAAATAAGTTATGTATGCACAGTCCAATGCCTCAAAGGAAGGAGATTTGGTGGGTGGTAAGCCCTAAATTAAATGGAGGAAAAAAGGAGGGATTGGTATGTGTATAACAAACCACTTGGTCTGTCCAATCCAAAATATAAAACAAATGGAAATCCTGGTGCACAAAGCACGGTTGGAACCCCTATTGGATCTATTATAGACAGACCAATTATGTATGTAATAAAGTATATTTTATTCAAGTACATAAGCATAAAAAAATGTAAGAACAATGGTGACTTCATATAAAAACAAAGTACATGGTTGCAACTGTATGTGAACCAACTGCCCTAGGGATAGGCGGGCTAGTGGTGATGCATACTGGCGTAGACACCTTACATGTTATTTACAAATTACAGTTCAAGACTTATTTTGTTTTATCATACTTTTAATTTCCTCAAACTTTTCAATTCATTAGATCTGTGCTGAAAACAATGCCTTTATGTAAAGTGGACAATAGCAGCATCTCATGGTCTTACAATAGAATTACACGTTACAAAAACGTCACTTTCCCTTAAAAAATGTATAATATATAGAATTGCTACAAATGCAATTTTGTAATTTAAAGCAGGACTAAAGTATCTTATTCTCACATTTGATGAGAGCACTGGTAATCTACCCAGTAAAATCAAATATGTGTAATTTTTTTTTCCCCTGTGGTATATCGCTGCTATGAGGCATTTCAAGGTATAAAGCTCATTTACTTTAGTAAATCAAACAGTTTTTTTCCCCAAATGCAAACATTTTGAAATTTCACCCTAAAGGTTGTGCAAGTATGTATTCTTGAAAATAATGTGTTACCTTTAGCATTTTCCATATTTCATATTATCCATTTGGTATCTAGCCTAGACTGTTCATCAGTATTAGGCCTCATTCCCACAAGGGGGATCTGCTTCCACCTCTGTCCGCCAGCTCATTGGGAGATCTCTCCATTGATCTCTGCTGAGCCGGCGGATGACAGGTCCCTCTCTGCTCACTGTGGAGAGATCAGATGAAAACGGACAGCATGTCCGTTTTCATCAGACCTCTCCCGATCCGATCTGCCAGCGATGGATCTGGACGTAGGGCCATCCGTTTGCTTTTGGCAGATCGGACCGGATCAGATGTCAGCGGACATGTCACCGCTGACATCCGTCCCTCCATAGACCAGCATGGAGCGCCCGTTCAGGTCCACCATCAAAACTGACAGGCGGACCTGAGTGGTCCAACAGTGTGAAAGGAGCTTTAGTGGCAGATGATGAAGAGGTGCTACTATTGGAGAGAAATCAGGAAGAGTGGAAAGTCTATGACCTCTGGACTGCTAAACCAGCAGAGCTAAATCCCAGGTCTTGCATTGCACCTGCACAGCAGATGAGAGACCTGGAAAAGCCACAGGACATGTAGTTTACGAAGTCTTCTAATCTTACATTTTGGTGAAGTGCTCTATAAATATCCATGTCTAAAGACACTGAAAATGTTTTTACTTCAACAATTTTATTCTGGTGATCATGAATCTACAAATAAAAGTTTGCTAAAATCCTTGCAATGTATTTAGTTTATCTGGAGGGGATTTTTTTATTAAACTAAACTGAGGTTGCATCCCCCTTCATGACCAGTGAGATTGTGATACGGCACTGCGTTACTTTAACTGACAATTCTGCGGCCATGCGATGCTGTACCCAAATAAAATTGATTTCCTTTTTCCCCCACAAATAGAGCTTTCTTACTTTCTGTTATAAAACACATCCAATAAAAAAATGTAAAGAATAAAATTTCTTCATCAGTTTAAGCCAATTTGTATTCTGCTACATGTTTTTGGTAAAAAAAAATCCCAAAAAGCGTATATTGATTGGTTTGCGCAAAAGTAATAGCGTCTACAAACTACGGGATAGAATTATGGACCTTTTTTTTCACTTATTGTTTTTACTAGTAATGGCGGCGATCAGCGATTTTTAGTGGGATTGTGACATTGCAGTGGACAAATCTGACAATAAGTGGCACTTTTTGGGGACCATTGATACCAATACAGTGATCAGTGCTAATAAAAATGCACTGACACTGTATGAATGACACTGGCAGGGAAAGGGTTAACATCAGGGGGATCAAAGGGTTAACTGTGTTCCCTGGGTGTGCTTTCTTACTGTGTGGAGGATGGACTGACTCGAGCAATAGACACATCTGTGTTCCTGATTATCAGGAATCACAGATCTCTCTCTCCCTCACTCCCTCCCTTTGATCCTTGTTTACATAGGCGGACCGCCGTTTTTTTTTCTCCAGCGAATGATTGCGGGTGACCGGCAGCCATCACGGACACGGTGATTCGTTCCCATGGTGGCGCATAAGCGGGCCCCAGATCCGATGGAGAAAATCACGTACAGGTGCGTGATTTTGCACTACAGGGCCACCCTGCTGCAGTATATGTAGATGAAGCGGTCCTTAAGAGGTTAAAGAAGAACTATCGTTAAAAAATTTATTTCCCGCCCAGGCCAATCCTGACATTTCTCTCCTACATGTAAAAATCATATTTATTTTTCTAGAAAATTGCTTAGAAAACCCCAAACATTATATATTTTTTTTGCAGAGGCCCTAGAGAATAAAATGGTGGGTTTCAAAAATTTGTTACACAGTATTTGCGCAGTGGTTTTTGAAAGGCAAACATTTGGGGAAAAATTCATTTTTTAATGAATTGTAGTGCACAAAAACACAATAAAATACCCATTTCTTGGTAAAATCTAAAAGATGATGTTATGCAAGTAAATAGATACCTAACATGTCACACTTTGAAATTGCGTACACGTGTGGAACGGCTCCAAACTATGGTACCTAAAAATCTCCATAGGGACACTTTAAAAACCTTTACAGGTTGCCATTTTAGAGTTACACAGGAAGTCTGGCACTAGAATTATTGCTCCCATTCTGATGTTCCTGGCCATAACTCACTTTGTGCACGAGCACGGGGACACTTTAAAATAAAAAAAATATTTTTTTTTCACTCTCTTTACTGAGACATCTGGGTTCCATTAGACCCCAGATCCCTCCTCTGCCCTTAAAAGTATCTGATCAAACTGAGATTGGTTTGATCAGATGTTTTCACAAGCCAGTAATGGCTTGTTATATCCTAGCAAAACAAGTGACAAAATACTCGCTTCTGGTTTCTTGGACCATAGAGATGATCAGGGACGTTCCGGTCCTCGGTCATCTCTATGGTAAGCCAGCATAACCACCGGCTTCAGTCTCGGGCTCCCCAGTGGAATCGGAGAGCCTGGAAAGGCGGCATGTAAAAGCAATCCAGCCGCCGCTAAGATTGTTTTTTCATTAACCACTTCACGTAAAATGTTGTACCCGTATGTTGGTACTTTGACGCTAGCTGCCATAACCCCAGTATTTTCAGGAATGGCGTGAGTTTCTCTTTAGGATAAAAGTGTTCTCTGATTCACCGCGAGAGCACTTTTATCGGTGACAGGAGTGGGTCCCGCTGCGCTCCATTCGTCTTCGCTGCTTACCGGGGCTGTCAGTAGTGGCGGAGTAACGATCGCGCCCACTCCCCTCACTACCTGGATGCAGAGTGAGGGGAAGATGGCTGCGGCTCGGCTCCATATCGGAGGGCAGAAGCGACATCAAACGTCACTTCCGTCCAATGCTCTTAAAGGAGAATTTTTTTATTTTATTTTTTTTTATTTTTATTTTTTTTATTGGATTTTAGTGTAAATATGAGATCTGAGGTCTTTTTGACCCCAGATCTTATATTTTACGAGTTCCTGTCATTCTTTTTTTTTTCTATTACAAGGGATGTTTACATTCCTTGTAATAGGAATAAAAGTGACCCAAATTTTTTTTTTTAAAAGGACAGTGTCAGAATAAAAAGTAAAATAAATAAGAAACCCAAAAAAGTTTTTTTAAAGTGCCCGGTCCTGATGAGCTCACGTGCAGAAGCACACATGTGAAGTATCGCAGACATCGTTAGAGCAATAATTTTAGCCCTAGACCTCCTCTGTAACTCAAAACTGGTAACCTGTAGACATTTTTTTTTTGCTGGCACAATAAACATTTTTTCTGATTTAAAAAAAAAAACTTGGGAAAGAGTCCCCATGCCTCTAAAAAAAATGCCATGGGGCGTTTACTCTTCAAAATGTGTTCATTTTGTGGGCATTTCTATTGTCCTAGTGCTCCAGGGTCTCCAAAATTCTGATAGGTAGTTAGGAAATTAGATGTGTAATTTATGCCTCTCTCATACACTCACTGCATAGTGTGCTCCCAGCACAGAAACTGGGCTCTCATGGGAACCCCCATTACTGTAGTAATAACTAAAAACTGGGAGTCCTAGTTCCTGATCCCCTTATTGCTTTGGTAGCCTCTGATTGGCTATTACAGTGATCACTTACTATGATTTACACTCTTTTTTCACACCTACCTCTTGGGTCGGGCCTTTTGGCTAGGACTAGAGGAATTTTTTATTCCTGGCCAGAAGACTGGCCATTGTATTGCACAATGGCACCTTATGCACTTTCTCCACTGTCCTTTCCCCCAGCTTTATGTTTGTTTGTCATGTTTGACTTTTTTTTGGTTAGTTGCCTTGTACACGTTTCACGTTTGATTAATAGGTTGTAGGTCCTCGGGCCTGCCATGAAACTCTTGGGAGGTGGTGGACATGGCCTTCTGGCTTAGTTTGCCCTTCTCTCATGGGGTCTTCCTTTGGGGGAGCCCCATCTAGTACTTGGGTTGGTCTGTTTTGGCAGACCTCCTAGAGAATGGGTTTTGGCCAGGTGGACCAGTGAAGTACCCCAGCCCTCGTCAAGAAACTTGCGCCCTGGGGGATTAGGGCTAGGGTCCTTTCACCTCAAAGGAGGGCTATGTGTACACCCTGTGCATGTCTTGTTTTTCACTTTTTGCTGTGCACTTTTTTTGAATCAGGTGGAGTCTAAGTGTGTTCACACACCATGGGCTTTAAAAAAATAAAAATACAAAAAAAGTGACCTCTGTGCTTTTTTCCTTCTGAATGGCGAGAAGGATACATTGTGGGGTTGATTTACTAAAACTGGAGCATGCAAAATCTGGTGAAGCTCTGCATAGAAACAAATCAGCTTCCAGGTTTTATTGTAAAAGCGTAAATGAACAAGCTGAAGTTAGAAGCTGATTGGCTACCATGCATGGCTGCACCAAACTTTGCACCCTCCACTTTTAGTCAACCAACCCATTTATGTTTTTCTTGCTAAAGGACAAAAAATGTAAACAGAAACAAATGTATGTTAAAAAAAAATATAGGGTTGGGGGTATACCATATATGGTATTGCTAAAATTGTCAGGAACAGGAGAATATATTTTGGCCTATGCTTTGGTGATCAGTTATAGTAATAGCAAGAAATATACAGCTAAATTATAAAAATATATTTTTTTACTATTTTGTGCCAAAAAAAAAAAAAGATATCAATTACCATTTAGCACTAAACGAAAGCCCAATTTTTTCAGAAAAAAAAACAAGGTACAGTATAATCCACCTGGATACACAAAGTAGTTGTGATATGTACAGTTTTACTAACATATGTCAAAGTTGCATCGTTTTGGGTTAATGATATGCCTGTTGTAGAATGGTGCCTATTTTAAATTAATGCCCCGCCCCTAATTAAAGTACATACATTGCCTAACTAGATGCTTACCTTGAATTTTTTTTTTTTTAATTGGTGGCAGCTATGCTCTCTATGTGGTTGGGCTATTGAAAAAGTCTCACACACACATTATAGTATCGTCATACTTGGAAGAAGTAGCAGAATGTGTTTTGTGGTGTCATTTTTAGTATGCCTATGCTGTGTGTTAGAAATATCTTATTGAACATGTTGTGTAATAAATACATTTTCATTTTCATTCTACATTTTCCAAAAACGTGTGGCAAACAAATGATTAAAGTAACTTAAGGCAAAAATAGGATTTTTATAACAGCTTATCTGTAAAAATCCTTTTCTTGGAGTACATCGTGGGACACAGAGCCTAAGTAATAACTTAATGGGTTATGGGCCACCTTCAGGTGATGACACTGATATACCCAATACAGGAAGTTCACTCCCCTATATAACCCCTCCTCCTTCCAGGAGCACATCAGCAAAGCAATATACTTAACCACTTTCAGACCGGACCATTTTGCTGGTCAATGACCAGAGGTCTTTTTACAATTTGGCACTGCGCTGCTTTAACTGGTAATTGCGCAGTCATGCAATGTTGTACCCAAACAAAATTTGCGTCCTTTTTTTCCCACAAATAGAGCTTTCTTTTAAAGGTATTTGACTGACTCTGCGATTTTTATTTTTTGCGATATAAACGTAAAAAGACCGCAAATTTTGAAAAAAAATGATATTTTCTACTTTTTGTTATTAGAAAAATCCAATAAACTCAATTTTAGTCATACATTTAGGCCAAAATGTATTCAGCCACATGTCTTTGGTTAAAAAAAAGTCAATAACTGTATATTTATTGGTTTGCGCAAAAGTTGTCACATCTACAAACTAAGGTACGTTTTCTGGAATTTACGCAGCTTTTAGTTTATGACTGCCTATCTCATTTCTTGAGGTGCTAAAATGGCAGGGCAGTACAAAACCCCCCCAAATGACCCCATTTTGGAAATTAGACACCCTAAGGAAATTGATAAGAGGCATGTTGAGCCCATTGAATATTTAATTTTTTTGCCTCAAGCGATTGAATAATGACAAAAAAAAAATTTTTTTTTTTTTTTTTACACAAAGTTGTCACTAAATGATATATTGCTCACACATGCCATGGTTATATGTGGAATTGTACCCCAAAATACATTCTGCTGCTTCTCCTGAGTACGGGGATACCACATGTGGTCGACTTTTTGGAAGCCTAGCCGCGTACGGGGCCCCGAAAGCTAAGCACCGCCTTCAGGATTTCTAAGGGCATACATTTGTAATTTCACTCCTCACTACCTATCACAGTTTTGAAGGCCATAAAATGCCAATATGGCACAAAACCCCCACAAATGACCCCATTTTAGAAAGTAGACACCCCAAGCTATTTGCTGAGAGGCATGTTGAGTCCATGGAATATTTTATATTTGGCACAAGTTGCGGGAAAATTACAAACTTTTATTTATTTTTATTTCACAAAGTTGTCACTAAATGATATATTGCTCACACATGCTATGGGCATATGTGAAATGACACCCCAAAATAAGTTCTGCTGCTTCTCCTGAGTACGGGGATACCACATATGTGGGACTTTTTGGGAGCCTAGCCGCGTACGGGGCCCCGAAAACCAAGCACCGCCTTCAGGCTTTCTAAGGGCGTAAATTTTTGACTTCACTCCTCACTACCTATTACAGTTTTGAAGGCCATAAAATGCCAAGATGGCACAAAACCCCCACAAATGACCCCATTTTAGAAAGTAGACACCCCAAGCTATTTGCTGAGAGGCATGTTGAGTCCATGGAATATTTTATATTTTGCCACAAGTTGCGGGAAAATTACAAACTTTTTTTTTTTTTTTTTTTTTCACAAAGTTGTCACTAAATGATATATTGCTCACGCATGCCATGGGCATATGTGAAATGACACCCCAAAATAAATTCTGCTGCTTCTCCTGAGTACGGGGATACCACATATGTGGGACTTTTTGGGAGCCTAGCCGCGTACGGGGCCCCGAAAACCAAGCACCGCCTTCAGGCTTTCTAAGGGCGTTACAGTTTTGAAGGCCATAAAATGCCAAGATGGCACAAACCCCCCCCCCCCCAATGACCCCATTTTGGAAAGTAGACACCCCTAAATTTAGGGGTACACTAGTGAGACTAGGTAATAAATGGCGGGTGCCCTGAAACTATAAAAAAATAACTAACCAACCAGCGTCACCTGTAACAGTTATATGGTGATCACTGGTGAAAGGGTTAACTAGGGGGCAATCAGGGGGCTTTATGCGGTAGTATATGGGGGTCCCTGGCGCTATAAAAAGCTGCGGCGAATCTAAATACCTACCTGCCTAACTAGCGTCACCTGTGACACTAATACAGCGATCAGAAAAACGATCGCTTATTAGGCTGGGTTCACACTGGAGCGATGCGGGAACGCCACGAATCCGCGGCGGGTTCCCGCATCGCATGCCTCCCGGCGGCAGTTCACACTGCCCTATGCAAACTGCTGGGAGTGTCAGTGAAATGTTAATGACACCCCCAGATCAGTTCGCATATCGCAGTGCGATCTGCAACCTCAGATCGCATGGTGTGAACACCCATGCGATCCGATTCTGCTGCGGACCAAAAAAAGGGTCCCGTGCGAGTTTGCGGCGGGTGCAGCGCGAATTCAGCCATACTATCTGTATGGCTGAACTCGAATCGCACAGAGATCGGATGTGATTTGCACTGCAGTGCGGTGCGAATCACATCCGTTCTCATAAACTGCTGCAATGTGAACCCAGCCTTAGTGACACTGGCGATGGGGGGTGATCACAGGGTTAAACCTTTATTGGGGGGGTTAGGGGGGTACCTTAGAACTAAAGGGGGCTAACCCTAACTGCCCTAACCGTTATTACAGTCACAAATGACACCAATGCAAAAAAAAAAAAAAATGCAATTGGTGTCACTGTGACTGGGGGGGCAGGGGTAATTGGGGGGTGAAGGGGGGGTGTGAGTGTGCCTGGCATGTTCTACTGTGTAGTGTCGTGTTGGTGCAACTCACCGATCCTCTCTCCTCGGTGCCGGAACGAAAAATACCGACACGGAGGAGAGATTACATCACTTCCTCTGCCTGTGTTTACATTACAGGAGAGGAAGTGATGCAATGCTTCACTTCCATTCGTCAGGAGCGATCGCGAGGGGGTGGCCATGAATGAATGGCCGCCCTCTCATCCTGGATCTCTCCTGCATGAATACCGACCGCCGCTGGCACCGGGGGGGGGGGGGGCCCGTACAGGTACACCCATATGCCTGCCCGTGCCATTCTGTCGATGTATATCGTCGTACGGCGGTTGGCAAGTGGTTAAACCCTATAAAAGAGGGGAGGGACCTCTGTGTCCCATGATGTACTCCAAGATTGAGAGAGTCTGAATCACCTTCTTCATAACCCCTGCCATGGTGGTTGGGTCTGGCACTCAGGTGGTCTGTAGTTTTCTTCTCCTTTGACAGGACAATGATATTTTTTGGATCATTATGGGTCATATTGTATTATGATGTTCATGCCTACAATATCTTACAGTGCTGAATAAAGAGGGTGACTTGGTTCAGCCTACTTCACTTTTGCTCATTAATCTAGAACACTCCTCAGTTTAATGTTTGACTATCTTTGGTTGATATATGGCAGTACATTTTGACCTTTCTCTATATGTTAACTCAGAGTTAAAATACCTTTGAACTGGCAGTAATTCTTTTAAAATCTCTCGCAACAATAGCAAATGATTTTGAGTGGTGAGAACTACCCGATCTGATGCATGTCCGAAAGCTTTCCTGAAATAGGTACATAAGGGCCATACTGCCAAATAAGTGTTGTAACTTCTTTATTGAATTTCCCCCCAGAGTGTTTCAATTGTTTGCAAAAATTAAATCAGAGCTAAACTTAGTGAACATATGTTAATCTTTATGCTGTTAGCATTGGCAAATAGATAGGAAAGTGAGGAAAACAATTATTTGATCCCCTGCAGATTTTGTAAGTTTGCCCACTTACAAAAAAAAAAAAGGGGTCTGTCATTTTTATCATAGGTGTATTTTAAATGATAGAGACAGAATATCAACCACAAAATCCAGAAAAAAACATAAAACAAATGCTAAAAATTGGGTTGCAGTTCAGTGAGCCCCATCCATTGGCTCCTCAATGTGGCAAAGTCAGCATGTAACTTCAGCAGAGAAACAGCCCCAAAGCATAATGTTTCCACCTCCAAATGACCCCATTTTGGAAATTAGACACCCTAAGGAAATTGATAAGAGGCATGTTGAGCCCATTGAATATTTAATTTTTTTGCCTCAAGCGATTGAATAATGACAAAAAAAAATTTTTTTTTTTTTTTTTTACACAAAGTTGTCACTAAATGATATATTGCTCACACATGCCATGGTTATATGTGGAATTGTACCCCAAAATACATTCTGCTGCTTCTCCTGAGTACGGGGATACCACATGTGGTCGACTTTTTGGAAGCCTAGCCGCGTACGGGGCCCCGAAAGCTAAGCACCGCCTTCAGGATTTCTAAGGGCATACATTTGTAATTTCACTCCTCACTACCTATCACAGTTTTGAAGGCCATAAAATGCCAATATGGCACAAAACCCCCACAAATGACCCCATTTTAGAAAGTAGACACCCCAAGCTATTTGCTGAGAGGCATGTTGAGTCCATGGAATATTTTATATTTGGCACAAGTTGCGGGAAAATTACAAACTTTTATTTATTTTTATTTCACAAAGTTGTCACTAAATGATATATTGCTCACACATGCTATGGGCATATGTGAAATGACACCCCAAAATAAGTTCTGCTGCTTCTCCTGAGTACGGGGATACCACATATGTGGGACTTTTTGGGAGCCTAGCCGCGTACGGGGCCCCGAAAACCAAGCACCGCCTTCAGGCTTTCTAAGGGCGTAAATTTTTGACTTCACTCCTCACTACCTATTACAGTTTTGAAGGCCATAAAATGCCAAGATGGCACAAAACCCCCACAAATGACCCCATTTTAGAAAGTAGACACCCCAAGCTATTTGCTGAGAGGCATGTTGAGTCCATGGAATATTTTATATTTTGCCACAAGTTGCGGGAAAATTACAAACTTTTTTTTTTTTTTTTTTTTTTCACAAAGTTGTCACTAAATGATATATTGCTCACGCATGCCATGGGCATATGTGAAATGACACCCCAAAATAAATTCTGCTGCTTCTCCTGAGTACGGGGATACCACATATGTGGGACTTTTTGGGAGCCTAGCCGCGTACGGGGCCCCGAAAACCAAGCACCGCCTTCAGGCTTTCTAAGGGCGTTACAGTTTTGAAGGCCATAAAATGCCAAGATGGCACAAACCCCCCCCCCCCCAAATGACCCCATTTTGGAAAGTAGACACCCCTAAATTTAGGGGTACACTAGTGAGACTAGGTAATAAATGGCGGGTGCCCTGAAACTATAAAAAAATAACTAACCAACCAGCGTCACCTGTAACAGTTATATGGTGATCACTGGTGAAAGGGTTAACTAGGGGGCAATCAGGGGGCTTTATGCGGTAGTATATGGGGGTCCCTGGCGCTATAAAAAGCTGCGGCGAATCTAAATACCTACCTGCCTAACTAGCGTCACCTGTGACACTAATACAGCGATCAGAAAAACGATCGCTTATTAGGCTGGGTTCACACTGGAGCGATGCGGGAACGCCACGAATCCGCGGCGGGTTCCCGCATCGCATGCCTCCCGGCGGCAGTTCACACTGCCCTATGCAAACTGCTGGGAGTGTCAGTGAAATGTTAATGACACCCCCAGATCAGTTCGCATATCGCAGTGCGATCTGCAACCTCAGATCGCATGGTGTGAACACCCATGCGATCCGATTCTGCTGCGGACCAAAAAAAGGGTCCCGTGCGAGTTTGCGGCGGGTGCAGCGCGAATTCAGCCATACTATCTGTATGGCTGAACTCGAATCGCACAGAGATCGGATGTGATTTGCACTGCAGTGCGGTGCGAATCACATCCGTTCTCATAAACTGCTGCAATGTGAACCCAGCCTTAGTGACACTGGCGATGGGGGGTGATCACAGGGTTAAACCTTTATTGGGGGGGTTAGGGGGGTACCTTAGAACTAAAGGGGGCTAACCCTAACTGCCCTAACCGTTATTACAGTCACAAATGACACCAATGCAAAAAAAAAATGCAATTGGTGTCACTGTGACTGGGGGGGCAGGGGTAATTGGGGGGTGAAGGGGGGGTGTGAGTGTGCCTGGCATGTTCTACTGTGTAGTGTCGTGTTGGTGCAACTCACCGATCCTCTCTCCTCGGTGCCGGAACGAAAAATACCGACACGGAGGAGAGATTACATCACTTCCTCTGCCTGTGTTTACATTACAGGAGAGGAAGTGATGCAATGCTTCACTTCCATTCGTCAGGAGCGATCGCGAGGGGGTGGCCATGAATGAATGGCCGCCCTCTCATCCTGGATCTCTCCTGCATGAATACCGACTGCCGCTGGCACCGGGGGGGGGGGGGGCCCGTACAGGTACACCCATATGCCTGCCCGTGCCATTCTGTCGATGTATATCGTCGTACGGCGGTTGGCAAGTGGTTAAACCCTATAAAAGAGGGGAGGGACCTCTGTGTCCCATGATGTACTCCAAGATTGAGAGAGTCTGAATCACCTTCTTCATAACCCCTGCCATGGTGGTTGGGTCTGGCACTCAGGTGGTCTGTAGTTTTCTTCTCCTTTGACAGGACAATGATATTTTTTGGATCATTATGGGTCATATTGTATTATGATGTTCATGCCTACAATATCTTACAGTGCTGAATAAAGAGGGTGACTTGGTTCAGCCTACTTCACTTTTGCTCATTAATCTAGAACACTCCTCAGTTTAATGTTTGACTATCTTTGGTTGATATATGGCAGTACATTTTGACCTTTCTCTATATGTTAACTCAGAGTTAAAATACCTTTGAACTGGCAGTAATTCTTTTAAAATCTCTCGCAACAATAGCAAATGATTTTGAGTGGTGAGAACTACCCGATCTGATGCATGTCCGAAAGCTTTCCTGAAATAGGTACATAAGGGCCATACTGCCAAATAAGTGTTGTAACTTCTTTATTGAATTTCCCCCCAGAGTGTTTCAATTGTTTGCAAAAATTAAATCAGAGCTAAACTTAGTGAACATATGTTAATCTTTATGCTGTTAGCATTGGCAAATAGATAGGAAAGTGAGGAAAACAATTATTTGATCCCCTGCAGATTTTGTAAGTTTGCCCACTTACAAAAAAAAAAAAAGGGGTCTGTCATTTTTATCATAGGTGTATTTTAAATGATAGAGACAGAATATCAACCACAAAATCCAGAAAAAAACATAAAACAAATGCTAAAAATTGGGTTGCAGTTCAGTGAGCCCCATCCATTGGCTCCTCAATGTGGCAAAGTCAGCATGTACCTTCAGCAGAGAAACAGCCCCAAAGCATAATGTTTCCACCTCCGTGCTTGACTATAGAGATGATGTTCTTAAGCTCCCAGTCAGCATTTTTATTCCTCCAAACACGGCGAGTCAAGTTAATGCCAAAGAGCTCAATTTTGGTCTCAACACACAGAACTTTATCCCAATCCTTCTCTGAATCATTTAGATGTTCATTGACATGACTGTACATGTACCTCCTTGAGGAGGGGGACTCGTCGTGTTTGGAGGAAGAAAAATTATGACTATTAGCCTAAGAACACCAGCCCTACAGTCCAGGGCCGTCTTTAATATTGATTGGACCCTGGGCAAAAATAATCCATTAGTACCAGATATCGGGACACAGCACAGGACTAAAACTTCAAGGGACAAGGGAATTTAAACTGGGATAGTTGGCAAGTATGAGGCAGCTGCTTTGGGCCCCCAACAATGACAGGTGCCCAGGGCAGCTGCCCCTTTTGCCCTGCCTTAAAGTCGGCCCTGCTACAGTCAAGCAGACCGACTGACTTTGCTGCATTGAGAGGCCAATGGACGGGGAATTGTATTGTAAAATCTTGGATGAGAACCTTCTTCCCTCAGCCAGAACACTGAAGATGGGTCATCGGTGGGTCTTTCAGCATGATAATGACCCAAAACACGCCACAAAGGCAACCAAGAAGCACATTAAGGTCATGGAGTGGCCAAGCCAGTCTCTAGACCTTTATCCTATAGAAAATGTATGGAGGGAGCTTAAACTTCGAGTTGCCAAGCGACAGCCAGAAAACCTTAAGGATTTAGAGAAGATCTATAAAAAAAGTGTCCCAAAACCCCCCTGACGTGTGCAAACTTGGTCAGAACTACAAGAAAAGTCTTACCTCTGTGCTTGCCAATAAGGGTTTCTCCACCAAGTACTAAGTCATGTTTTTCTTAGGGATCAAATACTTATTTTACTCACTGAACTGCAAGTTTATAACATTTGTATCATGTGGTTTTTTTTTTCTAGATTTTTTTTTAATATTCTGTCTCTATCATTTGATGCATAGATTTTCTACTAAAACAATTTTGTAACATTTAAGGCTGGCTGCTGTGTATGCACAGTGCACATTCTTGGAACTTCTAGGTTGCATTATCACTGGCCAGCCATTGGGGAATAAGGAAGACACCAACTTTGAAAGAAAACTGAGAAGATGATAGTTTTTTTGTTGTTGTTGTAATGTTTAAAAAAAGAACATAGTTTACCTTCCATAGCCCCTGTAATAAATGGCTAGTCTTCATGTTTTACTATCGATGCTATGAGGACTTACAACCACTAGATGGCATTTGAACACCTGGCTAATGCTGTTCCGGAATGCCAACTTGTCACTACAAAATGTGTATATACAATAGTTCTACTCTACTTCTTGCCTTATAAGCATTGTAATTGGTAGAACCAGCTGGAAGAGCCATTTAAGAGAAACTTTATTTTATTCAAAGTGAAATCACAAAGTAAATCCAATAACAAGTAACAAATGAGTGTATTATAAACAGAGAAAGTGATAAAGACGGCACCCATATGTAAAATTTCCCTGTGTCTGGATGAACCGCACAATGAGGACAAAGACTAATGGAAATGTGTTCTGTATGTATAATAGAAGGCAGACATGACCCTTTTTCTGTTTTGTAAACCCCAGAACCATGACGCATATCTGCCATGGGAGCAAAGAAAAACACATTTTCTAAATACAGCGCGCAAAAAAAAAAAAGCCGGAGATAGAAACAAGACTCTGCGCTCCCCCGCGTATTATAGTCCCCCAGCTTTAATTCTTGTGGTTGATGACTGATTAGAGAGGTAAAATTAGGTCAGGTTTTGGTTGTGAACAATGTGAGGAAGAACATATCCTCTGGTAGGGGTAACTTCCAGCTGCTCCTTCAGTAATTGTGGGATTTTGCTTGCTACATTTCCAAATTTATTGCAGTCTAGAGCTAAACATAAACTGACTCAGTGCCCCAGACATTGACCCCAAAGGTCATTCACATACTAAAGTGTAATTACAGTCCAGGCCTGCCTTTTCCCCAGTGTGGAAACTGATTAATAAATGTATAAATCCTGAATCTTAAGGCTTAACTCCAGGAAGATACAAAAACACAATTTATTTTCCAATTATAATTTGATTAACAAAAACTAATCAAATACATGCAGCATGCCAAAGTACCTTAAAGCTGAACTATATTTTCCGTGGCTCCAGCGATGCAGTGTCCCCGTCACCTCGAGAGTTCAGTGAAATGAGACATTGGACAATGGTGAACAGGCACGTAACTTTAATGCAGAAGAGACCTACTTTGGCATTAAAATTCCCGTCTTCTCGCTTGTTTTTAATTGTGGCCTAAAGTTCCACTTTAAGGTCCCATTCACACGAGCTAATGGGGCTCTTTGAGATTAGATGTGGGAGACCCAGTGGGGATTCTCAGGGATTAACTTTGCAGGTAATCACTCCTCTGAACCTAAACAGCCTCATTTACAAAGGTGAATGGTACCTAAGCTGATCACCAGCCACAAATAACTAAATAAAATGAATACCTTATTAAAAGATAAAATTATAAAACTAGTCATTGCTGCAATATTCACTTTCAATCAATCCTGAGATTTCCCCAGTAATACTTTTTTTCTGCCACTAGATGTCTGTAGTCTGAGTTATTTAACCGCCCAAGTCATCTTGAACCCGCTCCAACCTGTAACTGGACAGTGAAAGAAAGCAGCACAGGAATTAGCTCATCATTCTGTCACATGCTTCTTATCAGCACAAAAACTGATTGGCTCCTTGTGCTGCTACTTTCTCACACAATCCAACCCTACTGTACAGGTTTTGCAAGAGGGTGATACTAGGACCAATGATGCACTGATGATTACAGAGCTACATTGATTTATGTCTTTTGTATCTGCCTATAGTTCAGCTTTAATCTGTCCAGATACAAATCTTTTGTAATCCTTGTATTGCAGCACTTAAACTTGGAAAGGGAAGGACAGCTTTGTAGCCTAAACAGACTCTATGCAGCCATTCTCAACCAGGGTTCTGTGAAACCCCAGGGTTCCTCCAGAGGTTGCTAGGGGTCCCTTAATTTATGGCTGATTGATTTCCTATTTTGATGGTGCCTGGATTGTACCATGTCCAATGCCACTTGGCATAGCCAGCTTCGTGACACCAATGATCTTTTTTGCGGTCGGTAAGGGTGGCATTCTTTCCACTGACTACCAATGTATGCAGCATTTTTCCCAATGCCCCCTCCTTTGAATTGATTTTAGCAGGGGTTCCCTGAGACCTAAAAATTATCTCACGTGTTCTTTTGGGTTAAAGGGGTTCTAAAAGGCTGCTCTGCTATACATGGTTATTCAAAAAGATGGGGCAAATTTCAAACTATTTTTGGATTTTTATTTCAAACAAACCGAAGGGATAGAAGGGGAGATGTGTATAATAATGGATAATGGGAGGTTGAAAGTTAAAAACCCGCCTAGAAATGCCATTCAGGAACACTAATGTTATGCCGCGTACACACAATCGAATTGTCCGGCGTACTTAGTCCGGCAAACAATCCGGCGGATAGTCCGGCGGACTTTCTACCGAATGGACTTGGCCACACACAGACACACGGAAAGTCTGGCGATTGCTAGCGCTGTGACGTACAGCACGTACGACGGGACTAGAAAAAGGAAGTTCAATAGCCAGTAGCCAATAGCTTCCTTTTCGTACTTGCTTCTGAGCATGCGTCATTCTTAGTCTGCCGGACTAGCATACTCACGAACGTATTGTCTGCTGAAAAATAAATTCTGCTGCTTCTCCTGAGTACGGGGATACCACATGTGTGGGATTTTTTGGGAGCCTAGCTGCGTACGGGGCCCCGAAAGCCAAGAACCGCCTTCAGGCTTTCTAAGGGCGTAAATTTTTGATTTCACTCCTCACTACATATTACAGTTTTGAAGGCCATAAAATGCCAAGATGGCACAAAACCCCCACAAATGACCCCATTTTAGAAAGTAGACACCCCAAGCTATTTGCTAAGAGGCATGTTGAGTCCATGGATTATTTTATATTTTGCCACAAGTTGCGGGAAAATTACAAACTTTTATTTTTTTTTATTTTTTTTTCACAAAGTTGTCACTAAATGATATATTGCTCACACATGCCAGGGGCATATGTGAAATGACACCCCAAAATAAATTCTGCTGCTTCTCCTGAGTATGGGGGTACCACATGTGTGGGACTTTTTGGGAGCCTAGTCGCGTACGGGGCCCCGAAAACCAAGCACCGCCTTCAGGATTTCTAAGGGTGTAAATTTTTGATTTCACTCCTCACTACCTATCGCAGTTTTGAAGGCCATAAAATGCCAAGATGGCACAAAACCCCCACAAATGACCCCATTTTGGAAAGTAGACACCCCAAGCTATTTGTCGAGAGGCATGGTGAGTATTTTGCAGCTCTCATTTGTTTTTGAAAATGAAGAAAAAAAAAATAATGTATATTTTTTTTCTTTTTTTCAATTTTCAAAACTTTGTGACAAAAATGAAGGTCTGCAAAATACTCACCATACCTCTTGGCAAATAGCTTGGGGTGTCTCCTTTCCAAAATTGGGTCACTTGGGGAGATTTTGTGCTATCTGGGCATTCCATGGCCTCCGAAACTGTGATAGGCAGTGAGGAGGTTTTGAACTGTCCTGGCATTTTATGCACAACATTTAGAAGCTTATGTCACACATCACCCACTCTTCTAACCACTTGAAGAAAAAGCCCTTTCTGACACTTTTTGTTTACATGAAAAAATATTTTTTTTGCAAGAAAATTACTTTGAACCCCCAAACATGAAGTTTTTTTTTTAAAGCAAAAGCCCTACAGATTAAAATGGTGGGTGTTTCATTTTTTTTTTCACACGGTATTTGCGCAGCGATTTTTCGAACGCATTTTTGGGGGAAAAAACACACTTTTTTATTTTAGTGCACTAAAAATCACTATATTGCCCAAATGTTTGATGAAATAAAAAATATGATCTTAGGCCGAGTACATGGATACCAAACACAACATGCTTTGAAATTGCGCAGAAACGTGCAGCGGCGACAAACTACATACATTTTTAAAAGCCTTTAAATGCCTTTACAGGTGACCACTTTAGATTTACGGAGGAGGTCTCCTGCTAAAATGAGTACCATCGATCTGACCTTCTTGGTGATACCTCACATGCATGGTGCAATTGCTGTTTACATATGACACCAGACCGACGCTTGCGTTCGACGTTGCGCCTTAGCAGGGGGGACAGGGGTGTTTTTTTTGTTTTGTTTTATTATTATTTATTTTGCTTTTTTATTTTATTTTTAAACTGTTCCTTTCATTTATATATTTTTTTTTATGATTTTTATTGTTATCTCAGGGAATGTAAATATCCCCCATGATTGCAATAGGTAGTGACAGGTACTCTTTTTTGAAAAAATTAGGGTCTATCAGACCCTAGATCTCTCCTCTGTCCTCAAAGCATCTGACCACACCAAGATCGGTGTGATAAAATGCTTTCCCAATTTCCCAATGGTGCTGTTTACATCCCGCAAAATCTAAGTCATGAAATGCTCGTAGCTTCCGGTTTCTTAGGCCATAGAGATGATTGGAGCCATTCTGGTCTCTGATCAGCTCTATGGTCAGCTGGCGGAACCACAGGCTGCATTCTCAGGTTCCCTGTTGGGACAGGAGAGCCTGAGAAAACCATGGAAGATGGTGGGGGGGGGGGGGCATTCCCTCCCACTGCTTGTAAAAGTAGTCTAGAGGCTAATTAGCCACTAGGATTGCTTTTACATAAAAGCAGACCGCTGGCTGAAAAGAATGATACCAAGATGATACCTAAACCTGCAGGCATCATTCTGGTATAAGCACTCAAAGTCCAGCAACATACCAGTATGTTGCTGGAACTGGTTGGGCATATATTGTAATTTTTTTTTTCATGCAGCCTGTGGGCTGAACGAAAAAAAAATATTGATCGGTGGGTATGCCCACCATTAGAATACCTCCCTTCATCCACCCACTTCTAATGGTGGGCATACATGCACCATTTATATATGCCGAAGCATGGGGGCATCCTCCCGCAAAAGGTAGGAGCAGATCGCTCCTCCACCCCTTATGCCCCCATGCTTCGGCATATATGCTCTTTTTTAACTGTGGTGGTGAAATCACCTCCGACAGCGCTGGAGTCGCGGCTTTATGTATCGTGGGAGCAAGCGCTGTTGCTGTCAAGATAAATAAATCCACGCTACAGCTGAATGGCGTACCTGAAAACAAAAAATGGTTAACAATAAAACATTGCAAAATAGAATACAGTACAAAGGAGCAGAACAATAGAGAGAGAATAGAGAGAGAGAGAACAATAACGACAACTATTTTTGTTTTTTTTATTTTATATTTTTTTTGTTTTTTTATTTTTTTTACTCTTTTTTTTTAAACACTTTTTAATGTAACTTTGAGGCCGCGTACACACGCGTGGGACTGTTCGCCCAACTTTGTCCGTCAAACAGTTTCGGCAAACAGTCCGCTCAAAATTAGCATGGACGGACATGGCCACACACGACGGACGAACAGTTTGCTGAAACCGTGCGCGATGACGTATGTCACGTACGACGGGACTAGAAATAGGAGGTCCAAGGCCCAGCAAAGCACCCTTTGGGCTCCTTCTGCTGACTTTGCGTTAGTAGAAGTTTGGTTAGAGACGATTCGCGCTTTTCAGACTCCAGCTTAATTTGTCCGTTCACTGCGGCGCAGTCTACCTGTGAGGTTTGTATCTGTCTTTCGGTACGCGTGGATCAGTTGTACCTGTTATTAGGCGCTTCTGGTCCGCTCTATTCTGGGTTTCAGGTCGTTCTTCATAGGTCTGGCTGTTCTTCAGTGCGTTCAGTTGAGCTTGTCTGTCCAGCCGACCGTTTCAAAGCCATGGAGTGTGGACGTACTCGGGAACGAGTTCGTGCTATATGGGGGCTTGGTGTTGGGGTTAATACTTTGACCCGAGCCCAGTCTGTTAACAGGGTGAGGAGGAGTTCATGGACAAAGAATTGGTTGCGCCAGCGTGACCAATTCTCTCATATGTCTTTACTCCGTGAGATCCGTGAGAATAATCCTGATGATTTCAGGAATTATCTCAGGATGACGGACCCCGTTTTTCACCGTCTGCTGGCTTTGCTGACCCCTTATATCAGCAGGCAGGATACCTGCATGCGGCAAGCCATCACTCCGGAGCAGAGGCTCGTCGCCACGTTGCGCTACTTGGCGACAGGGAGAAGCCTTCAGGACCTCAAGTTCTCGACAGGCATCTCCCCCCAGGCTCTGGGGATCATTATTCCAGAGACCTGTTCTGCCATTATTCGGGTCCTGCAGAAGGAATATATTAAGGTAAGTTTGTTATTTTAATATTGCATTATATGTTTGTATTAATTTCATCATGACTTTTAATATCCATGACAGGAATATGATGTGAATGTCCCCTTTATATGAATGCATGCACTTTTTTTTTATTTGGTGTCATTTTTTTTTCTTTAAATGTTTTTTTTTTTTTGGTGTCATTTTTTTTTCTTTAAATGTTTTTTTTTTTTTTTGTGTCATTTTTTTGTAGCTTTTTACCTTTTTTGTGTATACATCCTGTGTGTGGGGAGAGAGAGAGAGATATAGAGAGAGAGATATAGAGAGAGATATAGAGAGAGAGATATAGAGAGAGAGATATAGAGAGAGAGAGATAGAGAGAGAGAGATAGAGAGAGAGAGATATATAGAGAGAGAGATATAGAGAGAGAGATATAGAGAGAGAGATATAGAGAGAGAGATAGATAGAGAGAGATATAGAGATAGATATAGATAGATAGATAGATAGAGATATATAGATATATAGATATATAGATAGAGATATGGATTGTCAACTCATTAATTTAATTATTCCCCCCACTCAAATTTGGTTCATGTGTTGTATACTTAGTAATTAGTCCCCCCCCCCACCCCACTTACCCACCTAATTTATGTCCCCTGGTCCATCAGAGGGCTGATTAATCTGTGAATTGGTCCGCCTACTTTTTTTTTTCTTTTTTTTTTTTGGTGTCTTTTTTTTTTCTTTAAATGTTTTTTTGTTTTGTGTCATTTTTTTTTTCTTTAAATGTGTTTTTTTTTTTGTGTCATTTTTTTTTTAGCTTTTTACCTTTTTTGTGTATACACCCTGTGTGGAGAGAGAGAGAGAGATATATAGAGAGAGATATATAGAGAGAGATATATAGAGAGACATATATAGAGAGAGATATATAGAGAGAGATATGGATTGTCAACTCATTAATTATTCCCCCCACTCAAATTTGGTTCATGCGTTGTATACTTAGTAATTAGTCCCCACCCCACTCAAATTTGGTTCATGCGTTGTATACTTAGTAATTAGTCCCCACCCCACTCAAATTTGGTTCATGCGTTGTATACTTAGTAATTAGTCCCCACCCCACTCAAATTTGGTTCATGTGTTGTATACTTAGTAATTAGTCCCCACCCCACTCAAATTTGGTTCATGTGTTGTATACTTAGTAATTAGTCCCCACCCCACTCAAATTTGGTTCATGTGTTGTATACTTAGTAATTAGTCCCCACCCCACTCAAATTTGGTTCATGTGTTGTATACTTAGTAATTAGTCCCCACCCCACTCAAATTTGGTTCATGTGTTGTATACTTAGTAATTAGTCCCCACCCCACTCAAATTTGGTTCATGTGTTGTATACTTAGTAATTAGTCCCCACCCCACTCAAATTTGGTTCATGTGTTGTATACTTAGTAATAAGTCCCCACCCCACTCAAATTTGGTTCATGTGTTGTATACTTAGTAATTAGTCCCCACCCCACTCAAATTTGGTTCATGTGTTGTATACTTAGTAATTAGTCCCCACCCCACTCAAATTTGGTTCATGTGTTGTATACTTAGTAATTAGTCCCCACCCCACTCAAATTTGGTTCATGTGTTGTATACTTAGTAATTAGTCCCCACCCCACTCAAATTTGGTTCATGTGTTGTATACTTAGTAATTAGTCCCCACCCCACTCAAATTTGGTTCATGTGTTGTATACTTAGTAATTAGTCCCCACCCCACTCAAATTTGGTTCATGTGTTGTATACTTAGTAATAAGTCCCCACCCCACTCAAATTTGGTTCATGTGTTGTATACTTAGTAATTAGTCCCCCCCCCCACCCCACTTACCCACCTAATTTATGTCCCCTGGTCCATCAGAGGGCTGATTAATCTGTGAATTGGTCCGCCTACTTTTTTTTTTTTCTTGGCAGAAAACAAATTAGCAAGATTTCTGTTTAACTGTTGTTCCAAAATGTTTTTGAATTTTCTTTGTTATGAATTGTTTTTATTTAATGACTAATTTTTTTTTTTTTGTTTTTTTTTTTTGTTTCAGCTTCCTTCAACGCCACAGGAATGGCAGACTGTGGCTTCCCAGTTCGCTGCCCGTTGGGACTTCCCCAACTGCGGAGGGGCCATCGACGGGAAACATGTGAGGATTGTGCCCCCACCCCATTCGGGGTCCTACTATTGGAATTATAAGGGGTTCCATAGTGTGGTGCTAATGGCGGTGGTGTCGGCACAATGTGACTTCCTTTATGTGGATGTGGGGAAGAACGGCCGGATGTCTGACGGAGGAGTCTTTAGGCAGACCGAGTTCTGCCACCGTCTTACCACTGGTGGCCTGGACTTGCCACCAGATGCCGAAAATGTGGAGGGGCTCCCGTTTGTTTTTCTGGCTGATGAAGCGTTTGGTCTGAGTGAACATCTCATGAGACCCTTCCCCCAAAGGACCCTCACCCCGGAGAGGAGGATGTTTAATTACCGGCTGGCCAGAGCAAGAAGGGTTGTGGAGAGTGCCTTTGGCATTATGGCCAGCCGGTTCCGTCTGTTGCTGACAGCCATTAACCTGGCAGAATATAAACTCAACTATGTTATTCTGTGCTGCTGCATTCTTCACAATTTTTTAAGGAAATTTTCTGGTAACCAGTACCTGCAGCCTATTGGGCCTGAGGCCGGACTCAGGCTTCCAGAACTGACAGGGCTGGATCATGCCCTTCCTGGCTTAGCCCCCCAAACAGCACGTGAGGTGCGTGACCGCTATGTCAGCTATTTTAATGGTAGGGGGGCTATTCCAATGCCAGCTGACCAATAAAAAATTTTTTTTTCTTGAAATATGTCTTGTCTGTTCAAATTTTTAAGTTTGGTTCTTGTTTGCTTTTCACGTTGCTTGTATCCTACATTGACCTAATTCAGGGATATGCAATTGGCCAACCTCCGGCTGGTGCAAAACTACAAGTCAATCATGCCTCTGGGTCTCATGCTTGTGGCTGTCAGTCTTGCTATGCTTCATGGGACTTGTAGTTCTGCAACAGCTGGATTTCCACTAATTGCATATTCCTGTCCTAGTGCATTTGTATAGCAAAGTGGTTTTTGACAATAGGAAATAAGGCCCTTTGTGACAGAAAACACAAAATGACTTTCCAAACTGGTATTGAGTATTGAAAGAAGTAGACACACACATATTTTTTTATTTTTTTGATTTTTTAATAGTGCACATTCCAACCAGTGCCTCTTATTTAGATCTTTTTTTTTGTGTTTTTTTTTTAATTCTTTTTATTTTTATTTTTTTTGTGAAATTGGTTTTTAAAAAATAATTTTTTTTATATTTTTTTTTTTTGTTTTTATAAATTTTTTTTTTTTTTTTCTTTTTTTTTTTTTTTTTGGTAAACATAGAAATATATAAATATATCAAAAATGCAATTATCACAAAAATTTAAAATAATAAAATCAGATTTTTAACTATTTACATAAAACAAGGGGTAAAGCCAAATTTTGAAGATGCACACCAAAAATTGGTAATGTCAACATGTGCTATGTACCATCATGAGTGATCAATGGACGTGTTTGGTGTGTGCAATCCCTTCCTCTCTCATACTAGAAGGAGGAAGGGTTTGCAAACACCAAATGCGTCCATTGCGATCCTCTGATGGCACATAGCACATGTTGACACACCGTGTGCATCTTCAAAATTTGGCCTCTAAAAATCAACTAAAAACCTTAAAAACGTTTTGGCAAGGAAATGAAGGACATGATCGATTGTGTTTTAGGGGAAAAGGGGCTTATATTCTCCCTAAAACATCGATCATGTCCTTCATTTCCTGCCTCATAGGGACCAGTTGTTGTTGAATGCCCTGGATTCGTTGTTGCGTGGCCAGGATTTGTTGTTGCATGGCCTGGATGTTGCTCTCCATTAAGTCGATCCTGGCATTCCAGGCCATGATCTGCCCTATCAGCCTCTGGGCACTGTCCGCTGAAAAGGGCTCCGCAGCTTCTCCTACCACCACCAGATCATCACCTAAAAACATGTGTAGATAAAAAATTGGTTAAAATATACACCCATTAATTGTTTACCTTAAGCTGGGTTGTCAGACACTCACTTTCACTTTGTGGGGTGTGTAACTCCACCTGCTCTTCCTCCTCCACATCTAGCCCTGGGCTGGGCTCATCCAGTGGAGCTACGGAGCTTGGTCCAGCGGAGGATACCGAGCTTGGCTGCTCCCTCGAGGACACTGGGCTGGGCAGCTCCAATACTGACGCGGGGCTGGATGGCTCCATCACCGACACGGGGCTGGGGCTGGGGCTAATTGCCCAATCATACTGGCGAGGTCGGGGGGTCCTGGGCTGCTCTGCCTCTTGTCTGAGTCTTTGTTTCCCTATGAGAATGAAAAAAAAAAAAAATATATACTTTTAAGCATAGTGATATTTGAGTTCAGAAATTTGAATATGAAACATTGGTTTGAAGTGGTATAAAATTATTAGCTGGTTATTACAAGATCCTAGTTTAATACATCCTTAAAATGACTTTTTTTTTTAGTTAGGCTGTGTTCAGACTGCTGCGATGTGTGAACGCTGCAAATCTACTGTGGTTTCACGCATCGCATGCGGAGTTCGCACTGCCCTATGTGACCTGCTGGGAGTATCAGTGTAAAGTTTTATTGACACCTCCAAATTAGTTATCATTTCACAGTGCAATCTTTAAACTCGGACAGGAATCGGACCACATGGTGTGAACACCCATGTGATCCGATTTGGCTGTGGACTAAAAAAAGGGCCATGTACAAGTTTGGGCCGGATGCGATGTAAATTCAGCCATACTACATGCATGGCTGAAATCGCATCACACAGAGATCACATGTGATTTGCACTGCAGTGCGGTGCAAATCACATTTGATCTCGTACATTGCAGCAATGTGAACCTAGCCTTTAACCAAACTGTGATACTGTATATCTTTTGTCCAAGTTTCAGACGGACACACTCGAATCAACGCCTGGAGTACCTGTGTGTGATTATGTCAAAAATGTTCTATAAAGGCCCAAACTACACTTATAAAAGTTTCCTAGTCCAGATGTTGAACCAGCATTTTATCTATCTATCTATCTATCTCATTTTTTTAATTGAGTCTACATTGCACTGAATAAATTTATGAAACTTTATTAAAAATTTATATCCTATAAACTGAGCGTGACAATTCAGTTTATCATGAACAATACAAAAAAAATAAATAAATAAATAACTAATTAAAATCTAATCCAACACCAGATAAATTGACACCATACACAAATTCATGCTATTTACGCCCACATATATGAACAACCATATGCGCCATATTTTCATAAACTACCTACACGAACGATTACGATCTAATCCGCCAGATTTATACCGCCTACACGAACGATTAATATAAATCCGCCAGTTTCAGTCACTATCTACATGAACGATTACGATCAAATCCGCCAGTTTTACATACATTATCTATACGTACGATTACGATCAAATCCGCCAGTTCTACATACACTATCTACACGAACGATTACGATCTAATCCGCCAGATTTACACCGCCTACACGAACGATTAATATAAATCCGCCAGTTTCAGTCACTATCTACATGAACGATTACGATCAAATCCGCCAGTTTTACATACACTATCTACACGAACGATTACGATCAAATCAAGCGATTATGTCCGACAGTCACGAGAAACGCGGAGTTTACTCACTTTTTTTCAGGACCTTTTTGATGCGGTCATATTGGTCCGGCTCCCTGGACTTGATGTCCGACCATCTTTTCCGCAGCTGGTCCTTTCCTCTTCGTACCCCAAATTTTGTCTCCAAGGCTGTGACCACCTCGTCCAAGATGGCGCTTTTCCTGATATTCGGTTTTGGGTAAGGACCATGTTCCCCATCATAGTCCTCCCTTTTAAGGATAGCCACCATCTCCACCATCTCTTCGAAGGCCATATTGGTGGCCTTGTATCTCCTCCTTGCTCCTGAAGCATGGGGCCCATGGCTTTCCTCCGCGCTGCTCACGCTGCTAATTGAACTTGCATCCGCCATTTTCTACTCTCATACACCCACAGCGGAAGGAGGGTAAAAGGGGCGGGGAAACACGGTCGCAAGGAACGTCAGGGGCGGGCGACGCAGGCGGAGCCTGAGCCCATGCGCCGTATATAAAGCGTTACCACGAGGCCGTACGCTTGTCCGAACGGGAGCAGCGAGTGCTACACGCGACGGTAAGATAGTTATCATTTTATTTTCGGTTAATTTAAAGCCTGCGTTAGGGATATGCATATTGAATTTTATTCTTATTGATGTTTAATTGATTTCTATGTGGGTTGGTGGTTGAGTGGGCTTGGTGTTTTGTGTGGTAGTGTGGGGGTGGGTGTATAGGGGGTGGGGCTAGTGTGTGTGTGTGTGTGTGTGTGTGGGGGGGGGGGGCAGTAGTGTGTGTAGAGTGTGTGTGTGGGGGGGGAGTGTTTGTGTGTGTGGGAGGGGTAGTGTGTATGTGGGAGGGGTAGTGTGTGTGTGTGTGGGGGGGGGGGGGGGGGTAGTGTGTGTAGTAGTGTGTGTCTCGCCTACATTGTCACAATATAGTGTGCATTTGGTCTGACTTTTATTTTTATTTTTTTATTTTTTCAGAAAAATGCAAAAGTATACTGCAGACCCCTTTAAAGAGGAGGCCTTCCTCTCCACCTTTATAGATTTAGTGGAGTCCCACAGCAATCTGTGGGATACAAAACACCCCCAATATCCAATCCGTGCTGCCCGGAAGAAGACACTGGAGACAGTTTTGGCGTTTGTGAAAACCCGAGTCCCCCAGGCAGACACTGATTTTGTGAACAACAAAATTAAGAACCTGCGTAGCGTGTATAGGCGGGAGCAAAGAAAGATCCTAGAGTCCCAAACATCAGGATCAGCAGCTATGTACCTAAGCTGTGGTATTATGACAGGCTGCGTTTTCTGGATGACACGTCAGAAGCCAGGCCGTCACTTTCGACTCTTCCGTCTACCCGTCCCTCCACCCTTCCCTCCGCCTCAGGTGAGCCATCCCTGGAAGATCCAGACCCTTCCTTGCTGGACGAGGTTGATGCGCCCAGCTGGAGCCAGGTATATTTTAGTTTCTAAAGTTTGGATTGCTCAAATATTAATGATGTCAAGTTCAATGTTTGAATTGCTTCCAAATCTAGGATTTCATCACAAATTAAATTAGATAGAAGGATACAGTAGTTTACACAAATGTGGCTCAAATCTTAATGAACTGATGGAAAAATGATGGTGTCAAAATGATAGCCTTTTGTATTTCAAGACAAATGTATTTGCAAGTGAGAACTGTAAAATTGTTAGTGATTGATGATTTCTAAATATAGACATATTTTAGTTATTGATTGCTTTGTTTTTTTACACAGGATGAGCTCACCCAGGAGGAGGCCGGGACCAGTGGTATGGAGGAGGAGGCCGGGACCAGCCACACGCAGGAGTTAGCTGGGCCCAGCAGGAGTAGGACTGAGAGCCAGGTCCCTCCCCTCCGCCTAGCCAGCAAAAGGCCCAGGAGGATGGGCCGTACAGAGGAGGAGTCCTTGGTGCTGATACGGCAAGCCACACAGATTTTGTCCAAACCCCCCAATCCGGAGGAGGCCTATGCCACTTATCTGGCTAGTAAGCTACAAGAAATGGACAAACCCCAAAGAAACATGTGTGAGGCAATCTTTTTTGATGCCATACAACTGGGTCTGAAGGGTGAGCTCACACCCACCACTAAGCTCTACAAAACAGACCCTACTGCTCCTCCTCCTCCTCCTCCTCCTCCTCCTCCTCCTACCACAACTCCACCACCAGAGGCACAGCCTCCAGCGAAGCGTGGAGGGAAGGCTAGACGGAAGAGTTGCAAGTGACTGCCTGGCTTCAGTCTGCTCTGAAAGAAGACGCAGGCTGTTGTAGTACCACAGTCTGGGGACATAGATCTCATCTGCTGCTGTTCCTGGTCTTTGGGATTCTAGGACCTGGTTGTGCTCCCTATGTACATGCTACGCAGGTTCGGAATTTTGGTGTCCACTCACTTGATGTGTGCCTGGGGGACAAAAGGCTTCACAAACGTCAAAATTGTCTCCAGTGTTGCCTCCCTTTTGTTTTTTGTTTTTGGTTCTGAGGAAAAATAAAAATTTATTATTTCAAAAAAATCTTGTATGTTTTCTTTTTTTTTTTTTTATCAATATTTTTGTATAATTTTGGGTTAAAAAAACAAAGTTTATTTGTGAGTAGGCAGATACATGTCAAAAGACTCTGGGGGTTATTTACAAAACACATGTTCATGTAAATATGCTAACTTCAAGTGCAATTTTTAAAGCACTGCAAGTGCACTTGGAAGTGCATTCGCTGTAAATTTGAGGCTTAACATTTGAAATGAGGGGAAGCTCTGCTGATTTTGAACATGCAATCATGTGTAGGCTAAAATGCTGGTTTGGGTATCTATCTATCTATCTATCTATCTATCTATCTATCTATCTCTACTTGCATAGTCCTGCTTGGCCCAAAAAAATGCAAGTCCATCTTGTTTCAAACCCCCCACCCAAAAAAAATAAAATAAAATAAAAAAACAATAGTAGTTCCAAAAATATATAGTAATAGATATTTTTTTTTTCTGAAATAAATAAATAAATATATATATATATATATATATATATATATATATATATATATATATATATATAATGTGTCTATCTTAAAAAAAAAATAAAAAATTTGACAATGGTAGTTCCAAAAATATATAGTAATAGATCAATTCTTTTTTTTTTCTGAAATATATATAGATATAGATATATATATATTTTTTTTTTGGGTTGGTTTGATTTTTTTTTTTATATAAATTGGGAATATATTTTTGCTATAATTGGAAGATTAATCATAGGATGAGGATGAATAAAAACATGTAGTATAACTCTGTGTGAATATAAGCAGCAAAGCTACTTCACTTTTCTTGCATTACGAAGAAGAAAAGAACGGGCTATATTAAAAAAACCACAAAATTAGCAGCATGACGAATATGCTAGCTTCAATACGAACACTAGTTTTAAAAGACCGAGCGCTTCCGCCCTGTAAATTCTTTCTGAGTATGCGCGGAACTTAGTTTGACGAACAAGCCTACACACGAGGGGACTGTTCGCTGAAACAAAGTTTCAGCGGACAGTTTTTCGGAAATTCCGAAAAACCTTGTTCAGCGGACTGTTCGCTGAAACTGTCCGCTGAAAGCCCACACACGAGCGGACTGTCCGCCGAAACACTGTTCAGCGGACAAAGTTGGGCGAACAGTCCCCGCGTGTGTACGCGGCCTGACACTTCTGTTGTAACGTTTCCAGTGGTTTGGGTCTCTCAAAATGCGATGGCATCTTGGGAGACCCTGTGAACGGGTGCCTAGCCTGTGCAATGCTGTACCCTACTCTAAAACTCAACTAGTTCATGGTAGCGTTCAAAACATTCACCAATGCAAAGACCAGGATTGTCAGGACAGCGGGGACAATAATGACGGGTGTCACGCCTATATCCGCGCTTTCTGCAGACACAACATTTTCTTTGGGGGGCTCGTTGGGTAGGGGTACTCGGGATGACATAAGAATAATGCCTCTCATGCAGCCGGCTTACTGCATCTGGTTGGGGAAGGTGAGGTGGAGCACCGCCTGGATACAGAAGGGCTCTCACGATATCCTCCTGGAATTTAAGGAAGGATCCAGTCCGTCCTGAAGCTTTGTGTAGCACATAAGCAGCATTCAGCATAGCCAATTGGAATAAATAAACAGACACTTTTTTGTACCAGCATCTGGCCTTACGGGCAACTAGATATGGCGCCAACAACTGGTCATTGAGGTCCACCCCTCCCATATTTTGGTTATATTTGTGGACACAGAGGGGTTTCTCCACAATACCAGTCGCCGTAAGAATATGGACCATCGTGTCTGCATGAAGGGAGGTGAGAACGAAAACATTCTTATTATCCCTCCACTTCATAGCGAGCAAATTATTACTGCGCACGCAGGCTCTCTCCCCCAGCCTAAGACGGGACTCTACAAGCCGCTGGGGAAAGCCCCGGCGATTAGGTTGCACGGTGCCACATGCTCTAATCTGCTGATCAAACAAGTGACTAAACAGTGGCACGCTTGTGTAATATTTGTCCACGTACAAGTGGTACCCCTTTCCGAATAAGGGTGACACCATGTCCCACACTATCTTGCCAGCGCTTCCTATGTAGTCAGGGCAGTTCTCCGGCTCTACGTGACTATCTTTACCCTCATAAACCATAAAACTACGTGTATAGCCTGTGGCCCTGTCACAGAGCTTATACATCTTGACCCCGTATCTGGAACGCTTGTTGGGAACGTATTGTTTGAATGACAAGCGACCAGAAAACTTAATCAGGGACTCATCAACGCAGACAACTTGATGGGGAGTAAACAAGTCTGCAAAACGTTGGTTGAAGTGGTTTATGAGGGGCCGAATTTTGTAGAGCCGATCGTATTCAGGGTCTCCACGAGGACGACAGAGTTCATTGTCGCTGAAGTGCATGAACCGCAAAATCTGCTCGTATCGTGCCCTGGACATGGAAGCAGAGAACACGCGCATATGGTGAATTGGGTCAGTGGACCAATATGACCGCAACTCACTCTTTTTGGTTATGCCCATGTTGAGGGAGAGGCCCAGAAAGATCTTAAATTCGGAAACCGTAACTGGTTTCCATTGTCTGGCAAGGGCGGACTGGGGAACAGTGGCGATGTGTTGACCAGAGTACAAATTGGTTTGGTCCACAATAGATCTATAGAGATCTTCGGTGAAAAACAGTGAGTAAAAATCAAGTGTCGTAAAATCAACTGTTTCCACGTTAATGCCAGGTTGGCCAGTGAATGGGGGTTCTGCAGAAGTGGTGGGCACCCAATCAGGATTGGCGAATTCTGCAGGAAGGGCACTATGGGTACGACGGGCCTGTCTTTGTCTTCCTCTTGGTGGCAGCGGGACACTACTTGTGCTTGCCACCTCGCCAACTTGAACTGCACTTATGGGACTCGCCACGTCACCACGTGCTACTGCAGTGCTGGATGTACGTCCAGGGTGTACTAGGCCGCTGGTGCTTGCCAGTTCACCAGAAGGATGAGCGGCTCTAGTACATCTCTGCTCCATACGAGTGACCTGCGGTTCCTCCACCTGAACAACAGAAAACATTGGGGATCGGGTACACCTGCCCTTAACAGGGACCTCATCTCCGTCGCCAGAGCTATCTGTCATGGAGCCGCTGTCCTCTACAGGATCGTATTCTGAGCCTGAATCTGACAGATGAGTGACGTCCTCTTCACTATCTGTCATGCTCAGAAACGTGTAGGCCTCTTCACTAGTGTACCTTCGCTTTGTCATTTTGGGCTCTAAATTTAGGGGTACACTAGTGAGACTCACAGGTAAAAAAGCACCTAGGCTGTCAGCGACTGTATCAAAACGCTACAAAAAAAACTGTTAGCGATCGCAGGGATCAAGCCTGACTCTGCGAACGCTGCAGTTATGTGTGTTGTGTTTTGTAAGTGACAGTGATCGATCGATACTGCACTTGGGTGGGCTGGGCTGGGCTTGGCGGAGGGGCTAAACGCAGGTGCTAGCAGGTATCTGGGCTGATCCCGCTAACAATGCATTTTGGGAAACCTAAAATGCTGGCAACGCTAATATAGATCTGATCAGATACTATATTACTAAGGGAGGTGTATGCTTTGCGCGTGGGTGTTAGCGGTACTGGCACTAACCTGACGCTGCCTGGGGCGACGCAGATCTTATCTGACCTTCAAACTTATATCACCCGCCGGGTGATCAGGGGGTTAAACCTTTATTAGGTAATAAATGGCGGGTGCCCTGAAACTATAAAAAAATAACTAACCAACCAGCGTCACCTATAACAGTTATATGGTGATCACTGGTGAAAGGGTTAACTAGGGGGCAATCAGGGGGCTTTATGCGGTAGTATATGGGGGTCCCTGACGCTATAAAAAGCTGCGGCGAACCTAAATACTTACCTGCCTAACTAGCGTCACCTGTGACACTAATACAGCGATCAGAAAAACGATCTCTTATTAGTGACACTGGCGACGGGGGGTGATCACGGGGTTAAACCTTTATTGGGGGGGGGGTTAGGGGGTAGCCTAGAGCTAAAGGGGGCTAACCCTAACTGCCCTAACAGTTATTACAGTCACAAATGACACCAATGCAATAATAATAATAAAAAAAAATGCAATTGGTGTCACTGTGACTGGGGGTGCAGGGGTGATTGGGGGGGTGATAGGGGGGTGAAGGGGGGGTGAAAGTGTGCCTGGCATGTTCTACTGTAAGTGTAGTCTGTTGGTGCAACTCACCGATCCTCTCTCCTCGGTGCCGGAACGAAAAAGACCGACACAAGGAGAGATTACATCACTTCCTCTGCCTGTGTTTACATTACAGGAGAGGAAGTGATGTCATGCTGCAATTCCATTCGTCAGGAGCGATCGCGAGGGGGTGGCCATGAATGAATGGCCGCCCCCTCATCCCGGATCGCTCCTGAACGGATTTCGATCGGGCCCCCCACCCGCGGGAAGGCAGGGACGTACATATGCCTGCCCATACATATGCCCATATGCCTGCCCGTGCCATTCTGTCGACGTACATCGTCGTGCGGCGGTCGGCAAGTTGTTAAGGGTGCATACAATCAATAGAAATTGATATTAAGAAAAAATATATTATTTTATTAAGCAAATATAAAAAAGAACAATTAGTATAAAAAGAGCACAATAGAGCTCAATGGTCGCTGTACAAAAAGATAGGTGCTTCTACATGTTTCACCACAATCGTGGCTTCTTCTGGAGCTTTTGTAAGACCATATTACACTATCACCCTTTATTAAGGTCGCAGTTCCAAGGAATCCTCAGAGCCCATAAAGAGCTCCGATGAGGTGTCTGCATAACAAAATGAACCCTGTATTCACACCCTATTATATCGGGAAGATTGACAAATTAATGGACTGACACAAGTATCCTCCCCAGGATGCACATCTCATATGCTCCTGTACCTTTTGTATTGTACTGTAATTGTGTTGCCCCCCCCCCCCCCCCCCCATACATTGTAAAGCGCTGCGTAAACGGTTGGTGCTATATAAATCGTGTATAATAATAATATGCTAGCAACAAACTTCAGAAAGATGCCACCTGAACAATTCCTTTTCTGAGAATGCCAATATTCCTTTGTTTGGATCAAAGCGTCTGCTCTGACCACCCTGATATCAGCGTATTCATGAAAACAAGTTGAAAGGGTTATTCCCTGTGGGACAGAGCAGCTGTTTTGATCCTCTCTGGTTTATAGGTATCATACTGATACCAAAGGAATCTCGCAATAAAAAGAGGACTTGTTATGCTTATTTCTATTACAAGAGATGTTTATATTTCTTGTAAGGCAAATAAGTGATCAACATTTTTATTTTTAAAGGGACAGTGTAAAAATAAAAAGTTAAATAAATAAAAAATAAAGTAAAGCACCCCATCCCTCTGAGCTCACATGCAGAAGCAAATGCATACGTAATTCACACCCACAAATGTAAACAGTGTTCAAACCACACGTGAGGTATTTCTGCAATTGTTAGAGTAAGAGCAATAATTCTAGCACTGGGCTGCCTCTGTGACTCTAAACAGGTAACCTGTAGAAAATTTTTAATCGTCGCCTATGGACATTTTGAGGTACTGTAGTTTGTCGCCATTCCACAAGCATGCATTTTGAAGCATGACATGTTAGGTATGTATTTACTCAGCGCAAGATCATCTTTCACATTATACAAAAAATAAATTGGGCTAGCTTTACTATTTTTTTAATTCATGAAAGTGTATTTGTTCCAAAAAAATTGCATTTAAAACAATACAGTATGACATAAAATATTGTACTGACTGCCATTTTATTTTATAGGGTCTCTGGTAAAAAAAAAAATATATATAATATTTGGGGGTTCTAAGTGCTTTTTTAGCAAAAAATACATATCTAACCATTTCCGGACAGCCGACTGTATATATACGGCATTAATTTGACGTTATATATCGGGGTACCTGTCCTGGCCTGGGGTGCGAAACCATGCATTCCGAGTCCGGCTGCCTGAGGCAACGAAACTGCAGGGACAGGCCCGAGTGGATTTCGGGGCCTGTTGATCCAAAGGGTGGTTCGGTGCTGTCTCATCTGAAGGGAGAGGCCCAGCAACTGAAGAACCCCAGGGGAGGACTCTTCAGGAGAAGGCCGTGTTCTCTGAGGGAGCCTGGAGGTTTAGTTGAAGGACGCAATCTGGATTTACACTCATACGGTATCGCCGGATTGGCTGAGAGAACCTGGTATCATGTGATAGCTCTCTAAATTCATCTACGTCCCTCAGTAACGCTCAAGTGTACATCACAAGGCTGCTAGGCCTAGTGAGAGAAGGTCAATCCTTGGGTTGTAGAATCCAGCTGTGAAACGGTCTTTATTCTCTGGATTTACTATAAGGACTTCAATTTTTGCAGTCTAAAGTACCTGAACTTAATTCTAACCCTGTACCCTTTATTGAGAGACTCTGTTTCTGTTACAAATAAATAACTCAAAAGAAGATTCAGTGTCAGTTTCCACATTCTTTGGGCCATCTACCACGGGAATCTCTAGACAGAGAAGCAAACAATAAAGCCCAATAAAACCAGCAGCTCCTTCGGGGGGGTAGTGCTACATTTGTATCACTGGAGCGGGGCACAGGGAGACTGAAAACGTTTTTTTTACCTTTAACCACTTGCTTACTGGGCACTTAAACCCCCTTCCTGGCCAGACCAATTTTCAGCGCTGATGCACTTTGAATGACAGTTACGCGGCCATACAACACTGTACCCAAATGAAATTTTTATCATTTTTTTCCCACAAATAGAGCTTTTGGTGGTATTTAATTACAGCTGGGAGTTTTATTTTTTGCTAAACAAAAAAAAAGATGCAAAAAAATAAAAAATAAAAAATAAAATCATGTTTAATAGTTTGTTCTAAAATTTTGCAAACAGGTCATTTTTCTCCTTCATTGAAGTGCGCTGATGAGGCGGCACTGATAGGCTGCACTGGTGGGCACTGATAGGCATAGTTAAGGTGGCATCACTGATGGGCACAGATAAGATGGCACAGATGGGTGGCACTAAGGGGCACTGATAGGTACCACTGATAGATGGGACTGATGGGCACTGATAGGTGGCACTGCTGGGCACTGATGGGCGGCACTGATGGGCACTGGTAGATGACACTGATGGGCACGTATATGTGGCACTGGGGTGCAGCACGGTTGAGGCAGATTGTCGGTGGCACTGTGGGCACTGCTAGGTGGCACTTACTCCTGAGGGGGGCAGGTGGGCACTGGTAAGCTGGCTGTGATCGGGACTGATGTCCCGATCACGGCCGCCGGTGATCGGCTCTTTTTTTTCTCCTCGCACTGCCAGCGCGAGGAGGAATAATAGCCGATTACCGGCTCCGTTGTATCACATGATCAGCTGTCATTGGCTGACAGCTGATCACGTGGTAAGGGGTCGGGATCGACCCCTTGCTCGGATCCGTGATCAGGCGAGTCTCAGACTCACCGTTCACAGAGCGCGCCGTGCACGGGACAACGTCAATAGACGTAGTCCCGGCAAAGGAGGTCCACACTGTAGCCGTCATTTGGCTATAGTAACACTTTAAAGCGGAGTTCCACCCAAAAGTAGGCAAAATTACAAAGCGCAGCATGCTTCATGCAGTAGGGAACCAGCTGTGAAGTCAAAAGACTTCACTGCTGGTTTCCCTTGCGATGATTGGCAGCGGCAGCACCCGACAGCCAAACCGAAAATCGTCTGGGGTGTCGGCATCGCAGGCTTCCTGGACATGTATGTGTCCATATATTAAAAGTCGTCAGCTACAGTATTTGTAGCTGCTGACTTTTATTTTTTTTCCCCAGGCGGAACGCAGCTTTAAGTGGTTAAACTTGTAAACAAATGTCAGAAAAAGGCCTGGTCCTTAACTGGTTAAGGGTTTCTCCAGGGTAGAAAGTTAGAGAAAGAAATGTTTCAAAGGCTAGCTACCTGTGTCAGTAGTATACTGTACACTTGTGATATACACCTAGACAGAATACATACTGTGATGATAATGCAAATACAGCAGTGACATCTTGGCAAGGAAGAGCAATCAGTTTATCTTTGGGCGGGGGATGTGGCAGAGAATAAAGAAGGATATACTTGGCACCTGATCAGAGCAGCTGTTACACTGAAGACTGCTAGGCTCCCTGCATATACACAGCATGGCTCAGCTTGGTATCACCTGGGACCACCAATTTATCCCGACTGTCACCCGGGCTTACACCGTTGCCTGCCTGATCACCACTGCTGCTGTGGTAAGAAGTGACAGCAATGTCATACAAGAGGGTTACAGAATGGGAATACTTGCCATGTCTTCCAGGTTTTAGATCCTGGAAGTGTCCATCACTTTTTTTAACACCCATCAATATCACAATAAAATCCATGCTCTTTTTAGTTTAGTTATTTACAATATCTTTACATTCTCAGTATATTCAAAGTAAAATACAGTGAGTTGATGATACGTTGTTGGAAGCTGTCCAAACATATTACATGTCTATAAATTATGTAAGCATACAATATCTTTTTATATATTTCAGTTCAATGGATGGGAAAAACAGCATTGATACATTGTGGAAAAAAAATACAACACAGCAAGTGCTTTTTTTTAGAGCTAAATTCAGTACCGCACGTGTGTTCTTTATTGAAAGAAAATATTAGACTGGGAGACTCACTGTGCAAAGTAATTGTCCAACTGAACAGCCAGGAGATTTCACTGTTTATAACCCATGACAACTCTCCACTTGTCTGCCTTGTTGGCCCTTTGGTCTACCCAAAGCTGGATATATACTAATAGAATGTTATTCAAAATGTTTGTTTTAAGAGCAATAGTTTGGTTTTCTAATCATTAGCAGGGCAAAACTGATGTTTGTGAAAAAATTTCCATTCTGCGTCTTCGAATTTTCTTGCCACTGCGGTCCAAAACAAATGAATTTCTAACAATGATAGTTGTTTTCGTTCAGTGAAGTCCATTCACTCCAAAATCGAATGTTACATTTTTTTTTTTAGATTGTATTGAGAATTTTTGTACAAATATTGTTATGAGTGTTTGTTAGAAAATCTACTAGTGTATGGTCAGCCAGTGGCGTAACTAGAACATTCAGGACCTCAGAGCCCAAAGGCGGAGCACCAAGGCATAGTCACAAGTGCAACCTTTGAGACCCCGGTAGTTCCGCCACTGGTGTTGGTAGTTTTTTTTATGTTTACATTTTTTGACAATATTTTTTTTTTACTTTTTTTTTTAGGAGCCTTGTTGGGGGGCTTTGGTGAGATTTCAGGGGTCTACACAGCCCTCAATCTCCCTCTCTGCAGCCTCAGCTGCAAAGAATGAACAGGAATAGCTCTGTGCAGAGCTTCCCGTTAATTCACAAACTGAAGTAGTTTACTCTTCCTCAGTTACAAATGGACAGAGTCTATGATCGGTACGAATTACTTGCTCTCCATTCAGAAAAGGAAGGAGCAGGTAAATAACACATTTACCAGGGGGGGCTGGACAGCACAAGTAGCGCAGCAGAAGGAAGCTGGATAGAAGGAGCAGCTACATATAGAAGAATCGATCTCTTTCCATTTTCCTCCTGCAGCCGCTGAATGCCTGCAGGCGCAAGTGACAGGGGGAAAATGGAGAGATTGATTCCAAACAAAAAAGGTTGGATTTGTGTGGCCCTAGTCCTGACCAGGAGACCCCCACAGACGTGACGACCAGATTGTTTCCGAATTGAAGAAAAGGCCCTGGCTGGGTGTTGGTTACAGGCATTAACTATCTGGCAGCTGGTAAGCGCACATTTCTTCTGGTGGTGGGATCTCTCAAGCAAAAGTCACTTTGATTGTGGATTTCATCATATGTTGGACTGTCACTAAATATTGTACAGTTTGGACACTTTTTGTTTACTTTTAGGTCACACCTTTTTGGACATTATTACAGTACTATTGATCACTAATATTTTTCAATATAAAATATATTTTTTTCTTTATATATTAGATTAATATTCACTCATTGAGTTTTTTTAGGGTCACAAGAGCGCAAGCTTTTTTTGTTTTTATTGTATTTTGTGTGTATTCCACTTTGTGTTGCAGCTATTTAGTTTAGTATATTGTCCAGTGCAGTTTTTCCTTTGCTATATATGATTCCACTATATGCAGCCGTCCATCCTATTCAGGCGTGCAGGCTGGGGATAGGTCTCTGTAGGTATGCTCCCGTGGCCAGCTTTAGAAAGGCCAAGGAGGGGTGGAACTAGACATGGGATATAGGCTGAGATTTGTATATAATTTCTTCTAGCTAAATTTCTGGTTAAACTAACTGACATATTTTCATTGATGTCTGCTTAAAACGTATTTGAACTCAAGTCCTGTGATGGGGTGGCTGTATTGGTTTTCAGGTATTTTTCCTATATTTTTGATCCCATCAATAACACACGATGCTCACTCACTCTATGGGAAGAGCAGCATAGTCACTCTAGCACAGGATCAACATACTGCATATATTTCTATTCTTGTAGGAAATATACTTAGTTTGCAAAATAACTGAAATACATCCCAGCTGAGAGCATTTACTGCTCAGTGATTGCAGTATTCTAGTCTGCATCTCCCCAAGGTAATACTTAAAACCTGGCCTGCTAGTGGGCCCTGAGGACTGGGTTGATGACCATTGTATTAAAGCATATGTGAGATTTATTGATTGGGTTTACATATATTTTTTTCTTATGTTTTGGACAGAGTAGGGAAGGGATTAAACTTCTAGCAGGTTATTACTGTCTGTGGAAATCTTGCTCACTTCCTCTATCCTCACTTGGACAGGAAGTGAGAGGAGATCTCTCCAGGCTTATTTCCTGCCAATCAATATTGGTACTATAGAAATTGCAGGATGTTTTATTTATTTGTAATATGAAATTATTACATGTACTTTCTCAACTGCAGGAAGCTGACATCATTAGTCCTTTCCAGCTTTACTTCAATACCGATCTAATCTTCAGAAAACTACAGGTGAGTCAGTTTAAACCCTAACTCAAGGAAAATATAAAAAAAAAACAAAATCCACCCTTACAGTGGGACCCCTCCAGTACTGCAAGAGCCAATTGCTTGTTATGGGTAAGGGGATGTTGAATGGCCTCTTTCGCTTACCTGGCTTCTTGCCCTGATTAGCTCTGACACGCTTCTCCTCTGCCCCAAGCCTTGGTCTCTGGGTGGAGACATTGGGGGTTATTCACTAAAGGCAAATCCACTTTGCTCTACAAGCGCACTTGGAAGTGCCGTCGCTGTAGATATGGGAGGGACATGCAAGGAAAATAAAAAACAGCATTTTTGCTTGTACATGATTGGATGATAAAATCAGCAGAGCTTCCCCTCATTTCCGATCTCCCCCTCTGATCTAATTTCAGTGCACTTCTAGTGAAAAGTGGATTTGCCGTTAGTAAATCAACCCCTCAGTGTCATCACATATCATACAGGCACATTAAAGTGGTAGTAAACCCGCTGAAATGTTTTTTTTTCTTCTCACACCTGCAAGGGAAAAGGCATAATGAGCTAGTATGCACCGCATACTAGCTCATTATGAAATACCTTAGAATGAGGCCCTGACATATCGCCCGATACACGTCGAGGGAGCTGACATGTTCTCTCGGCGTGTCTTCTGAATATCGCAACTCCGGCGCTGTGAGTGGCCGGAGCAGCGATTATTGTCACTACCACGCTTGCTCACGGGAGATTTGTTTTCTGCAGGGTCCGGCGTCTGCCGGGCTTCCAGCTGAGAAACCCCTGTGCACATGCGCTGCTGCAGTCAGCGGCTCATTGCTAGGGGAATATCTCCTAAACCATAGTGGTTTAGGAGATTTTTTTTACCTAGAGGTAAGCCTTATTATAGGCTTACCTGTAGGTAAAAGTAAAAAAAAATAGACTATACAACCACTTTAATTATGTATGGCACATTGAGGAAGCTGGAGCTTACAGAGGTAGCTGCAAGCACTGGATGCAAAACTGCAGGGAACCTTCTAGAGAGGAGTAAGGTATTTATACCTTAATCTTTTGCCCCTTGACTAGATAAACATTTAACTTTTGCAATGTGGGTTTGTTGGGGTGCACGCCAATGGTGAATTATTTTTTATTTTCCTGGAACTGGGCTTCAACTAGGATTTTTGTTAATACTGGAGCTAGTATTTCATCTGTGTGATCAAGGTGGGTGTTAAAAATGGCCACTGTTTTAGAAGGTATAACACTTGATGCAAAATTTCTAGCAAAGATAAAGAAACAGTAGCTAATGCAGTTATATGTTCATTGAAAATCATTTAATCCATGGAAACTGCATGTAAATTCATTCAGTGCAAAACTGAATGTTCTCAGGTTATATTATCTGCAGATCAAATGTTATTCATTGAAAAAAAACAGTATGAATGATGAAAATACTGCACTATGGCCACTAGCTGGAACCGAGTATCACAGGAAATAAGTGTGCCCATCAGCTCCATCTAGTGATCATAATGTGGCATTTTCAATGGATAGATTTTTTTTAAATGACTTACCCCTTAATATATCTTTAAAGCTGAACCCCAGGAATTTAAATTGTAAAATGTGCTGGATTACTAGCGTTTAAGTCAAAGAAGGTGCATGCCACCTCATGAACTTATCACTTTAATTTTTAATTCACATTTTTACCGAGCGCTTCGACACTGGACCTTCTGGTTTCAGCTCCTTTCCTCTTTGTGCACAATTACGGAGCACTTTGTATTATGTGAGGCCATTCACAAAATACAAAGCCTTCTGTGAATGGACATCAGGGGGAGAGAGATGTGTGTGTGAGAAGACAGCGTCTTTCCAGTCATAGAGCCAGGAATGTAGCGATAGCTGTATTCCCAGTGCTCAGTAAAACATGTACCTTGCTGGACTTTTCTCACAGTAAGCAAGCAGATTTTACAAAGTGGCCGATTTCCTGGAGTTTAGCTTTAAAATTATCTAGTGTACATATGTGTTGTATACACATGGGATGACAAGGAGCATGCTAAAAGGAAGAGAGAGCAAAATGAGAATAAGGGTGAGCTCATCAGTCTGCTGCTGCTCCAGAATGATGTAATCACAGGTTAGAGAGAGGGAGAGGACTTAGCTGTTTTGGTTGACCTCAACAGAGAAAAGTCAAGTCACCAACATGCCTGTGTTGTCTGGCAGGGCTGTGTACATCTCAGAGCTGGATGGACAGAATAACTAATAATTTGGCAGCTAAAACTGGAGTTCAGCCTTGCCTACCACATACATTACTCCAATGTTACCAATGAATTTTAGGCAGAAAATGTGGTTTCAAATAGGTTTTTATGTTTTATGATCTATTTACCATTGAAGTTTACCTTTTTTATTTTCTTCTGACAACATAAAAAAAATCAGCACCATGAGTTTTGCCCATTCACAAAACCCACAGCGGCAATGTCCTCACATGCTGCTCCTATCAATGGGCAAAGCACACATTAGGAAGGAGAAACAATACCAATGTGTCAAAGGGTTGGAGGTGAAAGTACAGTATAAGCTGCACTAAAACACAACTCTGATCATTCTTTTTTTTTTCTTATGGTAAGAAGAAAAATTTAGATGCATTACACCTGCAACTATATCATAACACATTTAAAAATAATGGGGCTGGTAATTGAATTTTAAAGCGGCACTAAAGTCAAAAAATATTTACTATTGTTCCAATGGTCTGACGACTACGAGGTCAAGACAGTATCTCCTTCCTGGCTTCTTCTGGGTGCCAGTCTTTAAAAATTTGGTATGTGCAGGAATCCCAGCGCACAGGCACTGTGCCACAATGTAAACTAAAGTTGGCCATAGATGGATTTATTTTTTTCCCATTTAGCCAGTGGGCCGAATGAAAAAAAAAAAAAAAATGAACAGAGTCCACCATCCACACAATTATATCTCCGCTGTCAATACACTGATCAAAGGCTGCAGCCCATTAGCTGCAGTCTCTGATATAGAAGACATTTTCAACATGCATGTTTGACAGATGTGGATTGTTAGATTGCCTACGGTCAAGCAGGATTGGCCACACAGATTAAAATTAATCTAGTCTCTGCTGAACCACCCAAACTTTGATCCTTCATCGACTGAGCTCAGTGTAAATTATAAAGAGGATTATGAACATCCAGGTTTTCTTTTTTTTTTGGCAGAAGACCCATTGGGGGGAATTTACCAAAACTGGAGCACCCAGAATCAGGTGCAGCTGTGTATGGTAGCCAATCAGCTTCTAACTTCAGCTTGTTCAATTACGCTTTGACAATAAAAAACATGGAAGCCGATTAGCTTCTATACAGTGCTGTACCAGATTTTGCACATCCCTGTTTTAGTAAATCCCCCACTTTCTATTGTGTGTCTCTTCTGCAGTTAAAATCTCATTGTTTGCAAATTGTTTCTCAACTCTAGTTCCGTTTTAACTAGATCATGTAAGCTGCATCCCTGAGCATTGTTGAAGAAAAGACAGTTTATCACTTTACCCTATGTTATTACCTTATCATTTGTCATCTGCAGAGTGTATAGAGCAGGGTTTCTAAACTAGGGTTCCTCCAGTGGGTGCTAGGGGTTCCTTGAGAAATGAGCAATTTCTGCCTCTCAGATAAATTCCCACTGCCACCATTGAACTTTTTAGCTATTTGTAAGGAGGGAATTCTTCCCAGTGTCTACAAGTGTAAGGAGCATTCTTCCCACTGACCATCACACTAATGTATCATAATATTGTAATTTTTAGCAAGGGTTTCCGGAGACCAGAAAGCTATATCAAGGGTTCCTCTATGTTGGAAAGGTTGACAAAGGCTGGTATAGAGCATGCATATACTAAAATATCTTTCACGTATGAATGTATAATAGTGGAGGTTTGACAGTTGGTAGTGGATTTCTTCCCTTTCATCCCCAACATAATTTACTACTGCACAACTTTAAGCATTGATTCTGCTTGCAAAGACCGATCATGTCTTTTTTTTTTTTTTTTATTCCACAGATATGGAGACTAATAACCAACTTTCTGTACTTTGGAGAATTGGGTTTAAGTTTCTTCTTTAATATGATTTTCATGTATCCTTTTCAAACTGCTGGAGAGTGCACAATTCTATGACAAAGATGAAATATGGAAACCTGTCAATATTCATTACTCCTTCATGATTTCATAAACCGATTAACAGTTGTACTGCTCACGGAATTGCTATATTACTGCAAAACTCTGAAGTAATAAAAAGCAAACGTGACATATCCTGCTTAAAAAAAAAAAAAAAAAAAAAAAGAAAAAAAGAAAAAGCTGGGTACACACTGAGAAAATTGGAAGAAAATTCCATATGAGGAACGATGTTTCGATTTCATATAGTGTGTACACAACTTTCAACATCCGATTCAGACTTTCCAAATTAAAAATTCCAAAAGGGACATATGCCATTTTTCTCGTACATTATAGAACTAACAATTTTCATATAATGTGTACTGTTTTCGTACCAGAAAAATCTGATAGGAAAGAGAGCATGATCAAAAACAAAAAAAAGGCTTTGTACATTATTTCCATCCTCGGTTCTGACTTGCTGTGAAACATTGAGGGAAAACTGGACGATCGTTCGTCCAATAGTGTGTATCCATCTTTAGGCCCCTTTCACACAGGGCATATTCTGTTGTGATCATCAGTTGATATGTGAACTGATCCCCTGCTATTCCGAGCAGAGTAGGCGGGTGACATCTGTGTGCGTTCAGTATCTGCAGAATGGACAGGGGCCGAGCCCGTTCCGCTCTATGAGTGACCGGACTCTGCTATTTACACCCAGCTACCTTGGATCCACTCTGCTTAAGCGGAAGAGGACGGAGTCCTCTCCTGTTTTTTTTTTAATTTAGCAGGCCTGATTAGACCATTTGTCCATAAGGATAAGTAGACTTTCTAATCAGGTCCGCTGGAAAAAATTATAGGGAGAGGGTTGAATTATAGTTGAATGGTAAGGATTTCACTTTTGTAACATCCCTGTCTATTCACTTTTTCCTTCCCAGAGCTTATTAAAACCATGTTAAGTCAACAAGCAGACAGATGTGCATTAATCTACATCTCACTACCTCCAATCCCTCACACTTATTTCAGAAAAAAAGAAAAGGATGCAGACCTTTTAAATTTTTTGCTGGACATAGATGGACTTGGAGATAATTGGATGTAAACTAATGTTGCGTACACACAATCGAAAATTCCGCCACCAAAAGTCCGATGTGAGCTTTTGGTCAGAAATTCAGACCGTGTGTAAGCTCCATCAAACTTTTCCTGGCAAAATTTCCACCAGCAAAAGAGCGAGAGCAGGTTCTCTATTTTTCTGGCAGAAAAAGTTCTGATCAGAAATTCCGTTCGTCTGTATGCAATTCCGAAGCGCAAAAAACATGCATAGAAAAGAAAGGAGAAGGAGCCCAAAGGGTGGTACGCTTCGTATGGAACTTCCCTTTTCTATTGCCATCGTCCGTGTTGTACATCACCACGTTCTTGACGGTCAAACGTTTCAGAGAACTTGTGTGACCGTGTGTATGCAAGCCAAGCTTGAGCAGAATTCCGTTGGAAACAATATCCAAGGTTTTTCAGACTAAAATTCTAATCGTGTGTACGTGTCATCACATTAAGCTTCCTTTCAAATCCACCTGAAAAACTGAAGTTAATAAGAAATAACAAATGTAAAAATGGTGTTATCTAAGTTTGAATGCAAATGAGGAAATACCCTTTAAGTGGTTAGTGCTCTTGCCTTGCATAGTTGGAGGTCTAGGTTCCAATTCCTATGGTGACACTAACTACATGAATGTGATCAGTGCAATCTGTGCATGTGAGAATTCCCTCCCAAAAACTCACCTGGAGCAGTTGCCATCTAACTACATTGATTCCTGAATGTGTATGTTAGGCCATATATATTGCCTTGAAAAAGTATTCATACCCTTTGAAATGTTCCAACCAAAAATGTAAAATGTATTTTATTGGGATTTTATGTGATAGACCAACACAAAATGGCACAAAATTGTGAAGTGGAAGTAAAATGATAAATGGTTTTAATTTTTTTTTTAGAAATAAATATTTTAAAAAGTGTGGCATGCATTTGTATTCAGCCCCCCTGTTTCAATACTTTGTAGAACCACCTTTCACTGCAATTACTGCTGAAAGTCTTTTCGGGTATGTCCCTACCAGCTTTGCACATCTAGAGTGAAAATTTCACCCAGCTCAAGCTCTGTCAGTTTGGATGGAGAGCGTCTGTGAACAGCAATTTTCAAGTCTCGTCACAGAATCACAATTGGATTTAGGTCTGGACTATGACTAGGCCCATTCTAACATACAGTATCTCACAAAATTGAGTACACCCCTAACATTTTTGTAAATATTTTATTCTATCTTTTCATGTGACAGCACTGAAGAAATGACACTTTGCTACAATGTAAAGTAGTGAGTGTACAGCTTGTATAACAGTGTAAATTTGCTGTCCCCTCAAAATAACTCAACACACAGCCATTAATGTCTAAACTGCTGGCAACAAAAGTGAGTACACCACTAAGTGAAAATGTCCAAATTGGGCCCAAAGCGTCAATATTTTGTGTGGCCACCATTATTTTCCAGCACTGCCTTAACCCTCTTGGGCATGGAGTTCACCAGAGCTTCACAGGTTGCCACTGGAGTCCTCTTCCACGCCTCCATGACGACATCACGGCGCTGGTGGATGTTAGAAAACTTGCATTCCTCTACCTTCCATTTGAGGATGCCCCACAGTTGCTCAATAGGGTTTAGGCCCAGAGACATGCTTGGCCAGTCCATGACCTTTACCCTCAGCTTCTTTAGCAAGGCAGTGGTCGTCTTGGAGGTGTGTTTGGGGTCGTTATGTGGGAATACTGCCCTGTGACACAGTCTCCGAAGGGAGGGGGTCCTACCCTGCTTCAGTATGTCACAGTACATGTTGGCATTCATGGATCCCTCAATGAACAGTAGCTCCCCAGCGCTGGCAGCACTCACACAGCCCCAGACCATGACTCGCCTACCACCATGTTTGACTGTAGGCAAGACACGCGTGTCTTTGTACTGCTCACCTGGTTGCCGTTACACATGCTAGACACCATCTGAACCAAATAAGTTTATCTTGGTCTCATCAGACCACAGGACATTGTTCCAGTAATCCATGTCCTTAGTCTGCTTGTCCTGAGCAAACTGTTTGCGGGCTTTCTTGTGCATCATCTTTAGAAGAGGCTTCCTTCTGGGACAGCCATGCAGATCAATTTGATGCAGTGTGCTCATATGGTCTGAGCACTGACAGGCTGACTCCCCCACCACTTCAACCTCTGCAGCAATGCTGGCAGTACTCGTATGTTTATTTCCCAAAGACAACCTCAGGATATGATGCTGAGCACATGCACTCAACTTCTTTGGTCGACCATTGCTAGGCCTGTTCTGAGTGGAACCTGTCCTGTTAATCCGCTGTATGGTCTTGGCCACCGTGCTGCAGCTCAGTTTCAGGGTCTTGGCAATCTTCTTATAGCCTAGGCCATCTTTACGTAGAGCAACAATTCTTTTTTTCAGATCCTCAGAGAGTTCTTTGCCATGAGGTGCCATGTTGAACTTCCAGTGACCAGTATGAGAGAGTGAGAGCGAGAACACCAAATTTAACACATCTGGTTCCATTCACACCTGAGACATTGTAACACTGAGTCACATGAAAAATGGCTAATTAGGCCCAATTTGGACATTTTCACTTGGGGGTGTACTCATTTTTGTTTTCAGTGGTTTAGACATTAATGGCTGTGTGTTGAGTTAGTTTGAGGGAACAGCAAATGTACACTGCTATACAAGCGATACACTCACTATTTTACATTGTAGCAAAGTGTAATTTCTTCAGTGTTGTCACATGAAGATATAATAAAATACTTACAAAATCCTGAGAGGTTTACTCACTTTTGTGAGATACTGTAAATATGCTTAGATCTTTACCATTCCATTCTAGCTCTTGCTGTATGTTTAGGGTCCTGCTGTTAGGTGAACCTCCACCCCCGTCTCAAGTCTTTTGTAGACTCAAACAGGTTTCCCTGTGTTTGGCTCCATCCAACTTCCCATAAACTCTGAGCAGCTTCCCTGTCCCTGCTGAGGAGAAGCATCCCCACAACATGATGCTGCCACCACCATATTTCACAATGGAGATGGTGTGTTCAGGGTGAGGTGTAGTGTTAGTTTTACGCCACACATAGCGTTTGGCTTTTAGGCCAAAAAGTAAAATTTTGGTCTCATCTGACCAGAGCACCTTCTTCCACGTTTTCTGCGTCCCCACCTGGCTTCTTGCAAACGGGACTTCTTATGGTTTTTTTTCAACAATGGCTTTCTTCTTGCCACTCTTTCATAAAGGCCAGATTTGTGAAGAGCACAACTAATAGCTGTCTTGTGAACAGATTCTCCCACCTGAGCTGTGGATCTTTGCAACTTCTCCAGAGTTACCATGGGCCTCTTGGCTGCTTCTCTTAATAATGCTCTCCTTGCCTGACCTCTCAGTTTAGGTCAGGGGTAGGCAACCTCGGCCCTCCAGCTGTGGTGAAACTACAAGTTCCATGAGACATCTCAAGACCCCAACAATCACAGACATGACTCCTAGAGGCAGAGGCTTGTAGTTTCACCACAGCTGGAGGGCCGAGGTTGCCTACCCCTGGGTTTAGGTGGACGGCCATGTATTGGTAGGTTTGCAATTGTGCCATAGTCTTTCCATTTTTGAATGATGGATTGAACAGTGCTCCGTGAGATGTTCAGAGCTTGGGATATGTTTTTATAACCTAACCCTGCTTTAAACTTCTCCACACCTTTATAACCTAACCCTGCTTTAAACTTCTCCACAACTTTATCCCTGACCTGTCTGGTGTGTTCCTTGGCATTCATGATGCTGTTTGTTCACTAAGGTTCTCTAACAAACTTCTGAAGGCTTCACAGAACAGCTGTATTTATACTGAAATTTAATTACACACAAGTGGACTTTATTTACTGATTAGGTTACTTCTGAAGGCAATTGGTTCCACTGCAATTTAGTTAGAGGTATCAGAGTAAAGGGGGCTGAATACAAACGCATGCCACACTTTTCAGATATTTATTATGGAAAATCATTTATCATTTCCCTTCCACTTCACAATTATGTGCCCCTTTGGGTTGGTCTATCACAAAAAATATATATATAAAATACATTTACATTTTTGGCTGTAATGTAACAAAACGTGGACAATTTTAAGGGGTATGAATATTTTCAAGGCACTGTATGCCAGGAACAGTAAATTGTATGCTTATTCAGCGATAGGGACTGATTTAAGTAGTTGTGTGTCCTATGTAAAGTGTACATAAACCCTAGCAATGAATGTCTTTTTCTTGCTCCATTTTGATCTGCTAAATATGTCATTTAAAGTGCTTTGTTATATCTGCTTAAAAATTGAAGAAAAAAAAAAACAATGCTTTTTCCAGATGACTTCCTGGGAAGAGTTATGGAGATGAGGATGGGGGAATAGGGATAACTCTGTTCTTTGTAATCCATCAGAAATTAAATAGACAGGACTACCAAACCCTTATGAATTCAGTGCTCTGTTGTCATGTCAAGAAAAAAGCTAGAACACTATTTTTGGCACACAGGCAGTTGTTTTTCTGTACTTGCAATGTGTTAAAAGGGATACAGGGGGAAAGGCACATTTCAGAAACTGACAATTTTTTTTTTTTATTCTGCTTTGAAATAAAAATGATTGTTTACAATCACCTTGCAAAAGAACACATTCAGTTTAAAATTGAAATGAAAGGCAAAACTTGTATAGATATAAAAAAACAAAACAAAAAACACTTACTATAAATACCTTATTTTCCATTTTTTCACAAGTGATTATATTCCCTCTGTTCTCAGCTGCATAACAGCTAGGAGAGGAGCAACAGCAGACACTGAACAGGGCACGCCTGTCGTGACAAGAATGATCATTGAAGGAGAGCAGACAGATTTCCCAACATAGCTAGAGAACTGACCACGGTGTATTCTGTTTAGTGTGGTCATTTTATAATAGGAAAGCAGAGGGACTGGCAGGAATACCGGGGTTTCCACCCAAGAGAAGCAATACAAAGAACAGGATACTTTTTCATACAGGTACATGGTGCAGCAGGTACTTCTAAAGAATATTAAATATTGGGTTTACATACTCTAAGTAAAACTAGTATGTTGTGCACATACTATTAAAAAATTAACTTCAATTACAGTCCTTCAACTTCATGAGCATATTGTTACATGCTGCATTGTGCTAAAATATATGCCTGCATCATTGTACTGTAATGCCGCGTACACACAATCGGACTTTCTGACGGACCAGAGTCCGACAGAAAATTCGATCGTGTGTGGACTCCAGTGGACTTTTTCTTCCCAAAAGTCCAGCGGACCTAGAAATAAGACTTGCTTCAAAATTGTCTGCTGGACTTGGCTTTTAGCAGACAATCTGTTCATCTGTGTGCTAGTCCGAAAGACTAAAACAGACGATAGGGCAGCTATTGGCTACTGGCTATGAACTTCCTTATTCTACGTCATCACGTTCGAATCTGTCGGACTTTTGGAGTGATTGCGTGTGGCCAAGTCCGTTTGCTTGACAGTCCGGCAGACCTCAGCTACAAAGTCCGTCGGATTGTCCGCCGGAAAGTCCGATCGTGCGTACGGGGCATTACACACACCACCAATACAGCATCAATTTCCACTAGTTTACAAAAAAAAAAAAAAGCACAAGTTAAAATTGACATATATTTATTGAACTCAATACATTTGTATCTTTTAGATTTAGTTGGAATTGTATAAGCATGTTTTTTATGCACAAATGATTTTAGTGTATTTTCTATAATTTTGCAACATTTCCACAACTATCACGGGATCCAGAAAATTAGTGGCTCCTTTTTTTTTTTATTTCATCAGTCCCATGCTTTCAGAAAATGTATGGTTTGGGCATACTTTTGCAAAGTGTTAAATATTGCAAAAAGAGTCTGGCTCTTAATACAAGTAGAATTACACAGAGATAAAATATAGCCTCTCCCTCCCTTTTTTTTCCTCTTGCCCTTTTCTTCAGAAATGTATAGGAAAATCCAGTTTAGGTCAGACTTACCCCTTCATACATGCTTTGCTATGTGCAGGTCCAGGCAGCACTTCATCACTCTAGGACCGAATCTCAGTCTGGCCATTATGCTCCATAGCTGGGTGCTGGCACATGTACAATTCCCATACGATTATATCTCAGTAAACACCAGTTCTATAGGAGAACACCTACCCATTTCATATATTGAATTTGAGTTTCAAACTTGATTAGATCAATGAAGCCTAATGGTAATGGTGTAAATACTACTGTTTAGTTTCCTTTACAGATAGCGGTTGCCTCCAGGTACAGATATTGCAAAATGCTAGAAGAAACATTTAGGGGTCGTACTGCAGATTTTGTATTCATGTTTCTTTTTGGAGGATTCCTCATTACTGTATCCTTTAAATAATTAGCATGCAATACCATGTTCTTTATTCAAGTGGCATGGCATGCAATCATGACATGTGAATTTGCAACCCTCAAGATAATCATCACTATTTTATAAAACCCTTTAAAGCTGAATTACAGGTATGATATTCATTGCACACTTACATTGGTCAAGTAAATTGGTGTTACAACGGTGATTGGAGCAATCTTCCTGGTTCTGTGCCACTTACCCTCTGAACACTGACCACATATGGGGTGAGGGGTGCTCATTTGGCACTGCTGCCATTCACAAAACTCATTTTTTATTTTTTAAATGGATACCAGGTGTTCTCTGGTTGGATGAAGTTTCTAGAGACATGTGAAGGTTGTCATTGCCGACTTCTGTATATGCTAGTTGCTTGGCTGTCATGCTTAATCAGTGGGTTTAATTAATTGAGTTACTGACCCAAAACAAGTATGCAGATCATGAGCTCAGATTGAATTGCCAAATGCATGTTCCAAGTCAGTGCTCATACAGACATCTAGCATGGGATATGCTATCAAAAGCATATTGACTGCTGGCGATTGCTGTGTTTGCATTTTTAGGTGCATTCTGGGGTGTTTCCTTGCAGCTTTTTAACACCTTTTCTGTCACTTTTTAAATAGCCTTTTTTTCCCTTTCTTGCTTCAGACTACCAATTAAGGGGAAGTGGTTAATTGGTCACAAGTCTCATTGAAGTTTGAAGCATAATTGCACTTTATGATTGGAGCACATTTGCACAATATATATGGACGTTTATGTCATAGATTTTTTTCACTCATTAATTTGATTGTTTACAGTATTGCAAGCGCTATAATTATACCTTTTTTTGAGCCAAGTGAAAAGCATTTTGTGTACAGCAGCTGCAACCATTAGTATTACTATTTTCTATTTGCTTCTAGCGTGAGTATATATTTGTTTCACTGTTTTTCTCTTTTAAATGCACTTAGCAGCTATGGAAGTACTTTTGTTAATAATAGGGTAACTGATGCAGCTCAATTCTTTTCACACAACATTGGTAATTTAGATTTGAATCATGATTTTAAGGTTTTGAAAAATGCTTTAGATAAGCAGATTAGAACCTGGTGGGATGTCTTCACTTTGGCAAAATATGTGAAGCATGGCATCACTCCTAAGAGGAGATCAAGATGGGATGTAGCTCCCAATGATGGCATGACAAGCAATGAATTAGAGGTCGAATGGTTCTCTTTTTCAATCTCAGTAAAAAAAGATTGTTAGAACTTTTTATATCTAGGAAAGAAAAGAAAATGAAAGTTATTGGAAGCCAATATCAATGCTGTCAAAGCCAAAATAACATCTTTAGAAGGATCAGTCGAATATAAAGATAGAATTAAACATCTTAAAGGCCCTTTTTTTCAGGGGGAGAGGCCAGTATCTCCTGGAAAGTGGGGGAAGGGAATGGAGACCCTGGTACCCCATGGCACCTCACAGACCATATGGGGGAGAAATCAAGAGAAGAAAGCCAAGAGGATGTAGAGGAGGAAAAAGAAAGCGAGAGACTTAATGCAAAGAATCTTCAACCTTAGTGATGCCACATTTACAGTAGATGAAATAAAAGTTTTAGAATTAGGCCCCAAGTATGCCCCAGATCAATAAATTTTATGTTTTTATTGATCTTCAGAAATTCACAAGGAAATTAAATATTAAACATGTCAACAAATTCAGTTCTCCTTGAGAACAGGAGCTAATATTATGAGAAGACCAATGTAAGGAACAACTCCATTTTCAATCCTAAAAATACCAAAACCCATTTTTCAGAAGTCTTCAAAATTTTAGTTTAGGATTTAGAACATTTACAATTAAAACCTAGTAGACCTAGTAATCCAAAAAGGTTTAAAATCTTTGGAAAAAAACTGATTGTTATTTGGGGGGCTGGCAACGTGGGTGGCTTGGCGATTCTTAAATTGGACTACTTTTTTTTTTTCCACAAGAAAAATATTTATTCAAATTTTTACAGCACAAAATGATGCATATACACATTTAGTCACAGATACATTATTGCATAGATTGTCACACAAGACAGTTGGTTTGTGCATGTTAACAGGAGAAAGGTGTTTAAAGCTGCTATATAACATAACAATGAGATAGTTTGGATGTACTCTGTGCACTGTACTAACTCTGTACCCCAAGCATCTATCCATCCCAACCATATCTTGTCAAATTTATTAGGGCAATTTCTATTAGCATAGGTGAGCTTGTACAGTGGCAGCAATGAGCTCAATGCTAAGTGCCATGAAGACTCCTGGGAGGTGTAATGTCCTTCCAGTAGAGGAATATCTCTCTACGGGCATAAAATATAGTATAACTTAGGAACAGCTTAGTGTATTTGCCCCATATACTAGGGTTGAAAACATTTAGCAACATCGTTTTGGGGTTTGCTCCCAGATCCAGAAAGGTGATCTGGTTAAGGGTGTCAACTATCCCCAACCAATAGTGCCTGAGGTGGGGGCAGGACCATACCATGTGGAAGAAGGAGGCAGACCTTAAATCCTATGCGGGACATGCCAACAGGGGGTAGGATTCATAATTGTCAATCGTTTTGGGGTGTAGTAGGCCCTGTGGAGTAACTTGACCTGCATAAATCGGTCCCTAGCCAAAATCATGTTGGAGACAAAGGAGGATACACGTTTCCTATTTGTCTTAAGACAAGGCAGGAATGTCCAATTTCCATTTGTCCAGGGTTTTTTCAAGTTTCTTTGTAAGAGCTATGGACAAAGGGAAATATAGGGAGGACAGGGATTTATCTATGGTCTTGGCAGTAAGTAATACCTCCACAGAGTCTGATTCCAGTGTGAGGAGTGGTGGGAACAGTTTCCTGTAAGCATGGCGGAGCTGGTAGTATCGGAACAGCATCCACCCCGGTAGTGAGTAGGCACTCTTGAGATCAGAGAAGGATCTCAGTTTACCTCCCATGACAATGTGTTTCAGTTTCACTATTCCTTTCCTCGCCCAGATCTGTGGATTTGGAACAATATCCATGTGTGGTAAACTGGGGTTGCCACAGAGGGGGATGTGAGGGGAAAATGTCTTGGTAGAGCTAAAGCGGGTCCTAGCCCTATGCCATACTATGATTGTTGTACTCATCAGTTTCGTGATGCCAGGGTGGGATCTCGTCCCTCTGAACACCACGTTTCTAAGGGAGGAGAATGACCCCATTATGGCTGCTTTTAGAGTCACCGCTGGGTTATCATGTGGTTGGGAATAACACCAAAATAAAGCTCTATTTGTGCAAACAAAATAATTTAATTTGGGTACAGCGTAGCATGACTGTGTAATTGTCATTGAAATTGTGAGAACTATGAAAGCTGAAAATTGGGCTGGGAAGGAAGGGGGCGAAAGTGCCCTGTATTGTAGTGGTTAAAGCCAATGACCAATTGTTTACCAAAACTAACTTCAAGGTAGTTGACAGGAATGATTACATTCCATTGGGAGTGCAATCCCTAAAAGTCAACTGATGAGAGTAAGACGCAATTGCGTTAAGAGGATTATGATGTACAGGCCGATATTTTATTAGATAAATTCCTGGAAAAAGGCTATAATTCTAAGTATCTAGTAAAAACTTAGACAATAGTTGGAGAATTGAGGAGAGAGAACCTGTTCAAAAAGAAAGAAGTTATTAAGAAAGATTATGGAGTTGCTTTTATGACTAGTTTTACCCGTCAGCACAAACAAAATTATTCAGACATTGGCCCCGATTATTGAAAGATGCAGATTTAAAGAAAGTTTTACTGTTAAGACCACAGTTCCTATATACCATGCTGCCCACTCTGCGTTTTAAACTAGCACCCAATGTAGTAGACCCACCCAAGGTGGTTTGCACCTTCTTGGACCAAGTGGGTTTCTACAATTGTGGGAGGTGTGTGATGTGTAAAACTTCCAGGCACAGGGTCAGGAAGACTACGCATTTCACCTCTCTCACTGGGCAAGTCCCACAAAATAGGATTTTTAAAACAGCTTACCTGTAAAAATCCTTTTCTTGGAGTACATCATAGGACACAGAGTCTCAAGAAATTACTTGGTGGGATGTCCCATAGCAATGCTACTTGAGGGGAGGGAGACACAACCAGTAGGGTAACCCCCAGAACTGAGGACTTATACTGCTGCCTGCAGCACACTGCGCCCGAAGGCGATATCCTCATTCCATCTTACATGCACTTGATAAAATTTTGCAAATGTATGTATTGAAGGCCAAGTCGCGGCCTTGCAGATTTGAGACCTGGAGGCCTGGTGACGCACTGCCCAAGAAGCACCAACCTATCTGGTAGAGTGCGCCTTAACTTGAAAAGGGGGAATCTTTCCCTTTAAATCATAAGTTTGAATTATACTTGCCAAATTCACTTAGCAACAGTGGATTTTGACGCTGCCTGTCCCTTCTTAGGACCCTCTGGCAGAAGAAATAATACATCAGTCTTACAAATCGGAGCAGTTTTCTTAAATACATTTTCACTGCTCTCATTACATCAAGACAATGTAGTGACCTTTCTTCCCTGGAACAAGGTCTTGGGGAAAAAACCCTGGCAGGACAATATCTTCATTCAGATGAAAGCCTGAAACCACTTTCGGCAAAAAACCTGGACGAGGGTATAACACCACTCTGTCCTCATGAATAATCAAATATGACTCCTTACAAGAAAGAGCAGCCAATTCTGAAATCCTCCTTGGTGAGGATATAGCAAACGAAAATATCAGCTTCCTAGTCAGGACTAAGGGAACATGCTGCAACGGTTCGAATGGCTGTTTTTGTAACACTGAAAACTAAATTCAAATCCCAAGGGTTTAAGAGTGATTTAACTGGCGGATTAATCCGCAGCACTCCTTGCATGAAACCCTGGACTAAAGAATGCATAGCAAGCAGTCTTTGAAATAAAAAATGATAAAGCTGAGATAGTACTCAGGGCCAACTTCATCTCTACGCTTAATTGTAGAAAAGTAAGAATTCTGCCTATATCTCAGAGGGTACCAACCCTTGGACTCACACCAGGAAACAAGCTTTCCAGGCTCTATAATATATAGCTCTAGAAGCTGGCTTCCTAGCATTAATCAAAGTAGTGATAACTGACCTGGAAAGCCCATGTTTATTCAGAATGTGGGTCTCAATAGCCAACCCGTTAAATTTAGCATTCGTAAAGTAGGATGGAATATCGGCCCCTGAGATAGCAGGTCTGGCCTTAGTGGGAAGAGCCCTGGACCCTCCACTGCCATCCTTACGATCTCTGCGTACCATGACCTGGGCCATGCTGGTGCTACCAATATTACAGATTTTCTTTCCAGCTTGATCCTGCAAAACTTTAGGTAGCAACTAAATTGGGGTTAAAGTGCATAGATCAGTAAAAACTGATCCCACGGGGTCGCCAACGCATCTGTTTCATATGCGAGTGGGTCCCCTGTCCTGGATGCAAAGTTGACTAGCTTAGTGTTGAATCTGGATGCTAGAAGGTATATGTTCGGAGTCCCCCATCTTTGGCAAACCGACTGAAACACCTTGCGGTGAAGAGACCATTCTCCTGGGAATAACTGCCGACTTAGATAGTCCACCTGCCAATTCTCTACTCCCGGAATGAAAACTGCCGATAGGCATGGGACATTCTCTTCTGTCCAAGTTAGAATCTGGTTCACCTCTCTCTGAGCTGAGAGACTCTTGGTGACCCCTTGTGATATATGCCACAGCCGTGGCATTGTCGGACTGGATCCTGGCAGGACAATTCTTTAACCTGGAGGTCCAGGTTTCTAGAGCCTGATACACTGCCGGAATCTCTAGGATGTCGATGGGCAAGGCTCCTACTCCCCAGCCTGAAAAGGCTGGCATCTGTCGTTACTACCTTCCAGATAATTGATCTGAAGGACTTTCCCTTCAGCAGGTTACAAGATAGTAACCACCAACTGAGGCTTTGGGACACTCATGGGGACAGCCACATTGGCAAGTCCAAAGCTTGAATCATTTTGTTCCAAGCAGACAGAATACTGCTTTCAGTTTCAAATTGAATTGAGCATAGGGAACTGCTTCGAATGAAGCTACCATCTTCCCTAACAACCTCATGCAAAGGCGAATTGAAGGATTTCTCTTCGACCTGATCATCCTCACCAGCTCCTGTATGGAGCTGATCCTTGCGGGAGGCAAGAACACCCCTTTTCTGGGCTGTGTCTATGATCAGGCCCAGATACTCCAGCCTTCTTAGTGGCTTTAAGGAGGATTTCATTAGGTTGAGAATCCAACCCAAACCTTCCAGGTAACTGCTTGTGATGGCTGCACCTTGCTTCAAGCAAGCCACTGACTGGTCTATTAAAAATAGATCGTCTAAGTAAGCCAAGAAAGTTATGCCCTGTGCCCTTAACCTGACTGGAGGTGGGGCTAATACCTTAGTGAATACCCGAGGTGCTGTAGCAAGCCCGAAGGGCAAGGCTATTAACTGAAAATGCTTCTGTTCTACTTTGAACCGCAGAAACCTCTGGTGAGAAGGAAATATATGGATAAGCAGCTATGCATCTCTGATGTCGATTAGGGATGAGCCGAACACCCCCCGGTTCAGTTCGCACCAGAGCTATCGAACGGACCCCAAATTCGTACGAACTTTAGAACCCCATTGAAGTTTATGGGACTCGAACGCTCAAAATTAAAAGTGCTAATTTTAACGGCTAATATGCAAGATACTGTCCTAAAAAGGGTTTGGGGACCTGGCTCCTGCCCCAGGGGACATGGGTCAATGCCTAAAATGTTTTTAAAAATGGCCGTTTTGGCAGGAGCACTGATTTTAATGACGATTAAAGTGAAAAAAAAAGTGAAATATTCCTTTAAATATGGTGCCTGGGGGGTTGTCTGTAGTATGCGTGTGAAGTGCCACGTGTTTCCCATGTTTAGAACAGTTCCTGCACAAAATGACATCAAACAGAAATAACATCATTAAAAACTGCTTGCGGTTTTAATGTTATATCTGGTTCCTGCAATATGGTTGAAAACCATTGAGAAAAATGGCATGGGTAGCCCTCCCTGCCCATTACCAGCCCCTTTGGGTCTTGTACGCATATTAAGGGGAACCCCGTACCCATATTAAAAAAAGGAAATGCGTGTGGCCCCCAGGCCCTATATACTCAGAACAGCAGTATACAGGCAGTGCAAACAAGACAGACTGTGTAGGTTTGTTGTGTTAAGTTGAATCTGTTTGAAATTTTCAACTGGTACATTTTTAAAGTGTAGCTCCAGTCAAAAAAACTATTTTTAAGCTTTTTGGAAAACAAAGGGAAGGGTTATCACCCCTGTATAATTTGTTTTGTCGTCCATCTTTTTTCATCTCACTTGCGGTTGTCTCCTTCCGTTTGCAAGTAGGAGATGTTTGTAAGTTGGATGTTTGAAAGTAGGGGCCTGCCCTATATGCTCTGCAGAAATGGCGGAACAAGGCGTTTTGGTTTTGCCACAACATTGTAAGCCCTCAAAGTGACTTTTGGTGGGCGCTGGAGCGCCCTGCTGTGAACGATTATATCAAGAATTGTAATTAGAAAAATTGACCTTTGGTGGTTGTGGTGCTGGTGCCACAACACTATAAGTCCTCACAGTTACTCTGGGTGGGCACAGGAACGGGCCCTCCTGTGAAATATTATATCAAGAATTGTAATTACATGTCCCTGTTAAACAGGGGCAGAAAAATTGGGCTTTAGGCACTGGTGCTGGTGCCACCACACTGCAACCTCTCCCATATACTCTAGTTTTATTGCAGGAATTAGCCCTGCTGCAAAGCATTGCATCAAAAATTGTAATTAAACGCCCCTGTTAAACAGGGGCAGAAAAATTGGGCTGATGGCATCACCCAGAACCAGAAATGTTCTTCCAACATATCAGCGGAGGAGGAAGAGGATAGACAATCAACATAACAGGACAGTCACTCAGCATCAGCATAGGCAGTCTTGAAGGGATGTGATATTTCAAAAAAAATTATTCGGTTACATCAGCTTCAGGTGCTTGGTAGCTGGTGGTGATCCAAGACTGATTCATCTTGATGAAGGTCAGTCGATCAACTGATTCGGTGGACAGGCGCACCCTGTGATCGGTAACAAAGCCACCAGCAGCACTGAAGGTGCGTTCCGAAAGAACGCTGGATGCAGGACAGGCCAGTAGCTCAACTGCATACTGTGCAAGCTCTGGCCAGTAATCCATCCTCAAGACCCAGTAAGCCAGAGGATTTTCGGTGGGAAAGGTGTCCAAGTCTGACCTTGCCCCTAGGTATTCCTGCACCATGTAAATCAGACGCTGGCGATGGTTGCTGGAACCGATCATACCTTGGGGCTGCGGACTAAAAAATTGTCTGAAAGCATCAGTCAGACGGCCACCTTCTCCACCGCTCCTTCTGACCGATGCCTCAGCAACACGTTGTCAATGACCAGGAGTTTGTAACCTCCCAGTCTGTGGGAACGCGTTTCTGCAAAGCCTCCCGGAGATGTCTCATCCTCTGCTCCCTCTGCGATGGCAAGATAAGGTCGGCAACCTTACCCTTGTACCGTGGATCAAGGAGAGTGGCCAGCCAGTAATGCAGGATCAGGGAGGCCATGCAGCGTAGCTTAGCTGAGGCATTCGGTCCGGAGTCCTCTGGGTCACTAAGGACAACATGATCCGCAGCTACCTCCTCCCAGCCACGTACAAGTCAACGTGTTTCTTGGGACTGTAAATCATCCCTACAAGACTGCTGCTGCTGCTGAGTGCCAGCCTCCACCTCCATGCTGACACAATCATCCTCCTCCTCCTCTTCCTGTGTGATGGATGGTACAGCAGGAACACTGTCTGGATAAAGGGGGCCTTGAGAGGCAAGGAAGTCCTCCTCTTCCTGCCTCTGTTCTGCCTCAAGTGCCCTGTCCATTATTCCACGCAGCGTATGCTCCAAGAGGTGGACAAGAGGTACAGTGTCACTGATGCATGCACTGTCACTGCTCACCATCCTTGTGGCCTCCTCAAACGCTGACAGGACAGTGCATGCATCCCTGATCATGCCCCACTGGCGTGGTGAGAAAAAAAACAAGCTCCCCTGACCCTGTCCTGGTGCCGTAGTCGCACAGGTACTCATTGATGGCCCTCTGCTGCGTGTGCAGCCGCTGCAGCATGGCCAACATTGAGTTCTACCTGGTGGGCATGTCACATATAAGGCGGTTCTTGGGCAGGTTCAACGCCTTTTGGAGCTCAGCCAGCCGAGCACAGGCATTAAATGATCGGCGGAAATGCACACAGACTTTCCTGGCCTGCTTCAGGACATCCTGTAAGCCGGGGTGCCTGCCCAAGAACCGCTGCACCACCAGGTTAAGGACGTGAGCTACACAGGGCACATGGGTCAGTTGTCCCTTTCGGAGGGCGGAGAGGAGGTTGGTGCCATTGTCACAAACCACCATTCCTGGCTTAAGCTGGCGTGGCGTCAACCACCTCTCGGCCTGCCCCTGCAGAGCTGACAAAACATCCGCCCCAGTGTGGCTCCTGTCCCCCAAACAAACCAGCGCAAGCATGGCATGGCATCGTTTTGCCTGCGTACTTGCATAGCCCCTGGAACGCCTACGGAGCACCGCTGGTTCTGACAGAGCACTGGAAGAGGCCATGGAGGAAGAAGAAGAGGAGGGGGTGGAGGAGAGAGGTGTGTCACAACCAATAGTAGCATTTTGGAGGCGTGGTGGCGGAAAAACAACCTCCAACACTACTGCACCTTGTCCTGCATCCTTCCCAGCTGCCAGAAGAGTGACCCAATGGGCCGTGAAAGACAGGTAACGTCCCTGTCCATGCCTGCTGGACCATGAGTCAGCCGTAATATGCACCTTACCGCTGACCGCCCTGTCCAGCGAGGCAAGGACATTGCCTTCCACATGCCGGTAGAGAGCCGGAATCGCCTTCCGTGAGAAAAAGTGGCGTTTGGGGACCTGCTACTGAGCCATTGTACAAACTCACGGAAGGGGCCGAGTCTACCAACTGAAAAGGCAGCAGTTGAAGTGCTAGCAATTTAGCCAAGCTAGCATTCAACCGCTGGGCATGTGGATGGCTGGGAGTGAACTTCTTTCGCCGGTCCAGCAGCTGGGGCAGGGACATTTGCCTGCTATAATCGGACGTGGGTGTACTGCTAGCAGAGTGCCCGGAAGCACTTGGCTGTGACACACCTAATTCTACACCTTCATTCCTCTCAGAGCAGGTTTCAGAGAGGACTGAAGGTCTAGTGGGGTTGGAGATGCCAGCTGATGAGGCGCAAGGAGAGGTCCGCTTTGTTCTTTGGTGTGGGTCTTTGGGGTACGCTTGCCAACGAGCTGCATGGCAGGTCAACATATGTCTGGTCAAGCATGTGGTGCCCAAGCGGCTGATGTTTTGGCCACGCGAGATACGCTTGAGACATGTTGCAAATAGCAGCGGTGCGATCTGATGCACTCGTCTCAAAAAAGGCCCACACCAAAGAACTTTTAGAATAACGCAGAAATTGAACCATCAGAAGAACAGCGCATCAGAGAGACTCATAGTCTGATGTAAAAAGCATAAAGACAATTTATTAAATGAAAAAGATAAAAAACTCAATAAAGGACGTTTGATCCTCCTGGGATCTTAAAACCTTTACATCAGTCAATCACGACAATAAAACGACAGTTGCTTGATGACAAATTAACCCTGGGATCTTCTATTCCTGACTTTGAGATATTGGTGACAACAGGGCTGTGTTACCAGTGTAGTCTATTGTGCACGTGGATATAAGGACTGTGGGTGATTATCTCCCAGAGGCAGGGGAAACCAATAGAGTTCCTATACAAGTGAAAATAAATGGTTGGAACTGAGTTCCAAAAGTCACTCACTTTTGTAAATGGCTGGACTGTAGGGCTGGGGCGCCGTCATGCTGAGCTGGAGGAGTGGAAGAGAAAGGGTCAATCCTGCTCCCTGTGCCCTGGGACGGAGGTGCAGTAAACGCTGGAGGATGTTGGTCCAAGTTGAACACAAGGTGGCGTCCACCTTGTGTGTCAGAGAGGCTTGGAGCGCAGCGCTCCGCTTGCCCGAGCGGTTGCGGGTCACTATTGGTCACGTGGGAGGCTCCGTAGCGAGGGGAGTTGCCATGTCGACCGGCCTGCTAACATGTTTCGCGCGCATGCGCTTTATCTTCATCGCTGTAGCAAACCTGGCAGTATGCTGCAGCTTGTGGAACATGACTGCCAGATTGCTGTCCTTCTTGAGCATCCGCCCTCTCTGCGCTCACGCTACTGCCTTCCTCTAGCTGAGTGTCATCAGAGCCTACAAAACACTGGGCATCCTCCTGGAGCATGTACCCAACACTGTGCTCAAAGAGTTCAGGAGACTCCTCAGGAGGACGTGGTGGGTCGAGGGAAGGAGTCACTGATGATGACATTGAGAGGAGGGAAGACGATGCGTTGGCAGCTGCTTTGTTAGTACCCTGAGACTGGGTGAGAGAGGATGAGGAGGATGAAGAGGGCTTGGTCATCCACTCTACCAAGTCGTTGGCATGTTGCGGTTCAACATGTCCAGCTGCCGAAAAGAAGGACAAGCGTGTCCCATGGCCACGTGCTGATGACAATGCACCGCGTCCACGACCAGCACTGTTGTCTCTAGACACAGAGCCTGCTTGCCCTCTTTTATCGGCTCGCGCCTGTCTGCCTCTCCTTGCTGGCCTTCCAGACATGGTAATGGCCTGAAGGGAGTTGGGTAAAACAGCAGTTGGGTAGTGTATATTGTGCTGGAGGCACACAACACCCACTAACTCCTGCAGATGCCTTTATTATAGAACACCAGAGATAAAGGGGTATATACAGATGTATACTGTGCTGGAGGCACACACAACTTCCAATAACTCCTGCAGATGGCAAGTGGGCTCAAATAGAGAAGAGCTATGTAGGTGGATATAGCGGTGTGTACTGGGTACAGAGCACACAGACAGCACGCACAAGCTCCTAACACTACTGACTGCAAGCTCTATTATAAAAGATAGATCACTAGCTATATAGGTGAGGTGAATATAGCGGTGTATACTGCGGTCAGGGCAAGCAAACAACCACTACAGAAGAGCAAGATCGAAAATCGGCCGATAACGATCGCTGTGTACTGTGTTGAAGGTACACAGAACACCCACTAACTGCTTCAGACGCCAACACACTACACAAGGCCGTCGCGCTGGCGGCCTTATATAGTGTGGGGCGTGTACTACACAGCCTGAGCTATGATTGGCCACAGGCATCCTGCCTGTGGCCAATCATGGCTCTCCTCGCTGCTGGCGCTGTGATTGGCCAAGCATGCGGGGTCACAGTGCATGCTTGGCCAATCATGAGCCAGCAATGCACTGCGATGACGCAGTGCATTGTGGGCCGTGAGCGCCACACGAATTTGGCGCGAATGGCCCATAACGTTCAGAATTCGCCGAACGGGTGAACAGCCGATGTTCGAGTCGAACGTATGTTCGACTCGAACACGAAGCTCATCCCTAATGTCGATGGACGCCAGAAGTTTTTCTCCTTGCAGGATGGAAACGACTGACTTGATTGACTCCCTGCAAATGGAGCGGATTTTCAGGAACCGATTTAGATTACGTAGATCTAGACTTGGTCTGATATCCTCATTTGGCCTTGGCACCGTAATTAGGTTTGAGTAAAACCTCAAACCTTGCTCTTGTTTGGGAATCTGTCTGATCACCCCTTGAGCCAATAATTGGTCTAATGCTGGCAACAGGGATCGCCTTTTCCCTGGATCCTTGGGAACGTTTGATCTCAGAAAACGAGATGGTGGAAACTCTCAAAGCTCTAGCTTGTATCCTAGAGACACTGTGGAGAGAGTCCATTTGTCCTAAAACTCCCTCTGCCAGACTTCTGAGTACATCAGAAGCCTCCCCCCCCCCCCCCACCTTGGTGAGGGGAGATGCCTCTTCATAAGGAGGTCTTGTATTCTGCTTTGCAGACTTGTAGCCCCAGGTCTTCCTTTATGCCTGGTCTGATGGCAGAGGCCGAACAATTTAAATGAAAGACGCTTATATTTTCTTTTGACTGGCAAAAGAGTACCATTTCCGCTGGAAATTGAATGTATTTATCCAAACTATCGTCAAATAATCGTTCTCCCTTAAAGGGGAAACTAGTCTCAGCTGACCAACCCTTTAACCAAAGGGTCCTTCGCATATGTACAAGTACAAATGAAAGGTGTGATGCCTGGTGAATAGAATCCTTCATAGCGTCTACGGCAAAGCATAATGCTTTAGGTAGCTCGGCCAGCTCCTGTGCTTGTTGTGCAGGGAGCTCATCTGAGAGCATCTGTGAACTGGTCCTTTAAGGACTGGCAGATGCCTAAAGCTGCAATTGCAGGCTGAGCAACAGTACCTGCTAAGAAAAAAAGGATTTCAACAGACCTTCCAACTTCTTATCTGTTGGATCTTTAAAGAGGAAGTAAACCCTGATGAGTTTACTTCCTTTCATTCCCTGCAAAGGTAAAGCATAATGGACTACTATGCATCGCATAGTAGTCCATTATGTGTCACTTACCTGACACAGGAGCCAGCGAAGTCACCGCTGTCCCCTGTAGTCCACGGCATCCAACTCGCGGCATATCGCCGTTGACCACGGCACGCTCAGTGCATGTGCGTGCGCCGCAGACAGCGGTGCCTGTCTTTTGGCAAATATCTCCTAAACCGTGTAAGTTTAGGAGATATTTCTTGGACCTACAGGTAAGCCTTAACATAGGCTTACCTGTAGGTCAGTGTGTTGTAAGGGTTTACAACCACTTTAAGCATGAGCGCATTGTCCACTGGGTAAAAATCGCAGCGTCAACTGCTGGAACTTTCCATCTTTTAGTGAATCTTTCTTCCATAGGATAGAGCTTTGCGAAACTCTTTGGAAGGGAAAAAATGCTTATCCGGATGATCCCATTCGGTATAAATAAGCTTTTTTAGTAATGCGTGGACGGGAAACGCATGCAAAGGCTGTAAAGGCTTCAAAGAACCCAAGGAAGAGACCGGCCCTTCAGCTAACTCTGTTAGGGGTAGCATGCAAGTAGAGCGAACCATCTTTGCAAGCCTCTGTACTTCAGATTGTGAAGTAGGGATCCTTGGGAACTTCAAGTATTGTTTCCTCCGCAGAGAAATAATCGCATGTCTTTCCTCCCGATCATCTGAGCACTGGATGGAGGATGCGATTAAAGCCGCTAATCTTCCTTCTAAGCCTTGCAAGGCAGAGGAAAATGCATCTTCAGTCACCTCTACGGGGGCTGAAGTGTGTGAAGCAGTTGCACCACTGCTAGCTTCCAATGACTCACCCTGGCTTGCCATGTCTGATCTTTCCGAAGAAGAAGACAGTATGGAGGCATAACTGGGGTTCCCAGCGCCTTGGGGGGGGGGGGTGACACCTTAGGTACCCTTACGGTAGGTTTGGAAGACATAGTGCAAAACACAAGCAGAGGTACACACAAAATAACAGTTCTTTTGCTACGAAGTAACAATCTGTCTGGGAATGCCTGTTTTACACCCTTACGTGCCCTGCACTCTGGTGTCTTAGTGTGACAGACTGCCTCTCTTCAGTTAAAAAGTCTTTCTGAAATGAGAGTGTCTGCGATATAAAGCCTCAGGTGGAACCTGATTGGCATATAAGGTATATTGAAGGAAAAAGCAAAGCTTCTTCCCTTACCTTGTCCTCACTGCAGGATACTGCCGATTTAACAGACAGAGCCAACTTTCACCCATCACGGCGGGCTGCATTTAAACACGCTCAAAGACTGGGGCCCTTTTAAAAGGGGTTCTGCTCCTTTGGGCCTTGTATAGCACTCCTCAGGACAACTTTAGGAAATGTAGCAAGACCAAAAAGCGTCCTGGTTCCTAGGGTCCAGCTCTCAAAGAGAAGCATTACAGGCAGAGACTTGTTCTTGCATCGAGGTCCAGGTACCATCCTATGGCCTCAGTGGCGAGGATGGATCTGATTGTTGAGGTTTCTTTAAATCCAGCATGGATCCGTCCTGGATCTCCGCAGAGCACATCTTCACTCGTGACCAACACCTTTAGACACTGGTGAAAAAAACGGAGTGCTCCTGGAAGGAGGAGGGGTTATATAGGGGAGTCAACTTCCTGCATTGGTTATACCAGTGTCAACACCTGAAGGTAGGCCTATAACCCACCAAGTAATTACTTGAGACTCTGTGTCCTATGATGTACAATAAAGAAAAGGTCAGGTCTGAGCATGTAGGCCCTTTAGAAAATAATCTAGAGTGGGTCACTGGGGACAAAGAGGATAGTTTATTATTAGATACTTTCTTCAGCTCTGTGTATACAAAAGGAGCATGGGGGAGCTCATGTCCATAATGTGGATGGTATTGGCACAGCCTCAAATGATTCACAATGGCTCAAAAATGATATGGTCTAGAAAGATTTAGACAGAATAAAGGTGGATAAAGCACCTGAACCAAATGGCATCCCCCACGGATCCTAAAAGAATTGAGCTCTGTCATTTCAAAGCCATGTTTTCAAATTTTTTGGGACTCGTTTAACAACTGGAATGGTACCACTGGATTGGCATAGGGCCAATGTGGTACCCATATTTAAAAAGGCATCAAAGTCTTTACAAAACAAATATAGACCTGTTTGTTTAACTTCTATAGTCTGGAAGATACTGGAGAGTTTAAAAAAAGACCACATAAATGAGTTTTTGCTTGAAAAAAAAATGTTAAGCAAAAGACAGCATGGATTCATGAAAGACAGAAGTTGCCAACCGAATTTCTTTTTATGAAGAGGCAAGTAAAAGCTTGGACAGAGGGGTGGCTTTGGTTGTGGTATACTTGGATTTTGCAAAAGTGTTTGACACAGTTCCCCACACATGGCTCATATGTAAGGTAAAGTCTACTGGCTTGGAAAGATCAGTTTGTAAATTGATAGAAAACTGGCTAAAAGACTGAATTTAGAAAGTAATGGTTAACGATTCTTACTCTGAATGGGCTAAGGTTATCAGTGGGGTACCCCAAGGTTCAGTGTTGGGACCCTTACTTTTTAACATCTTTCTAAATGATATAGGGTCCAAGATTAAAAGTACAATTTGTCTTTGGAGATGACACCAAGCTATGCAGTAGATGAACGTCCTTACAGGATGTCTCCAATTTACAAGCCAACCTCAATGCACTGTTTAATTGGGAAACCAAGTGGCAAATGAGGTTTAATGTTGATAAATGTAAACATATGCACTTGGGGGCTAAGAATATGCATGCATTATACATACAACTGGGGAAATCCATAATGGAGAAGGATCTAGGGGTTTTGGTAGATCATAAGCTCAATAATAGCATGCCATGCCAAGCTGTGGTTTCCAAAGCGTGCAAAGTCCTTTCTTGTATTAAGAGAGGTATGGACTCCAGAGAGAGAGAGAGAAATATCATTATGCCCTTGTACAAATCATTAAGACCTCATCTGGAAAATGCAGTTTAGTTTTGGGCACCAGTTCTCAAAAAGGATATCGGAGAACTGGAGAAAGTGTAGAGAAGGGCAACCAATCTGCTAAGAGGCATGGAGGAGCTCAGCTATGAGGAAAGATTAGGGGAACTGAATTTGTTCTCTCTTGAGAAGAGGATATTAGGAGGGATATGATTAACATGTACAAATACATAAGTGGTCCATATAGTGAACTTGGTGTTGAGTTATTCACTTTGAGGTCATCACAGATCAAAAAAGATTTAATCTCCAAATACGAAAAAGGTTTCTTTCACAGCTAGACCCCAAACATTTAAATGGTTCATAGGCCCAAGGCTTTAAGCCTTGGGCCTATGAGCTGTGTAACTTGTTAGGTAACATGGTTAAGATAAACAAAAGCCATAACTCACAATAAAAAACAAAAACAAAACAATTGAGGCAGTGCTATAAAAAATAGGATTTTTGTACTCACCGTAAAATCCTTTTCTCTAATTCACCGACCGACACAGCTCCTCTCTGTAACTAAATGGGTTTGTTAGCCTGCCATTAGGAGAACTAGGCAAAAATTGTAACACAATACACAGAACTTTAGTCCTGCCCCAGGGGCGGACCCTGTGCTAACAACCCTCCCTGCTCCCAGGCAGAACTCAGTACTTCAACAAGCAGTACAACGTCGAGAAAAGGAGGGGTGGGTGCTGTGTCGGTCTGTGAATTACAGAGAAAAGGATTTTACGGTGAGTACAAAAATCCTATTTTCTCTTATATTCACCGACCGACACAGCTCCTCTCTGTAACTAAATGGGACATCCCCAAGCAGTGCCAAACGAGGGGTGGGAAAAAAACAGCATTAAAACTTCATCCACCATGGCAAGTGGGAACTGGTGAAACTAAACCCACAAAAAAACAGCAGTGTACGGAAAAACACACCGCCATAACCGGGCATTCTAAACAGGAGAGATCCCCAACGCCGCAAACTCTTTGCGGAAGTAATGCAACAGTGCATTAACAAACAGTACTGCGTTTTTATAAAAAAAAAAAAACCACAGGAAAAAAATCTCAATTGCAACTACACAGCCGCCTACAAAACTTTGTGGCCAAAACAGGCATCAGCCGATGCACTAACGTCTACCTTGTAGAACTTGGTAAACATATGGACAGAGGACCAGGTCGCCGCCTTACACACCTGAGCGACAGACGCTTGGTGTCGGAAGGCCCAAGACATTCCAATAGCTCTTGTAAAGTGGGCCGTGACTGGAAAGGGGGGCTCCTGTCCCTTCAAGGAGTAGGCTTGGACTACAATCTGTCTGATCCACCTGGAAATGGTGGCCGACGAGACCGCCATACCCTTCTTTGGACCAGCCAAACAAACAGCGAGTCTGACTTCCGAAAGGGAGCCTTGGCAGACAAGTACACCTTCAGAGCCCTAACCACATCTAGAGCGTGAAGGGCCACCTCTTTGGGGTGCTTCGGCTTAGGACACAACGATGGTAAAACAATGTCCTCATTGATATGAAAAGCCGAAAACCACCTTCGGTAGAAAGGACGGTTGCGGACGCAACACCACCTTATCCCTGTGGATGACCAGATAAGGCGACCTGCATGACAAGGCCACCAATTCCAAAAACCTCCTGGCCGATGTGATGGCCACTCGAAAGACCACCTTCTGTGAAAGGGTCAACAGGGGAATCTCCCCGATATTCTCAAATGGCGGCTTCTGAAGCGCCAACACCAGGTTCAAATCCCATGGGGGCAACGGTGGACGTCCCGGAGGGACTACATGTCAAACCCCATGGACAAATGTACTCACTAATGAGTGAGACACCAGGGGTTTCTGAAAAAAAAAAAAAAAATAAATAAAAAAAGACAGCCAGGGCTGAAATTTGCCCCTTAATGGTGCTTAATGCCAATTTCTGGTCTACTCCTTGCTGAAGAAACAGCAGGATCCTGGATATAGAAAAGGAGTGCGGATGCCACCCTTTCGCCTCACACATGGAGATTTAGGCCTTCCAGGTACAATGGTATATCTTCCGTGAAGAAGATTTCCGCGCCCTTAGCATAGTTGGAATCACTGAGTCAGACAGACCCCGGTTCCTCAGCACCTGGCTCTCAATAGCCATGCCGATAAAGCCAGCGATGGTAAATCAGGGTGAAAGATTGGACCTTGAAATAGAAGGGTCCTCTCGCAGCGGCAGCCGCCAGGGAGCATCTGTCACCAGACGGACCAGGTCTGCGTACCAGGGCTGCTGAGGCCAATCTGGGGCAACCAGGATTACTGGGATCCCCCTGGCTTCCACTCTGCGAAGCAGACGTGGTAACAGTTTTAGTGGAGGAAAGGCGTAGATCAGCTGGTACTGATCCCACGGATCCACCAGCCCGTCTGCCCACAGATCTCTTGTCATGGACACGAATCTCGGCACCTTCCGACAGACGGGAGGCCAATAGATCCACATCTGGCGTGCCCCATTTCAGGCACAGCAGCCTGAATACCTCTAAATGCAACGTTCATTCTCCTGGGTCCAGCATCTGACGACTCAGATAGTCCGCCTGCTAATTTTCCACCCCCGGGATGTAAATGGCTGACAGGGCCAGAACGTGTCGCTCTGCCCACCGAAGTATGTGAGCGACCTCCCGAGCAGCGGCTGAGCTTCTCGTTCCCCCTTGGTGATTTATGTACGCCACAGCCGTGGCGTTGTCTGACTGTATCCTGGTCGGACATCCTTGAAGACCTGCCGACCACGTGTGGAGGCACAGCCTGATTGCTCTCAACTCGAGCAGATTGATCGGCAACCTGGATTCGTCCGTCGACCAGAGGCCCTGAGCCGACTGAATCCCCATTACTCCACCCCAGCCTGAGAGGCTGGCGTCCGTAGTAATCACCGTCCATTTCAGAGGGAGGAACGATTTTCCAGACTGAATCACCAGGGACCTCAACCACCAGATCAGCGAGTCCCTGACTGGCTGGCTGACCTGGATCTGTCGATCCAGGGACAACGGAGATTTGTCCCATTTTGTCAAAATCTCCTTCTCCAGGACTCTGGTGTGAAACTGGGCATAAAGGTACTTTTCCTTTCAAAGGAGGCTACCATGAGCCCCAATACTCGCATGCAAAAACGGAGCGACAACCACTTGCGGTACATCAGTAGTTTGACCGCAGATCTGAGAGTCTGCAATTTGTCTGAGGGGAGAAAGACCCTCGCTTCCCTGGAGTCCAATAGTAAACCCAAGTACTCCAGATGCTGAGTCGGCACAACCACCAACTTCTTTAGGTTCAACAGCCACCCAAATTCTTGCAGGGTCTGCATGGTGATCGCCACATTCTCCTCTAATTCTGAGGCGGAAGATGCTCTCAGGAGATTGTCTAGGTAACCCACGATCGCGATCCCGCGTTGACGCATGCAACGCCAATACCGGAGCCAGTACTTCGGTAAAAACTCGAGGGGCTGATGCCAGGCCAATGGGAAGAGCCACAAACTGGTAATGTGCTTCCCCGACTGCCAAACGCAGACATTTTTGATGCCGAAGGCATATGGGTATGTGCAGGTACACATCCTGGATGTCTAAGGATGCCAGGGAGTCCCCTTGATGGAGTGCAGCGACTACTGAGCGAACTGATTGCATTATGAACCTCTGCACTTTTACAAAGTGATTGAGGGCTTTCAAGTCCAAGATTGGACGTACCCCTTCCTTCTTGGGAACCACAGACAGATTTGAGTAGAACCCCTGGAAGCGTTCCGATTCCGGAACTGGTACAATCACCCTTTGATTCAGCAAGTCCCTTACCGCCCCTAGCAGGGCCTCCCGGCAAACCGGGGATGCAGGTTTGCTGGAGGGGAAGAATCTGTTTGGTGGCCAAACTATCTTGTAGCCTGTGGAAATCAGGTCGCAGACCCATTGGTCGGCTAACCGGGAGGTCCACCGGACTGCAAACTCCTGAAGGTGAGGTGGGGGCAAACCCTCATGCAGTAGCACCTTTGTTCGCAGGCTTGTTAGGCTTGCGGTTCCAGGGAAGCTTTTGACCGTCCGTGGACGTCCTATCGGGCTGGGAACATTTTGTCGAAGCACCGGGCAGACGAAAAAGCCGCTTGTGAGTGAAAAGAGAGGGCCCTTGCCTGCGGCATGGCTCCTTAGCCTTCCTGGCCTGTGGGAGTAGTGTACTCTTACCACCCGTGGCATTTTTGATAATGTCAACCAACGAAGCTCCAAAGAGCCGGTCGCAAAGGAAGGGAAGATCCGTCAAGGCTTTCTTGGATGCCTGGTCAGCAGACCAGCATTTTAGCCAAATCAGGCGCCTCAGCACCACAGCTGACACTGAAGCCCTGGATAACAGAGGGAGAGTATCCAGGGCCGCGTCACAAACGTACTGAAGGCCTTGCACTAGTTGGTCTGCTAGTTCCACGTAGACAAGGGAGGCATTTTGCTCTCCCAATTTGCGGTGCAAAAGTTTTGCCCACTCAGTCAGTGTCTGACACCAGTGCGGATGCCAATACTGGTCGCACGGCTGACCCCACAACCATAAACAAGGAACAAGCCACTGCCTTGGCCTTCCTGTCCGTGGGATCCTTGAATGCAGGAGTCCCTTCTGCCGGGATCGTGGTTACTTTATTTAACCTGGATACTGGGGAGTCCACGACCGGAGGCGCCGACCATTTCTTGAGAAGGCTTTCCTCAGAGGGGTAACGCACCGCCATGTTTTTGGGGACCCAAAAGGGACCGATACATCAGGGATTTGCTGGCTCATGGATCTTCAGGGTATCACGCACAGCTGTGATAAGTGCTCTAACAAGCGCTTTGTCGCGCCCGGACCCGGACAGGGAATCATCCTCACTGTCCAAATGGTCCTGGTCAGCCTCGTCTGATAGGTCAGAGCAGGGGTCACCAGCCGCAGCAGGGCCCGAGACAGCATCAGAGCTCTCCCCAGAGGACGAGGGGTGGGTAGGGGCCTTTAACGCGCACCTTTCCTTCCACGCACTGCCTCTATTTTAGCAACAAAAGAGTTAAGGACCGCCTTTAGGGTGTCCATGGGCACAGAGCTATCCGCAGGTGACCCGGTTGCAATAGCCTGGATTTCGGGGGAAGAAACACCAGTTTCTGAAGCCATGCTGACCCTACCCTGTCTGCCACCTGCAAGGGGACTTAGGACAGTGAAGTCCCACCCTCCTGCTGCCGCCGCGTGAGGGGGTACCTAGTGCCAGACTCGCCACCCTGGGGCGTTCTGTGAATGTCACTAGCCGTGCCTGTAGTCCCCAGTTGCAGAGTGAAGAAACTGTCGGCAGCAGCTGTATAGAATAGCGGTGAAACGATCTGCAGAGCTTGCACCAGCATTCAGGGAAGAGCCATCCAGCGCCCTGTATACACAGTGGACACAGGAAACATGTGAGAGCACATGTAAAGCTGTCACAAGAGAACTGCAGTGAAAAGAGCGCTCTGGTTTCAACAAAATGGCCGCCAATGCAACTAATAGGAAAATCCTATAGAAAATGTCTGCTGAGGCTCACAAGGGGAACCTGCTTCGCCCACAGTCAAAATGGCCGCCGGACAGTGCCATGCGGTGACAGGAAAAAAAATCACAGACAGTGCTGCCTGCATTCAGCAAGAACACCTCCACAGACACCTTTTTGGGACCCCCCCCAGACCGGGACTAACACTAGCCGCAGAGCCCCCTACAGGTGAGAGACCCAGCGAACCCCACACACACACTGCCTGCAACACATACAGCCACCCCCCCGGAGGGGGGGGGGGGAGGAGGGGAGATAGGGAGGCAGTAGAGAAGAGAAGGTGGTGAGGTGGCCCCCGAATCGACCTCCCAGAGAGTGCCCAGCTGCTCACCCCACCGAAGCAGGGAGAGCCGTACTTACCAGTCCTGAAGAGCTGGGAGACATTCCATCACAGACCCACTCCTGCGCAGTTACAGGGTGGCTGCTGGCCTCGGTATACTGTGATCCAGACATCAGTAGCCCGGTCATATGTATACCCCAGAACATTGAAGCTCACCAACCACCTCTGGAGCCAAGGCATGTCGTGGCCTGCCGAACCTTAGCTGCGGCCTCCACGCGCTCGATGGCCGGACTGGGGAGACTACAAGTATAACTTAACCAGCCTGTCACCCAGCCGGCAGTTGATGAAAGATCCTGGGATCTTCCATGTTGCGCAAAAAATATCAAACCTGCATCAAAAAAATGGACCAAAGGGCCCGCAGGGTTCCTAGGTCATTCTCCTTCACTAGGCAAAATAAAAACGGAGTTCTGCCTGGGAGCAGGGAAGGTTGTTCGCACAGGGTCCGCCCCCCCGGGGCGGGCTAAAGTCCTGTGTATTGTGTTACAATTTTTGCCTAGTTCTCCTAATGGCAGGCTAACAAACCATTTAGTTACAGAGAGAGAGAGGAGCTGTGTCGGTCGGTGAATATAAGAGAAACAGGATTTCTTTTTGTTATTCACATTTTCTAGGAGTTCATTGATGGACACAGCTCATGGGTTTATAGCACCACCTACAGGAGTAGGACACTAGGCAGAGAACAGCACCAACTATAGGGCCATACTGGCTGGCATAACCCCCTTCTCTGCTATAGGCAGCCGAGTCAAAGCAGTACAAATAAATGGGAACCAGGGAGGGGTGGGTGCTCTGTCAATGAACTCAGAGAAAAGGATTTTACAGTGAGAAACAAAAAATCCTGTTTTCTCTTACATTCATTGACAGACACAGCTTCTTCTGATTTTTGACCATAGGGACATCCTAAAGTGTCTCAATGAGGTTTGGGAAAAACCAGAGCATACAGGCTTAGATGGCACCGCTATCTCTTTTCTGTATTTCTACAGAAACCCTGCCTGCAGCCATCTAAAGTCAGCACCTCACCCCCAGAGACTAATCTCTTTTATGAACGTTCATTTTATAAACGCTCTGATCACCCATGCTTTTTACCTGGCTCAGACGCTCATGAGTCTTTTTTGTGTTTCTGGCCACACTTATAGCACTACATTTGGTGGGACCCAAACGTAGTGGGTGGTATGGGTCACCCAACCCAAGCTTCCGGCAGGAAACCAGGTTCTCCGTTAATGGGAAACAAATTGCCCACGCTGGACCCCATGGCAGACAATTATCAGTTGCTTATTGCCTAAACAAAATAGGCTTTCTTGTCACCAGACTTCCTTAGCCTACACTGGTTTCTACAAGCTGAATTGTTTGTTATACTGTTTATTTTTTTTGATCTTCCCACTGTTTCATAGCCCTTATTGGCTCTGTGCTGTTCTTGAAGGTGTGGAATGCTTTTGTCAGAAACCATGAATCGTATATACAGAAGTACAGTTAAATCACACTTGTTTAACCGCTTTGCGCCCGCCCTATAGCCAAAAGACGGCTACAGAGCGCACGCTATCTGCCGGGAGGCCATCCTCCTGTTTACTTCCACAATGCACGCCGCCCCGGGCGTGCATCGGGGAAGTTTTGTTTGCCGTGTCCCCCGGAGACAGGCAATCACAGATCACTGTAAACAGCCAATCAAAGCGGCCGTTTACAGCGCGATCTTAGCTGCCAATGGGAGATGATCTCAAATGTAAACATATGAGATCATCTCTCATTGCCCTGTCTCTCCCTCCTCACACAGACACAGCGTGTGAAGAGAGAGAGGATCTGAGAGTGTAAAATTGTTAGTGTATAAAATCTGTCAGCCCCAGTGCCATCTGTCAGCCCCAGTGCCATCTGCCAGCCCCAGTGCCATCTGCCAGAGCCATCTGCCATGTGTCGTCAGTGCCACATCAGCATCACCTGTGATCAGTGCTACCTGTTAGTGTCACCTGCTAGTGTCACTTGCCACATCAGCGTCACCTGTCAGTGTCATCTGCCACATCAGTGTCACCTGTCCGTGCCATATGTGATCACTAAAAATGTCACAAAGGTTATATTCAGCCGAGGAGGCATACAATATTCTTGCAGCCGACGAGAGCAACGGGGAGCTCTCCGCTTCGGATTCCTCCTCATATTCAGATTGTGAGTCTGACGTGGACTACGAGCCTGTCCTCAGCAGCGGTACAATGACAGCCTCAGAGGAGGAAGATGAGAGTACATCTGTCAGACGAAGGCATACTGGTGAGGAGGCGGTACCATCCACCAGCACCACAGTACCTCGGCAAAGGCCAAGTACCAGTGTGTCAACTCAGCCCCAAAGGGTTAGGTCCCGTGCCAGCCTTCCCTATTCCCTCCAGAACCCCTTGTGTCTTCCTCCTAACTCAGGAGAAGCCAACGTTCCCCCTTTCACTGCCAACCCAGCAGTCCAGATGGACACACAATTTTTCCCGGATGGACTTTTTCCACTTAATTTTTACCGAGGACATGCTTGAATCAATTGTGGTCCAGTCCAACCTATATGCCCAACAATTTATTGCAAGCAACCCAAGGTCCTATTATGCCCGTCCCTACGAGTGGAGAGCCCTAACAGTTTAGGAGTTTAAAATTTTTTTGGGCCTCACATTCTACATAGGACTAAACAGAAAAAATGAAATACGTTCATATTGGTCATCCCGCCCCATCTATCACATGCCCATCTTTTCCTCAATAATGCCCCGGACCAGATATCTCATGATTATGAGATTCCTACACTTTAATGACAATACCTAGTGCCTTCCCCGAAATGACCCAAATTTTGATAAACTTTACAAAATTCAGCCGCTAATAAATTATTTTTCTGAGATCTTCCCCCAGTTGTTTACCCCAGACTAACACATGTGTGGATGAGTCCCTGATCAAATTTTCTGGCAGGCTGGGCCTAAAACAATTTATTTCCTCCAAAAGGGCCCGCTATGGGGTGAAAATGTATAAATTGTGCGACCAAGCCACAGGGTATACATATTCCTTCATGGTATACGAAGGGAAGGACACCCAGCTACATCCCCCTAATTGCCCCGAATACATCGGATCGAGTGGGAAAGTTGTTTTGGAACTCATAAACCCACTCCTGGAGAAAGGCTACCATCTCTATGTGGACAATTTTAACACAAGCTTACCCGTTCCGCAACCTCCATAGAAAGAAAACTCCAGCATGTGGCACCGTAAGGATGAACTGGAAGGGCTTTCCTCAAAGCCTCGTCAACAAAAAGTTAAGAAAAGGATAAGCGGTGAGTTTATGGAACAAGGAAATTTTGGCTGTGAAGTGGAGAAACAGAAGGGATGTGTACATGCTTTCTTCGATCCACAACAATACATTTGTTGGGATCACCAGGAGGAATGGCCCAATACAAAAGCCAACTTGTATCCATGAGTACAGCATGTTCATGGGGGGTGTCGACTTCAACGACCAGATACTCGAACCCTACCTTTCCACAAGAAGAACATACCGGTGGTATAAAAAATTCAATTTATTTCTTTAATTTGGCCATGTACAACACGTATGTAATCTATCGAAAATCCACAGAAAGACCCATACCCTTCCTTGGCTACCAGGAGGAAATCGCCACTGCCCTTATATACCCAAATGGCCCACCAGAAAACATTCGATCCGATGTAATTAGCAGACTCTCTGAATGTCACTTTCCTGATAAAATCCCTCCCAGACCAACAGGCCGAAAACATCAGAAAAAATGTCGGGTGTAGAGCAAATGAGGATTGAGAAGAGACACCACTTATTGTGCCCAATGCCCTTCCCAACCAGGCCTCTGCATAGGTGACTGTTTCCGCCATTACCATACTTCAGTGAATTATTAGTGAAGTATGGTAACCATAACCCTCACTTCCTGCCATTTACCTTCACACCCCTTATGCTCTGTAACTGACCCTGGACTGTTATTCGACCACGCTTCTGCCTACCGATTCTGTACATACCTCTGCCTGATCTGGAACTGACCCTGGACTGTTTGACCATGCCTCTTGGACTGATCTTGTACCCTCCCAGTGGACTAGTGGGATTCATAACAGGGGTCTCACATATGCGAGGGGCTCCAGAATTGTTTTTCTGGATGAAGAAGACAATTTCATTTGTTTTCTCATTCCTAGATTAGGGGTCTGGTGACTCGGAGGCTTCAAAGAGATTTGGGTGGGAGAAGCCTCTACCCCTATCCCCATTCTGTCCTGAACGAGGCCCTACTTCTGCCTGTAGGACCTATACCATCATGCCTCTGCCTGTCGCATGAACTGACCACACCACATGGATGGACCATGTTCCTGCCTACTACCAGGACCAATATTTTGGCACTGCTGACAATCTCTGCCTGCACTGACTTTGGACTGTATATGGACAGTATCCCTGCCTGCTGCCTATATTGACTATGGACAGTATACCTGCCTGTTGCCTGGAAAATTGTGTTTGCTTTTGCTGACCAAGTCCCTGCCTGCTGCCTGGACCAGTGCTATCATCCTGTGGACCACTGCGCTGCTAAAACCACAGGTAATCTTTTGTTTACTCTTTGCTCAGCAGAATGTATTTTGGGGTGTAATTCTTGGTATGTGCATGCTATGTGTCCCTGGAACACCTGATGGTGTTCCTTGCATGTTGGGCCTCTGTATTTGGCCAAGCTGTGTAAAAGTCTCACACATTTGCTATCGCCATACTCAGGAGGAGTAGAACGTATTTTGGGGTGTCATTTTTGCTGTGTACATGCTATGTGTTGGAAATATCTTATAAATGGACAACTTTTCGTAAAAAAAAAAAAAAAAAAAAAAAAAATGCGTTTTCATTTTTTTCCACATTTTCCCAAAACTTCTGGAAAAAAATGGACCATTCAAAAGACTCATGCCTCAGATTATACGTTGGGGTGTTAGCTTTCCAAAATGGGGTCACTTTGTGGGCTTTTCCATTGTCCTGGTGTTCCAGGGCCTTCAAAAATGTAATAGGTGGTTGAGAAATGAGATGTGTAATTTATGCTCCTAGAACGCCTGATGGTGCCATTTCAATATTGGGCCTCTGTATGTGGCCAGGCTGTGTAAAAGTCTCACACATGTGATATCGTAATACTCATAAGGAGTAGCAGAATGTATTTTGAGGCATCATTTGTGGTATACACATGCCATGTGAGAAAAAAACCTATTACATTGAAAATTTTGTGAGAAAAAAAAATAAAAATCTTCATTTTGAAAAGAATTGTGGGAAAAAAATGACATTAAAAACCTCACCATGCATCTTAGTAAATACCTTGGAATGTCTACTTTCAAAAAAAGGGGTCATTTGGGGGGTATTTGTACTTTCCTGGCTTGTTCTGGTCGCAAGAAATGAGATAGGCCACCAGTACATCAGGTGTGATCAACTTTTTATGATTCGCACCACAGCTTGTGGACTCTCTAACTTTCACAAAGACCAAATAATATCCACTAATTTGGGTTATTTTTACCAAAGATATGTAGCAGTATAAATTGTGGCCAACATTTATGAAGAAAAATAATTTGCAAAATTTTATCACAAACTAAGAAAAATTAGTTTTTTTCCAAATTTTCAGTCTTTAACTTATAGCGCAAAAAACTCTGAGGTGGTCAAATACCACCAAAAGAAAGCTCTATTTGTGGGGAAAAAAAGGACACAAAATTAATTTGGGTACAGTGTTACATGCTGAAAATTGGTCTGGGCAGGAAGGGTGTTTAAGTGCCCAGTAAGCAAGTGGTTAATAATAAAAAAAACAGAGTGAACGTAATCAAAACATAGCCAGAGTTCAGGAACCGGAACAGATAGACAAGCCAAAACATCATGGAGTCAGAAATGAGCGTAGAACAGCAAGTAGGATCTGGAGCCAGAAGGAATGTCAGCCAAACAAGTCTTTAACAGGAACAAAGGAGAGCGTTTCTAGAAATGTGACCAAGGCGAAGGCCGAGATCATCTGGACTAGATGGCTTAAGTAGGCAGGACTGATCAGCAGGATATCATCAACAGGTGAGTCACTGTGGAGAGATAGGGGCTGGCAATTGGCTGACAGCTGAGTGGCCAGCTTTGAGAAGAAAAGGTCTGAGCCCAGCCCCGACAGCTTTATAGGTTTTTTTTTTTTGTTTTGTTTTTACACCTTAACCACTTAAGGACCACCGCCTGTATATATACGTTGGCACGATGGCATGGACAGGCACATCAACATACCTGTACGTGCCTGCCTTGTAGTCGGTGGGGGTCCGATCGGACCCCCTCCCGCTGGCGGTCCGTTTCGCTTCAGGACCGATCCGTGATGAGGGGGCGGCCATTGATTTTTGGCCACCTCCTCGCGATCGCTCCTGGCAAATGAGAAGCTTCCCCTGCCTGTGAACTGTAAACACAGGCAGGAGGAAGTGATGTCATTCTCCTTGTGGCGGTCTTTGTGACCGGAACGGCGAGAAGAGAAGACATCCAAGTGCACAACACTACACTGACACATAGGCACACTTTTCACACCCCAGTCACCCCCCCCCCCCCTGGTCACAGTGTCACTGATTGCAGTGGTCATTTATTTACTGATCACTGCATTTAGTGTCATTTGTGACTGTAAAAAGTGTCAGGCCAGTTAGCTTTAGGCCCCTTTAGGTTTTTTTTAGGTTCACCGCCAGGTTTTTATAGCGTTAGGTACCCCCATATACAACCCAATAAAGGTTTTAACCCCGATTGCCCCTAGAGTTAACCCTTTCACCAGTGATCACCGTATAAGTGTCACTGGTGATGCTGGTTAGCCAGTTATTTAGGTTCCCCGTCAGGTTTTTATATAGCGTCAGGTACCCCCATATATTACCTAATAAAGGTTTTAACCCCGATTGCCCCTAGTTAACCCTTTCACCAGTAATCACCGTAATAAGTGTTACGGGTGATGCTGGTTAGTTAGCTTACTTTTTATAGCATCAGGGCACCCACCATTTATTACCCAATAAAGGTGTAACCCCCGGCGGGTGATATCAATTAGGTTTTAGGGTCTGCATCGCCCCAGGCAGCGTCAGGTTGGTGCCAGTACCGCTAACACCCACAAGCAAAGCGTACACTTCCATTAGTGGTATAGTATCCGAACAGATTAATATCTGATCAGATCTATACTAGCGTTCCAAAAAATGCATTCTTAGCGGGATCAGCCCAGATACCTGCATTTTGCCCCTCCGCCCAGCCCACCCAAATGCAGTATCGATCGACCACTGTCACTTACAAAACACAACACACATAACTGCAGCGTTCACAGAGTCAGGCCTGATCCCTGCGATCGCCAAGTTTTTTTTGGTAGCGTTTTATACAGTTGCTGACAGCCTAGGTGCTTTTTTACCTGTGAATCTCACTATTTGTACCAGTAAATTTAGAGCCCAAAATGTCAAATCGAAGGTACGCTAGTGAAGAGGCCTACACGTTTCTGAGCATGACAGATAGTGAAGAGGAGGTCACTCATCTGTCAGGTTCAGGCTCAGAATAGGATCCTGTAGAGGACAGCGGCTCCATGAGAGATAGCTCTGGCAACAAAGGTGAGGTCCCTGCTAAGGTCAGGTGTACCCGATCCTGATCTTCTGATGTCGTTGAGGTGCAAGACCTGCAGGTCCCTAGTATGGAGCAGAGAGCCAGTACTAGCGCCGCTATTCCTTCTGGTTAACTGGAAAGCACCAGCGGCCTAGTACACCCTGGACGTACATCCAGCACTGCAGTAACACTTGGTGAGGTGGCGAGTCCCATAAGTGCAGTTCAACCTGGTGAGGTGGCAAGCACAAGTAGTGTCCCACTGCCACCAAGATGATGACAGAGGCAGGCCCGTCATTCCCATAGTGTCCTTCCTGCAGAATTTGCCAATCCTGATTGGGTGCCCGCCACTAAGGATGAGCCGAACACCCCCCAGTTCGGTTCGCACCAGAACCTGCAAACAGACCTAAACTTCGTGTGAACTTTAGAACCCTATTAAAGTCTAATTTTAAAGGCCAATATGCAAGTTATTGTCATAAAAAGTGTTTGGGGACCTGGGTCCTGCCCCAGGGGACATGTATCAATACAAAACAAGTTTTTAAAATGGCAGTTTTTTTGGGAGGAGTGATTTTAATAATGCTTAAAGTGAGACAAAAGTGTAATATTCCTTTAAATTTCGTACCTGGGGGTGTGTGTATAGTATGCCTGTGAAGGGGCACATGTTTCCCGTGCTAAGAACTGTCCCTGCACAAAGTGTCATTTCTGCAGGAAAAATAGTCATTTAAAATCACTCGCGGCTATAATGAATTGTCGGCTCCCGTAATACAGAGAAAAGTCATTGATATATATAAAAAAAAGCTTGGGGTTCCCCTAAATTCAATTACCAGGTCTGGTATGGATATTAAGGGGAACCCCGCATCAAATTAAAAAAACTGTGGGGTTCCTCCCAAATATCCATACCAGACTTGAATTTAAGGGGAACTCCACGCCAAATTTGACAAAAAAAATGGCGTGGAGTTCCCCCTAAAAATCCATACCAGACCCTTTATCCGAGCACGCAACCTGGCAGGCCGCAGGGAAAGAGGGGGGCATGAGAGCACCCCCCTTCTGAAACGTACCAGGCCACATGCCCTCAACATTGGGAGGATGCTTTGGGGTCCCCCCCAAAGCACCTTGTCCCCATGTTGAGGACAAGGCCCTCATCCCCACAACCCTGGCCGGTGGTTGTGGGGGTCTGCGGTCTTTTGTACCCCTACCATTTCACAAAGTGTAAAAAATTGTTAAAAAAAGACACACACCGTTGCAAAAGTCATAAAAAAAATCTAAAGGATTCCAGTGGTGGTAATCCACTCTTGCTAGATGCCTGATCTGATCCAGCGATAGGTGATCTCTCCCTCCAGTGCAGCACATCCATCCTCTGTCTCCACTGGAGACACTGCGGGAATCCCGGCAGCCTGACACTTCTTATCTGAGGAGGGCGGGGCCACCCATCACCTGACCCCACCCCCCTCTGACACAAGGGGAAAGCCGGGCTTCCACAGTGACGTACGGGTGACCCTGCCCCCCTCTGATGTAACGGAAACCTGCGTTACATCAGAGGGGGACAGCATCTCCCCGTTCTGCCTAGCAACAAGTGACACTGATCTCTACTCCCTGTGATTGGAGCAGAGATCAGTGTTCACTAACACACAGCCCAGCCCCCCACAGTTAGTAACATGCCCCTAGGACACACTTTACCCCTACACTGCCACTGTCATTTACACAGGAATCCGTGCATTTGTATAGCACTGATTGCTGTATAAATGACAATGGTCCCAAAAATGTCCGATGTGTCCGCCATAATGTCAGTCGCAAAAAAACAAACAAATCGCTGATTGTCGCCAATTACTAGTAAAAAAAATTTTTTATATAAAAATGCCATAAAAACTATCCCCTATTTTGTAAATGCTATAAATTTTGCGCAAACCAACCGCTTATTGAGATTTTTTTTACCAAAAATATGTAGAAGAATACGTATTGGCCTAAACTGAGGAAATTTTTTTTATATATTTTTGGCACCGTATCTAGTTGCCTGTAAGGCCAGACGCTGGTACGAAAAATTGTGTTTACTTATTTCAATTGGCTTTGCTGAACGCTCATGTGCTGCTATACAGAGCTTCAGGCGGGACTTTATCCTTCCTTACATTCCAGGAAGAGATTGTAACAGACCTTCTGCACCTCACCATTCCCAACCAAATGCAGTAAGCCGGCTGCATGAGAGGCATTTTCCATATGTCCTCTAGAGTACCCCTACCCAACGAGCCCCCCAAAGAAGATGTTGTGTCTGTACCAAGCGCAGATATAGGCGTGACACCCGTTATTGTCCACACTGTCCTGACAATCCTGGTCTCGGCATTGGTGAATGTTTTGAACGCTACCACACACTAGTGAAGTTTTAGCGTAGGGTATAGCATTTCACAGACTAGGACACACTTACACAGTCTCCCATTTTGAGAGGCCCAAACCGTTACAGTTGTTACAATTACAAAAAAAAAAAAAATCTTAAAATAGAAATAGATAAAAAAAAAAAAAAAAAAAAAAAAAAACACACTTGTCGTTTTATTGTGTTCTCTCTATTCTTGCTCTTCTTTACTGTATTCTATTCTGCAATGTTTTATCATGCTTGCTTTTCAGGTATGTAATTTTTTTTTATACTTTACTGTTAACTGTGTTTTATGGTTAACTTTTTTTTTCAGGTGCGCCATTCTGCTGCAGTGCGGATTTATCTTGACAGCAACAGCGTATGCTCCCACGATACATAAAACCGTGACTCCAGTGCTGTAGGAGGTGATTTCACCACCACAGTTAAAAAAAAAAAAAAAAAAGAGCATATATGCCGAAGCATGTGGGCAGCAGGGGTGGGGGAGCGATTTGCTCCTAATGCCACGTACATGTGGTCGAAATTCCGACGGAGGCTTGCCCCTGGAAAAGTCCGACCGTGTACACAGCATAACTTTTGCGGGAGGATGCCCCAATGCTTCGGCATATATAAATGGTGCATGTATGCCCATCATTAGTAGTGGGTGAATGAAGGGAGGTATTCTAATGGTGGGCATACCCACCGATCAATCTTTTTCGTTCAGCCAACAGGCTGCATGAAAAAAAAAGATCACAATATATGTCCAACAAGGACCAGCAACATACTGGTATGTTGCTGTACTTTGAATGGTTATACCAGAATGATGCCTGCGGGTTTAGTTATCTTGGTATTATTCTTTTCAGCCAGTGATCGGCTTTCATGTAAAAGAAATCCTAGCAGCTAATTAGCCTCTAGACTTTTACAAGCAGTGGGAGGGAATGTCACCCCTCCCGGATATAAACGGCGCCATTGGGAAAGCATTTTATCACACCGAACAGTGTAGTGTGGTCAGATGCTTTGAGGGCAGAGGAAAGATCTAGGGTCTAATAGACCCCAATAAAAAAAAAAAAAAAAAAAAAAAAAAAGTACCTGTCACTACCTATTGCTATAAGGGGATATTTACATTCCCTAACAACAAAAAAAAAAAAAATTGGAAGGAACAGTTAAAAAAAAAAAACCTTGGAGAGCAATAAGGAAACATCCAGGGAAGCATCGCACACATTTGGAGCCCTTGACCAACTGGTTCACCAGCTCCATGTAGGCGGGGGGGGGGGGGGGGGGGGGGGGGGGGACACCTGTTCTTTACCAGGACCTTGGCATAAGAGCTTGCCCACTCTGTAAGCATCTGAGATACAACTGTATGGTTTTGGCCATGGCCCTTGTAAGCAAAGAGTAGGCGACCAATTCATCTTCTGGTATGCAGGATCCCTCTTCCACAACCAAACGAGAGGTACACTTTTTCAGAAGGGCCTCCTTGAAGGGATAACATACCAAAAACTGTTTTTGAACCACAAAGGGGCTCTGCGAACGTTCCTAATCCTTGTAAACAAATGTATAACAATTAAAATAAAAAATCTGTGGGGTAAGGAAAAACCAGAGCAGAAAAACCTGGCTTGTGAGTAGCCACTTCAGCAGCCCCAGATGTACCCTCATTCTTTAGGGTTTCCAGCAAGGTAATCAGTGTGGTCACCAGTGCCTTTTCCTGTGTGGAATCATTCTTGCCAACAGAGGAATTAGGTAGTACATCTATCAGACACGCAGGGAAAACTGGGCCTGTAGTGGCAGAGCCTGACTTAAACGTCTGAAGGAGAATAAGGGCTGGGGGGCTTTTGCTTTCCCTGTGTCTGAATGCCACCCTCCACCAGGGAAACAGGCATCAAAGGCTGCTGCCAGTGCATCAAACAGGATAGAGGACCCAGAGGGACCACCCGCCTCCATGAGTGGATCAGGAGGTAGAAGCATGAGCCTGGCAGTCCATAGGAGGTCCGAACCTGAAAAGTTCAGCACCACAGAGACACCCCACCAAAAATAGGGAAGCTGACCACCCTATTGACCACAACAATTCTTTATTGAATAAAAGTAAACAAACTTTATCCACTTTCATGTAAAGAGTCTTATCCTACACGGTCATATCTTGCATGAACGTGTAAGCAGGCTGGCTCCAGCCACAAACTAGTTGCAAGCACAGACCAGTAATCCCGTGGAGACACATTTATTGTTGCACTAGGATAGTTCTTCCTTTGCTTTCCTTCCCATACAAATGAGAGTTACTGGCTTTGTAAATTTATGTCGGCAATGTGGTTTTAGATAATCTCTGGGAGATCTGCTAATGGATCCTGCTTGATGAGAGTCTTGTTGGTATTTACCAGCAAAAGAGTTCAGTGCTTAGCAAACTTGGTGGAGGGGAACACTTTCTGGTGTCTTTTTTGAAGAAAAGTAATTCTGGATGCTAGACATGTGAACTACCGAAAGATGTTTTGTTTCGTTTTTGTTTTTTCGTTTATCGGATCATTTGTTATGATCATTTGTTAATTCGGATGCATTCGTACCATGTTTAGATGCGGCATTAGTCACTTTAGATGCATTTGTTCCGTTCGTTTAGATGCGGAATTCTTTACTGCAGATGATTCTTAACTTCGGATAAGGAAAAAATAAGCCGCGCTGAATCACACAAACATCAAATTGTGCATGAATAAATAGAAATTGTGGACTGTTAACAGCCTCTAAACAAATTAATATGAAATCACACCATAAATAATGAATGCATATAAATGTTATAAGCTTAGGCCATGCGAACCACTCAATCCTTGCAGTATAAGACCAAGTCGCATGTACCTATGTGTAGGAATACAAACTCTAAAGACACCCAGTGTATGAGTTACAAGTCCGTATATGTAAATCACCAAAAAATTCTCTTAAAAAATGTGAATAAAGTCCTCCACAAATGAACCATAAATAATCCGCTGCTGAGTCCAATTAGGTAGTGCTTGATCCGCCACCAAAAGAAATTAAATTTGCCGCTTACCAGAAAGACATGACCCCCCCACTACAAAGGGTCACCAAAAGCATATGGATATACACTCGTCTTCTAGTCAAGAGGGGTCCTCGATGTTCTCCTTACGCCGCCACTCCAGTAAAGGTTGTGGGAAAGTGCTCCCAGGAATCTTTCTCATAGATCCAGAGGGACTCAAGATAGGGACATCAAAACCATGGAAGAGAGATAGAACTCCAAATAGTGTAAAACCCTTTTTTACTAAAGATAAAAAAGTAAAATTGCACTTACAGTGTATAAAAAAAATCAAAAGCCTTGATTCCGTTGCGCCGGCCGGACGCATGCGGACAGACCCGTTCTCCTGGAACTGTTCCAAACACGAGGTGACGTTAACGTCGGATGCATTCATATGCGTCACATTCACTAACCGTTACTTTAGCCAAATTTAAAAGGGAACTCCAATAAAATGTAAATTGAATGTATACCAAATTAGCTGCTATGGCGCAGAGACCTGAATAGAAGAATTAAGGACTTCAGCCATTTTACCTTAAATTTATATATAATAAAAATGATAAAAGTTGATAATTAGAATAGAAAATACGAAAAACAAAATTATCTGAATGTAAACTCGTAAGTTGAATCGTTTTTTGTTCTGACTTTTGTTCTTGCGTATTATGGTTCGGACAATTAGTTTTCGTATGCATTCGTCAAGAGAGTCTTTCGTCCATTCGGATGCTTGAGAATGAAAGAATATGGCAAATTTAGTCTGAAAACAAATTCGTAATGAAAAGAATTGCACATTTCTGCTGGTTGCAACAATTATTGCACAAAGCATTTTTTTTTTCTTTTTAAGACACCTGTGAGAAGTTGTGATGGACATTAATATATGTACACTATTTCACATTTAGTAAAACTGAAGTCTAAATGGCTCACCTCTGTATACGCCATATTTTGTGTATAGCCAATAGCAGGGCTTGACAAACTTGCTTTGAATCTAGGAGCCAGCTAAAGGGGGGTGTCGCTGACGAAAGGGTGCTCCAATATAATGGGGGATCCCTAAAGGGGGTGCTAACAAAGGAACTGATAAAATTGTGAGGGGGGGGGTTCTAATATAAAGGGACTTTGGAATGGGGTGTCCCTAAGGGGGTGATGCTGATATAGAGGGACTCTGATCTAATGGGGGGGTGCCGACTTCTGATCAGCAGTCATCAACTTCCCCCCTTTTGAGAGCCCCAATAGCTCACAATCCCCATATTAATGCCAACCCGAGACCTTCATAAGATCATAAGGACTTCGCCTTTCATAATAGCGCTTCGCCCATAGATTGCCTCCTTACTGGCAGGACTCAAAGAGCTGCAAGCCAGTAAGTGTCTGAAGCTGGTAGCCAGAATTGAGGGGCGGAGCTAGGTGGCGCGGTTCAAGGGCTATTTACCTCCCCTCCAGTGTGTGCAGCGCGTCACTGGTTGCTAGCACAACCGGTGGTCCCAGCAACCAATGACTAGAATACAATGGAGATCACTGAGGGGAGAGGGAGGAGGCGCCCCGCTGTGGAGAAGTCACAGACCACAGGAAGGCAGACGCAGTTGACAGGAGCAGAGCCCAGGGCTGAGAGTTGCTACAGCTGTCTTAAGGCACTCCTCCTCAATGACAGAACTCCAGGGCCGGTTCCAAAGTATGACCCTGGTAGTTCCGCCACTGGTTGTAGCTGAATCGGCTGCCTGGCGCAGTTGGAGTTGCTCATGCCTGGTGCCAGTGGCAGATGGGATGGCAGGAGCTAGGACACCATTTCTGGTTGCCGTGGTGACCTGGCGCCTTGGATTTGTTGAGCCCTGGCTAATTGAGTTATGATCCCATCCATAAATGGTACAAAATGACTGACCACTTACCCTTTCTGTATTTTACAACTACTAAAGGTCCGATTGAACTACCCCCAATAGTAACTCTTGATTATGTATCTTGCTTTGTAAGTAGTTGAATGCCAGCTAGCGAATATTAACCTTCAGAAAACATCTATGGCGATTTAATTTCTATACAGCTTTTCTATTCTTCCTCAACATAAAACAGCTTTTTGGTATTTTTTCCAGCCTCCCTTTCCTTAGCCAGGCCCTCACCCTTATGTTGGTGTATGTATGGTGCCGCAGAAATCCTTACATAAAAATGAATGCCTTTGGTCTCGTCACACTTCAGGCTTCCTGTCTGCCCTGGGTTCTTCTGTGTTTCACTTTGCTAACAGGAGAATCCATCCTTGTCGACTTGTTGGGTAAGAGGTATCGCTAAATCTTTTAAGGGAAGTGTTTTCTGCAAATTTTATTGTGGTGAGGGGAGAGAACAAAAAAAACAAAAACAAAAAAAAAAAACACACAAAATATTTTTTAAATATAAAATAGGTTGCATTCTCAGACAGCACAGGCCTCTCCCCCCCAAATGTATCCTTGCCTCCCGTTGAAAAAGCATAAAGATTTACACATATGTGAATAAATTAGTTAGAGCAAGTGACTTATGACCCCCCCCATGCATCCAGTGGGGAAGATTTAAGACTAGTGGAAGAGAACAGCCTGTCCTAGACTCTTCAATTAGAAAACCTATAGTGTCAAATGTTTTTTGTATAAGAAATGTGTGTGCTTTGTAATTCTACCCATGGAGCATCACTTTGGAGCTCTGCCATAACGTAAGCCAAAAAAAACCCAACACTTGTCTTTATAATTTTTGTACCGGGTTAAGGGTTAGAATCTGTCTGCATCCTCATTGAGGAGGTTTGCCTTTACTTCCTGTCCTAGTGACACTTGGAATACATGTGGATGACATGCTTGAAATTTAAAAGCAATAAACACCTAAAAGAGAACCTAAACTCTTCTCCACGCTACTAAAAGTAGTAAACCACACCAATTTTTAACCCTGCAAGGTAAAGGCATAATGAAATACTTACCGCAGAACAAAGCCCCCCAGCGCCGCACCAGCTGACAGGCTTTTCCCATCTTCACCTGGTCTTCCTTTCAGGTACGCGTTCTCCGGTCGCGCTGCAATGACGTCACTATCGCACATTGCTCTGAAGGGACGGCATGGGTATGCTGTCCCTTTAGAGTGCACGCGCCTGTGACATCACCGAATGCATGCCGTGTGAATATCTCCTAAATTGTGCAGGTTTAGGAGAGATTCACTGTACCTACAGACAGGGTGGATAAAAATCAATGATAAAAAAAAACTGATTTTTATTTAAATAGATTTTTTTGATTTTTTAATCAAATTTATTTTAACAAAAAGGCTTTTGGAGTAAAAGATCTAAAGATAGTTTTCCATTTAAGATACATTAATGATTAAGTTTATTCAGCATGAAATGGAGCTTAGTTAAGTAGCATGAGGCTGTATATACTGCAATATTTACTCAATTAATCCAAGTTCTGCAAGCTGAGCTAACATGCAATGCATTGATACATTCACAATTTCACAGTAACCATGAGATAAAACAAAGTTCAGGAATATTCCTTTATCCCATTGTTTTGCAAATCTATGTACACTACAAACTGTATGATTGAATCGGTTCTTATATCGCTGTTTTACTAACCTAACAGCTTATTATCCTAAATAGAAATACTTGATTTTGTTTGCAGTTATTAAATATTCTAACAGCGAGAAGTCCTTACATTTAAAGAGCACCTGTCATTTCTGAGGCATCATGGCATCGCCTGTTATTGGGCATGCAGTCACCTGCTGCCGCCACGTCCCTTACCTTGTGTCACTGCCACATCACCAGCTGTCCCATTAAAGTGAATGAGACTGTCGGCGAGTCAACAGCGGGTAAGAGGGGAAGCTGCAGGACAGAGATGACAGTTGCTCTTTAAAAATTATGATTTAAATCTAGTTGATTTAAATCAAGCCTTTTTACTAGTGATTTAATCATGGATTTAAAATTGACTTGATTTAAATCAAATCCACCCTGCCTACAAGCAAGCCTTATCATAGGCTTACCTGTAGATACAAGTGCTAAAAAAAAAAAAAAAAAAAAGTTTACGTCCACTTGATTTAATGGGCTTGGTTCACTGCCTCTGTACCTTATGCCACACAATCTCCAAGGGCAGGAAAAAAAAATAAGAGGGTAAATCTTTCCAACAGGGATGTGGGCAGCAATAAAAAAATAAAAATAAAAAAAAAAAAGCTGACAGAGGCTCTAAACTTCTCCTTTGTACAAACCTTAAAAAAAAAAAAACGCACGTTGCTCTGAAGGGACGGCAGGGGTATGCTGTGCCTTCAGAGCACACGCGCCTGTGACATCGCCGAACGCATGCAGTGTGAATATCTCCTTAATGATGCAGGTTTAGGAGATATTCACTGTACCTACAGAGAGAGAAAAAAAAAAAACACACCTACAGAGTTCTAGCGGTACAGCTCTGGCCAAAAGTTTTGAAAATGACAAATATTTTCAAGTCTGCTGCCTCAGTTTATCATGGCAATTTGCATAAACTCCAGAATGTATGACTAGTGATCAGATGAATTGCAATGTTCCTCTTTGCCATGGAAATAAACACAATCACCCCCCCAAAAAATGTCATTGCATTTCAGCACAAAAGGACCAGCTACATGTCAGCAATTCTCTCATTAACACAGGTGTCAGTGACGTGGACAAGCCTGGAAATCACTCTAATGCTGACCGAGTTAGAATAGACTGGAAGCTTTAAAATGAGGGTGGTGCTTGAAACAATTGTTCTTTCTCTGCTAACCCTGGTTACCTGCAAGGAGACGCGTGCAGTCATCATGGCTTTGCACAAAAAGGTATTCACGGGCAAGGATACTGCTGCTACTAAGATTGCACCTAAAACTACGATTTATCGGATCATCAAGAACTTCAAGGGGAGAGGTTCAATTGTGAAGAAGGCTTCAGGGCGCCCAAGAAAATCCAGCAAGCGCCAGGTCCTTCTCCTGCAGTTGATTCAGCTGTGGGATCAAGGCACCACCAGTGCAGAGCTTGCTCAGGTATGGCAGCAGGTATGTGAGTGCATCTGCATGCACAGTGAGCTGAAGACTTTTGGAGAATGGCCTGATGTCAGGAAGGGCAGCAAAGAAGCCCCTTCTCTTCAGGAAAAACATCAAGGACAGACTGATATACTGCAAAAGGTACAGGGATTGGACTGCTGAGGGCTGGGGTAAAGTAATTTTCCCCTTTGTTTGGTGCATTCAGAAAAATTCTTGTCCGGAGAAGAAAAGGTGAGCGCTACCATGTCCTGTGTCATACCAACAGTAAAGCATCCTGAGACCAGTCATGTGTGGGGTCTTAGCCAAAGGAGTGGGCTCACTCATAACTTTGCCTAAGAACACAGCCGTGAATAAACAATGGTCAAAAAAAATCTTATGAGAGCAACTTCTCTCAACCATCCAAGAACAGTTTGGTGACGAAGAATGCCTATTCCAGCATGGTGGAGAACCTTGCTTGGGGAACAAAACATATAAATTTTGGGTGCATGGCCAGGAAGCGCCCCATACCTTAATCCCATTGATAACTTGTGGTCAATCCTCAAGAGGTGGGTGAACAAAAAAACCCCTGCAAATTTGACAAACTGCAAGCATTAATTATGCAAAAATGGGCTGCCATCAGTCAAAACGTGGCCCAGAGGTTGATTGACAGCACGCTAGGGTGAATTGCAGGGGTCTTGAAAAAGGGTCAACACTGCAAATGTTGACTCTTTGAATACAACTTAATGTAATGGTCAATAAAAGCCTTTGACACTTATGAAATGCTTGTAATATTAGTCACATCTGACAAAAAGGATCTAAAAACACTAAATTGTGAAAAATTATATTTCTGTCATTCTCAAAACTTTTGAGCCAGGCATGAATTCATGCACTTCTTAGAAATATGACAGCAAGACTAAACTTGGCATGACCACAACTAACTAACCTGACAAGGCCAATATATCTGCGCATTATGCCATTTAATTTCTGATGGCCTTCCTTTTCAGGCATTGCTGCTGGACACACTTACTTTTTTCTAGAAGATATTTTCCCAAACCAGCCTGGAGGAAAAAAGCTTTTAGTTACTCCTGCTATTTTGTAAGTATGAAAACAGAGAATATGCAGTGTCCTCATTCCAGCCATTTGTTTACATATAGCTCTGGCAAACTTAAAAAGTCTGTTTGCTGAAAGTTTACAGCCAGAACATCCTGTGCTTTTAAGATAATTCGTGCAAAGATACAACGGATGGCAGTGGGAACGAGGTGATTAACAGACCAATTTAGTGTTCCTTCACTTTCTACCTTAGGTCAGCACACACGGGATATAAAAGGGTATATGAAGTTAACTGGCTATGTAATAATGACTGAGCAATTTAGTCGGTTAATGTCAATGTTGAGAATTCAGATACACCAAAGATAACAGCATCATAAGGCTTTTAAAGGAAATGTGTGCTAAGAGACATACAGAGGCTGCCATAATAATTTACAATCCTGAAAAAGGTATCCATGAAATAGCATCCTAAATACAATTTCCAGTAAAGGGTTCCTTTAAAGTGAAACCCCACCCAAAACATTTTATTTGGACAATGTAGTAAAGGGACAGAACGTTTGTCTGGTTCTTGCGGGTGTCTGTATGGAAGATTTGCCCCACAACTCTAGATTATATCTAGCTATACACTATTAGAATTCCAACTGACTTTTCCTTTAGGCTACTTTTACATTGGTACATCTCCAAAGTCTCATGATTTCCAGTGCGACTTTGGAGCATGAGTTTGATGTGACTTTGATCAGACATTACATTCTCTGGACCAAATCAAAAGTCAGACCAAAGTAGTGCAGGAACCTTTTCTTAAAGAGGGATTCCACCAAAAAATATATATATATATATTAAAAGCCAGCAGCTATAAATACTACAGCTGCTGACTTTTAATAAATGGACACTCACCTGTCCCGGGGTCCAGCGATGCCGGCAGCCGAGGCCGATTGATCGCTCGGCCCTCGGCTGCTGCCGCCACCATTCTAGGTGAGGGAATCAGGAAGTGAAGCGAATCGGCTTCACTTCCCGGTTCCCTACTGCGCATGCGCGAGTAGCGCAGCGCAATAGGAATTCTCCGTGCTGTCACTGGGACCCGTGTGTGTCCCAGCAGACAGCGCGTCAGGACAGGAAATGGCGTAGACTCCCACGGGAGTCTATGCCTGGAAGTGGGTGTAAATACCTGTCTTTGACAGGTATCTCCACCCCCCTCCCCCCTGAAAGGTGCCAATTGTGACACCGGAGGGGGGGAGGGATCCGATCAGCGGAGGTTCCACTTTAGGGTGGAACCCCGCTTTAAGTCGCGGCAACTTCTGTAGTTTCAGTACTAACAGCTCTCATAGAAATACAATGAATTTTACGTCCTGCAACTTGGAGTCTCACAAGTAGGATCCCAAATCGCAGATGTGTGAAAGGAGCCTTAAAGTGTTTGTGAATCCAATATTTTTTCTTCTATAGTTCTCTGATATATAACAGTAAGATCCCTAGTGGATGTAATTTATAAAATGATGTGCTATAATAGCTTAGCTCCGAGCGTTAGGTGCTCAGCTGACTGTCCGCTGGTCTCCTCTCCTGGTCTGATTAGCTGCAGGGGGGGTGCTGAGAAACCCCCACTGACATCAGAGAAGAGGAGACGGGTGGGCAGTCACATGAGCGCCGAATGGCACTCTGAAGTAAGCCATTATTATTGCATATTTTTTATAAATTACATCCACTGGGGAGCTTACTGTTATATATCAGAGGGAACTACAGAAGAAAAAACATTTTTAGTGCAGGAGGGGAGAATCGGGGAGCTGACAGGCCGGAAGAGGAGGGGGCAGGAGGACAGTGTCAGGACTCAGCAGCCCTGATATTATTGTGTTCAGTGTACAGGGGGGAGGGTATAGCCAGGCAGGATCAGCCAGGTACTACAGGTGGCCAAATGAAACAGCACAAGCACTGTGCTGTACAACATGCTTTAAAGGAGCAAGATTCATTTGGTTTTTTTTTTGGGGTTAATATTTTAAAGTGGATGTAAACCCTCACATATACCATGTGAAGTGAACAGCCTCAGATGATACACAGAGATGAAACAAATCTCCCTACATAAGTTTTAAATGTATATCTGCTGTATTCAGCTTGCTATATTCTTTAGAAAATGCACATAGTGTTAAGAGATTTTTTTTCTTCCTGTTCAGCAGTAGGAGTGAAGTCTTGGCATACACTGTGTGACAGCTGACTGGAGGAAAGTCACACACCCCCACTCCACATAGGCAGAGGAAGGAAGGAACATGCTGTGAATAGATCAGCTCTCTGCTAATCTATAGCACCCACCCTGGACACAAACTTCAGGCTGGTTTTATCTCAGTTGTCAGAGAACTTGTCAGAAGTTATCAAGCTGATAACAGAAGATCAGAGCAAGAGTACTTTGGAGAGAGATAAGAAAAAAAAACACTACAGATATATGCCTTTAGGTCAAATTTCATGAATCAGGTTTACATCCACTTTAAGAAGGTTCATTTAACTTTCTAATTGCCAGTGGGGTCAAATTGATGTTCCTTTTTGATTGGAGTCACAAAAGTTCAAAGTAGTAGGATAGAAATCTTTTCTTGAATTAATTTCTAATATTAACCACTTCAGCCCCGGACTATTTTGCTGGTCAAAGACCAGACCACTTTTTGTGATTTGGCACTGCGTCGCTTTAACTGACAATTGCGCGGTCATGCAATGTGGCTCCCAAACAAAATTTACGTACTTTTTTCCCCACAAATAGAGCTTTCTTTTGGTGGTATTTGATCACCCCTGCGGTTTTTATTTTTTGCGCTATAAACAAAAATAGAGTGACAATTTTGAAAAAAAAAACGCATTATTTTTTACTTTTTGTTAGAATAAATATCCCCCAAAAATATATATAAAAAACATTTTTTTTCCCTTAGTTTAGGCCGATACGTATTCTACATTTTTTGGGGAAAAAAAAATAAATCGCAATAAGCGATTATTGATTGGTTTGCGCAAATGTTATAGCGTTTACAAAATAGGGGATAGTTTTATGGCATTTTTATTAATTTTTTTTTTTACTAGTAATGGCAGCGATCAGTGATTTTTATTGTGACATTACGGCGGACACATCGGACATTTTTGGGACCATTGTCATTTATACAGCAATCACTGCTATATAAATGCAGTGATTTCTGTGTAAATGACACTGGCAGTGAAGGGGTTAACCAGTGGGTTGCAGTGTAGGGGTTAAGTGTTCCTAGGGGTGTGTTACTAACTGTGGGGGGCTGGGCTTTCATTTAGTGAACGCTGATCTCTGCTCCAATCACATGGAGCAGAGATCAGCGTCACTAGTTGCTAGGCAGAATGGAGAAATGCTGTTTACAAATGGCATTTCTCCATTCAGCCGCCCTGTGAGACGATCGCGGGTAGGGCCACGGTGATAGAATCAGCGGGACCCGCGGCTGGACTCATGGGGGTCCTGACCGCCACGCGAGCGCGCTCGCGATGGCAGGGTGGCAAATTTAAAGGGACGTGCAGGTACCCCCATTTGCCTGCCCGTGCCATTCTGCCGACGAACATCGGCGTGCGCCGTCGGGAACCGGTTAAATGTGGTTTTCATACAGGAAATATTAATCCAAAATGTTTAAATACTTTCAATCATCAATCTCCATGTCAAAAAATGTACTTCAAATTTCTGTATGAATGTTTATATGAAAATCTACTAGTGTATGGCCAGTTCAAGTTTACAATCCTATTAACTACTTAGATGCTTATGTTTTTGCTGTGTTTAGCCTGCGCAACACATGAGGTTAATTCTGACATGCAAAAATTGCATGCCGCTACACGAACTACTGCAGATAAAATGACCTGTTAGGAGTTGGTAAAGATATGCATGATTCACTACAATTTGTATTTGCAAATGGAAGCAAATTGGTACTAACTAGACAGATTGATTAATAAGACTTATGTCGCCAGCAAGCTCAGGACATAAGCCTAAAAATTATACAAGTATAAATGCCTATAGCATACAAGCTGCCACAACCCTAATTTTGCTCACATTTCATGGGAAAAGACCATTAGATTAATTACAACCAACAATACCCTTTTTGTCCCTTTTCCAATACAGCCAATATTGACAGTACTCAATGTCAAAAAAATCTGTTTAAAAACAGTTCATCATTGTTTCGATACCCTACCAAGTTAAAAACCCTAAAACGTTTTTTGGCTGTTAAAAGTAACTACAAACCTCTAGTAAAAAAACAAAACAAAAAAAAAAAAAAATTTCAGAAAAATAGTTACAAATAAGATCATCTCATCAATATTGACTAAAAAAAAAATATATATATATATATAAAAAAAAATTGTCATTGCATTGTCTAACTGACCAAGTCTTAATTGTCTTTTGTCTCTGTGCTCTACAGAAAGCAAATATTTGATGTGCCATTAGCAGATCCCAATTATAATCCACTACCAGAGGATTCTGTAAACAGACCGCACCAAGATTAGCCACTTCCAGGGGCCCAGGACTGAGTTATCTTCTTACTAAGCTCAGGTTTTCAGTATTGAAACATTACATGATGCAACTTGAAATAATAAAAGCCCTCATTAAAACACTTGGAATGTTTATTGCAATTGTAGTAGAAAAATCCTACATCAGGGGTTGACAAATTTGCTTGGAATCTAGGAGCCAGCTAAAAAAGTTAGGAGCCAGGTCCGTGACAGCGATTCGGACCCGTGTCCCTGGCCTGACATGGAGACGAGTGAGGGGAAGATAGCCCCCAGCCCCTCACCTGTCTCCAAGTCATTGCCCATAGCTCTTAGAGGGACATTTTATTTTTTTATTTTTTTCAAATGACAAATTTTTTTTAAATTGCATTTTAGTGTAAATATGAGATGCGAGGTCTCTCTGATCCCAGATCTCATATATAAGAGGACCTGTCATGCTTTTTTCTATTACAAGGGATTTTTTCATTCCTTGTAATAGGAATAAAAGTGACACACTTTTTTTTTTTTTTTTAAAGAACATTGAAAAAAATAAAAATAAAAGTTAAAATAAGAAAAAAAAAATTATTTTAAACAGGCCCTGTCCCGCCAAGCTTGCGTGCAGAAGCGAACGCATATATGAAAGCGGTGTTCAAACCACACATGTGAGGACTGCGATCGGTAGAGTGAGAGCAATCATTCTAGCCCCAGACCTCCTCTGTAACTTAAAACGTGCAACCTGTAGAATTTTTTAAACGTCGCCTATGGAGATTTTTAAGGGTAAAAGTTTGTCGCCATTCCATGAGCAGGTGCAATTTTGAAGTATGTCATGTTGGGTATCGATTTACTCGACGTAACATTATGTTTCACAATATAAAAAAAAATTGGGCTAACTTTACTGTTGTCTTACTTTTTTTGTTATTAAATACATTTTCCCCAAAAAAGTGCGCTTGTAAGTCCGCTGTGCAAATACAGTGTGACAGACAGTATTGCAACGACCACCATTTTATTCTCTAGAGTGTTAGAATAATATATATATATATATATATATATATATATATATATATATATATATATATATATATATATATATAATGTTTAGGGGGTTCTGAGTAAAGGGAAGGAGATGGAGCTTCCCCTGCCTGCCAGCCTATTAGCATTGCTGGTTGTAATTCCAACGGCCACCACAAGAGGGCGCCAGATTCCAGAAGGAACCATAGGATCGTAGAAGGCCTCAAAGCCGGGGCCTCAATTCCCGGCCGCCGGCGGCGCGGCCCGACGCGATCACGCCGGGGGGGTCCGCGGTGACAGGATACCCCCAGCTGTGATGACCCAGGCGCCAGCCCGCTATTTCTAGTCGCAAATGCGACCTGGCGCCCGGGTTTTGTCGAGCCCTGTCCTACATACCATTCAGCTGGTGTTAAAAGCAAGTTTTCTATTAATGTATTAACAGCAGTTCAGTCTAATCTCTACCTCTGGAGAATATTATATTATAGTCTTACCTTTCCAAGCAGGTCATCCCCATCATGTCATGAGGCGAGTTGATTGATATAATACACAACATCACAGTGCACACAAGACAAAACACTGGTATGAGCAATGGAAGCATCAATGCATATTAAAAGCATAAAACACCACTTAAACAAGAAACGTTATTGAGCATTACTTTTATTTAAAAAGTTGATTTCTACAAGTGCATGAAGCACCTATACAAATTAAAAATAGAACACAAAAAAGCTTTACATATCACGTACACAGGTATAAAGGAGGGCTTGGGACATCTGTCTCAGGTCTTCCGGTAGTCAGGTAGCACTAATGCTTCACACTCTGTACATGGAAGGAAAGGATGTGAGGGAGTCAAACACAGCAGCACCCAGCTGCTTTCAAAGTGGAATGTGTGGGTCCCCCGCACCTTCTGATATGGCTCAAGAGGTGCTGTGACCACCCTCCTCTCCTCCACAAATCTTTAGTCTTAGTATTTTTTTTTACTTTTTTCTTTTTAATTGTTACTTTTTGTTTATTTATGGGGCGGGGTTCCATCTCCAGGATGTGAACCGCGAGTTTCGTCGGGAGGGGACTGTTTACCAGGCCGGTGCAGTGTTGGCAAGACGTCTCATACGCCTATAGGGAGGAAAAGAGAAGAGGGGCAAGGTAAATGATAAGGAGGTTGTAGCCGTACTCTTAACACTAAGTCAGAGGATCATCTTATGGGGGATTTTTACGTAATACTCTCCACTGGAAAGAAACATTACCTCAAATTCCCTTCCAGCCACACTAATTTAGCAAGTAAAACAAATAGCATATAAACATTTCCTATATCATGATAAAAGTTTAAACTAAAAAGGTCACTCACTCATTGGCACAAAACCCAGTACTGCCAACAGTGATGCCAGTTAGGCCACAAGTGTGCTTGACAGCTAAAAGAATAGCTAATTGAGCATGTGCAATTGTACATACTCTATCATTGGCCTAAACTCTGAAAAAATATATTCAGTACTATAGTTAAGGTAGGGTTGGACAAATTTATAAAAAAAAAAAAAAAATTCAAGAGTCAGTTTTAAGGAGCCAGAAAACATGCTGGCTATAGAAAGGCTCAAAGATTGGTGCCAACTATATTTATTTAGGCACATTGGCTACCAGGATGCTGGGATTTCTCCAGCCCTGGTCCAAAGGCTATTAAGATCACTGCTACAAACAGATAGGGGTTATCAATATCTATCCTAAATAGAACCCAGTAAACTGAAAAATAGTTATATATTTAGTGAGGGGAATTATCACACATAATACTAGAATTCAAAGACCCAAAGATCTCTTGTGCAAACACTGGGCTGCTTTGTAATAAAGCAAATTCAATGGTAAAAAAAAAAAAAAAAAGGAAAAAAACAACAACAAAAAAAAAACAATTCTGCTGATCAAAAGATACAATACCAACGATTTAAATGCTTGCAAATGCAGACCATTTTGTAAATAAAAATGTCTGCCTTTAAATTTATAAGGAAAGAAAGCATCACCTTTGCCAGTGAAAGGTGCTGAAGCTGTGATAAAATAAAGGTATTGAATGTCATGGAAACTAAAAAATACTAAGGTGCTAAATACTAATAAGGTAAATGCAGGTTTCTCTGCAGACTTTGTGATTTCGTAGGTATGCATCCTGCCAGGGGCTCATTGTTTCAGGAAGTGACACCATGGAAAATTTGGACTGTATACCAAAATTAAAGTATAAGAAATGATGGTCACAGCAGTTATTTGGCAAAACTGCTTTCATTGGAAAGGAGTTCAAATGTTTTCATGGTGTATTCCAGAAACATTGGCGGGATAAGCACGTCGTGAACCCTAGTTAGAAGAAAAGGGCAGCTGGTTTATCTGCTGGGAGGTTTAACAAGAGGGAAGTAGTCTGTGAGGTTTGGTATTTGTAAGGTATGATAACATATTTGTTAATACATTCATGGCCTTGATTTGGCATATTTAAAAACACAGCTACTAGGCAACTTGTCCTATCCTCTTGTGCTATGCAAGAACCAGACACTGACACAACTGGTCAACACTAAAAGCACCAAACCAAACCACATACACACCAACTTCCTAAAAAGGCACAATGCAAAAAACAATAAAATAAAGACATCTTGCATACAAAGAACATTTAAGTCAATATATAGATATGCAGTAAAGGGAATAAAAGATTTTACATAAGCTCCTAACCTTTCACGGTTTTCATTTAAGAGTAGAGACATTTTCACTACCGTTATTTGGCAGATCTGAATGTCCCCAAGTACCAATAAACAACACACACAATAAAAACTTGTAACTCACAAGTCTCAGGGTATAGCAATGGCCAAAGGGAGGGCATCAACAGTACCATCAACCCAGCTGATGTGATACCCGCTTGCTACTCGTAATGCTAATGTTGCAAAGAACCTTAGCATCTCAAAATCTTACCTATCGGATGGGGTCAGTACTGTATATAGCACAGCATTGCTTTTTGTACTCCTGTCCTATCGTACCCAGCAATTCAATGGAGAATTCAAATGGCACTGAATATTTGTTACTGCCCTCACTAAACCACTAATCCGTATAACCCTCTGAGGCAAATAAGGCCCTTTAGGGGCTCCACAACCAGCATTGGCCAACCTTTCTGAAAACGAAAAGCATTTCCTCATCATCCAAGAAAACATTAACACTGTCACTACCACTGTCATACACTTAAAAGTAAAGCAATTAAAATGGTTACAAGTCTTAATACTGCACATACTTCATAAAGCCACCACCTGCGCTATAATCGGTGGAAATTCACGTTGCATTTAACTGCGGCATGCACCAGTAGAATTATGCTCTACAAGGACTGGCAGAAGTTAAATGATTACATTTAGCATTTAAAGCAGCAAAGCTATCTAGAACATTTCACAAGCATATTTTTGGCACCAGTTTTTAAGTATTGCCTACAATATAAAGAATACTAAAGCGAACAGGAATACAATACACTAAAGGACAATAAAAGATTCTGTAGTCGGCATACTTTTACAGGGGCTATTCTGATTACAGAAACCAGCAATATAGAATATACTGCAGGTCCCACCACCAGATTAGGGGGAAGCAAGAGGGTGTCAGAAAATCTCAATGTGAGACAATGGAATTAGTTAGAATTTGGTAGTTTTAAGTGCGTAAGGCGCCAGGGCCAAGTAAGGGCTATCAGGGAATTTCAGCATAAACGGTGCTACTAAGCTAATGGCGAGCACTGGGAGAAATGTCCAATCCCACCAGCTTAAGTCAAACGAAATACCAAACACGTCACTTGCAAAGTGTGATAATTATTAAAAGAGAAGCTCCATAGGGCTGAAGCACGACAGCACAGACACGGAAAAAGACATCACTTCATAGGCTGGTGCGCAAAAGCTGAAATGTCTTCCTCGTGGACGCTCCGAGGAAGTGCCACTTGGTTGTCTATATTCTACCCCGACGAGAAGCCCGGAAGGAAAAGCGTATGAAACGACGGTGGCACCTGGTGTTTCTGTCCTGGTCACGTATCTTCTTTTCCATTTCAGCATCTGTAAGGGTCTCCAGAAGAGGGCACCACTGGTCTGCATCACCTGTATTTCGGATGGCAATCTCCACAGTTGGCAAGGGGTTTTCACTGAAATATTAATAAACATGTATTAAGGAGGGATAACAAAGTCATCTTGCATGTTTCCTTTGTGGGATACTTCAGCCCATTCAAATTTTTTCTAACTTCACATTTTACACAATACAGTAACAGGTGCCTAAGCATCTATTTGCTAGGCCTAAAACTGAACTTTAGGCATGATTTTTATATTCTATGATAGTTACATTGGTCCAGGTTGCAATGAGTATGCAAATTTCTATAACTACACAATCACTGTGGAACTTGCACATCACAAACAGTTGCTGCTGCTACAATGATCAATGATATCAGCAATCCTCTGAGTCCTGTGTCGATTGGCTTCCCTTCTACAGTAACCACATTAATGGTGGGGGATTGCGCGCTCGACAAAGGTACCAGTCACAAATCACCTTGTCATTTTTATAGGACTGGCTGAGGTGGCATGATTGTGTCATCGATGCCCCACTTTGTCAAGTCAAGTGCCAACTAATTTCTCAGGTATGCAGTCTTACAATGGTTTATACTGGACCAATAAAACTGCTATATATATATATATATATATATATATATATATATATATATATATATATATATATATATATATATATATATATATATATATATATATATATATATATATATATATATATATAAAGTTCAGTTTAAGCACTTATGTTATGCCAAGTGAAAATATCCATTTTAGAAATATGGTATTTGCATATGACTTTTGGAGGGCAATAGTAGTCATTTTACATGGAACAAGTATGCAGATTCACTTCACTGGCAGCATACAATGAGATATCCAGGTATCTATTAGCAATGTCAGCTTTCTTTTAAAGTAATAGGACAGCTGGGAGTATATGAAATGTAATCAAAGTGCACAATCTTTCGGGTAGATGTTCCTGACTAAAAACACATGCTTACAGTCATCATATTGACACACGTGATAAGATACTTATGTTGCATATCCTGTTTTTAAGTCAACAACTCATGTAAAAAGATTTAAGAGCTCATCCACACAAGCACTAATGTGGAAACGCATCTAGGCACACGTGGCTTACAGCCGTCACCCCTGCCAAGTCTTCCCAAGAATCCCTGCTGCTTACCCTGTGGGGTAGACAAAAAGGAATAAGCCTGCAGTGTCACACAGCCAGATGCTGCAGACAAGGTTTTTATGCAGCTCAGTGGGAACAAAACACTTCACCATTTGGCTATTAAAAAAATACAATTTAGTCTGGAGATATACTGGGATTATGACTTTTGGAAAGTAATTCCATCATTATGGTCAAAGGTGTTTCTTCCCTCCTAAAGTGAAAATTCTTCCAACAGGTCTATCAGCATGGAACAGGGGACCTAAGGTTGCTATCTGACTTTGGACCCACTGAAAGTAAGCAGGGAAGCTGATGGTCAAGGGGCTGGATGTCTGATGATCCCCCAGTTTACACTAAATTAATCATTGGAAAAATGGAAATGGAAACCCTCTTTATAAAATAAGATAAAAGGCCTCGTTTACACTAGCGGTGCTCTCTGAATAGGGATCCATGCTCTGATCACTCTTTAGAGAGTATTTGACAGAGGGTGAGAAGGTGCTGCAATGCTTCCTAACTCCCCGTTTTAATCCCCTAAATGCCACGCTACATACAACGTGCCTGCGTGTAGTAGTGTTCACTGAATGTGACGGGGTTATAAATCCTGCGACGACCACAAAACAAAAAGCATTGCAGCAGGTGTATACACCCCGGGATGCTGCATTTACAGCTAAGTGGTAAAAATGTGGCTCAACCATTTTCCGCTCCCCCCCCCCTCCCAACAGCAAGCATAAATGAGCCAATTTGGGTTAAGGTATCCCCGCGCTGTCGTCAAGGGCCTAAGCTATTTAAAAGGATAGGTTGCAGCAAACTACCGACAGGGGTATGAACCCTAACCCCCAGATAATAAAAGTGAAAATCAAACAGATGGTGTTGCGCTACCTGAACTAGATATAAATATGAAGAGCCTAATACTGGAAGAAATAAAATCTAGCTATAAATCAACTAGCCTATCTTAAATATAAATTAAAGTGCCTTGTGCTATGAAAAATAGTAACCAGTGTATTAAAAACTTAAATTCCAGAAATCATGTGTTTATATATCAACATAAGTAACTCTAAGTAAAAGGGGAAAAATATTCCATAAAGTGCAAATGTCTTATATTAAAACGTGCAATTCATAGTGCATGATTACAAAAAGTTGGTAAAATACAGTCTTTAGTGAAATTAAATAAAGTGCCAGTGATTATTAGTTCCGTAATCTTCTTAATAATAAAAAAAAAAAAAATTAAATATTCTTAATAATAAGAAAAAATTAGAAAAAATTAAATATGTATATAAGACAGTCTATATATAAGCTGAAATAAGTGCTCAGTGACTTGTTCAGTGCTTCTCAAAAAGAAAGACAGGTGCCAGCAATCGTGTTGTAATTTCTGTGTCTCCAGTATACACGGCACACTAGGTAAAATGGCCCCTTACCTTACTGCTGTAAGGTAAACAGCAAATCAAGCAGCAAAAACAAGGGTCCAGGGATTCTATCCCAATTCCTAGCAGGTGGATATTGGTCCCCTCAGGTAGGTATTTTTCTCTCAGATAGTTTCCATATAGATCTTTGGCTTCAGTATAGCTCCCAGAGGTCAGATCTGTGGGATCTCAGGTTACAGAGATCATATAGGCATACACAGGAGGGATCAATCAGCCAGGGACGGTGTGTTCACACGTTCATCCCAAATGACGTGGATTTAGAGGAAGGCTTACGCCTCTCGAGTCATATGGGCACTTCGGTCTTTTTCGGCGGCGCTCTGTCGGTCTGTCTCGGCGGCGGGATATTTAAACATGGGCAAGGCTACAAACGGCGCTGGGCAAGCTGGAAATGATACTCTGCAAGGCTGCAAACAGTGCTGGGCAAGCTGCAAATGACACTGATCATTCTGCAATGATGCAGAATGATCAGTGTCATTTGCAGCTTGCCCAGCACTGTTTGCAGCCTTGCAGAGTATCATTTCCAGCTTGCCCAGCGCCGTTTGTAGCCTTGCCCATGTTTAAATATCCCGCCGCCGAGACAGACCGAGCGAGCGCCGCCGAAAAAGACAGAGCGCCGCCGAAAAAGACCGAAGTGCCCATATGACTCGAGAGGCGTAAGCCTTCCTCTAAATCCACGTCATTTGGGATGAACGTGTGAACACACCGTCCCTGGCTGATTGATCCCTCCTGTGTATGCCTATATGATCTCTGTAACCTGAGATCCCACAGATCTGACCTCTGGGAGCTATACTGAAGCCAAAGATCTATATGGAAACTATCTGAGAGAAAAATACCTACCTGAGGGGACCAATATCCACCTGCTAGGAATTGGGATAGAATCCCTGGACCCTTGTTTTTGCTGCTTGATTTGCTGTTTACCTTACAGCAGTAAGGTAAGGGGCCATTTTACCTAGTGTGCCGTGTATACTGGAGACACAGAAATTACAACACGATTGCTGGCACCTGTCTTTCTTTTTGAGAAGCACTGAACAAGTCACTGAGCACTTATTTCAGCTTATATATAGACTGTCTTATATACATATTTAATTTTTTCTAATTTTTTCTTATTATTAAGAATATTTAATTTTTTTTTTTTTTATTATTAAGAAGATTACGGAACTAATAATCACTGGCACTTTATTTAATTTCACTAAAGACTGTATTTTACCAACTTTTTGTAATCATGCACTATGAATTGCACGTTTTAATATAAGACATTTGCACTTTATGGAATATTTTTCCCCTTTTACTTAGAGTTACTTATGTTGATATATAAACACATGATTTCTGGAATTTAAGTTTTTAATACACTGGTTACTATTTTTCATAGCACAAGGCACTTTAATTTATATTTAAGATAGGCTAGTTGATTTATAGCTAGATTTTATTTCTTCCAGTATTAGGCTCTTCATATTTATATCTAGTTCAGGTAGCGCAACACCATCTGTTTGATTTTCACATAAATGAGCCAATAATTTACTTGAGATTCGAGACACATGACTATAGCAATAAGGGTAGATTTAGACGTGCATTTAAATCTCCCTTTCATCTAAAGTCCGATTTGCATTCGGATTGCGCTCCAGAGGTTACTGACAAGGCAGAGATAAAGTGATGCAATGCCTCCTCACAGCCTCTGTTGTAACCCCATTTCTTCTGACAAATGTGGTACAACCGTATGCACTGCATGCAGTTGCAGGGTGTTTTCAGCCATTCCTCATTTGCATCAGTGAGTAGCATTCAGGGGGGCGGCTGCCTGCTGATCGCTACATGTCGGGTAAACTTTGCCATGGGTGCGACGCAAAGCATCGCTCCTGCCGCAGGTAAACACCTCCATCCACTGCCTATTGCAGCTTAAGGGGTCAGCTGGTGGACTGCAAAAATGGGCCTAAACTGTACATTTTTTGACACCCCCACATCTAATTAGAACACCTCTCATATATATAACACCCTGTCAAACTGGGCTGTGTGGACGAGTCTGTACAGCCCTGTGTCTATTAACTTATATGGGTTTGCTTGCATGCGGCTCAGTGCTAAACAAACTGTCAGACACTCTCAATGGAGCTGAGCACCTGTGTGAATGAGCCCTTAGCATTTGTTTCTTCCAAAGGGTAAAATAACTCAAATGCATCTGAAAGTGCCTTTTGCTTGCACCTGCCATAATACTAAAAGTAGACTGACAATCAGTTTTTTCAATAAAATTTGGAGCAACTGGTTCCTTACATGAAAAATATCGGAATGTACCCAGCGAAGCCTTATATCCTGCATCCATTTGGACAGAGAAAATTACACACACAGATATACATACTTAAGCGTGATACATTGGTTTACTCTTGCAATTTAAATTGTATTGACCTAAAGCATGATGCAATCACAAAATCATGGCTTTGCTGTTTTTTTTATTGTGCAGATCATCAATTGTATATACGGTAACTATTGTTTAAAAAAAAAAAAAACACAACATTTTTCAGACTATGCAGCTAATACAATTTACATGTATGAATTTGTGATCTGATAAAATTAGTTTCTGTATATTTACAAGCAGCAGTGCTGCTCAAAGCTGTTCCATAATGGGTCAGGGCAGAAGAGAGCTGTCCTCCACCAGGCCTTGGATTATGGTAGAGGGACTCGATAAGACCCTGTCCCATGGTGGGAAGTAGCCATGAGGGTCAGCAGGGGATCTGGAAAGAGGAGGAGCGGGGCTGCTCTGTGCAAATCCTTTGCACAAAGCAGTTAAGTTTGACATGCGTCTATTTGCCAGTTAATAGCACAATTTTCATGTTAGTTGTCAAAGAGGGGATTTAAAGGGCAATTTCAGCTAAGTACAATTGTATTGCCAATTCTGACCCCTTTGTGTTTTAGATATCATCACATAATAAAACATAAGGTATAAGAATCATAGGCAACAACAGAATCATTGTACCGGTGTTTAACATCTGTTTAGACAACTAAAGTTCTGACATTCAGATGTCAATGTTTACTCGTCTATTTAGATGTAATGCGTCTGTGTTAATACTGTATATTAGGTTGCAAGTAAAGTTTGAATTTGATGCTCCCAAGGAGGGAATCTTGTCATAAGCAGCTATTCATTTCCTGGAAAACCCCTTTCAAACCCAAGCACTGCACAACTGTGTCCACTAAAGCTTAGTACACACAAGCCGAATATTGGCCAGTTCAATAAAAACCGGTTAACATTTTGCTTGTGTGTATGGCAGCCGGGCCGGCCTTCTGTTGGCCGTGTATGCTGGAAAACCAGCAGCTGACCAGCTACCAAGCAATGCTCTGTGTTCTGGAGCTGTCAATTATTTGGTGGTTTTTTTTTTCAACCCGCTGGGTTGAACGTAAAAACCTCCAAAAATAAAAATATAAAAACATAGTGTGTGTACTAGGCTTTACTGTGTTACACTCATCAATGGTGGTGTCACCAACTGTCTTCCAACAACCCTGAATTTTAAAGCAACAAGTCATCCTACCTGAATGCGTATGTCTTCTGGTGCCAGCTGAGCTGCCCGCGGATGCTGTATGCGATAGTGGTGACAAACTCCCCGCCTAAACCAAGCTCAGAACACAATTTCAGTGCAAACTTCTCTGGTGAATTCTCCTTCTCCGACATGTCCCACTCAAACTGGTCCACCAAAGAAATGTTCCCAACGTGGATATTCAGCTGAGAAAGAACAGAAGGACAAAACCACGAGCCAGAAAGTGAGGCTGCTATTGTCTATTCACCAGCATAAGTAACTCAGACAGAGCTGATTGAACACTCATAGGCAGCCTTGTTTACATAGAGCAGAATCTGCAAGTGCCATGCAAAATGGCATACAGCTTACTTACACATTGAACAACTGTCACTTTACCAGAGAAGACAAAACATTGCATGCTTACAGTTGCTCTAAATGAAGTCCATGCAACACACTGCAAGGGCATGCATTGGGGCCAGCTATGAATGAATATAAAAAGTAAAAATGCCACAATGCTTTAAGAAAAACAGAAGATTTAGTTATCAGTGTACCTTGATAATGACTCTCTGATCGGACTGATCCTCCAGTATGCTGTCAGTGGGATAAGATTCTATCTGCTGACGGATCGCTGAAGCAATAGCCGGGACAAAAGCAAGGGGGTTAAGGTCTAAATCATCACAGAGGATCTCTGCAAACATTTCTGGAGTCATTAACTTCTCTGTTAGAAAAAAAAAGAGAAATCATATGCACAATAAATTAAAACAAAGTTTTGTTATTTACCAATGCCTGTTCTGTATTCCAGGCAAGTGAAACAATTCAGTGAGCTACTAATGCTATCTAGAAAATATGGCAAGAAATAAGCGCATCAGAAAGTTTACTTAATTTACCCTAATCTGAGTTCTTCAGCAAACTGCAGACTCCAGAAAGCATCTCACAGGGTGGGAATGAGCATCCTGCAGCTTGAGTTGCACAACTTTCACTCTCCTCCCGTGTCTCTGCTCTCTTACTGTCCTCACTCTGGCATTTCTGCTCCCCTTTACTGTTCCCAGCAAGCTTTGGTGGCTCTGCAATCCTTTAGGCCTTGTTCACAGTGCATAGAGCAAGATTTTACAAAGCAACTGATTTCAACAGGCTTTGGGCAGCTTTGATGAAGTTTTAACAAAAAAAATAAAAAAATAAAAATAAAAATAAAAAACACAACACTAGTTCCAATATAGGGATGTTCAACATAGATCCTAATGGTAGTGCAGACTTATAATTTAAACCTGTAGCTAAAAGGCTACGGCATGCTGTCAAATTTCAAGTATTCCTGAAACCTATTAGCAGCATGTTGAAGTGACAGTCAGAACTTGATTGTGCTTTAACCTCTCCAAACTGGAGTTTTTTTTTTTTTTTTTGGGGGGGGGGGGGGGGGTTGTTCTTTGGTGGTACGTTATGGTAGTACCAAGAAGTATACAGCTAAAGAAACTTTTTTTTTTTTACTATTTTGTGCCAGTTTCCCTAGGATAATCAGAACAAAAAAAAAATTTAAAAAAATCTGGAGACATCCATTACCATTTACCACCAAATGAAAGCCCCATTTGCCATGAAAAAAAAATAAAAAAAAAAAAAAAGGTATAATCCATCTGGATGCACAGTAAATCACAAAGTAGTTGTGATATGTACAGTTTTACTAACATCTCAAAGTTGCAAAATTGTGCTTCGGCATCAACATTGGTGTTTGCCCTTACGGGTGGAGTGGTTAAGGTCCTTACTCAGCTCTATCGACTCTGCCCTCCTTGCAAAGCTCATTGGCATTACTCATACAACCTTTTCTAACACATGTTGAGATATTTTTGTGTTTCATCACTGGTTGGCTAGCTCACCTTTTGACAAAAATGATGTTGCCTACACATAAAAACTTAGCTGGGGGTTACCCCTGGTACCTCTTAGAGGCATCATCACACTAGGCATAAACAATAAAGAAATTACTGGGGATACTCTCAGCCCCTGTACACATGGTCAGAGATTTCGACAACCAAATCCGTCAGATTTTGTCCGTCGGATCTTATCCGAAACTGTTGCATACACACGGTCGGACTAAGTTGTCAAAAAATCCGATCATTCAGAACGTGATGACGTAATTTCATTACGATGGGACTACGTTCAGGCTAGCAGCCAATAGCTTTGATGTAGGACTTTGATCTGAGCATGCGTGGCACTTGGTCCGATCAAAATTCTCTACACATGATCGGAGTATGTCCGATCAAACCAGTTGGTCGGGAAATATTTCCAACATGTTGGAAAATTGGGTCCGATGGATATTCCGACGGAATCAGTCCGATGCAGAGCACACACAGTCGGATTATCCGACGACACGGTCTGATAGGACACATTCCGACGGATTCTCCGACCGTGTGTACAAGGGCTCAGACAACCCATTGAACACACATGGCACAGTGGTTTAGGACAGCATTGCAGACTTCTGTAAATGCAGCACATAAAACAGCCCTGACAATCATAAGTCTGACAACTACAATCCCATCTATGTCCAGAAAGTGAACATTTTTGCTAGTTTATTTGTAAAGCTCATCAATAATCACAAATGCGCACAATGGTTACTGTTAATTCCAAACTAGTGGATCCCAATACAACAGTTTACATTCAAGCAACCCCTCCAACTGTAAACCATTCCCTAGAAAACTATATATGAAGTTTTGTTCCGGTCTTGCTCCTCTTTAATGGATAGCCAAGAGTGTGGACATTTTTTTTTTAAAAACGACTTGTCGAAGGGACCAAATTTGGGTCTCAATCTACTTAAAAAAAAAAAAAAATTTTTTAAAACCAAAACCGTATTTAAATCTGAGGCACTTTTAGAAATGTCTGGACCTTTTAAAAATGAAAGGGGCTTTATGGCAACTTAAACTTTTAACCTCCTCCCATCCACGCTATAGCCAAAAGATGGCTACAGAGCAGGCCTCAATTGCCAGGAGGGCGTCCATGTACGCATTTATCAGCGGTTACCGGCATTTGGCATTTCAAAACACCTCTGAACATCCGTCCCAATTTCTTTTTTTTGCTTTCCAAAAAATGCTTCTATACTCTACCTAGAAACGACTGTAAATGACCCTGTGTACATGTACTGATAACAGAGGAGAGTTCAGGGGCAGCTGAAAAAAAAAAAAAAAAAAAAAATCAATACGATAATGTTTGAGGAACGTGTGCCGGGAAGACCTAGTGGGGGCCCTGCATAATGTTTCGAGGGATCCAGGTTCCTCACCCTGTATGCTTTCTATATTATTTTAACGACCCAAGAGGCCAAGGTTCTGGGGTAAGCCTCCCTCCCTCTGTTTTTTTTTCCCCATGGGATGAGAAGTCTGTTGGAGTTCCTAAAACTCACTGTGGCTTCCAAGTAGGCCCTGTGAACTTGGAAGAGATCTAACTCATGACAGGAACTTGATTCTGGGTCAGAAAAGACTGGTAATGCCCATGGTTCTGATAGATTTGCCATTGAGGCGACCTTGGGCGTGAATCCTCAGAGGGTGAAGTTCTACTCCATCTGGAAGAAAAGAAATGTGTTCATCTTCCACTCCCAGGGAGTGAAACTCTGAAATCCTCCTGCCGGATGTGATGGTCATGAAAAAGGTAGTTTTCAGGGTTAGGATCCAAATTGAAATTTTTATCTACCGGTGCAAAAGGGTAAGCGGCTAATACCTTTAGCATCAGGGGAAGATCCTATTTTGGAAAGCCTGGTTGGAGGGGGCATCTTCAGTACACCCTTGAGAAATGTGACCATTAGAGGATTTTTAGCCCACCTTGTGTTGGTTACTGCTGAGATTGCCGACACTTGAATTTTAAAAGGGAACTCTGGCTGAGGCCCAAATCAAAACCTGTTTGAAGAAAACTCAAAATACCAACAGTTGTCGGAGAGACTGGATCAAAACCCTTTCCTGTGGCGCAAGTTAGGAACTTGTCCCAAACCTTAGCATATTTTGCATTGGTTGCTGGTCTCCGGGCTTTCAGAAAGGTGGATATAACTTCCTGGGAATATCCTAACAGCTCAAACCTCCTCCTTTCATACTCGAAGATCCAGCTTTTGAGAGTCTGGATGGATTAGCCTGCCCTGGGTTAACAACTGTGGGAATCTTTTAGGAGGATTCACATTGAGGTGCAAGGCTAGAGGAAACCAAGGCCTCTTCTGCCAGTAAGGCAATACTGGCAGAACTTGAACTGGTTCCCTTAGGAGTCTGAGGAGAAACTTTGATATGAGCAGATGAGGAGGAAAGGCGTAAGGATGGGAAATCCGATTGAACACATGGGGTGGAGTGACCACTCGTCTCAAAATCTCCTCAACAAGATGTCTGCCTCTGTGTTCATCTTTCTTGGGAGATACATCACTCTTAAGTTCACCAAATTCCTTTGGGCCCAAATTATTATGGGTTCCACTTCCCTCAGAAGCGTCCGGCTGTGGGTGCCCCCCTGTTTCTGAAGATAGGAAACTGCAGCTTTGTTGTCCAGGTGCAGAAGCACCCTCTATACCTTGATTTGGGGTGCAAATGAAGTTAAAGCTAAAAAAGCTGCTCTGATCTCCAATACATTGGGTACTATGCCCCTAGTGGGAAAGGACCATCTCCCCTGGATCCTGACTTCTCCGCAATATGCACCCCACCCCTGACCACTGAAGTAATTGTGGTTCAAGTGTGGGAACCTAGATGATGCAAACGGGAGAGATTTTCCAGCCTGGTCCACTAGTGCAAGCTTCAGGACATCAGGGTTGACAACAGTATTGTCTGGAATAGATGTTGCTTTTTCCATTGTGCTAGAAAACCTGTCTGGATGTATCTCAGATGCCAGTGAAACCACGGGACCATAGGAATACAGGAAGACATTGTGCCTATGAGGCTCAGACATTGTAAGTCTTCAACATCTTTTGAATGATGCCCTCCATCTTCTGTTGAGGTAAGGAAACTGTGGCCAGATCTGTATTGAACATTGCTCCTAGGTAGACCATTTGTTGTGTTGGGATCAGCTGGCTCTTCTGGCGATTCACCAACCAACCTAGATCCGACAACGACTGTAGAAGTATCTCTCTGTGGGCTATAAGTTGATCCTAATTGTTTGAGAACAATAGGCTGTCGTCCAGATAGTGGTAAATAATTAGCCCTCCCTCAGAGGGGGCCAGGACAGATATTAGCACCTTCGTAAACACCCAAGGGGAGGTGCACAGCCCGAAAGGTAGAGCATGGAATTGCAGGTGGACATGACCCACTGCGAACCCTAGATATTTTTGGTAATATGGTAGGATAGGGACATGAAAGTAGGCGTCCTGCAGGTCTGATATCAACCAATCTCCTGGTTGTAGGACCTGAATGATTGTCTGCAGTGACTCCATCTTGAAACTTTTGAGATTAATGTATTTTTTGAGTCTCTCCGAGTCTATTACAGGTCTCCAGTTGCCAGTCTTCTTCCGTACCAGGAAGAGGGTGGAATAGACACCTGTAAAATGTTCAGATGAAAGGACTTCATAAACTGACCCAAGGCCAGAACCTGGGTTTTCTTGAAGGAAGTGTGTAGAGGCCGATGACAAAATCCAGCACAGTGGTGTAGTGGTTAGCACTCTCACCTAGCAGTAAGAAGGGTCGCTGGTTCAAATCCCAACCACGACACTACCTGCCTGGAGTTTGCATGTTGTCCCTGTGCCTGCGTGGGTTTCCTCCGGGTGCTCCGGTTTCCTCCCACAGTCCATAGACATGCTGGTAGGTTAATTGGCTTCTGTTTAAAATTGGCCCTAGTATATGAATGAGGACCATGGATTGTGGGCTCCTTGAGGGTAGGGACCGACATGAGTGTGCAATGTACAGGGATGGGGACAATTGTAGACACTCACTCAGGTTGAACTGGATGGACAGGTGTCTTTATTCAACTTAACTATGAAACTATAAGAAATGTCCATGTCAAATTGTTGATAGGACCCATGGGTTCTGGCACCTGGCAGCCCAGACTGGGAAAAAAAAAAAGTTTTAGCCAGGCTCCTACTGGGGGTGTCTCTGCCCCTTTGGCATCAAAGCGTTCATACCCTCCTGGGGAGCAGTGAGTCTTGTTTTTTCTGGCACCCAGAAAGGAAGACAGTGCCTCACCATGACCTCTTGTTGTCCTTAAAAAGGGACGAGTTTGCCTAAAATTTCTGGAGCTTGACTGCCGGAAGCGAGATGCATAATTTCTTGTCCTCCGGACCCTCCTGTCCTGAGGAAGCAAGCCGGACTTTCCTCCCGTTACTCAGGAAATTGCTTTATCCGAAGAGGAATTTGCCATCAAATGGAATCTCAAAAACAATTTTGTTTTGGATGCATGATCAGCAGTCCATGGCTTCAGACATAGGGCCCTTTTTGCCATGACTGAGTGAAGCATTGGGTTGGCCGAACAGCGGACAGTATCAATAGCTGCTTCTCCCACAAAATCTACTGCTCACTTAAGCTCCTCCAGAGCCTTGATTATATCATTCTTGGGGACATCCTGGTGGAGGGCTGCCTCAATGTTCTCTGTCCATGAACTAATGGTGTTGGAAATGGACGTCGATGCAATGGCGGGTCTGCAGGCTGCTCCTGTGGCTAGATTGCCTAAACAAATGGTTGGACCAAGGAAAAAGAATGAAAGCCGATGGTTCAGCTTGCTTCGACGACTCTCCAGAAGGATCCTCAGGGGAATGTGGTTGTGCTTCCCAAAGTAGGTAGCGGGTTACTGCCCGATGAAGGACTCGGAGTGTCGGGGTCTAGGCCTTGAGCCTGAACAGCAGCATGAGCAGATTGACCACCTAACTGCTTTCTAACTCTCGATCGGCTGCGTAATTCCCTCAAACAGTCCTTACAGACCAATTTATCAGAGTGGCACAGCACCACATGCCCAATACTTCTTGTTTAACCCTCTAGATTGGGGTGAGGGAGAGGAATGACGTCTAGACCCAGATTTCCTGGAAGACTTATGACGTGAAAAACATCAGAGGCGTCAGAGTCATGTGCGCCTGCACGCAGGCGCACAGTCTACCAGACGATCCCCACTGACAACAGCGGGCCGCTGTGTATTCCAGGCTGCACAAGCACCCAGAGACCCGGAACACACCTTGATCTACAGGAGAGACGCCACCCCCTCTCCCCACCCCTCATACCGTGAGTGGAGAGAGGGAACAAACCAAGGACATGGTAGGAACCCTAATCTAAAGCACAATACAGCTTTTAAGAAAAAGAGGATATAATGACCGGGTTGCGCATGCGCAAACCAGGAATAAAACATCTTAAAGGGGACAAATTTTTCTCTCTTATGTAAATGCACCAGCTATTACTTTTTCTGCCTTCATGTCACTATGAACAGTAGTTAAAAACTGAACTCACCTATATACCTTTTATTTTAAAGGTTGAATAATAAAAACTATTATATTCAAAAGAAATAAAGTAACAACAGTATAACAAAGTAATTATCAAATAGGCATATTGGTAAAGATAGAGGGAGAGGGGTAGGGAGTAGAGGAGGGGTCAAAGGGGAAAGAGGGAGGGGAAGCATCCAGCAGTCCCCTTCACAGTGCAATACGAAATAACTTTGCAAACTAGGAAAAGTTTTCAATAGAAACAGTTGTATCTCTGCAGTGCCATCATTCTTCGGACACCGCCAAGAGTCAAATTTCATCCATTATCCTGTCCCATGGAGGAGAGTACCAAGGGTATTAAAGGGGGTAAAAGGGGAGAGGAAGGGGGAAGCTCAGCATGTATGGGTTCAAAGTAGCTATGTCACCCAGTTCTTTCCAACAATCGGTTAACCAATGGTTAAAGCGAGGAACAAAATAGCTCCAATTCTAATCTTAATATGACTTATGGCTCGACCAGTGATTCCATCCTCCATCTATATGTAGCGTCTGGTCTCAATGTCAGACATTTAGGTTGTTGAGGAAGAGATCTGAGGTGGAGTGGTGGCACCAAAGAGACTACAAGAAAACAAACTTATCGTACGTGTCCTCCGCCTTCGCTTGCAACTCCTCCATGAGCATTATGTCGTTAAGGATGTCCACCCACCTAGAAATAGGGGGGGTGGGGGGTGGAATCCTTCCAGTAAAGAGAGATAACATGGCGAGCTGCAGAGAAGAAGAATCTAAGGAGACTCCTCTTCTGTGACTGGATTGTACCTGGCAGAATGGATAGGAGAGCAATTAAAGGCGAAGGAGTCAGGGAAGTCTGATACACATTATATATATCCCAAAATGGACGAACTCTGATGCATTCCCACCATACATGGATGTAGGATCCTTTTCCTCTGTGACATCGCCAACAAGTATCTGTACGGAAACATCCTGTGCACCGAGACTGGAACTCTATACCACCGTGATATCAGTATGTAGTAGTTCTGCGTGAATCCTGACCTGGACGATTTGTGGGTAAATATAAATGAGGTAGTCCACTGTGCTGGAGATTTCTCGATAGCTAGGTCTCTGGACCATTTGTGTGTATACTTGAGAAGAGAGTCACACAGGTGGGATTGGATGTCTTTGTATATTAGCGATAAAGTGTGTCTGGGGGTCTGTGAGAGACTACATATGTCCTCAAATGACGTGAGTGATCTGTGGACCAGTCCGGAGAAATGTAGTGATCTGGTAAATTGATTTAGGGAGATTGTGGAGATCCAGTCTGTTGTGGGAGTCTGTGGGTCTGAAGGTGGTCGGATATGGCCTGTGGTGGGGTGGACAAATTGGTTGGCCATTGTTCTCGTCTGTATGCCCCGCATTGTTCTCTAAAGAGAAAAGCAGGGAGGGCCCAGTTGTCGATTAATAGGAAGAGAGAGGGCTTGGGTCAGTGGACAGGGCAAATTTATTGGTCTTATTGTACCATAAGGAGAGAGCAGCTATCGTCAGTGGGGAGATCCCTTGCATTGTGCGAAATTTAGCATTATATCCCCATAGAAGGGTTCGAAGGTCGACTCTTGCCATATGTTGTTCGATAGAGGTAGAAGGTTTAGTTACAGTCTCGGGAGCGTCTCGAGGAGTCTGGAGACCAATGCTGAAGTATAGTATAATTGTAAGTCCAGTAGGCCAGGCCCTTCTCTAGACTTAGGGGGTGGCGCTGCCATAGGAACTTGACCATTATGGGGGCGAAGCGAATGAAAAAACGCTTTAGGGAGGAGGATTGGCAATGTTTAGAATAAGCATAATGCTTTAGGGATTATATCCATTTTGATGACATTCATTCTCCCCCACCACGTGAGCTTAAGGTTATGCTAAGTTTCAAGGGAGCGTCTGATTTTAGTCAGCAGTGTGCTGAAATTTAGGGGATAATACCTTTTATTTTAAAGAATGAAAGAGAATCAAATCTGACCAAGGAACCGAAAGAGCTGATCCTCCTGCTGCCGTCACCAATCATTCATTTGTGTTTGAGACACCAGCAGACTGCATTCCTATGAGGAAACTCTGCAAGACCCCAAAAGTTCCACAGAAGGGGCCCCCAGTCTTATCAGCGCTAATAGCAGCCCAAGAACAGGGACTGCGCACGGGAGAGGCTTAACCCGGCAGACGCTGCCGACTGCAGAGGTATGGACATACTGCTACTCTTCACCAATTCCAGGGGTATGAGGAAAAAAGGAGAATGTTTGTGGAGGGGCCATGCCCTTTTATTTATGCTATTCGCTAGTCCTGAAGGCGGAGTAGAGGCACTAGCTCTATTACATGTATGCTGCCATGGAGGCACCAGGAAAGATAATTTTAGACGGCACAAAAACGCAATAAATTACGCAATTTTTAGGTAAAATATAAAAGCTGAGGTTGCACTGAGTAAAATAGATGTCCAACATGTCATACCTTAACCACTCAAGGACCGAGCCTCTGAGATTTGTTGTAAAAACAGGGGTTTTTTTGCTATAAAATTACTTAGAAAAAAAAAAAAAAGTATAATGTTTGGGGGTTCTAACACCCTAGAGAATAAAATGGTGGTCGTTGCAATACTCTGTTGCAGTGTTTTTGCACAGCGGTCTTACAAGTGTACTTTTTTGGGAAAAATACACTTTTTCGAATTAAACAGTAAAGTTTTTTTTCTATACTGTGAAAGATAATATTTCGCTGAATAAATTGATAACCAACATGTCACGCAAGAATTGCACCCACTCATGGAATGGCGACAAACTTTTACCCTTAAAAATCTCCATAGGCAACATTTTTAAAAAATTCTACAGGTTGCATGTTTTGATTTACACAGGTCCAGGGCTAGAATTATTGCTCTCACTCTACCGATCGCGGCGATGCATCACATGTGTGGTTTGAACACTGTTTTCATATGTGGGTGCTACTCATGTATGAGTTCGCTTCTGCATGCAAGCTCGCCAGGACGGGGCGTGTTTAAAAAGATTTTTTTTTTCATATATTTTACCTTTTATGTGTTTTATTTTTACACCGTTCTTTTAAAAAAAAGAATAAAAAAAAAATAAAAAAATAAAAAAAGTGTCCCTTTCATTCCTATTACAAGGAATGTAAACATCCCTTGTAATATAAAAAAATAAATAAATAAATAAAAGCGTGATAGGACCTCTTAAAACTGGTATCAAAAAGACCTCAGATCTCATATTTACACTAAAATGCAATAAAAAAAACAAAATAGAAAAAAAATAATAAAAAGGCTCTGTAAGAGCTATGGGCAGAAGTGACATTTTGGCGTCGCTTCTGCCTTGCAATGATATGGAGACAAGTGGGGGCCTTCTTCCCCTCACCCATCTCCATAACCAGAAGACAACATACGATCGCCTCCTGTAAGCGGCAGAGGGCAGCAGAAGGGGGGCCCTCTCCCGCCGCCGATAAAAGTGATGTCGCGGTAAATCCGCCACAGAGACCACTTTTTTATTAAAGCTGAAGAAGAGGATACCAAGGTTATGGCAGCTAGCTGTTGCCATAACAACCATATACCTCTTCAAAGTACTGACGTATAACGATGGAGGGCAGTCCGGAAGTGGTTAAACTTGTGTGTGCCTGTGAAATAGTGACAAAGTTCAGTACCCTATATTTTCTATAGGCAACGCTTTAAAAGACCCCTATAGGTCATCAGTTTAGTATTAGGAGGTGGTTTGATAAGCAACATGTGTATCGCAATCAACATTTTTATGCGTAGACGCCCCTGCTATGTGCGTTTACATTTGTAGGTGCGTATATTATGTGGGGGTTGAGGAGGAGACCTCAAAAATAGTTTTATGTGCTTGGGTGTAACTTTTTTTTACAATTAAAAAATTATTTTTTTTTCAATCACATGGGGACAAAAAGCCCCCATATGATTTTTTGGGGACATGTTCTCTTTAATGCGACATGCAGGGTTTAAAAGACCCTGTAGGTTTCCCCTGAGCTCCACTGAATGTAATGCAGATCGCACTGCATTACATTCTTAACCACCCTCGATGGCCGGGGACACCGACAACAGGGACCTGGAAGTGACGTCATACACTTCACTTTGAGTCAGGCACAAGATGGGGAGGAGCGCAGATGTGTCCACCCTCCATCCGATATGTCAGTCCCGGGCCCGCAAATGGGCAAAAGGGAGCCTGGGATGCATAGCACGGCATTTTACTGATGAATGTGGAAGCAACTGGGTGGTAACAGAGTCTGCTTACCAACAGCTGGGCTAAATGTAGAAAAAGAAACTACCTGTCCGGCGATACAAATTGTGCATTCCTGTTGCCAAGTTAAAACATAATAAAATGATCCCACAAACTTGTTGGGAACGAAGGCATACAATGAAGTTCCAGTATGCTGCACAATACTCTCTGGGCTGCCCATTGTCAGCGAACATGCGCCCTTCCCCAGAGCTTTGAGGAAAAGGGTATTTTTTTCTGAAAGATGTAAAGTGTAACTGATGATCTACTTGCATCTGTTGGTGTCGGTTTTAGCTTCACGGAAGCTTGCTGCCCCTGAACCAACAAAACTGGAGATTCACTATAAAAACATAAATTCTCAATAAATTTATAACGTTTTTATACATCTGTTAAACAAAATACAACTATATTTTTTAACTCTATACCAGTATGCCCTTTCCATGTAGCTATAGCAGATCTGATTTTTAGAGCTCCAAAAATCTGATCAACTACAGCTACAAAAAAGGGCCAAACTGGTATGATGTAGCAAATTCTGTAAAACATTTTGGTGATCTAACATTAATAAAATTGGTAACATTTTGTGGATTACGGAATTTTTATCACCATTTTATAAAAAAAATAAATTTAGCATAATTTCACAAAGCAGAAGTGGGGCATGTATAGTGTAATCTCTAGAATGTATTACATTGCAAAATTATCAGAAAGCGAGCAAACGATTCCAAAGCAGCTCACCAATTCTGTGTTTCTCACATCGAAATTGTAGTGTGTATGCGCATGCAGCTTTCTCTAAGTTTTTGTATCATTGCCCACAACAGGGATAACATAACACAAGTCCAGAGAGCTGTGTAAACAGCAACAACTGATACTTGCTTCTGACTGCATTAGGAAATGGGCTGCATGTAACAGTTGGTGGAAAGGTGAAAAAAGTACTTCCAAATGCTTCTGTGTAATATAGTAACAGGATTTGGGACTTGTTTAGACTAACATGCAAGCGCCTCAAAGTGTATTAAAAAAAAAAACAACCGACACACCTGCCCATGTTGGTATCAAATCCTCAAATTTTGCCTTAGATGCTTCCACTCCCAGTCATTGTAGGGAAGGTTTTAGCAGCAGGGCTTCCAATACAGAAAGCAGTGGGCAGGGCTAGGTGTGACCAGATGTCGACTGGCAATGCCGATAACCATGTCTCATGTAACCTCTGTGAGGTACTCTTCTAGCACAGATTTGTGAGATTTTGTAGTTGGAAAAATAGAAACTAAATTGAAGTATAATTTATTACTGGAGCACATTTTTAAATGAGATGTTATAGTTCTACTTTAGGTAATGTGCGTACATGAAAACGTTTGCATGCAGCTAGCACTTAAGGTACACTTTAAATGGGGTGTAGAGATAAATGCCCCCAAACGATAATGCACTTTGAAAACGCTCTAACCTGACATATTTAACAAAGCCATGAATGGGCTCCAAGGTGTGAAATAGTACCTCTGGCCATAATAGTAACTGCAGTCAAATATGAGGCATTTTCATTGATCTATGTTTTTTGTTATCGTCTGTTCTTATACAAATGATGAACGACTACAAAAAAAACAAGATCAGGTTTCCCTTCCTTTGTACTAAATATTTTTCATATGTAGACTTGACACATCAATATCCACAAAAATATTTACGCAAACCAATTTCAATTAGAGCTATATAAGGAGTGGTAGTAGGGGGCACTGCAACTCTACTTTCAAGAAAAGTAGTGTCAGTAACCATACAGGATCAATAGTGCAATGTAGGTCTTGTCAACCATAATACAAGTAACAAAAATTAGACCAGTTCTTTCAACCACTTTACCACCAATAAATTTACCCCGCGTCATGACCAGGCCACTGTTTGTGATACGGCACTGTGTTATTTTAACTGACAATTGCACGGTCATGCAACGCTGTACCAAAACAAAAAAATTGTCATTTTGTTTCCTCATAAATAGAGCTTACTTTCAGTCCCATTTCACACTGGGGTGTTTTTCAGGCGCTTTAGAGCTGGAAATCGCTTCTGCTAAGCGCCTGAAAACCGCCTCCCATTTATTAAAGTTTGGCTTTTCACACTGGGGCAGTGTGCTTGCGGGATTTTCCAAAAAGTCCTGCAAGCAGCACCTTAACATCCCAAAATGCCTATTGGAATGAATGGGCAGCGCTTCAGAAGCGACTGAAAAGCACTTCGGAAGCACCGCAACACGGGAGTTTTTAACCCCTTCTTTGGGGTTAAAAGCACCTCCCTAGCAGCTGAAAAGTGCCACTTAAACAGCTGCTAAGAACGCTAATGCTGCCACATCCCCAGTGTGGAAGGGGTCTTAGTGGTATTTGATCACTACTGGGTTTTTTATTTTTTGCACTATAAAAAACAAAAAAAAACTGAATTTCTAAAAATAAATAAAAAAAAAAAAAAACCAAACAGTAAAATCTAATTTCTTTATAAAAATTTAGGCCAATATGTATCCTGCGACATGTTTTTGGTAAAAATAAAATCCAAATAAGTGTATATTGATTGGGTTACACAAACAGTCTACAAACCATGAGATATACTGTATATTTTTTTTTTTTATACTAGTAATGGCGGCAATCAGCGACTTAAAGTGGGACTGCAACACTGCTACAAACAGTCCGACACCAACACTTTCTGGGAACCAGCAACACCAACACAGTGATCAGGGCTAAAAATATCCACTAACATCTAGGGCGATTAAAGGGTTAGCTGCGTACCTAGCAGGAACACAAAACCCACCCCCTCCGAGTCAGAATGGAACTCTGCCTTGTTTACATAGGCAGAGCTCCATTCTGAATCTGTGCCCGATCAGCAGGCGCTGGGCACTTGGTGTTCTGCCGACACCCGCAGATCGGCTTCTTCTGTGAATGCTTCTGTGGGTGGAAGTGCATATATCTACGTAGTCCGGGACACAGCTGCTGCCCTGTAGCAGTAAAACTGCTATAGGACAGTAAGTGGTTAAAGATTTCCTTACATGGCCACTAAACCTTAGGCCAAGTCTGACATTTCTCTCCTACATAAAAGTAGGATTTTTTTCATCATATTTACCTGTAAAATCCTTTTGAGTACATCATGGGACACAGAGTTTGGGTAAAATTCATTATCTACTAAGTTATACTTTATCTTCAGGTGAATGGACACTGGTAGACCAAAGGTCTTTAAACAGGAAGTGATCCCCGATATAACCCTCCCATACAGGAAGTACTTCAGCTTTGTAGCAAGCACGGAATCCTCAAAAAGAGGGGAGAGGCCCCTGTGTCCCATGATGTACTCAAAGAAAAGGATTTTACATTAAGTATGACGAAAAAAAATTTCTCCCAATCACGTATTTCCAAGGATGCCATTTTCTGGATTCACACCAATATGTCTTCCAGACCATATGATAGATCTTCCTAGCAACCGCTTTTCTAGCATTCACTAGGGTAGACACCACTGGTCCTGATATGCCACTGTCCTTTAACATCCTGGCTTCAATAGCCATGCCATCAAATTTAGAGACTGTAAATTGGGGTTTAATATAGGACCTTGAGAAAGTAGATCAAGGAGACATGGAAGTGTCCATTGCCCATCTATTGTCAGTCTCACAATCTCTGGGAACCAGGATGGTGCCACAAGAATGACTGCAGCCCCCTTTCTCCAAATCCTGCGCTACAAATGTGGAAGAAGAGGGATTGAAGGGAAAGCATAAACCAGGGAGTACTGGTTCCATGGAACTACCAGAGCATCTGCTCCAATTGCCAGAGGATCTCTTGTTTGGGACACAAACTGCTGTAGATAGTTGTTGAACCTGGATGCCAGTAGGTTGACCTCTGGCTATCCCCAACGATGGCATATTTTCTACAACACCCCTGGGTGTAGTGACCATTCCCCCAGGCAGATCTGCTGGCGGCTGAGATAATTTGCCTTCCAGTTCTCTACTCTCGGGATATGGACTGTCGATAGAGTTGGCACATGTCCCTCTGCCCAGGCTAGCATGTGGTTCACCTCCTTCAAAGCTGAATGACTCCTGGTACCATCTTGGTGGTTTATATAGGCCATCACAGTGGCATTGTCGGACTGAACCCTGATAGGACAGTCCTGGAAAGCCCCACCGTCCAGGACCGTAGGGCCAGACGTACTGCCCATAATGCCAGGATGTTGATGGGCAAGATATGTTCTATCCTTGACCATATTCCCCTGAGCCCCTCTAGGGTCGCTCCCCAACCTGAGAGACTGCCATCTGTAGTCAGTACTCTCCAAGTTACCGGGTGGAAGGATTTTGCCTTTTGTAGGTTCTGATCCTGCAACCACCAGTTTAGGCTTAAGCGTGCCCAAGGAGACAAGAACATTGGATAATCCAGGGCTTGTCTTCTGTTCCAAGCCAACAAGATGTCTTGTTGTAAAGACCTGGAACGGAACTGGGCATAGGGCACTGCCTCAAAGGAGGACACCATCCTCCCTAGAAGACTCATACAGAGCTGACTGAATGGAGGGTTGTCTGCTGCCTCTTCAAGTGGTTAGAAGAGTGGGTGATGTGTGACATATGCTTCTAAATGTTGTGTATAAAATGGCAGGACAGTTCAAACCCCCTCAAATGACTCCTTTTTGGAAAGTAGACACCCCGAGCTATTTTCTGATAGGCATGTTGGGTCCATGGAATATTTTATATTTTGCCACAAGTTGCGGGAAAACTAGCCGTATACAGGACCCGAAAACCAATCACCGACTTCAGGCTATGGGCGTAAAATGGTGATTTCACTTCCTCACTACCCATCACAGTTTCGGAGGCCATGAAATGTGGGGGGGGGGGGGGGGGGAATCCCAATAACAGCATATTGATTGGTTTGTGCAAAAGTTATAGCATGTACAAAACTATGGGATATTTTTTTTTTATTTATTTTTTTACTAGTAATGGTGGCTATTAGCAACTTATAGTAGGACTGTGATAGTGCGGCGGACATTCTGAAACTTGATGGGAACCAGGGACACGAATACAGTGATTCCTGCTAAAAAAAAAAATGCAGTCACTGTACTAATGACACTGGCTGCGAAGGGGTTATCAGGGGCGATCAAAGGGTTAAATGTGTGCTGTATGTTGTGCTTTTACTAAGGGAAGTAATGGATTTTCTTCCCTGCTTTGTGGGGAACAAAAATGTATTACTTCCCCGCTGACTGGACAGGGCTCTATCTTGTTTATATAGGCAGAGCCCTGTCCTGTGTGTTGCAGACAAACAGCAGGTGACGCTGGTTATCTATTGGCCAGCACCAACTGATCGATATCTGCTGTGTAAAATCACAGCAGAGTCAAAATTCTTGGTGGCACGTGCCCCCTAGCCGCCATGTATCCAAGTTATACGGCCATCAAGTGGTTAAACTACGTATTCATGATAAAAGCACCTAGACTTGTTACTGAAAAATAATAATAATTGAAGACATTTTAGGTCACTTTTACCATTCATGTTCCAGGTAAAGGCATCTCGCAACTTCTGTCCATCTATCTCCATGTCCAATCTGATGGGAACTAGTACTTCAGGCTGAGAAGCATTTTCATGAATAACAGCTGGATCATGGTCATCAAAACTGTTAAGGATTGAAAAACAGGTCTAGATCAAAATTTCAGCAAAATTAGAGTAGCATCTAACCAGTAAAACCTTTCTATTCCAACACAGAGAAAGGCCCACTTCATAAAGGCTTGATTCCTGGTCTATGTCTGCCCAGTGCTACCATACCCCCACCCCCCCCACCGCCCCCAAGCACACCTTTTAGTACAATTATTATTGCCAAGTCCTCTTTTCAATTATTTTTTAATACACTAAACAGGCCATATAAGGAAGGCCTACATGGAGCTGTGAGTCAGATAAGACTAGCATATCACAAAAATACAGGGAAAGCAGCATCAGTAAATGTAGCTGCTGACTTTTTGTTTTCAGAGTGAAAAATCGCTTTAAGCACATTGAGGGTTATTTACTGAAGGCAAATCCACTTTCCACTACAAGTGCACTTGGAAGTGCAGTCACTGTCGATCCGAGGGGGACATGCAAGGAAAATTAAAAAAACTAAATTTTAGCTTGCACATGATTGGATGATAAAAATCAGCAGAGCTTCCCCACATTTCAGATCTACCCCTCAGATTTACAGCAACTGCACTTTCAAGTGCACTTGTAGTGCAAAGTGGATTTGCCTTTTGTAAATAACCCCTATTGTGTTTATCTATTGTTGTGACTAAGGCCTCTTGCACAATTTTTTCCCTATGTATTTGCACGTATTTTCACGCACATGGCTTTGCGCAAAATCGTGCAATTTGTGCACAAACTTATTCTCGCGTTCTTATTCTGCAGTATGTAAATAGTCAGTTGTGCAATTGTGCGTATTTGTTCGCATGAGGCGTAAATTACTGACCATAAATGCAGACTTTTTTTTTTTTTTTTTACTGACAAATGCACTACGCTTGTTTACGAGCCTGGGTGCATAGGCACATTACAATTAATGGGCTGTATATTAGCTTAGTAAAAAAACAAAAAAAAAAAATTAAATAAAAATAAAAACTGTACTGCGCTTTTTCAAGCTGCAGTGTGCAAGAGGCCTTAAGTTGGGTACATACTATAAAAAAATAAGAAAAATATCAGGCGAACAATCGTCCAATTTTCCTAGTTTCACAGCAAGTTGGAACCATGTACAAAAATTCTCGTCTCAAGGCTTTTCCTCGAACCAAAATGTCTGCTGATTTTCTTATGGTGCAGGGGTGCCCAACCAGTGGCCTGGGGGCCCTATGTGGCCCATGACCTCCTGCTCTGGGATGGCAGGGCGGCAAGCTCAGATCGCGGGTTGTCGACCTGCCATCCCAGAGCATCAGTGTTGTGAATGAAACCTGTGGTAGAGGAAGCAAGCAGATGTGGAGCAGAGCCGCATAAGCTGATGCTTCCTGTATAGGGCCAGTTCCTGTCAGAGTGATACCAAATCCATCCACCTCTATGGAGCGGCAGGTGTAAACAGTCTTGTGTCCGTTTATACCCGCCTACCTCCAAATCGATCCCCACCCCCCCAAAAAAAGGAGGCGATCTGTCCCATTCCATCTTGGCAGATCAGATTGGAGGGCCGATAGAGTAGAGCAGACTGTCTGCTCTGGATATGCAGAGTGGACAAGGGCCCTTTCATCCTCCTGCTCTGCTCATTGTGGCCCATGACCGGTTATCAAGTCACTTAAGTGGCCCTTGCTCCTCAAAAGGGCACTCCTGGTATAGTGTGTACGAGCCTTTAGAGGAAGATCAGATCACATTTAATGGCAAATGAACAGTTCATTTCAGTGGTTTACATACTTTGACACTATTTTTCTGTACTATGAGGCATATTTACACTTAAAAACATGAAAAAAAAAAAAAAAAGGGGGGGGGGGGGAATTGTATGGAATACATTTTCTATTTTGTGCATTATGCAAGATTTCCAAAGCACGATAGGTTAGATAAAGCGATAGCAGAGCAAAGGCTTCCTAAGGCAGTGTTTGAGTGTGAGGCTGGCCATACATGAATCAGTTTCTTTTCGATCGGCCATACACACAAGCGAAGTAGATGGAGGAATGTTTCCCACTGTATTAGGCTGGATTCACACCTATGCATTTTTAGTGCTTTTTGCATTTTGCAGATTTGCACAATAGAACGTGTTCCATAGGAAACCATGGTGAATGGACTGTAGTACAAATTTGAAAAATGCAAAAAGCACAAAAAACGCATAGGTGTGAATCCAGCCTTATTGTATTCTGACAGCAGGGACTCCTTCCCTGTCAGAATACACTAACCAGAACTGTACTGTTGATCAAATTATAGTTTTGCAACAAGCCGGTTCGGGAGAAGTTTAATTCGCCTATAGAAGGATCTAAATTTAACTCGTCCCTTCTGACCTGGGTGAATTTCGATCTATGGATAGCTTTAAGTTTCATCTTGAGCTACCAAGTCCTTTAGCTCTGTATAACAAATGCTATACATCTAAAAGAAGAAAACCAAAAAGCCTGCAATATGTGAAAAGGACCCCAACCACTTCAGACCCGGAAGGATTTACCCCCTTCCTGACCAGGCCATTTTTTGTGATATGGCACGGCGTCCCTTTAACTGACAAATGCGCAGTCATGTGATTTTGTACCCAAACAAAACGTAGTCCCTTTTTCCCCCCCACAAATAGCGCTTTCTTTTGGTGGTACTTGATTACCTCTGTGGGTTTTATTTTTTGTGCTATAAACATAAAAAAAGCGACAATTTTGAAAAAAATATATATTTTGTACTTTTTGCTATAATAAATATCCCCCCAAAAAAATGTCTTCATCAGTTTAGGCCAATATATGCTACTTTTTTTTATTTAAATATCGCAATAAGCGTATATAGTGATTGGTTTGTGCAAAAAGTTATCGCATACAAAATAGGGGATAGAGTTATGGCATTTTTATTATTATTATTTTTTTACTAGTAATGGAGGCGAGCTATAAATAGCCACTGATTACTGTATAAATGTCACTGGCAGGGAAGGGGTTAACACTAGGGGGGGGGGGGGGGGGATCAAAAGGGTTAAATGTGTTCCGTCGGGGGAATGTGGCTGACTAAAGGAGGAGCGCAATCGTTGTTCCGACTTAGTAGGAACACACAATCTGTCTCCTCTGTCCTGACAGAACTGGGATTTGTGTGTTTACACACAGATCCTGGTTCTTGCTCTGTTACGAGCGATCGCGGTTGCCCGGGCACATGCCTCCAGCAGCACATGCCTGCTACAGCGCCTTAAAGAGCTGACGTACAGCTACAATGGCTTCCGCAGCAGTGCCAACCTGACGCAGTATAACTGCGGCGGCTGGTCTGGAAGGGGGTTAAGTTCCCTATGGTGGCATAAAAGAATGCATAATATTAATATGCATTATTTTATACTAATCTGACTTAAAAGGAAAATATTTTAAATGTTTAAGCCTATCATATATTATGTACAAAAACATTCTATATTCTCATCAATCTAAGGTTTATGATTAACTAGTACATACCCAGATTTATAACAACATCGTGTCATTAGGAAGAAAAATCCACAGTGAAATGTTATAGAAGTAAAGTTGAGGCAAATCTCACCAAAGAGGGAAAGTTCTCTTCTTGTCACGACCCAAGCGATTTCTGTTAATAGTAGTCGAACAGGGCACAGCATCTAAGTGATGGGAGCTGTTGGGCAGTGTTGGAACCCACTGGCTATTTCGCTTTGCTTTTTGTTCCCTAGAATTAAAAACAAAATTTTATTTTTTTATTTTTTTTACAATAGGACATATATACATTAGATGAATAAAGACAACTTAAAGTGCTTGTAAAGTCTTAAGGTTTTTCACCTTAATGCATTAAAGCGTAGTTGCAGCCGATTGTTTATATTAAAAGTCAGCAGCTACAAAAAGTGTAGCTGCTGACTTTTAATAAACACACTCACCTGTCCCACGATCTAGCAATGCGGATCACTAGTGTGGGCAACCGGCAGTCGATCTAGCAATGCGGATCCCTAGTGTGGGCACCTGGCAGCTGGGTGCGCACTATGCATGCACATCATGAATGGCCAGGCAATCTTCTAGGACCTATGACGTGTTCCAGAAGATTGCAGGGAGGGGGAGAGGAGAACATGCGCTCAAGTTGCCTAGGCGGCGAGAATGAAAGTGGAAGCTGGGTACCTGTGAAAACTAGGTACCCCACCAAAAAATTACATGCCAAGTGTGGCATGTCAGGGGGTCAGGAGTCTTTAAAGCGGTTGTTCCACTTTTAGGTGGAACTCCGCTTTAAGGTGAAAAACCTTCTGTGCTGTAGCTCCCCCCATGCCCCCCCTTTTTCTTACCGGAGCCTGATCGAATGATGTGCATGAGCGCAGCGGCTCCATCTGCTGATGCTCTCCTCGATGGACAGATCGATAGCAGCAGGTGTCATTGGCTCCTGCAGCTGTCAATCAAAAGCTGTAACATGGGAGCGGGGTCGAGTTCCACTGTCAATGGTTTACAAACCCTTTAAATCATTGAACAGATTTGTACATCTAATACCTGGAAGACATGGATCTTCCTTTACTTCAAAGTGAAAAGTAATTTAAGGACATGAGTAAAATGAATTGGCATACTTGGGCAGGAAAAACACAAACAAGTTATAATTTGGCTTGAAATTACTAGTCATATCTTTTAGCCCCTGTTCACACTATGTCGCACATTTTCATTTGTTTTGCCCATTGTCACGCTGCACGTATACAGCAGCCTATTCATTTCAATGGTCTGCCTACGCTGGTCAAAGAAGCTCATATACCTTTTTAAACTTCAAGCTTTGCAATTTTTTTTACGTGTAAAAAATCACCTTTTTTTACTGACGCATTTGGAGTGCCATTTAACAATAAGTACCAACACAAGCGCCACGAGCATATTATGCACAGTTCGCGAATGCAAAATATCATGATTTTATATGCATTCACACACTACACCAGTGTGAATGCAGCCTTAAGATGCTCATAGGATACATGATAATTTCTCAGTCTGAATTTGTATCTACATCTAGATCTCAGCTATAGTATGTGGAAAACAGATCACTCACAAGCGAGAAGGCGATTACACAAATTAGAAACCTTTTTCAATAGATCCAGTTTCCTTTGTGATCACTTACCTGAGGTAGGTTGGAGGCTCTGTGCTAATGGAAACAGCTTTGTATTTCTCATCGTTCCCATCGAGGATTTCTTCAACTTCTGAAGCTTTCAGTAGAGTAACGCTAGTAGCTAATGTTGTGTATCCATGATCTAGGTAATAAAGCATGACAAGGGAGGAAGTCATTAAATAATCTATTTGAACAGTTGCCATCTCAGTATTACAGGAGTTACATCATATTCCAATAAGATTTTTTTTCTTCCATTTAAATAGCTCTGGCAGCTTATGCCAATATTACATTATTGATTTTGGGTTTAATAGCACTTTAAGGGGAAAAATGTCCTGCCTTTAGAACCACCTGATATCACACAGAGACTTTCCAGTTCCCTGGATATACAACACAAATGTTGTTTTCATCCACTCAAATGCATCTTATTTTGTGCTTTATAGGTGGAACCTCTGACAGTGACGTGCTGGCTAGGGCAAATCATGAGTATAAACTAACTAAAATTGCTAGAAAAAGAAGAGTGAGAAGTGAATTATCTTTGGAGATACATTTTCGTTGGCTATACATAGAAAATCTCACTATCTGTAAACAAATATGACAGATATTGGTGCAATATGTTCTCTAATGCTGAGCTCCAGCTTTTGATACACTTTACATAGTTCATAACCAAACTATGTACCTCACTAACATGTGAGGCCGCTAGATATAAATTATAAACTGTATGTAGTGGAGGCTGTATGTAGGCGAGGTATTCCAGGTTCAAGCCAAAGCTTTCAGTCTCATACCCAGAACACAGAGCCAATCACAGCAGCGCTCTGCCATTCAGACACAGCAATGTATTCTAGCAATGAATACAAAGCTTCTTCTGATTGGCTGAGTCAGAGGCGAGCCAATGTCACAACTAACTTGGCCAATCATAGGAAGCTTAGTATTCATTGCTAGAATACATAACTTTCTCTGAATGGCTGATCAGATAGACTATTGTGTCCTGGGTACGAGACAGGAAGGTAGGTCTCCGCTCGAACTCCGAACACAGTGCAGTATGCAGCCTTAGGTACATACAAATCATACAGCACATCCAGCGGCCTCACATGTTAGTGAGGAACATAGTTGTATGTACTATGTAAATTAAAGAGGAAGTAAACCCTGATGGGTTTACTTCCTCTTTTTTTCCCTGCAAAGGTAAAGCATAATGGACTACTATGCATCGCATAGTAGCTCATTATGTGTCACTTACCTGACACAGGAGCCAGCGAAGTCGCCGCTGTCACCTGTAGTCCGCCGCATCCATCTTGGTTGTGGCGTCTCTCGCAGCTCCGACGAATGACAGCGGAGAAGCCGCGATGACGTCACTCCCGCGCATGCGCACGGGAGTCACGTCTCGGAGCTCCGACGCTGCCATTCGCCGGAGCCGCGATGACGTCACTCCCGCGCATGCGCACGGGAGTAGACAAATTTGGCAAATCCATTCTTGGACTTGCCGCATTTAGTGCGCCTGCGCGCCGCTGTCTACGGCGCATGCGCCGTAGACAGCGGTGCCCATTTTCGGGCAAATATCTCCTAAACCATATAGGTTTAGGAGATATTACTTGGACCTACAGGTAAGCCTTAATCTAGGCTTACCTGTAGGTCAAAGTTGTTTGGAAGGGTTTACTTCCATTTTAAGTGAACAGTATCAAAAGCTGGAGTTTAGCTTTAAGCTGTCTCTGGCATCAAAATTCCAACCTGACATCTCATGCAACAACAATGCCACAAACAATTTAAAACAATGTTCAAGAACCTCCAAGATGCAACAAATTTTCTGGTAATTCTAAAAATGATACAAAATGCAACACAGACATCTAAAACATCTAGCTTTGTCCTTAAATCATCCCCCTGTCAGTTCTCTGCTAAAAGGGAAAACGGTGTCAAGGCAGAGCTGCCAACTGTCCAGCTCTGTCCTGTACATTGCTGTTTCAAACTCCTACAGCACAGATCTCATGACAAAAAAGTCTAGCCTGGACAAGTGGCCAGCTGTTGAAGGACTAAGAACTTGTAGAATTCAAAATGAAATGTGAGCAATTCAGAGGTTTCTATAGAGTTTTATATAAATACTGTGGGGGGAGCAGAATAAAATTATGTAAAACAGTAAAGTCTATTTGAATGTCTTTGCCAAGTGTTAAAAACATGAAGAAATCCAGAAAATGGTGAAACAGTATTTACATTTCTTCCCATGTGAGGAGGCAACAATCTTCTTCCTTTCTTCAACAGTGGCCAAGCGTCTCCAGAGAGAAGGGTACCTTTTGTACAGTGAGCCCCTAAACATGCGCAGGTAATTCCCCACCTGTGAAGAAAAGTATATATATCACATTAGAAACATTAAAGTACAGCAACTCTAACCACAGGCAGCAGCATCAAGCAATAGCCGGTAACCAGGAGACATCTTTATTCTTGATAATGGAAGAAAATTACTCCAGACACCTCAGAACAAGATACGCACATTATGGACACATAGGCTCTCCACCATATATCTCACAATGTGCCTCTGTAAAGTAAATTTGTCCCAATATAAATATAGGTGCTGCCATCACCGATTTTTATAAAAAGACCAGGATCCAAGTTTTACTTTTTGGTGAGTCAGAACATGCAAGCAGAACAAGAGCCCAAACTTTGGTGGCTGCAAGATTGATCTAGGCTTAATGGTTCAATCAATAACACTGAGTCAATAACCTGAAGCAAGCATGCAGATGAGGACTTCTTACTTTCCCAATAGACATACTTGTTCCAGGTCAGTGACTGCAAGTGCACTGAAGACAAAGAGTTAGAAAAGCAGCCACGTACAACCCTAAGGCGGGAGCGGCGTCGGCGGTAAAGCTGCGCTATTTTTAGCGCCACTTTACAGTCGGTATGCGGCCGCTAGCGGGGCGGTTTTAACCGCCGCTAGCGGCCGAAAAAGGGTTAAAACCACCCGCAAAATGACGCTGCAGCGGCGCTTTGCCTGCGGTATAGCCCCGCTGCCCCATTGATTTCAATGGGTAGGAGCCGTGAATACACTGCTTCTTCACCACTCCAAAGATGCAGCTAGCAGGACTTTTTTCACCGTCCTGCTAGCGCACCGCTCCAGTGTGAAAGCCAGAGGGCTTTCACACTGGAGTAAAAGGGGCCGGATTTTTTCAGGCGCTATTTTTAGCGCTGTAGTCACCTGAATAATGCCCCAATTCCAGCTGTGTAGATCTTACATAAAAACAGAATGGAATGATTTGCAAATCTCATAAACCCATATTTTATTCGCATCAGAAAACATATCAAATGTTTAAACTGAGAAAATTAAGAGAAAAAAAATAAGGTAATTTTGAAATTGAAACATGATTCGGTATAAAAAGAGCATGAGAGAGCGAGAGAGATTGATTTACTAAAACTGGAGCACTCAGAATATGATGCAGCCGTGTATGGTAGCCAATCAGCTCCTAACTTCAGCTTGTTCAATTAAGCTTTGATAATAAAACCTGGAAGCCGATTGGTTTCTGGGCAGAGCTGCACTAGATTTGCCACATCTTCCACACTAAAGAGGAAAGGGACCTCCTGTCATGTTCTCAGGGCTCAGTTCAAAAGCCTGCATCTCCGATAGTATGGGGGTGTATTAGTGTAGCTTGCACATCTGGAAAGACCCCATTAATGCTGAAAAATATATCTAGGTTTTAGAGCAGCATATGCTCCCATTCAGACAAAGTCTCTTTCAAGGAAGGCCTTCAATATTTCTGCAGAGCAATGCTAAACCGCATACTGCACCTATGGTAACAGTACGCCTTTGTATCAGATGAGACCAGGTACTTAAATAGCCTGTCTGCAGTCCAGACCTTTCACAAAGTGAAAATATTTGGCACATCCTGAAACAAAAAATACAACAAAGACAACCCAAGGCTGTTGAGCAGTTAGAATCCTATATCAAGCAAGAATGGGACTTCATCCCAGACGTTTACAGAGTGTTGTAAAAAGAAGAGTAATGCTACACCATGGTAAACATGGCCCTGTCCCAACTTTTTGAGACCTGTTGCTGCCATCAATTTCAAAATTACCTTAATTTTTTCTTAAGCCTAGATTCACATTGATGCGATTTGACACGTCAAATTGCATGCCACATCGGCAGCTATTGCTGGCAATGGCCCTGTCTGAAACAATGCAACGATGACTTTGCGGTGGTGCACCAATTCTCAAATGTAGTTTCTCTCCACACAGATGTCTTTGAAATCGCCCCCGAAGTTGGACTGACATGTGGTGCGCACAATTTCAATTCCGCAGCAGTGTGAAACTAGGCTAAAATGGTAAATTTTCTCATTCTAAGGCTCCATGCACACTACCGTTCTTGTTTTTCCTGCCCCTGGCAGCTAAATAGTGTTATCCTATGTGCCCATGCACACTACATTAGGCTATTAGCATTTTTTGAGCTTCAGCGTCTAGGAAGTGGTTTTCCAGCAGAAAAATAAAAAAATGCTGAACGTTCCTAAAAGCTTTTTTTTGGCTTTTACTTTAACTTTTTTTTATATGTACTATAAAAACATTAATGCTCCTAAAAACTGCTAAATGCTCGCAGTAACAAGCCAGCACAAAAATGCTATTATCAGCATTTTTCATCCAGAATTTTATGAGCTTCTAAAAATCGCTAGTGTGCATGGAGCCTAACATTTTACATGTTTTCTTTCGATTGTGAATAAAATATGGGTTTATGAGATTGGAAATCATTGCATTCTGTTTCATGTAGATATTTACACAACATCCAAATGTTATTGAAATTGGCAAATACAAGCAGAAAATACCCAAATGCAACCACACAAGTGAGAAACTGAGAAATACTTGTGGGGGTGTCCGATTCCTCAAATTTGATTTCCGCACGAAAACCGTCTGTTGCTGCAGCCCACTAATGATGCGAAATTCGTACGAAAATTCTTTGATATGATCTTCGAAAGAAAATTCTTTCGAAATTCAAACAATGTATGGCCGGCATTAAGGCTCATGCACATAGGTTTTCAAAACGTCAGCACTACAGCAGCGCTAAAAACACCCATTTAGCCGTGTTTTTACATTAGCGTTATTGCGCAGTTTCCCGCCTAAAAATGTCAAACGCGGATAAACGCAGCTTGGTGCGTTTTCCATTTTAACAACTTGTGGACGCGCAGGCTGTCATTTTTTTTACTGTCCCTAAACACCTCCGACAATTTATGTGTGCATGGACACACAGCCTAACATGGAGGGGCTTTTAGAGGCAGTAAAGAGAAACAAAAAACAAAAAAACTATTCTAACAGCATCTGTAAAAACATCCTGTGTGCATGAGCCCTTAAAGTGATTGTAAAGGTTTGTGTATTTATTTTAAACAAAACATGCCATACTTACCTACTCTGTGCAAGGGTTTTGCAAAGAGCAGCCCCCCGATCCTCCATTCTGGGGCCCCCCGGAGGCGCTTCTGTCTCCTCCTCTTCAGCGAGTGCCCACAAGGAGAGCAGATTTCCATGGGGGCACAGGTGTTGGCATGCTTTTGAGTCCTGCTGCTGCATCCATTGACACAGCAGTTTTTGGCCCGCCCCGTGTCACTGGTTTTGATTGACAGCAGCAGGAGCCAATGGCGCCTGCTTCTATCAATCTATTTAATGAGGACCCGAGACAGCAGCTGGAGCTGCTGGGCTCCTGCTCGTCGCTGGAACAATTGGGTTCAGGTAAGAAAAAAGGGGCTCTGGGGGGCAGCTGCATAGAATGCATTAGGGTGAAAAACCCTGAGACTTTACAGCTCCTTTAACCACTTCACTCCCGCCGGCCGCCATATGACGTTCTTGAATTTGAGCGGGAATATCTGAATGATGCCTGCAGATACAGGCATCATTCAGATGTCGTCTTTTAGAGCCAGCGATTACCTACACCATAAGAATGATCATAGCGGCTGTTCAGCCACTTGATCGTTCTTATGGGCGGCGAGAGGGGACATCCCTCCCTCCCACCAGTGCTTCTACCGACTCACCCCTGCCATTGGTGAATGGATGTCGGCCTTAAAGATTTCCGGCAGACCAGATGGTTTCACATTATGCAAAAAAATTGGGCTAACTTTACCGTTTTTTGTTTTGTTTTATTTAAATCATACAACTGTTTGTTTTTTTTTCCAATAAAAACGTGTTTGAAAAATTGCTGCGCAAATACTGTGCGAGATAAAAAGTTGCAATTTTTTTTTTACTGCCATCTTATTCTCTAGGGTTTCTGCTAAAAAAAAAAAACATAATATTTGTGGGTTCTATGTAATTTTCTAGCAAAAAAATATATATATATATATATAATTTTTACATATTTATTGGAGAGAACTGTCAGAATTGGCCTGGGTGGCAAGTGGTTAAAGAAAGGTTAATCTTTAAACTGAACTCAGCACCAAAACAGTCATTAAGGCCTCATGTACATAGGGCCAAAAAAAAAAAGACACCTTTACAGAGATTTGGCATTAATTTTTTTCAGTATATAAATGCACCTATATGCTAGCCTATGTGTCCATGCACACATGCATTTACAGGCTGAAAAAAAACCACATCAGTGCGTTCATATACATGTTAACTCTAATTGCGTTTAGGCATGTTTGCATGTTAATTGCATTCTAATGGTCAGAATAAATTACTCCGGCCAATAGAATACATTAACACCAAATGCGAATAAACGTGTGCAAAAGGTGGCTTTTACCATATATTTAAGCAGCTTTTCCCCTACCAGAAAAAAAAAACACGGAAAATTGTATCGAATACTTAAAGCGGTGTTCCGCCCCAAAAAAACAACAAAATTAAAAGCGACCAGCTACACATACTGTAGCTGCTGACTTAACAATAGGACACTCCCCTGCATTGGGGCCCAGCGATGTTGGCACCTCAGCTGATGTTTCCATCAGCTGTCAGGTGCTGCCGCCACCATTGCGGGTAAGGGTACCTGGCAGTGTAGCCTTGCGGCTTCACGCTGGGAACCCAACTACACATGCACAAGGTCCCGGTCCTCTCTCCTACTGGGCCGGCGACAGCAAGAGGAGGAGGGAGCCTCACTCCCGGAAGTGGGAACAAAAGGTGCCAATTGTGGCACCGGAGGGGGAGAGGAGGCAAATGAGCGGAACTTCCGCTTTTGGGTGGAACTCCGCTTTAAACATAATTTTCCTTTCCTGGTGCCAATTTATGGCAGCAAACTTGATAGTAGCCCTGCCTCCTCTTGGCCACAGGACCAGTGCAAAGGTATAAAGAGTAAACGCTCACACAACAGAACATTTCCTGCACATCTCTAGGAACAAACTTGGGTGGGTTTAGTATGCTGCCATGGATTGACATCAGGAAAGGAATATTACGGTATTTGATAAAAAAAATTATTTTCCTGGTGCCAACATGACGGAGATCAATAACTAGCTACCAGGGTGGGAAGCTTAGGCAAATCCATTCTTATAAGAAGTGAGTAAGCTACTGCCTTCCCACCAGAGACAGCTGTCATGAGACCTTTTAAGCCCATCAATAGATTAGGCTGTTGTGTGGGTGTTAACTCTCTATAGCTTTGCACTGGTATTGTGGGCACAGGTACATGTATGCTACCATGTTGGCACCAGGAAAAGGCAATTAAAGGAGCCAAGCAAATGCTCAGGAAAAGCGCTCTGAGGAAGAAGGTATTCCTTCTAAATGCATCAGCCAGCAGTGCTTCACTCCTCCATCACCTGGAGGCTGCTATTATCAGACTGATTGCCACCAGTTAAAGGTTTTTACATTGCGGTTTACTTTCATATGCTTGTGAGTAGTTTTTAATTCATTCCTTTTAATAAACGTATCAAAGGATAATGCACAAGGCTGATACAGCCTCTTCTCTTTATTCCTTTTTTGATTGTTAGGGTACCTAACTCAAACCATGCTCCACCCACTACAGACTGCCCACATAAAACTACAGGATGGGGAGTAAACAAGACCAGTCACCCTTTATAAGCAAAAAGCAGCAGTGAATGGTCTTTATTACCAGAAGCTTCTACACAGGGGAAATGTTTCAATCTGGATTACATCACAGATCTAGAAGAAATACTCCAGATAGAAATACAAGACTCTTGTATTTAGAAAATATTGGCTAACTCTGGAGTTCAGCTTCGGGGCTCGCTCACATTACGTTTAAGTGCATGCAAACACAGGTTTTCTATGTGCCCCATTCACACCACAACAGTGAGGAAAAATGCAGCACGTCTGCATTTTACTGCACTTCCTCTAAGCTCCATCAGTGTATTTGTATTCATCACAGCTATGCTACATTGAAATAATGATTTGTAACTTTGTGGCATTTCAATAAAGGCAAAAAAAAAAAAAAAAAAAAAGTAAACTGCTTCTTGCATTATAAAGTGTCCCATACCACCCATACTAGGGATGCACCGAAATTTCGGCCGCCGAAACATATCGGCCGAAAATTGTCCCTTTCGGTAAAAAGTCGAAAGAACTTTAGCCGATACTGGTGCTGAAAATGGTGCTGAAAATGGTGCAGGGCATGCTGGGCTCGGCACGCACCTGGTGCCGCCCATCGCGGGGGTGTCATTCTGGAGCGCCTGCCTTTACTCTCTCCTCCTCACCCATGCTGCAGGTGGCCCGTGGGGTCTCGCTGTAAAGTCCCCTCTCCCCAGCTGTGGCTGCATATGGATCTTCAACCAATGCGTAAATCGGCTGGCTGTGCAGGAGCTCGGGCATACTGTTTACTGTGAAAGTGAAAGCAAAGGAGAGATGTCTAGCAGTGTGTGCTGTGCTCTCTGCCTCCCCCTACAGTGCAGTACCCAGCATGGAGATTAAAGAGGGTTTCCACCAAAAAAAAAATATATATATATATATTAAAAGCCAGCAGCTATAAATACTACAGCTGCTGACTTTTAATAAATGGACACTCACCTGTCCCGGGTTCCAGTGATGCCGGCAGCCGAGGCCGATCAATCGCTTGGCCCTCGGCTGCTGCCGCCACCATTCTAGGTGAGGGAATCAGGAAGTGAAGGGAATCGGCTTTACTTCCCGGTTCCCAACTGCGCATGCGCAAGTCACGCAGCGCAATAGGAATTCTCTGCGCTGTCTCTGAGACCCGTGTGTGTCCCAGCAGACAGCGCGGCAGGACAGGAAATGGCGTAGACTCCCACGGGAGTCTATGCCCGGAAGTGGGTGAAAATACCTGTCTTTGACAGGTATCTCCACCCCCCTCCCCCCTGAAAGGTGCCAATTGTGACACCGGAGGGGGGGGGGGGGATCCGATCAGTGGTGGTTCCACTTTAGGGTGGAAGCCCGCTTTAAGGTACAGAGCTGCAGCTGACAATTTTTAAGAGTATATATATATATGTTATATGTGTGCATGTTTATGTGCGTTTGTTATGTGTATGTTATATGTTTGCAAGTGTTTTGTGTGCGTTGTGTTCGTAGGTTTATAAGCACTGGTGAGGCGCAGGCTACATGACGGGCACTGGTAGGCTGCTGGGCACAGCGAGGCTGCATTGATCTCCTGTAGCATGTCTCTGACCATCTCCTGTATAAAAAAAATTTTTAAAAACAGTCAACTTCGGTATGGGATTCAGTATCAAGGAAGATTTATTTTCGGTATAGGTTTCGGCACCAAAAACCCATTCGGTGCATCCCTAACCCATACAAAACAAACACCAGCCTGCATGGGAAAACTGCTTGTTTTCCTGTGCAGGCTGATGTGAATAAGCTTTTAAAGTGCACGTTAAAGTTTCATTCAAGTCAGAATTATAGAATGTTGGTGCGCAGGTATGGTGGGCATCAGCTGATTGTATTGGGGGTTAGGGAGGGGAGCTAAGGCTCGGTTCACACTACAGTGACCTGAAAGTCGTGTGATTTTGCAAGGCGACTTTGAAGCAACTTCAGGGAATATCTGCGTAATCCTCTGTAATGTCAACTACAAATCACAATAAGATGAGGTTCCAACTTGGATGCGACTTCCATTCAATTCTATGGAAAACTCGGACAGAAGTCGGACCAAAGTAGTGAAGGCACCTTTTCCAAAGTCAGACCAACATAAGTCTGAATAGTTAAGATGGCTCATAGGGAAACATTGATTTTTTACATGTCATGCGCCATGTGCACTCAAATACCGAATGCATGTCACACCACTGTGAACCGGGCATAAAAGGAGCAAAAGGATTTCTCCATAAACTTCTACTTTAAAGTAATGATAAACTGGCCATAGGGTGATCAAAATTTGACTGGTTCAGCAGAGAATAGCCACATTTCGATATTTCTATGGACAGGCTGGTAGTACAGAAGTTGATTTCTTGATCGACTTCAGTACAACCAGCTTGTAATGTTTTTTTTCCCCACGATCAGTGTAATCTGATGGCAGGGAACTTTACCTGCGGTCATAATACAATAGCACTGCAGGAGGGATTCCCCCATCAACAAGGAGTGTATTGGTAGGGAAATTCCCCCCCCCCCCCTTGGTTGATTGGAAAAAAAAAATGCATCATCTATGGCCTGCCTTAGAGATTTATTCTCCTATTGAATATATGTCTTCTTTATCTTTTAATTCCTGGTTATGTTCCAATCTAAGTTAGAGTCTTGGCTGTTTCTCCAGGTTTCCTATTTCAAGGTGACTCTTTCCCTCTGCAGTGTTCTATGGAACCATTCTTGCATGAAGGGACTAGAGCCGTCTCCCCCTACACGGTGTGCATCAATAGAAATACACAGCATCATAGCCTAGGATGACAAGGCCCTCCCCCCAGTACTTCCTTTTCCAAACCTTGGGACTGACTTTAGACTCCACACTGTCCATGGTTCATGCTTTCCTGTGAAGACCAGAAGCTCAGAAAAGCGGCACTGAGAAAGCAGGAGCTATCTGCACTAAACTGCGAGCACTGGGGTAAGAATTAAAAAAAAAAAAAAAAAAAAAAAAAAAAAAAAGTTCACTGGGGAATGTTTATTTTATTGTGCTCAATGTGGAAAGCTAAAAAAAAAATGCTAACAATCTCAGTGTTCGCTGTGCCTTTCTGCATGTATTTTCAGTGCATTTTCTGTGTGTTTTCAACAATAATAAATTAATTCCTTTCTAAATTGCATTTGCACATCTTTATTCAAATGACTGGGTTGAAAAATCGTGAACCAGCCCCTTAACTGTTTTGCATGGTAAGGCCTGCCATACACGGTTCAAATCTTGGCTGGTTCAAGAGGAACCGGTTGAGATTCGTACCGTTACTGGGCAGGCTGAATGCACCAAGTTAATTGATCAACTTGGGTACAACCAGCATGCTGGATTCACTTACTATTATCACTAGTGGATGCCGCTAGCGACTATCACTGTCTTCTCCCGGAGAGGATGGCTTCCCCTGCCAGGAGAATACAATAGCTTGGCACAAAGGATTCCACTATCAGCGGCACTATCTGTGTTGATAGGGGAATTGTGCAAATTTCTTTCCTGCAACCCATGATTTTGCACCGCTGTCTGCCTTTGCATTTAGTGGTTGGACCATCGTGAGGGGGATTCGCTAGGTCTTTTGGTGAGGTGGATCGAAGTTTGCCTTAAAGAGATTGTAAAGGATCGTTTAAATAAAAAAAAAAAACACAAACATATACTTACCTCCACTGTGCAGCTCATTTGCACAGAGTAGCCCTGAACATCCTCTTCTGGGGTCCCCCAGCGGCTCCTCCCCGCATCAGATAACCCCCTAGAAGAAGCGCTCTTCTGAAGGGGTCACCTTACGGTACGCTCCCGAGTCCAGCATTTGCCTCCACCGCCCCAGACTCGGCCCCGCCCCCCGCGTCATTAGATTTGACTAACAACTGGAGCTAATGGCTGCGCTGCTATCAAATCTATCCAATCAAGAGCCGGGACCCCGGAGAAAGAGGGACAGAGCGCCCCCAAAGACGCCAGGTGTTTTGTCACCGTAATTTATAGGATGCGTTATGGTGAAAGAACACGGCGGTTTACAAACCGTTTAAGCTGGCCTTACATTGATTTAAATTTGGATCGATGCATTGGCACCCAGGTTGTAGAGAAGATGATCTGCTTCTCTACAACTAGCCTGTCTGGTTTCTTTCCGGAGCGATCAGCATCACTAGCTGTAGCCGGCAGCACTGATCAGTGTATTCTGATGGCGGGGAAGGCTTCCCACTGACAATGCAATAGCAATGCTGGGAGGATCCCCCCCATCAAATGTGTGAATGGAAAAATCTGTTTTTTTTTTTAAGGCTGGGTTCACACTATGGGGTTGATTTACTAAAGTCAAATTTACTGTGCACTTTTGAAAGTGCAGTTGGGCCAGAGCTTAGTAAATGAGGGAAAGCTCTGCTGGCTCCATCATCCAATCATGTGCAAGAAAATATAATGCTGTTATTTTCCTTGCATGGGATTGGTTGTTCTTGTAAACTGAAGCTTTACTTCATTTATTAAGCTCTGAAGCAACTGCACTTTCAAAAGTGCCCAGTAAATTTGACTTTAGTAAATCAACCCCTATGCGTGGCACGGAGCACATCAGGGGGTCCGGTGCATCCCCGTTCACTGTTTCAGGTCCAAATTTTTACCTCAATTTGCAAAGACGCACGGGACCCCTTTGCTGTGCGCTCCGCGGCCACCCCAGAGATGTGTGAACCAGCTCCATAGAGAGCCGGTCACACTCTCCCACCATGCGAATTGGATTTGGGGAAACCTGCCTCAGGAGGGGGCCAACGCCCACTTTTTTTGGTTCACTTTGGTGTATTGTTTTTGCGTACCACAGGCTCAAACAGAAGAGAAAGACAAAATGTGTATGAGATAGGGTCCTTAGATTGTAAGCTCCTCGAAGCCAGGGACTGATGTGATGTAAAGCACTGTGCAGAGTTATGTAAATACCTGTTATTTAGAAATAAATGGAATATCTTGACACACAAATGGCTCGTTTACACTTGCGATTGTGGGTGTGCTAAAACCCTGTGGCTGAGTTGTTTTACCGCCCCTCAATTGCTCGGCCTTTTGCCGCTGTGAGTGGCAGAAACTATATCCCTGTCGCGCTCAGCAAGCCTTACTACCCCCCCGAGTGCGACCCATTCAAGCGAAAATGGAGCTGCACTGCAGCTGCCCAGCAATCCCACACAATGGCAGCGCACGCGTCCGATATTTAGGGGGTTAAAAGAGGCGATAAGACACCTCCTTGTCGCCTATCGCTATCTGAAGAGTGACCTGAACGTGGATCGCATGTCAAACAGCAAAAGTAAGTGTAAACAAGGCTAGACTGTGACTTATCGCCAGAGACGGGAAAGGTGGTGCGATTCACAATGTGGCGATCGCTGCGACTCATGCAATCAGTGGAATACACACTGGTGGTCATAGGACTGCTATAAGCAATACAATTGGGACTGGTAACTTGTGTTATAATAATAATAATTAGGAAGGCTAGGACGTAGGACACCATTCATTAATTTATTTATTTCCGGGTGGTGTGTGCCGAACCAGTCCTCTCCCCACCACACTCTTATCATTGTCCCCCCTCCACTCTCTTTGTCTCAGGCCTCGCTCTTCATACGGGAAGCCCGGCGGGCCCTGTGTAGCCACAAGCCCACCTTCCTCGCCCCTTACCTCGGAGCCAATCATGTAGAACTCCCCATCTTCCTCCAATTGAAATTTCACCGGCTTCTGCCCAAACGTTTTACTTAGCGCCATAATCATCTTGCCGTCCACCAGCGCCGGGCCCGCCGCACTGAGCATGCGCAGGTCATCAGCCTGCCTCAGAGCGTGCGCATTGCCTTATTCTTACACTGAGCATGCGTGAAACAGTGTTACCTGGTCAGTGGTGCTTTGCGTGAATCGTCGTGTGCGTGTGGGCTCACGTTGCTCACTAACTTGTTATTGGTATGCTGTAGTTAGTAGAACATGTTGCTCTACAAAGAATATGAAGAGCAACGTGTTTATACAGTCAGAACAATTTCATTTGGTTTCTGGTACAAAAAAGGTTAAAACATGTTTATTTTTAATTTGATGTGTATGAATGGGGATTGGGGACATTTCCCTTCACTTCCTGTCCCAAAGATGCAGCAGGAAGTTTGAGGATATTTCCCAAAGTGAAGTCTTCCCCTCATTTTATTATTTATTACAAGTACTTATATTGACCTGCCAATTTATGCAGGGTGTTTACACATTATATATTGTACATTCGCATCAGTCTCTGCCCTCAAGGAGCTTACAATCTAAGGGCCCTAACTCACATCCATACATACACGTACTAGGGCACATTTAGACTGGAGCCAATTATCCTGCCAGTAGTGATGGACGAACTTCCGACAGGACGTTTCTCGAAACGCGAACGCGGCCGATCGTTCGCGAACCGTAACGTTTGCGGCAGACCCCATTGACTTCAATGGGAGGCGAACTTTACAAACCTACAGGTCAAATTTGCAGCTACAAAATACAACTACAAGCATTCTTTTTTTATATGTGAAATTGTGACAATTCAGGACTGTGGAGCGCATGAAGGCAATGGAGGAGAGGGAAGGTCAGGGTAGGCAAAGAAGAGGGTGCAGGAGATGATCACCAGCAGCGTAACATACAGCAATGACACCTGCACCGTGATAGAGTGATCTGACACCAGCACCGTGATAGAGAGCACTGACATCAGCAGCGTGACATACAGCAATGACACCTGCACCATGATAGAGTGATCTGACACCAGCACCATGATAGAGAGCACTGACATCAGCAGCGTGACATATAGCAATGACACCTGCACCGTGATAGAGTGATCTGACACCAGCACCATGATAGAGAGCACTGACATCAGCAGCGTGACATACAGCAATGACACCTGCACCGTGATAGAGTGATCTGACACCAGCACCGTGATAGAGAGCACTGACATCAGCAGCGTGACATACAGCAATGACACCTGCACCGTGATAGAGTGATCTGACACCAGCACCGTGATAGAGAGCACTGACATCAGCAGCGTGACATATAGCAATGACACCTGCACCGTGATAGAGTGATCTGACACCAGCACCGTGATAGAGAGCACTGACATCAGCAGCGTGACATACAGCAATGACACCTGCACCGTGATAGAGTGATCTGACACCAGCACCATGATAGAGAGCACTGACATCAGCAGCGTGACATACAGCAATGACACCTGCACCGTGATAGAGTGATCTGACACCAGCACCGTGATAGAGAGCACTGACATCAGCAGCGTGACATACAGCAATGACACCTGCACCGTGATAGAGTGATCTGACACCAGCACCGTGATAGAGAGCACTGACATCAGCAGCGTGACATACAGCAATGACACCTGCACCGCGATAGAGTGATCTGACACCAGCACCGTGATAGAGAGCACTGACATCAGCAGCGTGACATAAAGCACTGACACCAGCACCGTGATATACAGCACTGACACCCGCACCGTGATATACAGCACTGACACCTGCACCGTAAGCAGCCCCAGGAGGAAGTCAGCACAGCACAGGGATGGTGGGAGCCCCTCATAATAAGCAGCCCCAGGAGTAAGTCAGCATAGCACAGGGATGGTGGGAGCCCCTCATAATGAGCACAGCACAGGGATGGTGGGAGCCCCTCATAATATGCACAGCAGAGGTACAGCCCCAGGAGGAAGTCAGCACAGCACAGGGATGGTGGGAGCCCCTCATAATAAGCAGCCCCAGGAGGAAGTCAGCACAGTACAGGGATGGTGGGAGCCCCTCATAATGAGCATAGCACAGGGATGGTGGGAGCCCCTCATAATATGCACAGCAGAGGTACAGCCCCAGGAGTAAGTCAGCATAGCACAGGGATGGTGGGAGCCCCTCATAATAAGCAGCCCCAGGAGTAAGTCAGCATAGCACAGGGATGGTGGGAGCCCCTCATAATGAGCATAGCACAGGGATGGTGGGAGCCCCTCATAATATGCACAGCAGAGGTACAGCCCCAGGAGTAAGTCAGCATAGCACAGGGATGGTGGGAGCCCCTCATAATAAGCAGCCCCAGGAGGAAGTCAGCATAGCACAGGGATGGTGGGAGCCCCTCATAATGAGCATAGCACAGGGATGGTGGGAGCCCCTCATAATATGCACAGCAGAGGTACAGCCCCAGGAGTAAGTCAGCATAGCACAGGGATGGTGGGAGCCCCTCATAATAAGCAGCCCCAGGAGGAAGTCAGCATAGCACAGGGATGGTGGGAGCCCCTCATAATAAGCAGCCCCAGGAGGAAGTCAGCATAGCACAGGGATGGTGGGAGCCCCTCATAATGAGCATAGCACAGGGATGGTGGGAGCCCCTCATAATATGCACAGCAGAGGTACAGCCCCAGGAGTAAGTCAGCATAGCACAGGGATGGTGGGAGCCCCTCATAATGAGTATAGCACAGGGAGGGTGGGAGCCCCTCATAATATGCACAGCAGAGCTACAGCCCCAGGAGTAAGTCAGCATAGTACAGGGATGGTGGGAGCCCCTCATAATGAGCATAGCACATGGATGATGGGAGCCCCTCATAATATGCACAGCAGAGGTACAGCCCCAGGAGTAAGTCAGCATAGCACAGGGATGGTGGGAACCCCTCATAATAAGCAGCCCCAGGAGGAAGTCAAGTATGTGAAAGTATTTTATATGTGTATTACACAACTATATACTGCACACCAAATAGTACACCTATACCAGTCCTTAAGGACCTTTGTGGAACTAGTAGGTTGTGATTAGCAGACTGTACCTCACTCAACCCTATATACTGTAGTACACTATGCCTTACCAGTCCTTATAAGGACCTTTGTGGAACTAGTAGGTTGTAATTAGCAGACTGCACCTCAGTCCCTATACTGATAAAGGACTGCTGCAGAATAGGGCAGCAGTCAGCAGTAGTGCACCTCAACCCTATATATTGTGGACCTATACCAGTCCTTAAGGATTAGCAGACTGTACCTCACTCAACCCTATATACTCTAGTACGCTATACCTTACCAGTCCTTAGAAGGACCTTTGTGGAACTAGTAGGTTGTGATTAGCAGACTGTACCTCACTCAACCCTATATACTGTAGTACACTATACCTTACCAGTCCTTATAAGGACCTTTGTGGAACTAGTAGGTTGTGATTAGGGATGAGCCGAACACCCCCCGGTTCGGTTCGCACCAGAACTTTCGAACGGACCCCAAATTCGTACGAACGTTAGAAACCCATTGAAGTCTATGGGACTCGCACGTTCGAAATTAAAAGTGTTAATTTAACCAGCTAATATGCAAGATACTGTCCTAAAAGGGTTTGGGGACCTGGCTCCTGCCCCAAGGGACATGGGTCACTGCAAAAAAAACTTTTAAAAACAGACGTTTTGGCGGGAGCACTGATTTTAACGACGATTAAAATGAAAAAAAAAGTGAAATATTCCTTTAAATATGGTGCCTGGGGGGTGTCTGTAGTATGCCTGTGAAGTGCCACGTGTTTCCGGTGTTTAGAACAGTCCCTGCACAAAATGACATTTAACGTAAATAACGTCATTTAAAGCTGCTTGCGGTTGTAATGTTATATCTGGTTCCTGCAATATGGTTGAAAATCATTGAGAAAAATGGCATGGGTAGCCCTCCCTGCCCATTACCAGCCCCTTTGGGTCTTGTACACATATTAAGGGGAACCCCATACCCATATTAAAAAAAGGAAATACGTGTGGCCCCCAGGCCCTATATACGCAGAACAGCAGTATACAGGCGGTGCAAACAAGACAGGGACTGTGTAGGTTTGTTGTGTTAAGTTGAATCGGTTTGTAATTTTCAACTGGTACATTTTTAAAGTGTAGCTCCAGTCAAAAAAACTATTTTTAAGCTTTTTGGAAAACATAGGGAAGGGTTATCACCCCTGTATAATTTGTTTTGCCGTCCGTCTTTTTCAGAGCACGCAGACAGCACGCACAATCTCCTAACACTGACTGAGAGCTCTATTTAAAACGAGAAAGATATTTAGCTAGATAGGTGGATATAGCGGTATATACTGCGTTCAGAGCACGCAGACAGCATGCACAATCTCCTAACACTGACTGAGAACTCTATTTAAAACGAGCAAGATATTTAGCTAGATAGGTCGATATAGCGGTGTATACTGCGTTCAGAGCACGCAGACAGCATGCACAATCTCCTAACACTGACTGAGAGCTCTATTTAAAACGAGCAAGATATTTAGCTAGATAGGTGGATATAGCGGTGTATACTGCGTTCAGAGCACGCAGACAGCATGCACAATCTCCTAACACTGACTGAGAGCTCTATTTAAAACGAGCAAGATATTTAGCTAGATAGGTCGATATAGCGGTGTATACTGCGTTCAGAGCACGCAGACAGCATGCACAATCTCCTAACACTGACTGAGAGCTCTATTTAAAACGAGCAAGATATTTAGCTAGATAGGTGGATATAGCGGTGTATACTGTGTTCAGAGCATGCAGACAGCACGCACAATCTCCTAACACTGACTGACAGCTCTATTATAAAAGATAGATATATCGCTAGATATATAGGTGAATATAGCGGTGTATACTGCGGTCAGGACACACAGACAACAACCACTACAGAAGAGCAAGAACGAAAAATCGGCCAATAACGATCGGTGTATACTGTGTTGAAGGTACACAGAACACCCATTAACTGCTATAGATGCCAACACACTACACAAGGCTGCCGCGGTGGCGGCCTTTATAGTGTGGGGCGTGTACTACACAGCCTGAGCTATGATTGGCCACAGGCATCCTGCCTGTGGCCAATCATGGCTCTCCTCGCTACCGGCGCTGTGATTGGCCAAGCATGCGGGGTCACAGTGCATGCTTGGCCATTCATGAGCCAGCAATGCACTGCGTCATTGCAGTGCATTTTGGGCCGTGAGCGCCACACGAATTTGGTGCAAACGGCCCTTAACGTTCGGAATTCGCCGAACGGGCGAACAGCCGATGTTCGAGTCGAACGTATGTTCGACTCGAACACGAAGCTCATCCCTTGTTGTGATTAGCAGACTGTACCTCACTCAACCCTATATACTGTAGTACACTATACCTTACCAGTCCTTATAAGGACCTTTGTGGAACTAGTAGGTTGTGATTAGCAGACTGTACCTCAGTCCCTATACTCATAAAGGACTACTGCAGCAGAAGGGCAGAAGTCAGCCATAGTGCACCTCAACCCTATATATTGTGGACCTATACCAGTCCTTAAGGATTAGCAGACTGTACCTCACTCAACGCTATATACTGTAGTACACTATACCTTACCAGTCCTTATAAGGACCTTTGTGGAACTAGTAGGTTGTGATTAGCAGACTGTACCTCACTAAACCCTATATACTGTACTACACTATACCTTACCAGTCCTTATAAGGACCTTTGTGGAACTAGTAGGTTGTGATTAGCAGACTGTACCTCAGTCCCTATACTCATAAAGGACTACTGCAGCAGAAGGGCAGAAGTCAGCCGTAGTGCACCTCAACCCTATATATTGTGGACCTATACCAGTCCTTAAGGATTAGCAGACTGTACCTCACTCAACCCTATATACTGTAGTACACTATACCTTACCAGTCCTTATAAGGACCTTTGTGGAACTAGTAGGTTGTGATTAGCAGACTGTACCTCACTAAACCCTATATACTGTACTACACTATACCTTACCAGTCCTTATAAGGACCTTTGTGGAACTAGTAGGTTGTGATTAGCAGACTGTACCTCAGTCCCTATACTCATAAATGACTACTGCAGCAGAAGGGCAGAAGTCAGCAGTAGTGCACCTCAACCCTATATATTGTGGACCTATACCAGTCCTTAAGGATTAGAAGACTGTACCTCACTCAACCCTATATACTGTAGTACACTATACCTTACCAGTCCTTATAAGGACCTTTGTGGAACTAGTAGGTTGTGATTAGCAGACTGTACCTCACTCAACCCTATATACTGTAGTACACTATACCTTACCAGTCCCTATAAGGACCTTTGTGGAACTAGTAGGTTGTGATTAGCAGACTGTACCTCAGGCCCTATACTCATAAAGGACTACCGCAGCAGAAGGGCAGAAGTCAGCAGTAGTGCACCTCAACCCTATATATTGTGGACCTATACCAGTTCTTAAGGATTAGCAGACTGTACCTCACTCAACCCTATATACTGTAGTACACTATACCTTACCAGTCCTTAGAAGGACCTTTGTGGAACTAGTAGGTTGTGATTAGCAGACTGTACCTCAGTCCCTATACTCATAAAGGACTACTGCAGCAGAAGGGCAGAAGTCAGCAGTAGTGCACCTCAACCCTATATTATGTGGACCTATACCAGTCCTTAAGGATTAGCAGACTGTACCTCACTCAACCCTATATACTGTAGTACACTATACCTTACCAGTCCTTATAAGGACCTTTGTGGAATTAGTAGGTTGTGATTAGCAGACTGTACCTCAGTCCCTATACTCATAATGGACTACTGCAGCAGAAGGGCAGAAGTCAGCAGTAGTGCACCTCAACCCTATATATTGTGGACCTATACCAGTCCTTAAGGATTAGCAGACTGTACCTCACTCAACCCTATATACTGTAGTACACTATACCTTACCAGTCCTTATAAGGACCTTTGTGGAACTAGTAGGTTGTGATTAGCAGACTGTACCTCACTCAACCCTATATACTGTAGTACACTATACCTTACCAGTCCTTATAAGGACCTTTGTGGAACTAGTAGGTTGTGATTAGCAGACTGTACCTCAGCCCCTATACTCATAAAGGACTACTGCAGCAGAAGGGCAGAAGTCAGCAGTAGTGCACCTCAACCCTATATATTGTGGACCTATACCAGTCCTTAAGGATTAGCAGACTGTACCTCACTCAACCCTATATACTGTAGTACACTATACCTTACCAGTCCTTATAAGGACCTTTGTGGATCTAGTAGGTTGTGATTAGCAGACTGTACCTCAGTCCTATACTCATAAAGGACTACTGCAGCAGAAGGGCAGAAGTCAGCAGTAGTGCACCTCAACCCTATATATTGTGGATCTATACCAGTCCTTAAGGATTAGCAGACTGTACCTCACTCAACCCTATATACTGTAGTACGCTATACCTTACCAGTCCTTAGAGGGACCTCAGTCCCTATTCTCATAAAGGACTACTGCAGCAGAAGGGCAGCAGTCAATTATAATATTCTTTCTATATTTGGAAGAAAGAATATTATACGTGTAAAAACCTATTACCATACCAGTCCTGAAAAGGACCTTTGTGGACCTAATAGTAACAGCTAATGATTAAACTGACTGTCCCTCACTGCTACACACAGCTTCCTGTCTGTCCCTATTTAAACTGACAAAACACAGGCTGCTGCAACAATAACTTGAATAGCACTGCACTCAAAACTATATTCTGTACTACTACACCATACCAGTCCTGAAAAGGACCTTTGTGGACCTAATAGTAACAGCTAATGATTAAACTGACTGTCCCTGCTGCACACAGCATCCTGTCCCTATCTGCACTGAGAAAAGACAATCTGCTGCAACAATGACTTGAATAGCAGTGCCTCAAACCATGGGCGTCCGCAGCAGGGGGCAAGGGGGGTCAAGTGCCCCCCCTCTGGAATCCCCAAGGTGTTGCCACTGCCGCCGCCGCCGCCGCCATGCTGCACTATTTTTTTTCTGAGTCCGCTCTCTCCTGTGTATCACAGCGCTGGATGGCTGTGTTCGGTGGCCGCTCTGTAACACAGTCCCCCCCCCCCCCCCCCCCAGACCATCTCGTGTGATAGTAGAGAGAATCAACGCTCCGCCTATCACATGAGCCGGTCTGGGGGGGGGGCGGGACTGTGTTACAGAGCGGCCGCCGAACACAGCCATCCAGCGCTGTGATACACAGGAGTAGATGCCCATCCATGCTACAGTGCCTGGATAGGAGGATAGAGGGGGGAGGGGGGCTGCAGTGCTCTCCTCCACCACCGCACTCTCCTGCCCCCCCCCCTGCTCTTCTCTTCCACCACCGCACTCTCCTGACCCCCGTGCTCTCCTCCACCACCACACTCTCCTGACCCCCCCCCCAGTGCTCTCCTCCACCACCGCACTCTCCTGCCCCCCCCAGTGCTCTCCTCCACCACCGCACTCTCCTGCCCCCCCGTGCTCTCTTCCACCACCGCACTCTCCTGCCCCCCGTGCTCTCTTCCACCACTGCACTCTCCTGCCCCCCCCCAGTGCTCTCCTCCACCACCGCACTCTCCTGCCCCCCCCAGTGCTCTCCTCCACCACCGCACTCTCCTGCCCCCCCGTGCTCTCTTCCACCACCGCACTCTCCTGCCCCCCCGTGCTCTCTTCCACCACTGCACTCTCCTGCCCCCCCAGTGCTCTCCTCCACCACCGCACTCTCCTGCCCCCCCCCAGTGCTCTCCTCCACCACCGCACTCTCCTGCCCCCCCAGTGCTCTCCTCCACCACCGCACTCTCCTGCCCCCCAGTGCTCTCCTCCACCACCGCACTCTCCTGCCCCCCGTGCTCTCTTCCACCACCGCACTCTCCTGCCCCCCCAGTGCTCTCTTCCACCACTGCACTCTCCTGCCCCCCCCAGTGCTCTCCTCCACCACCGCACTCTCCTGACCCCCCCCTGTGCTCTCTTCCACCACTGCACTCTCCTGCCCCCCCAGTGCTCTCTTCCACCACTGCACTCTCCTGCCCCCCCCAGTGCTCTCCTCCACCACTGCACTCTCCTGCCCCCCCAGTGCTCTCCTCCACCACCGCACTCTCCTGCCCCCCCCCAGTGCTCCTCTCCTCCACCACCGCACTCTCCTGCCCCCGTGCTCTCCTCCACCACCGCACTCTCCTGCCCCCCGTGCTCTCCTCCACCACCACACTCTCCTGCCCCCCCGTGCTCTCTTCCACCACCGCACTCTCCTGCCCCCCCCAGTGCTCTCCTCCACCACCGCACTCTCCTGCCCCCCCGTGCTCTCTTCCACCACCGCACTCTCCTGCCCCCCCCCCCAGTGCTCTCTTCCACCACTGCACTCTCCTGCCCCCCCCCAGTGCTCTCCTCCACCACCGCACTCTCCTGCCCCCCCGTGCTCTCTTCCACCACCGCACACTCTCCTGCCCCCCCCCCAGTGCTCTCTTCCACCACTGCACTCTCCTGCCCCCCCCCCCCAGTGCTCTCCTCCACCACCGCACTCTCCTGACCCCCCCCCAGTGCTCTCTTCCACCACTGCACTCTCCTGCCCCCCCCAGTGCTCTCCTCCACCACCGCACTCTCCTGACCCCCCCCCCAGTGCTCTCTTCCACCACTGCACTCTCCTGCCCCCCCCAGTGCTCTCCTCCACCACCACACTCTCCTGCTCCCCCCCAGTGCTCTCCTCCACCACCGCACTCTCCTGCCCCCCCCAGTGCTCTTCTCTTCCACCGCCGCACACTCCTGCCCCCCCAGTGCTCTCCTCCACCACTGCACTCTCCTGCCCCCCCATGCTCTCCTCCACCACCGCACTCTCCTGCCCCCCCCCAGTGCTCTTCTCTTCCACCACCGCACTCTCCTGCCCCCCCCCCCAGTGCTCTCCTCCACCACCGCACTCTCCTGCCCCCCATGCTCTCTTCCACCACTGTGCTCTCCTCCACCACCACACTCTCCTGCCCCTCCCAGTGGTCTCCTCTACCACCACACTCTCCTGCCACCCCCTCCAGTGCTCTCCTCCACCACCACACTCTCCTGCCACCCCCTCCAGTGCTCTCCTCCACCACCACACTCTCCTGCCACCCCCTCCAGTGCTCTTCTCCACCGCCACACTCTCCTGCCCCCCCAGTGGTCTCCATCACCACCACACTCTCCTGCCACCCCCTCCAGTGCTCTCCTCCACCACCACACTCTCCTGCCCCCCCCCCCCACAGTGCTCTCCTCCACCACCACCACCACCACCACCACCACACTCTTCTGCCCCCCCCCCAGTTTTCTCCTCCCCTGTTCTTGCTGCTCTCCAGCTCTCCCCATCCTTCTCTAGCCACCATCCCAGTGCTTTCCCCCCCAGTGCTCTCCGCCCCTGTTCCCCCCAGTGCTCTCCCCCCGTGCCCTCCACTCCCCCCAGTGCTCTCCCCCAGTGCTCTCCTCTCTCCCCCTGTTCTTTCCCCTCCAGTGCTCTCCCCTCAGTGCTCTCCCCTCCCCCCAATGCTCCCCCCCTGTTCTCCCCCCCCCCCCAGTGCTCTTCAGCTCTCCCCATCACTCTCTAGCCCCCACCCCAGTCTCTCCAGCCCTCCTTACTACCCACCCCTGTTCTATCTGCCCCCCTGGTGCTCTCCAGCCCCCCCCCAGTGCTCTCTACCCTCCGTGCTCTCCACCCCTGTTCTTTTTGGCTCCCCCTTAGCACCCTCCACTCCCCACCCCTGTACTCTCCTCTCCCCCTGCATTTTGCGCCCACCCATGTGCTCTCCACCCCCCATAGTGCTCTCCAGTCCCCCGTGCTTTCCACCCCTGTTCTTTCTGGCCCCCACTGGTGCTCTCAAGCTCCCCCCCATTGCTCTCCACTCACCCCTGCTCTTTGTGCCCCCCCCAGTGCTCTTCACCACCCCACACTCTTAGCCCCCCCAGTGCTCTCAGCCTACCGTGCTCTCTACCCCTGTTCTTGTTGGCCCCCCCAGTGCTCTCAAGTTCCCCCCAAGTGCTCTCCGCTCCCCACCCCTGTGATCTCCACTCCCCCTCACTCTTTGCCCCCACCCATGTGTTCTCCAACCCTGCTAGTACTCTTTGCCCCCCCTTCTCTCCAACTCCCACTCAGTGCTCTCCACTTCCCCAGGACCAGAGGGCAGGCTGACTGGGGCCAGAAAATGAGGACGGCTGAAGGTGCAGGTGGCCAGGGACCACTCCATCTCACAGCAGACAAATCCTCTGGAAGGAGCACCGTCCCCATCCAAAACGAGAACAGACCCTGCCTGCTGCTGGCCGTCATGGATATCCTGCTGGCATGCAAGGTACTGTACCGAGCATAAACAACACACCTTCCCACAGACAGGGACTGCAGACTGGGACATGGGGCACAGGAGGGGCTGCAATGATGTGCACAGTGAGACTGCATTCACGGCACAGTAAAGCTGCATTTGATGGACACAGTGAGGCTGAATTTGAAGGGCACAGTGAGGCTGCATTTGAAGGGCACAGTGAGGCTGCATTTGAAGGGCACAGTGAGGCTGCATTTGGTGGGCACAGTGAGGCTGCATTTGGTTGGCACAGTGAGGCTGCATTGGTGGGCACAGTGAGGCTGAATTTGATGGGCACTGGTGAGGCTGCATTGAGCTCTTGCATCAAGTCTGCAGTCTCTGTCCATCTCCTGTAGCATGTCTGAAGTCTCTGAGGGAGTCTGGAGAGTAGTCAAAAGTGGGAGCACCGCCGGGATGGGGGTCATGGGAGAAGTCAGACTTGTGTGGACTGTGGATAGGAGACTATAGGATAAAACCTCCAAGCTGGAGCCGACTGACTGAGCCCTGCACAGTGCACCTGAGAGGAGGTCAGTGAAGGCACCGCCAGGCCAGTCGGGGGTCACTGATGTAAGGGGGGAGTGAATACGATAATGTAAGGGGCACTGACATAAACGGTTTCCTCCTTATATTAGTAACCCACCCCCCTTACCTTAGAGTATTCTTTCTGAAGAAGGTGGTTCCCCCCACGTTCTGAGGCCGCGTACACACGGGCGGACTGTCTGCCGAAACTAAGTTCGTCAAACAGTCCGCTCAAACTTTTGAATGAACGAACTTGCCCACACACGGCACTTTTTGAGCGGACTAAGTTCGTCGTACTAAGTCCGCGCAACTTTTGAAATGAACGGACTCGCCCACACACGAGGACAGTCCGCTCATTTCGAGCGCGTGTCAAGGTAGGCGGGGCCCGCGACGGAGACGTCGCGGGCTCCGCCGCCTGGAATGGACTTAAAGGGGAACCCCAACGCCGAAAAAAATCGGCGTGGGGGTTCCCCCAAGTCCACAACAGACCCTTGTCCGAGCACGCTACCCGGCCGGCCAGGAAAGGGGGGCGAGCGAGCGCGCCCCCCCTCCTGAGCCGTACCAGGCCGCGTGCCCTCAACATGGGGGGTGCCTTGGGGAAGGGGGGGCCGCGCGGCCCCCCCACCCCAAAGCACCTTGTCCCCATGTTGATGAGGACAAGGGCCTCTTCCCGACAACCCTGGCCGTTGGTTGTCAGGGTCTGCGGGCGGGGGGCTTATCGGAATCCGGGAGCCCCCTTTAATAAGGGGGCCCCCGGATACCGGCCCCCCACCCTATGTGAATGAGTATGGGGTACAATGTACCCCTACCCATTCACCTGTAAAATAAAAGTACCCAAAAAAAAACACAACACACGAGATAAAATATTTTATTGCACAGCTCCGGGGGTCTTCCGTCTTCGGGGGTCTTCTCGCCGGACTCCTCCGCTATCTTCTTGTAGCTCTTTTGCTAGCGGAGGAGTCCGGCTTTCTTCCTCCCCGCCGCCGGCCTCTTCTCCCGACTTCGGGGGTCTTGTCCCCCTCTTCGGTTCTTCTGCCGGGCCACCGCGCCTTCTTATAGCTCTTTTACAGGCGGTGGCCCGGTCTTCTGTCGCCGCTGTCGCCGTCGCCTTCCGTTCTTCTTCTTCCTCTTCTTCTTCTTCTCCAGGAGATGTTGACACGTCGCTCTCTCCGGCCGGAATGCTAGAGCCGCGCTGCGCGGCCACTTATATAGTGACAATGGGGCGGTGTCACATGGTATATGTCACATGGGTTGGTCACATGGTGACCCCGCCCCCTTGCGATGTCATAGTCCCCATGTGACATCAACCCATGTGACCAACCCATGTGACATATACCATGTGACACCGCCCCATTGTCACTATATAAGTGGCCGCGCAGCGCGGCTCTGGCATTCCGGCCGGAGAGAGCGACGTGTCAACATCTCCTGGAGAAGAAGAAGAAGAAGAAGAAGAACGGAAGGCGACGGCGGCGGCGACGGCGACAGCGGCGACAGAAGACCGGGCCACCGCCTGCAAAAGAGCTATAAGAAGGCGTGGTGGCCCGGCAGAAGAACCGAAGAGGGGGACAAGACCCCCGAAGTCGGGAGAAGAGGCCGGCGGCGGGGAGGAAGAAAGCCGGACTCCTCCGCTAGCAAAAGAGCTACAAGAAGATAGCGGAGGAGTCCGGCGAGAAGACCCCCGAAGACGGAAGACCCCCGGAGCTGTGCAATAAAATATTTTATCTCGTGTGTTGTGTTTTTTTTTGGGTACTTTTATTTTACAGGTGAATGGGTAGGGGTACATTGTACCCCATACTCATTCACATAGGGTGGGGGGCCGGTATTTTATTATTATTAAAGGGGGCTCCCGGATTCCGATAAGCCCCCCGCCCGCAGACCCCGACAACCAACGGCCAGGGTTGTCGGGAAGAGGCCCTTGTCCTCATCAACATGGGGACAAGGTGCTTTGGGGTGGGGGGGCCGCGCGGCCCCCCCTTCCCCAAGGCACCCCCCCATGTTGAGGGCACGCGGCCTGGTACGGCTCAGGAGGGGGGGCGCGCTCGCTCGCCCCCCCTTTCCTGGCCGGCCGGGTAGCGTGCTCGGACAAGGGTCTGTTGTGGACTTTGGGGGGACCCCCACGCCGATTTTTTTCGGCGTTGGAGTTCCCCTTTAAGTCCACACCGGGCGGCGGAGCCCGCGACGTCTCCTTCGCGGGCCCCGCCTACCTGGAGACGCGCTCGAAATGAGTCCGCTCATTTCGAAAGTACAGCGGACTGGCCCACACACGGGCGGACTGTCCGCTGAAACCAAGTTTCAGCGAACAGTTTTACGGAAATTCCGTAAGACTTTGTTCGTCAAACAGTCCGCTGAAGCCCACACACGAGCGGACTGTCCGCTGAAACACTGTTCAGCGGACAAAGTTGGGTGAACAGTCCGCCCGTGTGTACGCGGCCTGAGTTTCTGGGGTCCCCCTTGATGATTGATCACTTACCACTATTAACTGGAATTTGAATATATATATATATATATATATATATATATATATATATATATATATATATATATATATATATATAAAGCCCTATGTGATTTCATATCTATATCTAATACTCTCTTCATCAAAGGTGCTTTAAAATGTATGGTTTTTCCCTTTCATGAACCAGAAAATAATGACGTTATGCTGTTGGGCTGGTATAATAATGCTGTGAGGCTGGTATGAAATTTTTTCCAGGGCTGGTTTTTGAAAGCATGGGCGTCCGCAAGGTTACTCAGGTGGCTGCGTACCATGCCCATATAGCCTAGAGAATGTACATCTTTTTACATTGCAATACATCTGTTGTTGCCATATTTTTATCTTGATGAAAACAGTCTATACAGTGAGAGTATGAGATCAAAATATGGCCACAACAGATGTATTGCAATGTAAAAAGATGTACATTTTCTAGGCTATATGGGCATGGAACACAGTCAGAGTAACTTCCAATACAAAGTGAAGATGAATTATCTGTTATATAACACATATGTATTACCAGTGTAAAGATTTTCATGAGATTGTCGAAAAGGGGCGGAGCATGAGTGGCCTTGAAATGATGCCCCCCCTTGGAAAAAGTTCTGCGGACGCCCATGCCTCAAACCTATATCCTGAACTACACCTATACCATACCATACCAGTCCTTAAAAGAACTTTTGTGGACCTAATAGCTAGCGATTTGTGTCACTGCAGTCTCTCCCTGCTCCAAACAGCAACCTCTCCCTATAGTGACAGTAGAAAGAATGTAAAATGGCCGCCGGATCGGGTCTATTTATAAGTTAGGGGGAATGTCCAAGTGTCCATGTGCTGTAATGTCTCAATTGGCTGTCCTGTACCACATGATGGATGTGTCATCATAGGTCAAAGTTCTTTTACACAGTAAACACGTGGGTCCGCCGGGCGAACAGCGGGAATAGTCCGCCGATCGGGCGAATCGCGAACAGCCGAAATTCGCCGCGAACCGACCGCCGGGCGAACAGTTCGGCCATCCCTACCTGCCAGCATGTCTTTGAAGTGTAGACAGTTATCCTTGGAACAGGAGCCCCCATTTGAAGATTTACCGTCACCTCTTGTTCTAGGGACCACTCCAGTGGCATAGATAAGGGGGGGTGTCAAGGGGGTCCAACAACCCCCCCCCCCCCCCCCCCACACACACACACAGCCTACCAAAATGCCAAGTGTCCTTGGCCTGCTGTTGCCACTCTAAAATTTTGGATTTCCCCTCACCTTCTCATTGTCAAAGGTAACCAAACTACGCATAGAGGGGTGAATCTCCTCAATGGGGACAGGGACACCAATTGAAGGTCTAAAGCTGGATACACATTATACAATTTTCTTTAGATTTTTTCCTTTAGAATTACCAAAACTAGGGTTGCCCCGATACCGTTACTAGTATCGGTATCGGGACCATTACCGAGCATTTGTGAGAGTACGTGTATTCGCACAAATGCTCCCAATGTCTAATCTGATATCTGGGAATGCAATCGGAAGTCGGCGGAGCAGAGATCGTGTTAACAGTCTGGCAGCAGTGGAATTATGTAAGCTGGCCAGGGAAGGGTTGCAGGGCGCCACCTCATATTCTGTCCAAAACAGTGACCGGAGCTGTAACATTCGGTAAAGGAAGTGACGTTCTGTGTCTCAGTTGGAGGGTAAACAACACGACGCCCATATTGGTAAACCCTGCACTCGGCTGCAGTAAGCCAGCAGTGGACATCTTGTTACACCCAGCCCATAAAGTTTGGGCTGGGTGTAACAAGATGTCCATTGCTGGCTTACTACAGCCGAGTGCAAGGTGTACCAAGATTGGCCTCACAGCATACTTACTAAATGTTAAATGAAATGAATGAAGAGAGGAAAGGAATGATTTTGCAATGCTATGCCATATTGCATTGCAAAATCCTTCCTTTCCTCTCATCATTCATGTAATTTATTATGCAATTGCCAATCAGTGTTGCATTTCAGTGCCAATCAGTGCCTGCTCATAAGTGCCACCTATCCGTGCCCATAAGTGCCGCCTATCAGTAGCCATAAGTGCCGTCTGTCAGTGCCATCTATCAGTGCCCAAAGTGCTGACTATCAGTGGTATCTATCAGTGCCCATTAGTCAAACTGTCACATGACATTATAAAAAGTATCAGTAATTGATATCAGCAAGTACTTGAAAAAAGTATCGGTACTTGTACTCTGTCTTTCAAAAGTGGTATCGGGACAACCCTAACCAAAACAATATACTTGTTAGGGCTGGGCTCAGCCCTTCCTTCTCTGAGGTGGTCACTCAGCTGTTGGCTAATTACCAGCTCCCATCTCTCCACAGTGACTCACCTGTTGATGATATCCTGCTCATCAGTCCTGCCTACTTTAGCCGTCCAGTCCAGATCTCTGATGCCGCGTACACACGAGCGGATTGTATGGCGTACTTAGTCCGTCATACAATCCGACGGACAGTCGGTCATACTTTCCACTGAACGGACTTGACCACACACGGATACCCAAACAGTCCGACGAAAGCTTGCGCCATGACGTACAGCACGTACGACGGGACTAGAAATAGGAAGTCCAAGACACAGCAAAGCCCTGTAAATCCTTTCTGGGCATGCGTCATTCTTAGTTCGTCCGACTAGCATACTGAAGACCGTATTGTCCGCTGAAACCAAAGTACAACGGACAGAATTTCGGAGAAACCAAAATTCTTAGTACTCCGGACTGCACGCTGAAAAAGTCAGCTGAAGCCCACACACGAGCGGATTGTCCGCTGAAATGTGTTTCGACTGACTAAGTACGCCATACAATCCGCTCATGTGTACGTGGCATTACTTGTCCTTAGTCACATCTCTAGAGATGCTCACCTGTGTTACTGTCTTGGACTTGCTTGGCCGAGATTCCTTCTGGTTCCAGATCCTGCTTGCTGTTCCACTACACTGTTCTCTGGCTCCCTGACGTTTTGGCTTGTCTGACTATCTTTTCCGGTTCCTGAACTCTGGCTATGTTATGACTACATTTACCCTGTTTACCTTTTTTTTAATTATTATTATTAAACAAGTATGATTTAACTGTACTTCTGTCTCAGTCTGATTCATAGTTTCTGAAATTAGCCGAAGGCCATGAATTCAGAAGATGCAGCCAATCCACTTGTTGGTAATATTTTTTCCAGATTGTATGAGCAGGATCACCGCATGGATCAGTTTGCCATGGCGTTACAAACGCTCCTGAGTTGCACGGCTCACCTGGAATCTGCCACTGTGGCTGCTCTGTTAAAACCTGTGTTGCAGGCCGTCCCTGCTGCTGCTCCAGTCTCTGTGCAGGCACCCACCTCGAATATTACCTCTATTTGAGGTATGTCTGGTTCCACTCTGCTTCCCTAGTGATTTGCCAGGCGATCCAGTCCAATGCAGAGTTTCTCAACCAGGTTGAGATATACTTTGAGATGCTGCCCCAGGTGTTTCTCATGGATAGAAGCAAAGTAGGTTTCGTGATATCTTTGCTTTCTGAGAGAGCCCTGGCCTGGGCAAACCCTCTATGAGAGATGCAAAAACCTGTTGTCTTGAGTTATCCTGAGTTTGTGGCTTCTTTTAAAAGGGTATTTGACGTTCCCGCATGCTCCGCTTTTGCTGCCAAATGCCTCCTGTCCATCAGAGTACAAGAACTGTTGCAGATTACGCCATTAAATTGCGTACTCTGGCAGCAGAGGTTGCATGGAACAATGACGTCTTCGTGGCTACATTTTCTCATGGTCTCTTGGATACCATCAAGGATGAGATAGCAGCCCGAGATATACCCATTGAGCTGGAGAAGTTGATCACGTTTGCCATCCTCATTGACTCTAGACTCAGAGAAAGACTCTCTTTTAAGGAGCGCTTGCAGAAGTGGAGTCCGTCAGTAAAGATGAACCCATGCACTCGGGCTTTATGCGTCTCTCTGCGGATGAGAGAACCTGTGTCACAGATCAGCTGCGGGTCGGCTGGCATCTGTTGTTCCACTGTCGGGTGTTCAGCTCTGTGCACTCTGCAGCTATGGGTGTCACCACCCTTCACCTGTTGCCTAATATATGTTTCCTTCCTGCTACTTCCTGTCCAGCCCCTCATGTGCTTCTCTATTTAAATCCCTTCCTAACTAGCTACCATTGCTTGAGCAACGTTTGTTTCTGAAGCTCCTCTGTGTAACCTGTTTTACCTGACTTCTCGTGAACTGATCTTTTGTGTACCGACCCGGCTTGTTCTGATTACGTTGTCTGCAGCCCGCCCTGACCTTGGCTTACTATCTGGCTCTCCTTGCTTCATCCATCCTTGTCTAACAGTGTCTTCTAGTACTTCCCTAGCAAGCAGGGTGAACCCGGGGGTCGTGACCTGGGGTCAGCACGCAGCTAAGTCCAAACCTTCGTGAGAGGGTCCCTGGCGGAACACCGGCTGGATCTTAGATTCCACGCCCTGGGGGATCCCGTGTCACCTGCTCGCCTGTGGGTTCACTGTAAGTAGTACCGTGACAACCCGTAGGAGCAGGGAGAGATTGTGCCTTTATTTTGGCCAGGCAGGTCACCTTTTGAAGTCTTGTCCTACCTGTCCAGGGAACGCCCAAAACCTTGAGGTCCTGTCATGGACAGATCTTAGGTGGCATTTGTTATATCCTCTGTGTTGTGAGAGACACAAGACTCTGGTCTGGAACAATGGAAGTTTATTTCCAGTACTCACTGTACACTGCAACATGCATCTCAGGACAGTACATCTTATTAGGCTCTTACATGTGTTCAAGATGGCTACCATACCCCTTGACCCTTGGCATCACTCCTGGGTGGAGGCAGCCTTAAAGTGGCAGTACATGTGGAACCCTTCAGGTATAACACCTTCCATCCATCCCTAAAAAACAAAACAAAAAAAAAAACGAGAAAAGGCACAAAACATTAACTAATAACTGTCCAATAACAGTCCTCCAAACACAGGAGATGCACAGGACTTTTCCTGCATCCAAATGTGAGAGCAAGATTCCAGGGACAGTTGCGGGGATACAATGTCATTGGATCACTTTCGGCGGCCCCGTCGAAAGTCTCGTAACTGGTCTTGAAGCTGAAACCGGTCAGGAGGGCGACAGTGTCGTTGAGGGCGGGCACCCATCGACTCGGGATTGGAGGAAACAGGGTCGACTGGAATGGGCACTGGCGGTGCCAAGAAGGGATCCCCCAGCTCAGTGGGTGAACCAACCTCCGGACCAGGGCTGGAGGGCCCTGTTGGAGCTGAGTTCAAAAGATCAGAGTCCCCCCAATCATCAGTTCCCATGCATCCTGATCCGCTGGGAGCAGTTCCTTGCAACACTGGTGGTTCAGCCGGCGTCAGGGATTCATGCAGTTGAAAACGAGGGCGCAGTTGGTCCGCATGCCTTCTGCAAATAGAACCATCTTCCAGGCAGACCCTATACATCTTGGGTCCCAAAGTCTCTGCAATGACAGCAGGAAGCCAACGGGTGTTGGAAGCCCCATAAGATCGGGCCCATACCTTTTGTTGGGCTGTGAATCGGGGGATCTCATGGTGTTTGACCATCTTGTCTTGGGACTGCAGTACATGTTCCTGGACTGTTTGTGGGCGGAGCATGTCCAAAACAGTCCATGGCTGCCGACCCAGAAGGAGTTCTGCTGGAGTTTTCCCGGTGGTTGCATGTGGTGTGTTTCTGTAAGCAGAAAGGAAGGAGTCCAGCTGCTGGGGTGACAGGGACTGCTGTTTACTTGTAGCCACTGTAGCTTTGAAATAGCGTTTAAAAGTCTGCACAAACCGCTCTGCTTGACCATTTGTAGCTGGGTGGTAAGGTGCGGTCAACTTGTGTTTGATGTTGTGGGCAGTCAAGAAACGCTGAAACTCCTGACTGGTGAATTGTGCACCATTGTCTGTGACGATTTCTCTGGGGTATCCAAATGTAGCAGCGAGATGTAACAGTATGGAAACTGTTGCCTTAGTTGTTGGCTGAGTAACAGGAATTACCTCAGGCCACTTTGAATGGGCGTCCACTATGATCAAGAAGGTGTGTCCTCTGATCGGATCTGCAAAGTCCAAGTGTAGTCGAAACCAAGGAACCGTGGGCCAAGTCCAGGGCTGGACGCACCCTCGAGGAGGGTCTCTTGCAGTTTGTGCACATCCAGCACAAGCATTCACATATGTTGTGATATCCGAGTCTAAGTTTGGCCACCACACATAGCCTCGGGCCTTTTGTTTCATACGTGTGCCCCCGGGATGACCAGTATGTAGCAAGTCCAGAATGTGTCTCCGGAGGGTCTGTGGAATGATCACTCGGTCTCCCCATAAAACACAGTTACCAGCCACAGTTAATTCCATACGCCTACGGAAATAAGGTTCATAATCCTGTGTGACGGTTGCAGGCCAACCGGACCGTACCCAGGAGAGTATTGTTTTCAGAAAGGTATCCTTGGCTGTATGGGCTGCTATCTCCCCAGAAGACAAGAAGGACAGGCTGGTGTAACGACAACTCTTGACCGGTGGAGAGGAGTCCATTGACCTCCCTGTCAGTCGGGACATTGCGTCCGCATTAGCATTGGCATCATGACCGCGATACTGGATTTTATAACTGTACGCTCCCAAGAAGAGGGCATAGCGTTGGAGGCGGGCCGCAGTAGTCTGAGAGATGCCTTTGTCAGGGCTAAAAATCTGAAGGAGTGGTTTATGGTCTGTCAGTATGGTGAATTCCCTACCATACAGGTAAAGATGAAACTTCTTAATTGCCCATATCAGCGCAAGAGCCTCTTTGTCAATGTGTGAGTAATTGCTTTCTGCTTTTGTCAAAGACCTGGAGGCAAATGCCACTGGTTTTTCTGACCCATCAGGTAAGATGTGAGACAGTACAGCCCCCAGACCATAGGGTGAGGCATCACAAGCCAAGGTCAGAGGCTTCTGGAGGTCATAGTGAACAAGCATGCGTGACGCCAACAGCTTCCGCTTAGAGACTTCAAAAGCGCGTTGGCATGCAGCCGACCAGTCCCATCTGGAGTGTTTCTCCAAAAGCTTGTTCAACGGAAACAAGGTGTGTGCCAGATCTGGCAGAAATTTGTGGTAATAGTTCAGCAAGCCAAGGTATGATCGCAGCTGCTGGACATTGGTTGGGGCAGGAGCTTTGACTAAGGCATCAACCTTGGCTTCTGTGGTGTGTATACCGTCTGCATCCACAAGGTGGCCACAAAACTCCAATTTTGGCACCATGAATTGGCATTTTGCTAAGTTCACTTTCAGACCCTGCTCTTGGAGTCTTTCCAACACAAGCTCCACGTTTTGCTTGTGTTCCTGGTCCGTCCGTCCCGTGATGAGCATGTCATCTAACAGGCACTGAGTGAAAGGAATGTCCGCCAAAATCTCATCCATCTTCCGTTGCCAAATGGCTGGGGCAGAGGCTACACCAAACACCATCCGATTGTACTCATACAGTCCCTTGTGGGTGTTGATGGTCAGAAACTTGCGGGAAGAAGGATGGACCTCAAACTGTAAATATGCTTGTTTGAGATCAAGCTTGGTGAACTTTTGACCCCCTGCAAGAGAGGCAAAAATGTCATCTACTCTGGGTAGAGGGTACTGGTCTATTTCCAGTTGGGAGTTCAGTGCCATGCGGAAATCGCCACAAATGCGCAAGTCCCCATTCGCTTTCTTCACTGGTACAACAGGTGATGCCCACTCGCTGTGCTCTACCTTTGAGATGACACCTTGTTCCTCCAGCCGACTTAGTTCTGCTTCCACTCCTGCTCGGAGTGCGAAAGGTACTGTGCGAGCTTTGAAGAATTTAGGCTGGGCGTTGGGTTTCAGCTTGAGTCTCACACAGTCATGCTTTATTTTCCCCAACTGGTCATCAAAGATTTTTGGGAACCGCTGCTTCAGGGACACCACCCATCCCTCATTATCTCCTAATGGAATTGTCACAGTGTTACAGGGATTTATGGTGATGTCTGGCATACCAAAGTGAGCAATCCAGTCTCTCCCAAAGAGAGGGGGTCCCCCATTCTCTAGTATATATAATGGCAGTCTCTTTGTCTGACCCTTGTACAATACCTGCACTTTTGCATAACCCAGTGGGTGGAGTATCTGCTTTGAGTATGTCTGCAGTTTGATTGGCGTTGGACGGACAGTTGTTCGGGTCTGAAGTTGTCTCCATTGTTTCTGAGTGATAACTGAAACTGCTGCTCCTGTGTCTACATCCATCTTTAGTTTCTTTCCCTCAATGGTTACCTCTACAGTCATTGCAGAGGGTGCTGAATGCATATGATGTATGTCTAAACTGTGGAGCACTTCCTCATCCTCTGACTCAGATGATGAAGTATATCTTCCCACCATATAGGTCTTTGTCTTGGGGTTCAGAGGTTGTTTATCTCGCACCTTCTTGCTCCGACAAACTCGTTTCAGATGTCCTGTTTTACCACAATTATGACAGGTCTGATCCTTAAACCTGCAGACTTTGTGATCATGGTCTGTATTCCCACAACGGTAGCAAGCTGACTCCTGGCTTGGTGGAGGTCTGTATTTCCAGTTTGTGACTGTGGGCTTGACTGCTGTTCTGAAAACTTCTTGTTTCACCTCTTCTCTTCTGCCCTGGGGGTTCAATTCCTCTGTATCTTTCACAGCCATTTCCATCATTGAAGCTATCTCAATTGCCTTTGCAAGGGTAAGGTCTTTCTCTGTTAACAGTCTCTTTTGGCTAGAGTCACAATTCAGTCCCATGACAAACTTATCTCTCAGTGCAGTAGGTAGGTACTCCCCAAAAGAACAGGTAGAGGCTAGTCTGCGAAGGGCGAGCACATAAGCTTTAATTTCTTCACCTGGCTGCTGCTGCCTCTGATAAAAACGAAATCTTTCTGCAATCTCTAGTGGTTTAGGCTGGAAGTGACCCTCTAACAGTGTCAGGAGCTCTGCCAATGTCTTAGGCCGCGTACACACGGGCGGACTGTTCGCCCAACTTTGTCCGCTGAACAGTGTTTGGGCGGACAGTCCGCTCGTGTGTGGGCTTTCAGCGGACAGTTTCAGCGGCCAGTTGGACGGACAAGGTTTTTCGGAAATTCCGAAAAACTGTCCGCTGAAACCTTGTTTCAGCGAACAGCCCGCTCGTGTGTAGGCTTGTTCGTCAAACAAAGTTGCGCGCATGCTCAGAAAGGATTTTCACGCCGAAAGCTATAATGCAGTGTATAGGACGTCGTATTTTTCGTCCCGTCGTATGTGCTGTTCACGTCATCGCGCACGGTTTCAGCAAACTGTTCGTTCGTCGTGTGTGGGCATGTCCGTCCATGCTAATTTTGAGCGGACTGTTTGCTGAAACTGTTGGACGGACAAAGTTGGGCGAACAGTCCGCGCGTGTGTACGCGGCCTTAGTTGCTGGTTTTACAGGAAAAAGAAGATCCCTGAGAGTGTCATATGTCTGAGCACCGACCACTGTCAGAAATACTGCTACTTGCCTTTCACCTGGGATGGCATTTGCACTGAAATACTGTTCCAGTCTCTCCACCCAGGAACTCCAGGATGTCTGTTCTCCATCAAATTCACTTAATGTCCCGATCAATGACATTTTCCTGCTGGGATCTGTGATTGCTTTTATCCAGGTAACAATCCACAATGTCTTTGTCTCTCTCTCAGACTGATAGACACTTTGTAAATCCCATCCTCGTCGCCACTGTTATATCCTCTGTGTTGTGAGAGACACAAGACTCTGGTCTGGAACAATGGAAGTTTATTTCCAGTACTCACTGTACACTGCAACATGCATCTCAGGACAGTACATCTTATTAGGCTCTTACATGTGTCCAAGATGGCTACCATACCCCTTGACCCTTGGCATCACTCCTGGGTGGAGCCAGCCTTAAAGTGGCAGTACATGTGGAACCCTTCAGGTATAACAGCATTGTTTTGTCCCCAGTTATCCAGAAGCATAAGCCCCTGGTTTCGGTTACCCTTTCTTGGGCTGAGTTGTCCATTGAGATACAGGCTCTAATCCACTCTGGGGCTGCAGGCCTGTTCATTGATGCTGCCTTTGTATTGAAGCACTCGATTCCATTGCAGCTGCGTGATACTCCACTTGCCATTGAGGATCTTGACGGGAGACCTCTACAGCCTGCCCATGTGACTCGTAAGATGGTTCCGATGTCCATGGCCATAGGGGCTCTTCACCATGAGATAATCCAATTCCAATTTATTTCAACTAAGTTTCTGCAAGTTATTGGTTATCCTTGGTTACAGAGGCACAACCCCTTTTTTGATTGGCACCATGCTGAGGTTCTCTCCTGGTCGACACAATGCAATAAGATATGCTTCCAGAAGGTAGCCAAGGTCCTGTGTACCTCTTCACTCTCCTCCCTGCTGGTGGAGTACCGTGATTTTAGTTAAATTTCTTTGGCAAAGGTCAAGCTGGTAGTTTTCCTCCACACCGGTCGTATGATTGCACAATTGACCTTTAGCCTGGTGCCATATTACTACGCAGTGCATTTAACCAGAGCCATAGACTTGACCAAGCATGTCTCAGAGAAGTAGTGGGTGGGGGTAGAACAGGCAATGCCCCCCTTTCCCCTTTAAACTTTGTTGTGGCAGATATCTACCCTGCCGATACCCCTGAAATCCCACCCTTTGATTGGGACTACTCTGTCGGTAGTAGCAAAATCTGGTTGTGTCACAATGGTCCCCCACACTCCCTCACATTTGTCACCGGTTATTGGAGCCCAGGAGTTTCCTTCTAGTTTGTTGGGGAGGAGGTTTAGGGAATTTCTCTCGACCAACAGATATAGATTTGAAGACTTTCTTCATGAGGTTCGATGGTTCACTATTGAGGAAATTCAAGCAATGCTGTCACCCCCTCTAGATAGATGGCGAGCAACACAGATTAGACACTTTCTCTTCTCAAATTTTGTGCCCTCCTCTTGTTATTCCGCATCTGATTTTGAGAGGCTCTACACAGATCCTGCTCCTCTTCGCTATCTACTGTCATTAATGTATGGGATACTGATTGAACCCCAGGACAGCTTAATACCTCCCTATTTACGGAAATGGGAAAGCGACCTGAGTCCGACCTTCTCAAAAGATCAGAGAGAACGTATTTTGTATTTTGCACACTGCTCCTCAATTGCGAGTAGGTTCCAGGAGGTGGGGTTTAAGAGCCTGACCCTCTGGTATAGAGTACCCACGCTCCTTCCTAAGATCTACCCTTCAGTTCCCTCCACCTGCTGGCGGTGTCAACAACCTGACGGTTCACTACTGCACATATTTTTGACATGCTCACGTGTCTGCCCCTTCTGGGACGCTATTCGGCGTATGGTTTTTAGACTGACAGACATTTCACTTGCAGACGATCCGGCACAGTGCTTACTTCACCTTACCCCGATGTTGAGGCGTCAATATAAGAAGTCCCTCTTGATCCCCCTTCTTAATGCCACTAAAATATGTATTCCACAAAGATGGAAATGCTCAGATTCCCCTTCAATTGGTCAGTGGATAGCTGTGGTGAATTAAATTAACCTGCTGGAACAATTGACGGCCGCATTAAACCTGGTTTGAATGGCATGATTTCTGGTTCTCTCAAGATTATAACACCTATGTGGCCCCCATTGGTAGAGCAACTGTAACTGTACATGTGACCCTAACCATTTGCTTTCACAACCAACCCCCTCCCCCCTTTTTTTTCCTGCCCCCCCCTCCTCTTTCCTGAAATCTTTACCCTCATTTTCCTATGGTTTCTATTGAGCCTGCTCTGGTTCTTTTTATGCTTTCTTGTCTTCTAATTTCTGAGATGTATTGTCTTCTTCATCATCTTGGAAAATTTTGTTTGTGTACACCTGACTTGGGGCAATATTAATGTTTTATACTGCTGCATCTTAACTCTAATATAGGGGAGTTGGTGCTCAACCGATTCGCTATGTCCCTATTAGATGTTGCTAATTCTTATTGGTTTGTGTATCAGCCTATTCTTACTGCACAAAATTTTGTTGATGGACTTGTTCTGCCCTGTCTGATGTACTCAATAAAACTTTAAATGAGAGAATGTGTATTGGGGTGTAGTTTTTGACATACACAGGCCATTTGAGAGATATAACCTGTTAATATGACAATTATGTTCATTTTGCAAAGAATTGCGGGAATAAAATACAATTTCAGAAAACTCCCCATGCCTCTCACTAAATACCTTGGAATGTCTACTTTCCAAAAATGGGGTGTTTGTACTTTTCTGGCTGATTAGTGTCTCAAGAAATGAGCTAGGCCATCAGTACCTCAGGTGTGATCAATTTTAAACGACTGGCACCATAGCTTGTAGACTCTATAACTTTCACAAAGACCAAATACACTGATTTGGGTTATTTTTTTACCAAAGATATGTAGCAGTATAAATGTTGGCCAAAATGTATGAAGTGAAGAAAAATTCTTTTTTTTTACAAAATTTTCTGTCTTTTTTCATTAGTATTGCAATAACGCGCTTGAAAAGTCAAGAGGTGATCCAGTACAGAGCTCCAGAATCATCCATTGCACCCCTGTGAAATGGACACTCACCGAAAAATCAGGCCGTTACAGCAGCAAACACGCACTCAGTGTAGATCCACCATTTGTTGTGTGGAAGGCTGTTCAGCAACTGGCACCATGCAGATGTAGCTATACTAAATAAAGCTTACCGGGAGCCAGATGCAGTCTCCATAGTGTAGCATTTATTGAATTTGTATGTTAAAAGCCAAAATTGAATGAATCATAAAAACACATGACAATGGGTGACACTGCCAACCTAGTATCAGACAGTGGCTTGACATCAGCACTAGTGTTTCCCTCCAATGCGTCTCATCCATGTTTTTATATATTTTTAGGAATTCTTATGTATTAATATAGTTTGGCTGCTCATTTCGTCCAAAAGGTTGTTATCAAGGGGTCCTCTACTGTCAGACATCAAACTAGTTTATATAGCCTCTTAAAACTGCTAAAATCACATCGACATTTTGCTGGTGACCGGAAGTGACTTGGCCACCAATACATCTATGCTCAAAGGCACAGGAAATACAAAAACTGCCATTTTAATGAAGACCAGGAAGTAACCAAAGTAATTCAGTGGCACAACCACCAAAAGATAAGAGTGTTGGTATCCCCTAATGCAGGAAAAAATGCATATCCTGTCAAGTGCAAATTCTCAGAGAACATCAAAAATAAATTACAAATAGGAAAAAACTAATATATATATATATATATATGTAGCAGTACCCCCATGGGGGCTGCTGAGTTTGTTCATTATCTTTTGTCAGACTGCTCCGCTTCCGATTCCCTCATGCAATTGCATGACACCAAACAGAGAAAATTCTGGATTTATAGTTCTTTATTTTGGGTATAAATCGGTGGGCTATTCAGTAGGGTATATGAAATGCCCCATCCGACCCCAATTTTAGGTTAAAGGGTACTAATCTGTAGCCATGGCTTTGGTAATGAAGTCCCTTATAGTGATCCTTTCCTGGTTTCACTTCTCTCTCTGAAGCTACACTTCCAATTTGGACAGATAAGCATTACTCTGAATAACGCTGTGGATGTTGAACTCAAAGTCACAGGCCATGCCATACTGCCTATTTCCATGACTTGTATTGTCAAACTTCCCTCAGTCCTGGAAGGTGCTTATCACGTACCTGATTGGAGGCTGAAATGCTGGAAGGGCTTCCCTTGCGACTAAGTGCCAAGCTCCCTCTGAAGGAGACACAAGGAGAGCTATACTCAAAGCAGCAGGGGGTCGCTGGCTGTGGCAAGCTGAGGTGGAGAAGAGAAGTCAACTGATAGGCAGCTGATGAGCAGAGTAGACCGCTTGGCAGGGGTACCTTGGAAGTCCCAGATGAGATTGCGCAGCAGGAGGAACCAGAAACCATGTCAAGAGCCAAACCGGAGTTCATGCACAGCAAGCAGCAACAAAGTCAATGGAACAAGCCGGGGTCATACACAGAGCAGCAGGTCAAGCGGGTAAACAGGAACAAGCCAGGGGTAAACACACATCAGACGGGTCAAGGCAAGCCGGGTCATTAACAGGTATCCAAGACAGCAGGAACAGGAACTCAGGAACACACAGAAGCTGAAGATCATGCAGCAGTTGTTCACTGCTGCAGCAGGCTTCAATAGGACACTGGCATCTCTCAAGTATTGCGTGCACATTGGCGCACATGTATGCGTACTGGCGCTACTTCCTCCTCCTCTGCGTGGGGACGTCCGCTATTTTTCCAGCGCTACGTGTTAGCTCCATCTCCAGGGGCCAGACTCTCAGCCTCCCTGGACTCGCCTCCTTCCCAGAGGCTCCGGGATCTCTGAATCTCTGATCTCCCGGGCCTCCAGACTCTCCAACTTGAACTCCAACTTCCCATTCTGTAGAGCATGTGACTCCCCCTTTTTATGAGAGACCTCCCCTTGACCAAGTAAATTAACCATTGGTCAATCCTCTCACATGGGTTTCCTGCCACTCAGGTCTCAGCCCTTCCTCTCTTTCCAGCATAATCCACTGTCAAGCAGAGGAGGTATCCCTGAGCCCAAGTGTAGGCGGTCACACCCCCTTCTATTCTGACACTTCTAACCCTGAATAAACAAACAGACCTAGTAAAAGGACACAGCCCTGGCTAAATTTGCCTGTCTCTATATCCTACACTGTCAGAAAAAGACTATTAAGCACCTACCAAAGGTAGAGAGCGTTACATCAATGTAGCAGGTGTCCCACCCTACAACCCATAATCCCCCCAAGCTGTCCGGAATGATATACACAGGCTTTCCAGCTAGGGTTAGGGAGAGCTGCCTGCTAACAGTTGTAAAGGGGATTTCTCACTCCTCCCTTCTTCCTGTTTTCACTGACTGAGTTAATGTAATGTGAGCTGACACACACAGAGCTCTGCATTCAGTGGCCTCTCTTTTACTCCTATTGGCCGGAAGAGGAAAACTAATTAGGAGCACAGTTACAACAGCCAATGGAAGAGATTGTACTGAACTACAGAGAGAGCAGTAATGGATTCTGGGACATGAAGTTCCCACACAAAACGGCCCGTAGACTGGTAAACAGGGAGAACTACAAACCCCATGATCATTTGCTGACAGAAAAGTAAATTATTACATTTTGTGTCCTGAGCTAAAGTTCAGTCAGCCTTGAGGGAGGGAAGAGACCAAACCTGAGGGTGGAATGCTGTCTCTCAGACAATATGCCCTGCACGATTTAGGCCTCCACTGCGAGTTGGGACGTCCAGCCTGAGAGGGGGGTATCCCAGGTGAATATTGCGGCGCATCTCCACCAATAGTGAACTGTTCCAGTGTGAGGGGACCGGTCAGGTTGCCGGGAAAAGCCTGCCTGTTCCAGGGCGTTCGCTTGGGCCCTGATCGCAGGATTTGGTGAGAGGGTATTTCTGCCCATCTGCAGGGTACAGAGAGAGACACTGCACTACAGAAGGAGTTATTTGAACCCTGCATACAAACATCACTGCTGGTGGTCATCTTGCAGACACTTTTAGTACTACAGGGATAAAGGATAAGGCCATCCATTTCCGGGTACATTGAATACAGACACCATTGTCCCCTCACCTTGTTGAACAAAATCCTATCTATTTCACTTAATAATTTGGGCCAGTTATGTTGTTTGCCCTGCTACCCAGGAGGTAAAGTGCACCAACTAAAGTGGCTAACTGAAGACACCAAATTTTACCTTTGCTTCAAAAAATGTACTAAAGCTGAGCCACACGAATCCACAAACATATTCAGGGCTCTGCATATGTATTGGGTGTGTGGGACAGTTTATCTATAAAGTTAAACCATTGTTTATTGACTTGAATAGGTGTGTAAAGTTGACAGTATGTCTGACACACCACTACACCGATCTTGGTAAAGAGCCTCTGACAGAGGCTCTTTACCACATGATCAGCCGAGTCCAATCACGGCTGATCACGATATAAACAAGAAGAGCCGTTTATCGGCTTTTGACCACTCGCATCTGACAAACGTGAGTAGAGGAGAGCCGATCGGCGGCTCTCCTGACAGGGGGGTCTGTGCTGAATGTTTATCAGTGCAGCTCCCCCACGGATGCCCGCCCAGGACCACCAGGGATGCTGCCAGGACCACCAGGGATGGCCACCACACAGGACCACCAGGTATGCCACCCTAGACCACCAAGGATATGCCAATCAGTGCTCAGGCAGCTGCAAATCAATGGCCATTAAAAATCTCTGCCAGTGCCATCAGTGATGTCTATCAGTGCAATGTATCAGTTCCAGCCATCAATGGCCATCAGTGCTTCCTATCAGTGCAATGTATCAGTTCCAGCCATCAGTGACCATCAGTGTTGCCTATCAGTGCCCTAAGTGTCCAGCATTGCTGCCTATCAGTACCCATCAGTGCCCAGCAGTGCTGCCTATCAATGCCCATTAATGCTGCATATCAGTGCCACCCATCAGTGTCACCTATCAGTGCCGCCTATCAGTGCCATCTCATTATTATTATTATTCAGGATTTATATAGCGCCAACAGTTTGCGCAGCGCTTTACAATATGAGGGCAGATAGTACACTTACAATACAAATCAATACAGGAGGGATCAGAGGGCCCTGCTCGTTAGAGCTAACAATCTAGAAGGGAGGGTCAAGTTGAAACAAAAAGGTAATAACTGTGGGGGGATGAGCTGATGGAGAACATGAAAATACAGTTAGGTGTAGGTGGGGTAGGCTTCTCTGAAGGGAAGTGTTTTCAGGGATCGTCTAAAAGCTAATAAAGTAGGAGATAGGCGGACAGATTGGGGTAGGGCATTCCATAGGATTGGAGAGGCTTTGGAAAAGTCCTGGAGGCGAGTATGGGAGGAGGTGATGAGGGAGCTAGAGAGCAGGAGGTCTTGAGAGGAACGAAGACAACGAGTAGGTTGGTATTTAGACACTAAGCTAGTAATGTAGCTGGGGGCAGAGTTGTGGATGGCGTTGTATGTAGTTGTTAGTATTTTGAATTTAATTCTTTGGCTGAGCGGAAGCCAGTGGAGGGATTGACAGAGAGGAGTAGCAGACACCGAGCGATTGGTAAGGTGGATGAGTCTGGCAGCGGCATTCATGATGGATTGAAGAGGTGATAGACTATGTAGAGGTAAGCCAATGAGAAGGGAGTTGCAGTAGTCGAGGCGGAAGATGACCAGCGAGTGAATTAAGAGCTTTGTTGTCTCATTGGTTAGAAAGGGGCGTATTTTGGAGATGTTGCGGAGGTTGAGGCGGCAGGATTTGGACAGCGATTGGATGTGTTGCTTGAAGGAGAGTTCAGAGTCCAGGACTACACCTAGAACCTTGGCATGTGGGGATGGGCTTATGGTTGTGCCATCAATTTTGACAGTGAGATCAGGGGAAGGGGCATATGGGGGAGGAAAAATTATAAGTTCAGTTTTGGATAGATTGATTTTGAGGAAGTGATGTGACATCCAGACTGATATATCTGATAGTAAATTAGTGATACGTGAGGAGACAGAAGCAGTGAGCTGAGGGGTAGAGAAATAGATTTGGGTGTCGTCAGCATAGAGGTGGTATTGGAAGCCATGGAAGGCTATCAGTTGACCCAGGGAGGAGGTATAGATTGAAAATAGGAGTGGTCCAAGAACAGAACCTTGGGGGACCCCAACAGAGAAAGGAAGAGGAGAGGAGGAAGTAGAGTTGTAAGAAACGCTAAAGGTGCGGTTGGATAAGTAGGAAGAGAACCATCGTAGAGTACGGTCACGGAGACCAAAGGTGTGGAGTTTTTTGAGAAGGAGGGGGTGGTCAACCATATCAAAGGCAGCAGAGAGGTCCAGGAGGAGGAGTACAGAATAATGTCGATTGGTTTTGGCTGTTAGTAGATCGTTTGTTAGTTTTAGGAGAGCAGTTTCTGTGGAGTTTTGAGGACGAAATCCAGACTGAAGGGGATCAAGAAGGCTATTATCAGCGAGGTGGACACTCAGTCGGTTGTAGACCAGACGTTCGAGTAGTTTGGATAAAAAGGGGAGCAAGGAGATGGGGTGTAGGTTGTTAGGAGTGGATGGGTCCAGTGAGGGTTTTTTAAGTATGGGTTTGACAAGTGCATGCTTTAGAGAGTTGGGGAAGATGCCAGAAGAGAGGGAGAGATTAAAGATGTGAGTTAGAGAGCGTAGCATAGAGCCAGAGGGTGAACGCAGCATTTGCGAGGGAACAGGATCCAGAGGGCAGGTGGTAAGGTGGACATTACCAAGTAGTTTAGCAACTTCGTCTATAGTGGAGGGGTTGAAAGAGGGAAGTAATGATTGTGCCTGTGGGCATGATGTGTTAAGCGTGGAGGGTATCAGAACAGTAGAGATCTCCGCGCAAATTGTATCAATCTTCTGTTTGAAGTGATTAGCAATCTCCTGGGCAGTGAGTGAGTTGGCGGGTGGAGGTGGTGGAGGACGAAGTAGAGAGTTGAAAGTAGAGAAGAGTTGACGGGGACGGGATGATAGGTTGCTGATGAGAGTGATAAAATAGTTCTGCTTGGCAGAGAGGAGGCTAGAATTGTATTTTTGGAGGGCAGATTTATATTGGTTGAAATCTCTCTGAGACTTGGTCTTGCGCCACAGGCGCTCATGAGCACGACTATGTTTTTTCAGACTTCTAGTGACATCTGTTTGCCAAGGTTGAAGGGGTCGGGGCTTCATTCTGTGTGTAGTGAGGGGGGCCAGTGAGTCCAGAGAGGCTAGAAGTGAAGTGTTGTAGACAGAAGTGGCTAGGTTGGTGCAGGATAGGGGTGAGATTTTGTCGTAGAGGTTGTCAATAGCAGAGTAGAGAAGAGAAGGGTTGAGATGACCTAGGTTTCTGCGGGTAACTTTGATGCTGTTGGAGGGAGAGGAGGTGAAGGAGAGGGAGAGAGTAAAACTAATAAGGTGGTGATCAGAGAGAGGGAATGGATAGTTAGAGAGGTTGCATGGAGTGCAAAGGTGAGAGAAAACGAGGTCAAGAATATTGCCTTCGGAGTGAGTAGGATCATGTATCCACTGTTTCAGGTCAAAGGAGGAGGTTAGGCTGAGAAGTTTGGAAGGAGCAGAAGTTTTAGTATTAATAGTGATGTTGAAGTCCCCGAGAATGATTGTGGGGATTTCAGAAGAAAGAAAGTAGGGTAGCCAGGCAGAGAAGTCATCAAGAAATGTTGATACTGGTCCAGCGGGCCTGTAGATCACTGCTATTCTTAGAGAAATTGGAGTGAAGAGACGAATGCAGTGTGCTTCAAAAGAGGAGAGTGACAGAGAGGGAGGTGGCTGAAGTACCTGAAAGGTGCTATGTGGGGCTAGAAGGATTCCGACACCTCCTCCCTTACGTCCATTGGATCTGGGGGAGTGTGTCCAAAGAAGACCACCATGGGATAGGGCAGAAGACGCAGTGTCTGATTCGTGGAGCCAGGTTTCGGTGATGGCAAGTAGGTTAAATGAGTTGGCAATAAAGATGTCATGTAGAGAGGTGAGTTTGTTGCAGACAGAGCGGGAGTTCCAAAGGGCACAAGAAAAAGGGAGGCTGGTCTTGGGAAGAATAGAAATGGGAACTAAATTGTGTTGATTGCGGCTGCTGCCAGAGGGTGCAGGGGGATGGGTACAGTTTAATGATGGAGGCCCGGGGTTTGGGGATATATCTCCAGAGGTTAGGAGAAGCAGGAGGGTGAGGGAGGTAATATGAGAGTGGGATTGGTGCCACCTCATTGGTGCAGCTTATCAGTGCCCATCAGTGAAGGAGAAAACTTACTTTTTTTATAACAGAAACGAAGAAAAACGTATTTTTTCAAAATTTTTGGCCTTTTTTTATTTGTTTAGCAAAAAATAAAAACCGCAGAGGTGATCAAATACCACCATAAGAAATCTCTATTTGTGGGAACAAAATGATAAAGAAATTTGTTTGTGTACAGTGTAGCATGACCGTGCAAATGTAATTTAAAAAGGGACAGCACTGAAAGCTGAAAATTGGCTTGGGCAGGAAGGGGGGAAAGTGCCTGGTATTGAAGTGGTTAAGCAGCGCCTGGGGGGTATCACTACATAAAATAAAGCCAAAATCAGACATTGCAGCCAATAAGCAGTAGTGAGCTGCCAAACTATATTAATATATAAGAATGCATAAAAATATATAAAAACATGGATGAAACACGTCAGAGGGGGGGAGACACTAGTGCTGACCTCAGGCCACTGTCTGAATCCGGGTTGGCAGTGGCAGCCATTGTCATATGTTTTTATGATTCATTTTATTTTGGCTTTCAATCGCTTTAGCCTCGGAAGATTTTACCCCCTTCCTGACCAGAGTACTTTTTCTTACGTTCACTGACTGACACAGCTCCTTTATTCTTGATCATTGGGTTGTTACGCCACCTTCAGGAGAGGACTAGGCAGAGCATGTTAACATGTACAAAAAACAGAACTTTCTAGTTCTGCCCAAGGGGCGGTCCCTTCAGTAACAAACCCCCAGCCTGCTTCCTACAGCCTCAGTTTTTTCCTGCCTAGTGAAGGAGAAGGACCTAGGAACCCTGCGGGCCCATCAGTCCGTCAATTTTTTTCTGCAGAAGTTTGCCTTTTGCGCAAGATTAAGATCCTGTGATCTGCTATCAACAGCCGGCTGGGTGACAGGCTGGATACCCTTATCCTTGTAGTCTCCCCAGCCTGGCCAGCGAGTGTGTGCAGACCATAGCTCCACGCTGGTTTGGCCACCACATGCCCCTCAGGCTCCAGGAGCGGCCAGTGTGCGTAATGCCCCGGGGCACACATATGACCGGGCTACTGATGTCTGCGTCACAGTGTGCCGGGCCAGCAGCCACCCCATACTGATCGGAGAGTGAGTCTGTGATGGAATGTTTCCCCAGCTCGTCAGGACTGGTAAGTACAGCTCTCCCTGCCTCGGTGGGGCTGAGCAGCTGGGCATTCCCTGGGAGGTCCCTCACCTCCTCTCTCCATGTCCCTATCTTCCCTCCCCCTGTGGGGGATGCTGCATGGAATGCGGTGTGTACCACCTGGACAGGGGCCCCCTGGGGGGGCTCTCACCTTGGGTGTGGGGCTGCACTGGGTGACTGTGCCCTGGATGTCTGTTGTCTCTCCCCTGGGTGTTTGGAGGTCTGTGTCTGCTGATCGCTGTAGCGCTGTTTGCCACCATTTCCTCTGCCTGTGTTTCACTGTCTCTCTCTGTATACAGTGCTTGGCGACCATTTTTGGTGTGACCAGGGAGAAGCATGGTCAGAAACCATTTTTTGTAGTCAATTCCCATTTTTCCTGTGATTATGTCCTTTATACTGGACGCTCGGCGGCCATTTTGTGGTAGACTAAACACGTTTTTCATGCTCAGCACTGTTCCCTGAGGCTCAGCACAGTGCGGTTTTCTCTCACAAGCATCTGGGAGCTAACACAGCACACAAGCACACCTAGCTGGACAGCGCAGAACTCGTTCAGGGGGTGAGGCCTGTGGTGGGGGCCCATCAATCTGCAGCAGTTAGGAGGGGGGGACCATCACTGTCCTAAGTCCCCAACAGGTGATAGACAGGGTAGGGTCAGCATGGCTTCAGAAACTGGTGTTTCTTCTTCCGAAATCCAGGCAATTGCAACTGGTTCACCTGCAGACAGTGCAGTGCCCCTGGGCGCTTGTTGGCGGTCCTTAACACGTTCGTTGCCAAGATGGAGGCGGTGCGTGGGCGCAAAGGCAGTAAAAAGCAGCCCCTGCCCCCGTGCTCTGGGGAGAACTCTGACGCACACTCGAGCTCCACTGAGGCTGGTGACCCCTGCTCTGTTGTTTCAGATGACGCTGACCAGACCGATCGGAAAGTGAGGATGAGTCCCCGTCCGGGTCCGCGCTCGACAAATCGCTTGTTGGAGCACTTATGACAGCTGTGCGTGATACCCTGAAAATTCAGGACACAGCAGATTCCCTTTTGGGTCCCATAAGCTAGCCCGTACACCGAAGGTGTTTCCGTATCTGACTTATTCGATAAGTTCGTTTATAGGAATGGGGGGCGACCACAACAGACCTTTTTAGGTCTCAAAATGCATGGCGGTACGTTACCCCCTTGACTTTACGTTACCCCCTATTGACTTGAGGAGAGCCTTCCTAAGTAAGGGTCGGCTCCTCCGGTCGTGGACCCCCCAGTATCCAGGTTAAATAAAAGTAACCACGATCCCGGTAGAAGAGGATCCTGTGTTCTAGGACCCCATGGGTAGGAACCGAGGCAGTGGTCCATTCCTTATTTATGGTTGGGGGGTCAGCAATACAACCAGTACTGACCACAGCACTTGTATCGCAGACACTTAGTGAAGGGCAAAACTTTTGCACTGCAAAATGGAGAAGCAGCAGGCTACTCCCGTCTACATGGAACTAGCAGACAAGTTAGTGCACGGTCGTAAATACGTCTGGAATGTGGCTCTGGATACGTTTTCTCTGTTATCCACGGTTTCAGTGTCAGCAGTGATGCTGAGGTGCCTGATTTGGCTGAAAGGCTGGTTGGCGGACAAGGTATTTGAAAAAGCTTTGACAGATTTACCCTTGCTTGGTGATGATATTATTAAGAATGTCACAGGTGGGAAGAGTACCTTACTCCCACCGCTAGGAAGACTAAGGAGCCACGCCACAGGCAAAGGCCCTAATTTTCTGCTCAAAAGAGGCTTTTCCGTCTATCCGGGACTTCTGCAAAATGCTCCCAGACCAACAGGATGACCCTTGGGGACGAAAGCATCTCTGGAACCGCAAGCATAACAAGCCTGCGAGAACAGTGTTACCGCATGAAGGTTTGCTCCCATCCATCATACGGGTGGGGAGGTCGCCTCTGGGCGTTTGCAGCCCGGTGGGCCTCTTGGCTATCTGGCCATTAGGTCTGAAAACTGATTTCCTTGGCTACAAGATAGAGTTCCTCTCTTGGCCAAAAACAGATCTTTTCTTACAGCATACCTTTACTCCCGGCTCGCTGGGAGGCCCCATGGGGGAAGTATGGGACCTGCTAAACCTCAGGGTGATAGTGTCAGAAAGGTTCCAGGGGTTCTACTCCAATCTGTTTGTAGTCAACGAAGAAGGAAGGGGTATGTCCAATCTTGGACCTAAAAGTCTCAATTGCTTTGTTTAAGTACAGAGGCTCAGTGTGGAATCAGTTCGCTCAGTAGTCACTGCACTCCATCAAGGGGACTCCCTGGCGTCTTTGGACACCCAGGATGTGTACCTGCACATACCCATATGCTTCAGGCATCAGAGGGTTCTGCGAAATGCAGTTGGGGAAGCCCACTACCAGTTGTGGCTCTCCCTTTTTGACTTGGCTCAGCACCTTGAGTCCTTACCAAGGTATTGACTTCAATTTTGGCATTGTTGAGACAACGTGAGATCGCATTCGTAGTTACTGGGACGACCTCCGTCTGAGAGCAGCTTCTGTCTGAGAATTAAAGGAGGATGTGGTGATCATGCAAACCCTGCAGGTATGTGGGTGACGGTTGAACCTAAAAAAGTCGGTGCTCATGCGCATTCAGCGCTGGAGTGCCTAGGCTTACCGCGGGACTCCATGGAAGCGAGAGTTTTCTCCCTTCATCCATGCACCTATTCAGTTTCCAGGATCCTGCTGTTTCTACAGTGAGGAGTAGACCAGAAGTTGGTTTCAAGCACCATTAAGGGACAAATATCAGCCTTGGCTGTCTTTTTTCAGCAACCCCTGGCGTCTCACCTTCTAGTGAGAACTGTTGTTCAGGGGCTCCGACTTGTAGTTCCTCCGGTGTGTCCACCGTTACTCCGTGGGATCTGAACCTGGTGTTATCGGCGCTTCAGAAACCGCCGTTTGAAGAACATCAGAGGAATTCCCTTGTTGACTCTTTCTCAGAAAAGGGGTCTTTCTAGTGGCCTTACATTGGCCAAGAGGGTTTCGGAACTGGTGGCCTTGTCTGCAAGTCGCCCTATATGGTTAACCATAAGGATAAGGTGGTGTTGCGTTCGCAACCTTCCTTTCTGCCGAAGGTGGTTTCGGGGTTGCACATCAATGATGATATTGTGTTACCATCTCTGTGTCCTAAACTGACACATCCTAAGAGGTGGCCCTTTATTCCCTGGACGAGATCAGGGCTATAAGGATATATTTGTCTGCCATGGCTCCCCTTCGGGAGTTAGATCTCTGTTCGTTTCGGTAGCTGGTCCGAAAAAAGAGGTATGGCGGTCTAGTCAATCACCATTTCCGGGTGGGTCAAACAGATGTGGTACAGGCCTATGCCTTGAAGGGGCAGGTGTCCCCCTTTCCTACCATGGCCCATTCCACCAGGACAATGGGGCCTCTCGAGCTTCCGACATAGAGTGTCAGTCTCTCTGGTGTGTAAGGCGGCGATTTACTCGTCCGTTCACACTTTTACCAAATTCTACAGAGTGGATGTAAGCGCATCATCTGATGCCTGCTTGGTTGCAAGTTTTTTTCTACAGAGTGGATGTAAGCGCATCGTCTAATGCCTGCTTGGACTCAAGTTTGCGGTCGGCCTTGTAATGTTGCAATTCTGCATTACTTTTTCTGTTTCAAAGAAAATACAGTTACTTTTGAGCATAATGCACTGTTGCATTGTTACCGCACGTTCTTATGCGGTCAGATAAGGTGCTGACTCCCTTGTTAGGGAGCACTTCTGTTTGTGGGTGAAGTTCTTGTATGCTGTTCCCCACCCCTCTTTATGATACTGCTTGAGGACGTCCCAATGGTCAAGAATAAAGGAGCTGTGTCAGTCAGTGAACGTAAGAGAAAATAGGATTTTTGTACTCACCGTAAAATCCTTTTCTCTGTAGTTCACTGACTGACACAGCACCCTCCCCTCTTATTGTTTTACGTTATACTGCTTGTAGACGTACTGAGGCTGCAGGAAGCAGGCTGGGGGGTTGTTACTGAAGGATCTAGAAAGTTCTGTTCTTTGTACATGTTAACATGTTCTGCCTAGTCCTCTTCTAAAGGTGGCGTAACAACCCAATGGTCAAGAATAAAGGAGCTGTGTCAAGAATAAAGGAGCTGTGTCAGTCAGTAAACTACAGAGAAAAGGATTTTATGGTGAGTACAAAAATCCTATTTTTTGCACCCAAACAAAATTGACGTCCTTTTTTTCCCACAAATATCCCACAAATAGAGCTTTCTTTTGGTGATATTTGACCTCTGCGTACAACTGCGGCGGCTGACCGGCAACTGGTTAACATACAAATCCAATAAATACTACACTAAGGAAACTTCATCTGGCTCCCAATGAGCTTTATTTACTACAGCTACATCTGGATGGTGTGCGTTGCTGAACAGTCTTCCCCACAACAGATGGCGGATCTACACTGAGTGCGTGTTTGCTGCTGTAATGGTGGCCAGCTTTTCCGGTGAGTGTCCATTTCACAGGGGTGTGGTGGATGATTCTGGAGCTCTGTACTGGATCACCTCTTCACTTTTCAAGTCACCACCAATTTTTTTGCACATATTTGCACTGAACTATTTTTGTTTCCGCCAATAAGTTTATATTTGAGTAAAGAGGTACATGCTGCTAACTAAAAATAAATAATAAATAAACAGAAATAAGTGAGATAAACACACTTAACACTTCCAGGACTGTGTTATGGTGATGTGCTAAATTGATCAAGGGCTGATAATCTTCAATATAGTAGAACAATAAACATTTGTGATAATAATAAACATAAATAAACAATGAATACTTCAAAATACACGGATGTGCTGAATAATCAAGTGCAAAAATCTTCAACATGATATATAATATTAAACGTTCATAAAACAGATATTTCTAATAAAGTGCAAATAAAGCAATAAAGTGTAAAAATTCTCTAAAAGGGGGCGTGGCCGGGACATGGCTGAATGAGGACATGTTGTTCCTGAGCTCCTGGCCGTCTCCTACTAGACCGACATTGCTGACAATATTGCGGGACATTATGCACTCCTCTCGTAAGAGGACAGCCAGGAGACAAGGCAGACTCGCTAAATCGGCGGCACAGGCGCCCTCCGAAGACATTAGGAGGCTTCTTCATCCCTCCCAGCATAGCTCGCCGGAGCTAAACATGGCGGACGCACAAGGAGGTGAGGAGGGGAGCCAATCTCCAAGCCACTCCCCTGCCCTAGGTGCCAGATCGCCGTTAGCAGGCTCTTATGGGGAATTCCTGCCGGACCTCCGTCCTGATGCCAGAGACCCGCTGCAAACCCCCTCCCAATCTAGCGGGGTAGATGCAGAGCTTCGTGTGCTTCTCCGTGCATTACCAACCAAGGCGGACATTGCCGCACTTATAGGGACAGTGGAATCGGCTCACCGTAAGGAGCTGACCGCTGTGAAAGTGGAGGTCTCGGCACTTACCACCTGGCTGGAGACGGGGGAGTCATCGGTGGCGGCCCTGATAGAGCAACAGCTTCATCTGGAGTATATGGAGGACCGGAGCCATAGGAACAACCTGCGGCTCCGCGGCCTTCCGGAGGCAACCGGAGCAGAGGACCTTGCGGACACGGCGATCGCGATCTTCCGCGGCATAGCGGGGATCGAGCTGCCAGACAGGGTGGAAATTGACCGGATACACAGAGCGCTGGGGCCGAGATTATCCAACCCCCTGCGCCCCCGGGATGTCCTCTGTCGGCTACATCATTTTGCGCACAAGGAGCAGTACGTAGGGCCTGGGAGGCTAGGGACCTGGAGTTTGATGGCGCAACAATCAAAATATTACCGGATCTCTCCCGGACGACTCTACAACGACGCGCCATGCTTAGCCTCTCTTGGACTTGGCCCGCGATGGAGGGGTCACGTACCAATGGGGGTACCCGCTCTCAGTTACATTCCGTAAGGATCAGCGATACTTTAACCTGCGCAGGCCTGATGCCCTCCTGGATCTTTTTTCCTTCCTGGGAGCCGAACCTGTTCCCGTACCAAATTGGCTGGCTTTCCTTCCCCGTTCACAGGGATGCCCGTATGCACAGAGACAGGGAGAAGACCTCGGGCCCCCGACAGCAGAGGAGCCGACGACGACCCAGGGCAACCTCCCGAGAGGAACCTCGTGAGTCGTGATCTACTAACTCACATGAAGACGTTGTTCTTTCTTTCTTTTTTGTGCCAAAGTTTCTTACTGACCCCTCGGACAGCTGCAGTGCACTCTTGATGCCCACGACTGCCGGTATCCTGGCTCCTCATTGCCACATGACCTTGCCTATCCCTCCTTGCTGGTGGGCCTGCAATATCCTTGGGGATTTACCATCCTTTAACTGGGGAGGCAAACTTGGCGGATTGTCTCGGGAGACCCAGCGCTGGACTGCCCCCCCTTACCTGCCCTACTCTACCTGCACCGATGGGACCGAACTTAACGCCCCGAGAATACCCAGGGAATCGGATGTTAGGGGATATTTATTGCCCCACATGCAATGCCACCAGGCTCCCTAGAACTCCTACATCCTGAACCCCTCTTCATCCAACTACTTGTGAGACTTGTCGATGACTTTGGGGGTGAACCTCCAGCAGATGCCTGCTTGCACAGGGGCCCCTTGAACCGACATGCTGGACCCATTTGACTGAATGGAGGGGGCCGTACTGTGGTGGCAGTGGAGAAACATGGGGGCAGCGGAGATCAAAGCCATCCGGATCTGAGGTGCATTTTACTTGTTATCTCTGTTATCTCTTGTGACTGCGCTAGCTCTCCAGTTCTGGGGGTATGTTGAGTCTGTTAGCTCCTAGATTGGGAAGGGAGGCGAACGGATGCAGCCTTGAGCTGCGGGGGGGCAAGAGAGGGACCAGTGACCTCTGCTCGGTGGCTTAGTTGGGGTTTTGTATATTATTTCTCACGGGTTATCCAGTTGTTCCTGTTTCACTATGCTAAGGGTAAAGTGCATTGGTATATAATCAGGTTGTGTCGGGTTGTGGGTGGTCAGTCGGGGGCTCGGTGTTCGGGCCCTGTCCTACCCCTCCCCCAAATAGGATAGCATATACCGCCGGGAAGTACCAATTGGTGCTCCGGGTGGCATATGCTGATATTGTTTTGTGTTCGCGGGGTGAGGTGCTAGACCTTGCCCTTGCTTTATAAATTCTAGTTTGCGTATTTTATCTCCTTTTCTATACTTGTTCTTTCTTGCCTCTTACCCTACCCCTCTCTTCTTCCTCCCTTGCTTTAATTCCCACCCCCTCCCTCTTCCCTTCCCACCCCATCCCCACCCCCTTTTTTATGGGAGATGGCGCTGGACAGTCTCACAGTGTTGTCCCTTAACGCCAAAGGTCTCAATACGCCAGAGAAGAGTCGTATACTATTAGACGAACTAAAGAGAGCCCATGCAGACGTTGCCTTTATCCAGGAGACTCACTTTAAAGACAATAGATTACCATACTTACGAAACAGATACTTCCCGGTGTCTTATCACTCCTCAAATCTGATCGCCAAATCCAAGGTTGTTTCTATATTGATTTCCAGTAAGGTCCCCTGGCAATGCCAAAGCTCTCTTATAGATCCCTCTGGATGCTCTGTCTTTCTTAAGGGGCTGGTGGGTACTGTACAACTGACACTGGCAGCGATATATGCCCCTAACGACCACCAAGCCGCGTTTATAGAAGGTATACTGGAAACCCTAGAGGGCTTCAGGGAAGGACAATTAATTCTAGGGGGGGCGATTTGACCGCCCCGCTGATCCCCTCGGTAGACACTTCGTCGGACAAGACCTCTGTCCCTCTAAACCAACTTAAACGCATTACTAAGTCGCTTCACAAATTACAACTGACAGACGTTTGAAGACTGCAGCACTCGGGTGAACGCGACTATATGTACTACTCCCCCATTCACTGGGTACATACCAGAATAGACTACTTCTTGGTCCCCCACACCCAACTACATGCGGTTGAATGTACTTACATAGGGTGTAGGACTTGGTCGGACCATGCACCCATATTTATAGTCTATAAGCTGTCCGATACCTCTTCACCCAGGCACCGATTTTGGCGTCTTAACGAGAGTCTGCTGCAGACCCCAGAAATAATGTCAGAAGTCAACAGGGAATTTGATTTCTATTTTCAGAACGATCAACCAGACTGCGACCCGGTGATCCTGTGGGAGGCCCATAAAACGGTCATTAGGGGCATTTTGATTAGACATGGGGTGCGTATTAAAAGAGTACACAACCAACAGCTCGCCCAACTACTGCAGTTGCTTGCTGGCGCTGAGTCCAGGCATAAACATGCCCCCACACAGTCCTCAGAGTCGGACTTGGCGATTCTCAGGACTCAGATAATGAGCTTCTCCATTACAGGGCGAAAGCAACCTTACAAGTGTGCCGCAGGGTGGTGTATGAATCCGGGGACAAATGTGGGAAACTGTTAGCCAAGACGATTAGAGAACACAGACTTTTTACATATATCCCTCACATCAATGTCGCAGGAGGCCGCAGGACAGTTTTACCAACGCATATTACGCAGGAGTTCAGAACCTTCTACTCAAACTTGTACAATCTACCGCAGATGACGGCGTCCCAATCAGAGATGGAGGAGGACGTTGTATCCTCTAGTCTACCGTCCCTACCATCGGAAATTCAAAAAGACTTAGACTCCACCATAACTATGACAGAACTTCAGCAGGCAATAGCAAAAACGAAGCCAGGAAAGGCACCGGGTCCTGACGGTTACACCCTGCAGTACTATAAAATGTTGCTCCCGACTCTAGGACCACGTCTTCTAAAAGTATTTAATGCGATCGGGGTGGGAGGGACATTTGCCAGGGACTCCTTAAGTGCCCACATTTCGGTGATTTACAAAGATGGGAAAGACCCGGCAGCTTGTCGTAGCTACCGTCCCATTTCGCTGCTGAATGTGGACCATAAACTGTTCACCAAGATATTGGCTGACCGACTAGCATGACACCTTCAGCAGCTTATACACTTAGGCCGCGTACACACGGGCGGATTGTCTGTCCAACTTAGTCCGCTGAACCGTGTTTCAGCGGACAATCCGCTCGTGTGTGGGCTTCAGTGGACTTTTTCAGCGGACAGTCTGGCGGACTAAGTCTTTCGGAATTTCCGTAATACAGTCCGTCCAAACTTGATTTTGTCCGTCCAAACTTGGTTTCAGCGGACAGTCCGCTCGTGTGTAGGCAAGTTGGACGGACTAAGTATGGCGCATGCTCAGAAAGGATTTACACGGCCGAAGGTTGCATTGCAGTGTATTGGACGTCGTTTTTCTAGTCCCGTCGTACGTGCTGTACACGTCATCGCGCAAGCTTTCAGCGGACTGTCTGTTCATCGTGTGTGGTCAAGTCCGTTCATTCAAAATTTGGACGGACTGTCTGTCGGATTGTCTGACGAACTTAGTTGGCCAGACAATCCGCCCGTGTGTACGCGGCCTTAGACCAGGTCGATTTTATCCCCTCTAGAGAGGCCAGGGATAGTACCACGAAAGTCCTGAATCTTATGCATATTGTGAATTCCAAGAAAACCCTGAGTATATTCCTGAACACAGATTCTGAAAAAGCGTTTGACCGGGTTAACTGGTCCTTTATGTTCACAGTTCTGAGACATATTGGGCTAGGAAGGGTGATGCTCAATCGGATAGAGGGAATATATTCCAGTCCGACTGCCCGCGTAAAAGCAAACGGAATGAGACAGGGGTGCCCATTGTCCCCTCTCTTGTTTGCCCTTACTTTGGAGCCCTTTTTGTCCACAATTAGATCGAATCCGGACATACAGGGAGTGGGAGATGGTCGGGATCAGCACAAGGTATCGGCTTACGCGGACGATATGCTCTTCTCGCTGACTAGTCTGGAAGTATCCCTGCCCAATCTACTTAGGGAATTTGAGGTATATGGGCGGTTGTCTCACCTTAAAATAAACTTTACTAAATCCGAAGCCATGGGGATATCTATACCAACACATGCCCTCCCGGTCATACAATCAAACTTTCGGTTACGATGGACATCTTCCACCCTGACCTACCTAGGCACGAGCATACCACCCGACCTGGCATGTATCTATGAGAGTAATTTTCCCCCGTTACTGGCTAAAACCAAGCTCTTGGATTTGTGGCGTGGAGGGCTACATTCATTGTTTGGGAGATGTAACCTTTTGAAAATGAGTGTGCTGCCCAACTTTCTTTACCTCTTCCAGGCCCTCCCGATTAGGATACCCCCCGTCTATTTTAAACAAGTACAAGCCCTTTATACTCGTTTTGTCTGGGCTGACAAAAAAACGCGCATACCTCGTTATCAACCTTTCCAAAGAATTGTGGAGGACTGGCGTTCCCTGATGTAAGACGTTATTATCAAGCGGTGCATATGGGACGAGTGCTTGACTGGGGTAGACACCAAGAGTTTAAACTGTGGGCACAAATAGAACAACGGCAGGCAAACATACACCTGAGTAATGCACTATGGTTTTGTGACTCTCTCCCTTCACAGACAAAATTACATCCCTTGATAGGGAACACTATAAAACAAAGTCTCCGAGCGCTGCTTCAGTCTTCTCTAACGACTAAAACGTTAACCTTAACTCCGATTCTGGGCAATCCCAAATTTCCCCCGGGGAACTCCTCCACACAATTTCAGGCATTGAAGGACTCTAATTGTGTGACGGCTGCACATTTTGTGCGACCAGAGGGATGGCCAACTTTGACAGAACTATCGGACCCTGCGGGCACGTTCAGACTTCCGTTCTGGAATGCTTTGCAGGTACATGATTTTCTCCAGAGTATCCCGAACCCTCGTGACTACTCTAGGCCCCTGACCTCTTTCGAAGAACTTGCAATAGGAAAGGAGCCGTTGTCGCAGGTCCTATCCCAGATGTATGCCCTCCTGAACACTCCCGCCCAGACACCGACTTTGCCATGTATAGCTAAGTGGGAAGTGGAGCTTCAACGCACCTTCACTGCGGCCCATAAACAAAACATGATCGGTTTCTCCCTTAAATCCTCACTGTGTACCAAAATACAGGAGACCAATTACAAGATCCTAACGAGGTGGTACTTGACGCCTAGTCATTTACACACTATTTTCCCTGACCCGTCGGGAATTTTGCTGGCGGTGTCACGAGGAAAGGGGAACGATGCTGCACATGTTTTGGGCCTGTTCCCAGTTGACAGCGTTCTGGACTGTAGTGCACAATGTATCCCAGAAATTCACAGACTTTCAGGTGCCTGATGACCCGGCCTTCTTCCTACTTCATATGTCCACCCTACCTTCGAAACGCTATAAAAAATCCATATTGCGCCATTTGACCAATGCAGCCAAATCCTGTATCCCTATTTTGTGGAAGCAGCAACACCCTCCGACTGCAGCGATGTGGTTGAAGAAGGTGGAGGAGATAAATAAAATGGAAGATTTGATACTGTCATCTCAAAATAGACAAGACACATATAAGAAGACGTGGTCCCTATGGAATATATTTATACATTCGGACGAGGGAAAATCCCTTCTTATGGCCTGAGCGATTATAACCTGTCATAGTTTAGATAAGGCAGCCTGATTCTAATGTTATGGAAACAGAAACGGGTGGAGCATTCGTTCCTCCCTCCGCCCCCCCCCTCATCTTTTCTTGCTATCTAACTTTCATTCTTTCTTTCTTCCTTCTTTCCCCTGGTGGCAGCCTCCAGATCTATCAGATCTATCCGGGGATGGTTCTGTTCATGCTGGTAGATGGACTCTCGGAGGCTCAGGGCAGTTGGTAACTTTACCTTCTCTGTGTTGTTAGAGACACCGCGATGAAGTCTTCAGGTGATAGTTGAATGCATTTTCTATGGTTACTTCCGGACGCATTCCGTACGTATTCAATGATGTTTGCTGTTGCTGGAACATGTTGTTCAGAGGCTGCGACCTCTACTGCTTAACTACTGTTGTATGTTTGCCGGGCGCTTGCCCACATTTGAAAAATTCAATAAAACTATATTTGCAAAAAAAAAAAAAAGTGTTCTAAAAGTGCTAGTAGTGTAATCAAAGTCCAAAAAAGAGACAATCAAGCCTTGGTATGTATATATCCAGGACCCTCAGCTATCGATCTCCGCAGATGGCCACAGCAATACCGACACCAAGATGGACTTCAAGCTCATCCAATGTTGTAGGGTCATGCAATAAAGAGGGGGTGGGGGCGCCATAGTGTAGTATAATCAACCAATTTATTAAAACGAAAAGTAATAACTTACAATCTTAAAATCCTGAGTATAGCTAAGTAGGATACGTCCAGTCTCGGCCGTGACAACACCTGGCTCCTCACTGACGCGTTGCGTCACTGAACACGTGACTTCACCGGGAATGCTAACTGCACATTGGCTGTGCTCTCAGCCAAACTATCAAACCATCCAATGGCTGGTGTCATAACGAATCACATGTGCAGCACCATAGCAGTTGAAGATTAAACAGAGGCAAAGATGGCAGCTTCCTTGGCTGAAAGCGATAGGGGAGTTTACTTCCACTTTAAATAAGTTTATATTGCTGATTCTATCATGGGACTGTGCATTTAAATTTATATTTTTCACTATATTAGCATTTCTTTTCACTTTAAAATTTTTTGGACTTTATTTCAATGTGCTGTCCATTTATAGCACTGTATTCACATTTCATCGCTGTTCATTTACTTTTGGCGCTACACACTTTTTCTTAAGATTTTTTATAAATTTGGTATATTACTAATCTGTGTCAGCTGCTGCCCCACCACAGCACAGAGATACAGCTTTTTTATTTATGTACAATTTTAACTCTGTAGACTGATGAAAATGGTTTTAGTTTTTTAGACCATTTTGCAGCTAAAGGACCAAGCCCCTTTTTGCGATTTGGCACTGCGTCGCTTTAACTGACAAATGCGCGGTCGTGCGACATGGCTCCCAAACAAAATTGGCGTACTTTTTTTCTCACAAATAGAGCTTTCTTTTGGTGGTATTTGATCACCTCTGCGGTTTTTATTTTTTGCGCTATAAAAAAAAATAGAGCGACAATTTTGAAAAAAATGCAATATTTTTTACTTTTTGCTATAATAAATATCCCCCAAAATATATAAAAAAAAACTTTTTTTCCTCAGTTTAGGCCGATACGTATTCTTCTACATAAGTTTTGGTTAAAATAATCGCAATAAGCGTTTATTGATTGGTTTGCGCCAAAGTTATAGCGTCTACAAAATAGGGGATAGTTTTATGGCATTTTTATTAATAAGTTTTTTTTTTTACTAGTAATGGTGGGGATCAGCATTTTTTATTGCGACTGCGACATTATGGCGGACACGTCGGACAATTTTGACACATTTTTGGGACCATTGGCATTAATACATCGATCAAATGCACTGATTACTGTAAAAATGTCACTGGCAGTGAAGGGGTTAACCACTAGGGGGCAGTGTAGGGGTAAAGTGTTTTTTTTTACTGTAGGAGGGCGTGGCTTGGCGTGTGACATCACTGATCGTCTTTCCCTATAACAGGGAACAGACAATCAGCGACAGTCTCACTAGAAAGCACGAAGAGAAGTTTGTTTACACTTACCTCTCCTCGTTCTTCAGCTCTGTGACCCGATTACGGGACACCGGTGGGGATCGGGTCCGCGGGTCCCGCCGCCATGGTCATGGAGCTCAGGACCGGGTCGCGAGTGCGCCGGCGAGTGCCCCGGCGCGTGCAAACTACGGCTGGGCACTTAAAGGGCAACGTACCTGTACGTGCTTGTGCCCAGCCATGCCATTCTGCCGACGTTTATCGGCGTGAGGCGGTCCTTAAGCTGTTAATGGCCAGTTGATGTCTCAAAGAGTATTTATTTTTATAGTCCTATACTGCTGTATGTTGTGATTTTAATCCTTGCCAACTTCCTGCTCCATTGTTTTATGCTGGAATAATGGACACAGCTCAGTTTCTCTTTCAGCTTCTTTCACCAGGCAGCAGACCTGAAAAACTTGAACTAGTCCTCTCTGGAGATAAATCCTCCAGCAGGATAAGAAGCAAGGGCATTCTTCTCGTCCCCCCCAACAGATCTGACTTTTAGAATAGACTGGACATTCACACACACATCCTATGCAAGCAAAGTCAGGGTAAGAAGGATATCTTCTCCTGGCAAGATCCCAGGAAGCAGAACACACGGGCAGGGAATGTCGGAAAATTTGATTGTGTGTGGGTTCCATCGGACCTTTGCTTGCCAAAAATCCAACGGACTTTAGAAATAGAACATGTTTTAAATTTTCCCGCCAGACCCAGTTCCTAGTGGGAAACCCGTTCGTCTGTATGCTGGTCCAATGGACCAAATACGACACAAGGGCAGCTACAGCACCTTGCCTGCGAGAATGTTTCTGGTTCTCGGCTGCAGGGTACTGTATATCTCGTGCTCTGTGAAATAGGAAAAACACATTTTCCTGTTGCAGCGAGCGTGAGAGAGAGAGAGGCAACAATGTCCCTTTTAGGTCTGGTATGGATTTTAAAGGGAAGCCCCTATGCCGAAAAAACGGCGTGGGGTTCCCCCCCAAAATCCATACCAGACCCTTATCCAAGCATGCAGCCTGGCCGGTCAGGAAAGGGAGTGGGGACGAGCGCGCGCCCCCCACCCACCGTACCAGGCCGCATGCCCTCAACATGGGGGGTGGGTGCTTTGGGGAAGGGGAAGCGCCCTCCGGGCCCCCCACCCCAAAGCACCTTGTCCCCATGTTGATGAGGAGAAGGGCATCTTCCCAACAACCCTGGCCATTGGGCTCTGTGGGCAGGGGGCTTATCAGAATCCAGGAGCCCCCTTTAATAAGAGGGCCCCCCAGATCCCAGCCCCCCACCCTATGTGAATAAGTATGGGGTACATCATACCCCTACCCATTCACCTCGGGGAAAGAGTCAATAAAAAACACACTAGACAGGTTTTTAAAGTAGTTTATTAGGCAGCTCCGGGGGTCTTCTTCTTCTTCTTCTTCCGACGCTCTCTCCCGCTGTAATGCTGTGGACAAGGTGGGCAACGACTTATATAGGCATAAGGGGTGGGTTCACCAGGGCATGCTGGGACTGTGACGTCATAAGGGACGGGGTCACCGGGTGACATCACCCAGTGACCCAACCCCTTATGTCTATATAAGTCGTTGCGCACTGTGTCCAGAGCATTACAGAGGGAGAGAGCATCATGTCATCATCAGAAGAACAGAAAGAGGAAGAAGAAGATGATGACGAAGGAGAAAACCGGGCCACCACTAGCAAAAGAGCAGAAGATAGCGGAGGAGCCTGGGAGAAGAATCTGAGAGCGGGAGAAAAGGCCAGAGAGCGGGAGAAGAGGCTGGAGAGAGCGGAGGAGTCGGAAGAGACCCCCGAAGATAGAAGAGACCCCCGGAGCTGCCTAATAAACTACTTTAAAAACCTGTCTAGTGTGTTTTTTATTGACTTTCTTTCCCCCAGGTGAATGGGTAGGGGTACGATTTACCCCATACTTATTCACATAGGGTGGGGGGCCAGGATCTGGGGCCCTCTTATTAAAAGGGGCTCCCGGATTCCAATAAGCCCCCCACCCGCAGACCCCGACAACCAACGACCAGGGTTGTCGGGAAAAGGCCCTTGTCCTCATCAACATGGGGACAAGGTGCTTTGGGGTGGGGGGCCCACAGAGCGCCCCCCTTCCCCAAAGCACCCACCCCCCATGTTGAGGGCATGCGGCCTGGTACGGTTCAGGAGGGGGGGCACTCGCTCGTCCCCACCCCTTCTTCTGACTGGCCGGGCTGCGTGCTTGGATAAGGGTCTGGTATGGACCTTCCCCTTAAAATCCATACCAGGTGACGGGCCTCGCAAGGTGTCAATCTCACCAATAAAAGCAGTGAGATTGACTTCCTTTCGAGTCTCATCGTAACTCATGTTCAAAATGAACGGACTTTAGTCCATGTGTGGGCAAGTCCATTCATTTGGAAGTCCGCCGGAACTCCATCGGGAAGACCGGCAGACCTAGTCTGCCGGAAAGTACGGTCATGTGTGGGCAAGTCTGTTTGTTCGGAAAGTCCGTCGGAAATCCGCCTGAATTCCGACGGGAAGTCCGTCGGACCTAGTCTGCTGACCTCTCTACACATATTCCAAAGGTGTTGTCAGGTCCTTGACCAGCAAAATGGTCTGGTCTGTAAGTGGTTAAGGCTTACCTGTAGGTCCAAGAAATATCTCCTAAACCTATACGGTTTAGGAGATATTTACAAAAAGACAGGCACCGCTGTCAACGGCGCATGCACCGTAGACAGCGGCACGCTGCAGATCGCGCCGATATGCCACTCGTGTCGGCTCCCATGCGCATGTGCGGGAGTGACGTCATCAGCAGCGAGACCCAGAAGTCACTCCGGGATACATGACAGCGGCGAGGATAAAGGAGGAGGACCGCTTCGGGGGCTTCGTTCTCAGGTAAGTTATTCATAATGATCTAGTATGCTATGCATACTAGCTCATTATGCCTTTGCCTTGCAGGTTTCATTTTTTTTTTTTTAAATAGCCTTTACTTACTCTTTAATATCGAGGGTCTTCTCGTGCAGAAAGTTGCTTCCTTAGATTCAGAACCTGGGCTTCCATCAGATGATCAAGGAACGCATACATGCCACAAGATGTACACAGAGTCGCGTCTCCACACCCGCCGGACATTGTACCTACTAATTTAATGAGGATTGGGGTTTATGCCCTGTCCAAATTAACTAGCTTCCTAACACTAATACTCAATAATACACAGGTCCTCAACAATACAATACACAGGTACTCGCAGCCCACGTGCACTCACAGCCCACTTGCAGCCCACGTGCACTCAGGAGTCCACATGCACTCGCAGCCCACGTGTACTCCCAGTCCACGTTCACTCGTAGTCCATGTTCACTCGCAGCCCACATCTACTCATAGTCCACATGCACTCGCAGCTCATGTGTACTCACTAAAACTGTAGCTGCAAAATCCAGGCAAGCTCTGCCTAGAAACCAATCAGCTTCCAGGTTTTTGTCAAAGCTTAATTTAAAGCGGAGTTCCGTTGTTTTTTATTAAAAGTCAGATATACAAATACTACAAATACTGCAGCTGCTTACTTTTAAAATATGGACACTTACCTGTCCAGGGCTCCTGCAACGTCGGCACCCGAAGCTGATTTGTCCCTCGGCTGTCGGGTATTGCCGCCGCCATCCTTGGTAAGGGAATCAAGAAATGAAGCCTTGCGGCTTCACTTCCTGGTTCCCTACTGCGCATACACACCTTATGCTGTGCTATCCCACTGGTCCCTGCTGTTTTCTGGGACCCGTGTGTTTCCCAGAATACAGCGGGGGGAGTGGCATAGATACCCTCAAGTGGCACGGTTATCTATGCCCGGAAGTGGGAGCAAAATACCTGTATTAGACCCCCCTTAAAGGTATCAAATGTGACACCGGGGGGGGGGGGACCGTAAAAGCGGAAGTTCAATTTTTGGGTGGAACTTTTCTCTCCAGTTTTAGTAAATCAACCCTAATGTCTGTTTTAATAGTACTTTTTAAAAATTGCTCTGTCTGAGTATTAGGTTGACCATAATTTAGCCTAAACCCTTTCCTGGTCTGATGCCCAGTACTCTGCCAAGGATATAGCCATTTAGGGTTACACAAGCAGTAATGAGTGATTCTAACTGTAGGAACGGATTGTTCTCTTTTCAGCTTAATGGAAACATTTGTAAAACAGTCTACGATATTGCTTTTTTGTATTTGTACATTTATTTTTTTAATGCTTTCACTGACTATAAGCCAGTTGATTTGACAGCAGTCAGTTTTTGGTACAAACATCTGCTCTGAACATTGAACATTTACAAGCATTACATTTTAAAAAAAGGACAGCTTTACAGGCTGTGAGCAGTGAAATATATTCCAAAGTAAAATCTCTTTCTACTGTTTTACCACCAGTGGGATTTGGTTAGCACGCTAAGCCTGTTTCTAGTATTCTGAAGAAATCTTCCTTGACTTGTTATGTTATGATTGTCTAGCATGTGATCTTTTCCTGTTTGTCTTTGCTGTTTTTATGTGTTGTGCAATGTAGTGGACAGATTTGAATGTAGGAAACAAACGTTATTTTTATGGAAACATTTTGCCTGAAACATTCCATTTATAGTAGTACATGACTAAGCAATCCTCATGCACCTAACAGTTATTATATACCAATAGGGATCACTGAGATTTGTTTGGATAACAATATTAAGCACTGCAATTTTAGTACACACTTTTTGGTACAGATCGACAAAAAACAAATTTTGGTGGATATTAGTGTGATAGGACAATTGATAATTATTAGATTTACAATTAATAATTATTAGATTGAGGTTTAGGCTTAAAACTGGACTCCAGGCCAACAGCTGAACACAAAGAAGAAATGCAAATATTGGAGCTGTTTATTCTGATAAAGAATTTGCATGTCTTTGTCACTATGCCATTTCCTCCTATTGCCATGCTCCTTGCAGCACATCTGCAGCACAACTCATTGGCTCCTTGTTCTTCTGCTTACCTTGGCTGTGTTGTATTGTACAGGAGCAAGAGGCATATACCCAACCAAGCTTCTTGCATTAAACAAACAAACAAAAAAAAGACAACATTAAAACTGAGTTCCAGTCTTTTTTGTTTTACACTTCCAATGTTTCCAATGCCTCACCCCGTTGTACAGTGTTAAATTGATTTTTTTTAAATACTTTTTTTATATTTCTTCGAGCAGCACATCCTGTCCCAAAGGCCTAGGCGATAACATCATTAGGCGATTCCCATTGACTCCTGGGATATTGGTGTCATGTATCCCAGGAGTCTATGGGAAGCCTAATGAAATGTTGTGGTATTTGAATATAGTTAGTAAGGTTGAATAAAGACACCAGTCCATCCAGTTCAACCTGAGTGAGTGTCTACAATTGTCCCTATCCCTGTACATTGCACACTCACATCAGTCCCTACCCTCAAGGAATCCATAATCCAAGGTCCCCATTCATATACTAGGGCCAATTTTGTACAGAGGCCAATTAGCCTACCTGCATGTCTTTGGAGTGTGGGAGGAAACCGGAGTACCCGGAGGAAACACACACAGGCACAGGGAGAACATGCAAACTCCAGGCAGGTAGTGTTGTGGTTGGGATTCAAACCAGGAACCCTTTTTACCGCTAGGTGAGAGTGCTAACCACTACACCACTGTGCTGCCCAATAAGGGCTGCAACTCATGATTATTTTCATAAATGATTAGTTAATCAAATATTTGATTTAATAATTAATTGGTTAAATTATTCGATTAATCGAATAATAACCTTAAAAAAAGTGTGGTGTATAATTTAGTTAAAGCGAAGCTCCAGTCTCCACAACTATTTTTTTTTAAAAGCACCACCATGATTGTTACTATTGTATGGCAATAATTGGCTATTGTTGTAACTGTATTCTTACCTGTATGAATACAGGTGTTGTTACATCTGTAATTGATCACACGATCTCGTCAGCAGGCAGAGGCCATGGTGAATGTGGGCATCTGAAGCCCGCTCCTGTTTACCTCCAGGTTTTGGTGCAGCTGGCCTGCGTAGTAATGACACCGCACAGCGCAGTCTGTTGATTGCAGAAGACAACCCGGAAATCCACTGCGGTCAGGGGAAATAATAAGATTTCAATATGAGGCAGACTCCTGGGTAGATGACACTGATTTCCCAGGAGTCCAAGAGAATCGCCCTATGACGACATTGCCTAGGTGGCCAGACTGGAAATTCTCCATACATAGATAAAAATAAGGTATTCAGACATAAAAAAAGATTATCCATTTATGAATTCACTGCTGGTGGGCATGTGGATGAAAGCAACTTTTAAAAATGGGTGAAACTCCACTTTAATATGTAGTTTAAAATAAATAAATAATATATATATATATATATATATACAGTGGTGTGAAAAAGTGTTTGCCCCCTTCCTCATTTCCTGTTCCTTTGCATGTTTGTCACACTTAAGTGTTTCGGAACATCAAACCAATTTAAACAATAGTCAAGGACAACACAAGTAAACACAAAATGCAATTTGTAAATGAAGGTGTTTATTATTAAAGGTGAAAAAAAATCCAAACCATCATGGCCCTGTGTGAAAAAGTGATTGCCCCCCTTGTTAAAACATACTATAACTGTGGTTGTCCACACCTGAGTTCAATTTCTCTAGCCACACCCAGGCCTGATTATTGCCACACCTGTTCACAATCAAGGCATCACTTAAATAGGAGCTGCTTGACACAGTAAGGTCCACCAGAAGATCCTTAAAAGCTACACATCATGCCGAGACCCAAAGAAATTCAGGAACAATTGAGAAAGAAAGTAATTGAGATCTATCAGTCTGGAAAGGGTTATAAAGCCATTTCCAAAGCTTTGGGAATCCAGCGAACCACAGTGAGAGCCATTATCCACAAATGGCGAAGACATGAAACAGTGGTGAACCTTCCCAGGAGTGGCCGGCCGCCCAACATTACCCCAAGAGCGCAGCGACGACTCATCCAAGAGGTCACAAAAGACCCCACAACAACGTCCAAGGAACTGCAGGCCTCACTTGCCTCAGTTAAGGTCAGCGTTCATGCCTCCACCATCAGGAAAAGACTGGGCAAAAATGGCCTGCATGGCAGAGTTCCAAGGAGAAAACCACTGCTGAGCAAAAAGAACATCAAAGCTCGTCTCAATTTCTCCACAACACATCTTGATGATCCCCAAGACTTTTGGGACAACATTCTGTGGACCGATGAGACAAAAGTGGAACTCTTTGGAAGGTGTGTGTCCAAGTATATCTGGCGTAGAAGGAACACTGCATTTCATAAAAAGAACATTATACCAACAGTAAAATATGGTGGTGGTAGTGTGATGGTCTGGGGCTGTTTTGCTGCTTCAGGACCTGGAAGACTTGCCGTGATAAAAGGAACTATGAATTCTGCTGTCTACCAAGAGATCCTGAAGGAGAATGTCCGATCATCTGTTCGTGTACTCAAGCTGAAACCAACTTGGGTTCTGCACCAGGACAATGATCCTAAACACACCAGCAAGTCCACCACCGAATGGCTGAAGAAAAACAAAATGAAGACTTTGGAGTGGCCTAGCCAAAGTCCTGACCTGAATCCTATTGAGATGTTGTGGTATGACCTTAAAAAGGCCGTTCATGCTCGAAAACCCTCTAATGTAACTGAATTAGGACAATTCTGCAAAGATGAGTGGGCCAAAATTCCTCCAGGACGCTGTAAAAGCCTCATTGCACGTTATCGCAAACGCTTGGTTGCAGTTGTTGCTGCTAAGGGTGGCCCAACCAGTTATTAGGTTTAGGGGGCAATCACTTTTTCACACAGGGCCATGATGGTTTGGATTTTTTTTCACCTTTAATAATAAACACCTTCATTTACAAATTGCATTTTGTGTTTACTTGTGTTGTCCTTGACTATTGTTTAAATTGGTTTGATGTTCCGAAACACTTAAGTGTGACAAACATGCAAAGGAACAGGAAATGAGGAAGGGGGCAAACACTTTTTCACACCACTGTATATATATATATATATATATATATATATATATATATATTCTTAAATATCTATATGCAGTGGTAAATATGGTTAGGGAGCAAAATCTCTAATCCACTCTGAGAAAAACAGACTGAAGAGATATACTGTATATACTATTAGAGGATGAATCTGGTAAATATCATCAGACTCAGAGATCACATTGTTTAGTTATGCTGGCCGTACAAAAACAATCTCTTACTTCAAAAAAATGTCATTTTAAGAATGTTCGTTTGATTTTGTAATCATTAGTGGGGTCAAATCGATGTTTGTTTTTGACCACAGTAACAGGAAAACTCGAAGGAGCAGTATAGAAAACTTCTTGGTCAAAGGAATTTTCAGACAGTGTATGTGGTTTTTGTTCAAAAATTACATTCATTTTAAAAAGAGAAGTATGTTTTTTTCTTCTGGTAATCATGCTTAGCTAGGTGGATGGAGCATCCTACCGATGCTGCAGCTGAACCCCGGCGTCTCTGCACTGAGAACTGAGCCACGAAGCCACCAATGGCTCAGTTCTCACTCCTCCCCGAGAGGAGAGCTGCTGACTGTCATTCAGCATCACTCCTGCTCTGTTTCTCCACACTCATAGGAGAGTTAAGCTGTGAAGGGGTGGGGCAAGGCTGTCTCAGCAGCTTGTTGAGAGGCTGAGGCTGCCATCAATCAAGGCAGCTGGGTGATCCAGACTTGGGAAGTCAGGATGACGCGCTGCCTCAACTGATTGCAGTGATGTCAGAGGAGAGCAGACTTCAGATGGCTCTCCGCTGAAAACGGGTCACAGGAGTGCAAAACGAATTGCACTCCTGTGACCCATAGGAGAAGCCCAGCCTAAAAAGCTCAGGCTGGACTTCTCCTTTAAAATTTACCCCCTTCCTGACCAGAGCACTTTTTGCGATTCGGCACTGCGTCGCTTTAACTGACAATTGCACGGTTGTGCGACATTGTACAAAAACAAAATTTACGTTTTTTTCCCCCACAAATAGAGCTTTCTTTTAGTGGTATTTGATCACCTCTGCGGTTTTTATTTTTTGCGCTATAAACAAAAAAATAGCGTCAATTTTGAAAAAAACTCATTATTTTTTACTTTTTGCTATAATAAATATCCCCCAAAAATATATATAAAAAACTTTTTTTCCTCAGTTTAGGCCGATATGTATTCTTCTACATATTTTTTTACTAGTAATGGCGGCGATCGTTGATTTTTATTGTGACTGCAACATTACGGTGGACACATTGGACAATTTTGACACATTTTTGGGACTGTGGCATTAATACAGTGATCAATGCTAAAAAATTCCATTGATTACTTTTAAATTTCACTGGCAGTAAAGGGGTTAACCACTAGGTGGCGCTTGTAGGGGTTAAGTGTGTCCTAGAGAGTGATTCTAACTGTGGGGGTAGGGGCTGTGTGTGACATGTCACTGATCACTGCTCCCGATTACAGGGATCGCTGATCAGTGGCAGTGTCATTAGGCAGAATGGGAACATGATCGTTTACATTAGCAACTCCCCGTTATTCCTCACCATGAGACGATCGCGGGTATACCCGTGGACATCGAGTCCGCAGGAGCTCCCATCGGGCGTGCACCCACAAGCCACTTCTTAAAGGGCAACGTACAGGTACGTTAATCTCCCTGTACGCGCCCTTCTGCCGCAGTATATCTGCGTGAGGTGATCGGGAAGCGGTTAATGAGTATAGAGCTGCATTCATTTGTGTCTTTTAAATCTACTTGGATTTCAGGTAAATTTTCTGCAGACATGTCAAATTGGTGTTTTCTGAGCTCCATGCGGCCCTCTCACCTCTCAGTTTAATGCTGAACTCTATGCATATATAAAATACATAACTTAATGAAGCGTTGTGTTCATTAAAAGATCATTAACCACCTAAACTCCGGAAGGTTTGATCCCCTTCATGACCAGGCCATTTTTTGCTATTTAGTACTGACACTAATACAGCGATCAGTGACTATACTATACAATGTCACTGGACTAATGTCCAGAGGAGGCGCGTCCATTAAGGGTGCATGGGCACCGCCTCCCCTTTTCAACCACCGCCGCCATCCCCCTATTCATGTGTCTGGCTCCTTTCAAGACACGGGCACATAAATTACAGGGGCAGGGTTTTTTTTAAGCACCTAATTAGACCCAGAGGCTCTAATAGGCTTCAAAATAGGGTGGGCTCCGGACGCAGAGCATTGCGCTAAGAGCCCACCCAGGTGTGTTAGAATAGAATGAACATTCGTTATTCTAACACTGAATTGTCTCTCCACCAATCAGGAAGCACGGGTGTGAGATGCGTTTCCTGATTGGCCGAAAGGAGAAGCGTTCTGATTGGCCACCGAGGAGGAGGGAGGAGATTGAAGCTGCCGAGCAGGAGAAGGAGATGCCTGTTTCTGATGCATGGAGGAGAGCCGGGGGAAGCCACCTGTGGTTGAGGTAAGTGCACTGACTGACTGGCCGACCTGACCCGACCACCAGCTGCCACAGCTTAGGACACTGGTTTGGAAGGGGTTAAAATCTTGGGTAATCAAGGGGTTAAATGTGTGCCTAACAAGTGTTAAGTTGTGTAATGTGTGCTGCTTTTTATTAAGATCTTTGTTTCTTATGCCTGCTTATCCTTCTCACTGTACAGAGCCCTGTGTTAATTGTCAAACTTTCACTGTGTACAATAACAATGGGTTTTGGTGCGTGAAGGGGAACGCGCCTGCATGTGCCCTAAACCTGGAAACAGACGTGTTCCAAACATTGCGGGTGGATGGTCCGAAATTGGTTAAAGCCCAACTCTAGGAAAATGAAAAATGAAAAAAATCACCCTTGCTGTGGAATCCCCCTACATTGCAAGGGTTAAATGCTTGTTATGTCTAGGAATTTCTGTACAAGCAAATTTACTTACCTTAAACCCCTGTGACAAAAGAATGAGCTCATCATTCTGCTGCTTCTCTTTTACTGCCCAGTCACAGTCTGTGGGAGGGACAAGACTGATAAGTGTTAGGCCTTTTTCGTATGGGCGTGCAATGGATTCTACTTGCTCAGCGGGGGATTGCTGTGCTGATCCCCGTGGAGCAGGCGGATGACAGGTCCTGTCTGCTCCGCTGTGCAGAGCAGACACGAACACAGCCAGCTCTCCTCTATGGGGAAATCAGATGGAAACAGATCGCCTGTTTGTTTTCATCCAATTCTATACAATCCGCTAGACGAATGGAAAACAAGACCACCATTCGCCTGGATTTTGCAGACAGTTTCGGACTGGATAGTGGTGGATGTCAGCGGACATGTGTCTACTGACATCCACCGCACCATAGGGGAGAATGCAAGGTCCGATTAGGTCCCCCTAAAAAACTGACAGGCGGACCTGATCAGACTGCCTGTGTGAAAGGGCCCTTACCCTTACTTAACTGCAAGGTTTCCTGCCCTGCCTGATAGGGTTGTGTTGTGTGCCAGAGCTGTGTAAATCTCAGTAGACGTGTCTGCTGACATCCACCGTTCTATAGGAGAGACTGCAAGCTCTGATCAGGTCTGTCTGAAAAACTGACAGGCGGACCTGATTGGACCACCCATGTGAAAGGGCCCTTACTTAACTACAAGGTTTCCCGCTCTGTCAGATATGGCTGTGTTGTGTGGCAGAGCTGTGTAAATCTCAGGAATGGATGGACAGAAATGCAAATCCTTTGGCAAATAAAATATCCCCCTTAAAAGTATTTCAACTGTGAATTCATAAAATGTTTTTGAGAGCTTTTTAGTTTTAGTGACATGCAATGCACCATGCCTGTATTTTTCCACACAGTATGGTACTTCATTTCACACCAAACAATTGTTTTCTATGTGCCCTTGCGATGACTGGTGTTTATCCAGTGTGAAAAAAATATTGTAAATGGGCCCTTAGGAGTTAGATTTAGGAGCACTTTACCATTCCATTTTAGGGTTAGGTTAAAGTGGTAATAAAGCCTAAACAGTTTTTACCTTAATGCATTCCCTGCATTAAGGTAAAATATGTTTAGGTGTCAGCATCCCCCCTAACCCTCCCTATTACTTACCTGAGCCCTCATTTGATCCAGCGCCGTGCAGGTCTGCAGCTATTCTCTCCCATCACTTCCGGGTCTCGCTGGGGCACCAGGAGCCATTGGCTTCCAATGCTGTCAATCAAAACCAGTGACAAGAGAGCGGGGGGCGGGGCCGAGTCTCGCTGTCTGTGTCAATGAACGCAGCAGCAGTGCTTGGGTGCTAGCACACACGAGTGCCCCCATGGGAAGTGGGGAGAGGGGATTGGCCAGGAGCAGTGGACCCTAAAAGAGGAGGTTCACAGCCCCTCTGTGCAAGTCCATTGCACAGAGCAGGTAAGTATAGACATGTATGTTATTTTTTTTATTTTATTTTTTTCAATTTACCTTTACAATCACTTTAGGTGCTCACACTCAGGTTACGTCAAGGTAACTTGTTTTGTCCAAAGCAACTACACCACTTTTAAAATGCTAAAAACATATTTTGTACAAATAATGTATAAATAACAGATTATGGTGTATGTTGTATTCGGTGTGAATTTTGTGAAACTTCTGTTTGTTTTTAATACCAAAACAGCTGGGAAGCAGTATAAAATCTGCATGAACAGGATGAAATAATTTTCAAATACGATAAACCCATATTTTATACACAATAGAAAACAGAAAATGTATGAAATGTTTAAACTGAGAAAATTTACCATTTTAAGAAAAAATAAGGTATTTTGAAATTAATGGCAGCAACCTGTCTCAAAAAAGTTGGGAAAGGGCAACAAAAAGCTGTAAAAGTAAGTGGTACTAACAAGGAAGATCTGGAAGAACATTTTGAAACTAATTAGGTTAATTAGCAACAGATCAGCAAGATAACTGCGTATAAAAAGAGCATCTCAACTTATTTTTGAAACATGTTGCTGCCATCAATTTCAAAATTATTTTTTCCCCCTAAAATAGTACATTTTGTCAGTTTAAACATTTAATGTTTTCTGTTTGCCATTGTGAATACTGCAAAATATGAGATTTGCACATCATTGCATTTGATTTTTCTGGAGATTTTACACAGCGTCTCCCAACTTTTTTGGAATTGAGATTGTAGAATGGGAAAGCCTCTGGAATGGAGTGGACTTAAAGTGAAACTTCAACCAAAACTTAAAAAAACAACAACTATTTTACAGATTATAGGAGGGGGTATACAGAAGTAAAACTTGAAAGAGTTTGCAATCCTTCCCAAGTCTTTAGAAAGGTTCCAGTCTAAAATTCTACTTCTTAGCGATTACATTGAAAACGTTTTGCCTCTTTCCTGATCTATTCTGTTATTGTAAATGTTGACACTTTGAAGCATATTTAGAAAACATTCATCAATGAAGGTTTTATGGAATGTTTGCCAGTTGAAAATTCACCATCTCTTAATCAATTTTCCATACTTATAATACAGAAAATGGGCTCTTGGTAAATGTGACAGCCTAAAAATGTCTGGCAAATGTATATAGTACAGCATTGGTTCTCAACCCCATCCCCAAGTACCCCCAACAGGCCATGTTTTGGGAATTTCTGTTAGATAAAATAGCTGTCCAACATACCAAGCCACCGACTCTGATTTAACCTCCCTGGCGGTATAATTAGTTCTGGGCCACGTTGCGTGCACCCATTCCAACAGATAGAGACGGCCGGCGGAGATTACATGCATATGTTTTTACCACTTGCCGCCCGCCCTATTACAAATAGACGGCGGCAAAGTGGTTTTGTTATCCTGACATCACGTCATATAACGTCCTGTAGGATACAATGCAATTGCGCGCCCCCGGGGGCGCGCACCACGGCGATCGGGGATGACGCTTGTCCCTCGGACACAGCGCTTCCCCGATCAGGGTAAACAGCCAATGAAATTGGCTGTTTACCATGTGATCAGCTGTATCCAATAACAGCCGGTCACATGTCAAAACAAATCGGGCTCGCGTGCAATGCGCGCCGCCGGGAGCGAGCAGCACGCCGATCGGAGATGGTATATGTCCCTTGGACATATCCCCATCCCGATCCGGGTAAACAGCTAATGAAATGGCTGTTTACCCACGTGATCGGCTGTGTCCAATCACAGCCGGTCACAAGTATAAACACTGCAGCGGTATCCAGGGATCTCTCCTTCTCTCTCCTCACACCGATCGTGAGGAGAGAGAAGGAGAGATCTGATCTGTGAGTTTAACACTTTATTGCTTTATATTTACTGTGCTCAACACAAATCCCCCCTTGCCAATAAAGAGAACCCATCACAGCCCATCAGGACCCGTCACAGCCCACCTGTCACAGCCCATCAGGACCTGTCACAGCCCACCTGTCACAGCCCACCTGTCGCAGCACATCAGAACCTGTCGCAGCACATCAGAACCTGTCGCAGCCCATCAGAACCTGTCGCAGGCCAGCAGGACCTGTCGCAGGCCAGCAGGACCTGTCGCAGGCCAGCAGGACCTGTCGCAGGCCAGCAGGACCTGTCTCAGCCCAGCAGGACCTGTCACAGCCCGCCATCAGCACCCCCATCGGTACCGCCATCAGCACAGCCACCGCCATCAGCACCACCACCGTTACCGCCATCAGCACATCCACCGCCATCAGCACAGCCACCGCCATCAGCACAGCCACCGCCATCAGCACAGCCACCGCCATTAGCACTGGCATCAGTATCATCTGAATCTGACAGCCCATCTGTCACAAAGCCCGCCATCGGTACCACCATCAGTACCATCTGGATCTGACAGCCCATCTGTCATACAGGCCACCATCAGTACCACTAACAGTACCGCTATCAGTGCCGCTATTAGTACCGCCATCAGAACCATCTGGATCTGACAGCCCATCTGTCACACAGGCCCGACATCACTACCGCTTCACAGTCCCGCTATAAAGTACCATCACACAGGCCATCAGTAACCTGTCAGTACCATCACACAGGCCCGCCATCAGTGAGCTGTCAGTACCACCACAAGTTTTGTCACAGAAGCCCGTCAAAAGTACCACCATGTCCCAAAGAGTTTACACAGCTGAGGAGGCATATAACATCCTCACCATGTCGGATGATGAGAGCAGCGGGGAGCTCTCATTATCCAATTCTGGTTCGGAATACGAACCAGTGGAGGGTAGTGGATCAGAGTCCGAGTCAGCGGAAGAAACCGCCCCTCCTACAAGAGTAAGGCAATCAGGACCAAGATCAGAACACCTGCCTACCACCAGCAGCGCCAGACCCCAAGAAGAGGAACCCAGTACAAGTACTGGAATTGCACATCGAGCCCAAAGAATCCAGGCCCAGTCCTACCTTCCCGATGCCCTGGCAAACCCCTTATGGTTGCCTGCCAACTCAGAATCTGCTACAATCCCCCCTTTCACTGCACAGCCAGGTGTGCAACCCAAGACTTCAAATTTTGCACATTTGGACTATTTCTATTTGTTTTTCCCCGAAGATTTGTTGCAGTACATGGTTGACCAAACAAATCTCTATGCAGAGCAATTTATTGCTGCCAACCCCAGTACATCCTACGCCCGTATGTTCCAATGGCGACGTCTAACACTAGACGAATTAAAATTGTTTTTGGGCCTTACTTTTAATATGGGGCTTACAAAGAAAAATGAACTGCATGCCTACTGGTCCACCCACCCCATCCACCACATGCCCATATATTCTTCTGTTATGTCCAGGTCACGGTACGATATGATTATGCGCTTCCTACATTTCAATGACAATTCGCAGTGCTCTCCCCAAGATCATCCCAACCACGACAAATTATATAAGATTCGCCCCCTAATAAATTCTTTTACCAAACGATTTTCTGAAGTCTTTATCCCCGACCAAAATATTTGTGTAGACGAATCCCTTATCCACTTTACTGGCCGGCTACATATGAAGCAGTATATCCCAAGTAAGAGAGCCAGGTACGGTGTGAAATTGAATAAATTATGTGACCGAGCCACTGGATACGTGTACACATTTCGTATTTATGAGGGAAAAGACTCCCAGCTCCAGCCCTGTGAGTGCCCCACATATATAGGAACCAGTGATAAAATTGTGTGGGACCTTGCATACCCCCTGTTCAAAAAAGGTTACCATTTATATGTAGATAATTACTACAGCAGCTTGCCCCTTTTCCGTCACCTGTATCATGAAAAAACCCTGGCCTGCGGTACCTTCCGAAAAAATAGGAAGGGCTTCCCACAGAATTTATTATCAAAACGGCTACAAAAGGGGGAAGCCGCATTCATGAGGAATGAGGAGGTGTTGGCCATGAAGTGGCGGGACAAGAAGGATGTTCATATGATGAGTACCATTCACAATGACACCTTGGTGGAGATTCAGAGAAGACGTGGCCCCATAGTAAAGCCTGAATGTGTCAATGACTACAATCTTTATATGGGGGGGGGGGGTGGATTTAAATGATCAGATGCTGCAACCGTATTTATCAACCCGCAAGTCCAGATATTGGTATAAAAAAGTCGCATTTCATCTGTTTCATATGGCCATGTTCAATTCATTTGTCTGCTATCAAAAGTCACCCCAAAACCAACCCATCAGCTACCTCAAATATATTGAAAACATTATCACTGCCCTTATTTACCAGCAAGGACCCACCCCAGGAAGCATTCGCTCTGACTGTGTGAGTCGACTACATGAACAACATTTTCCCTATAGCATTCCCCCCACAGAATCTGGAAGAAGACGCCAAAAGAGATGTCGTGTATGCTCAAATAGAGGAGTTAGAAGAGATACAATTTATTATTGTCCTGATTGTCCCTCCCAACCTGGCCTGTGTATCGGTGATTGTTTCAAAAAGTATCACACATCCATCCGATATTAGTTCCCCTTATTAGTAACAGACTGCCATTTCCCCATTTCAATTACCTCTGTGCATCATTTTCCTGCCACCATGTTTCTACCTTCCATGTTAACTGACCCTGGCCTGTTTACCGACAATGTCTTTGCCTGTCGTTTTGAAACCACATTTCTGGACTTCCACGTGCACCAACCTCAGCCTGTTTACCAACGATGCCTTTGCCTGCTGTTTTAACCATGTTTCTGACTGCCACATGCACCAACCTCAGCCTGTTTACCGACGATGCCTTTGACTGACGTTTTAACCATGCTTCTGACTGCCACGTACACCGACCTCGGCCTGTTTACTGACCATGCCTTTGCCTGAAGTTTTAACCACGTTTCTGATTTCCATGTGCACCGACCTCGGCCTGTTAAATCGACCATGTTTTTGCCTGCCACTTGGACTGATCTTTTGCCCTTCTACTTCAGTATGCAGGGGTCTCACATATGTGAGGGGCTTCAGAATAGCGTTCTGAGTAGAGAAAATCCGTTTTTGGTTTTCTGTGCTCCTAGAACAGGGTCTGGTTGCCCGGAGGCTTCAAAGAGATTTGGGTGGGAGAAGCCTCTACCCCTGTCCCCCTGGCCCTAAGCTTGATGGCCCTTCCTGCTGCCTGGACCAATACTTTGGCTGTGCTGACCATATTGCTGCCTGTAATGACCCAGGACTTTATGGACTGTGTTTCTTTCTGCTGCCTGGACCAATAATTTGGCTGTGTTGACCATATCTCGGCCTGCTGCCTCTACTAACAATAGACAGTATTTCTGCCTGGACATCTCTGCCTGCTACCTGGACCAATGCTTTGGCTGTGCTGACAGTATCCCTGCCTGAACTAACTATGGACAGTATTCCTGCCTGCTGCCTGGATGATTGCTTTTGCTGTCGCTGACCACATCCCTGCCTGGTGCCTGGACCGATGCTCTCTTCTGTGGACCACTACACTACTAAAACCACAGGTAATCTTTTGTTATTTGGTATGTACAGGTTATGTGTTAGAAATATGAAGAGCCTTCAAAAATTTGATTGGTAGTCAGGAAATTATATGTGTAATTTATGCTCCTAGGACGACTGGAGGTGCTATTTGGATGTTAGGCCTCTGTATGTGGCCAGGCTGTGTAAAAGTCTCACACATGTGGTATCGCCATACTAGGAGGAGTAGCAGAATGTATTTTGGGGTGTCATTTTTGCTATGTACATGCTATGTGTTGGAAATATCTTATAAATGGACAACTTTGTGTAAAAAAAATGCATTTTCATTTTTTCCCACGTTTTCTGAAAACTTCTGGAAAAAAATGAACCGTTAAAAAGACTCATTATGCCTCATAGATTATACGTTGGGGTGTTTGCTTTCCAAAATGGGGTCATTTTGTGGGCGTTTCCATTGTCCTGGTGCTCCAGGGCCTTCAAAACTGAGCTAGGTCATCATGAAATTATATGTGTAATTTTGCTCCTAGAATGCCTGGAGGTGCTACTTGGATGTTAGGCCTCTGTATATGGCCAGGCTGTGTAAAAGTCTCACACATGTGGTATCGCCATACTCAGGAGGAGTAGCAGAATGTATTTTAGGGTGTCATTTTTGCTATGTACATGCTATGTGTTGGAAATATCTTATAAATGGACAACTTTGTGTAAAAAAAAATGCATTTTCATTTTTTTCCCACGTTTTCTGAAAACTTCTGGAAAAAAATGAACCGTTAAAAATACTCATTATGCCTCATAGATTATACGTTGGGGTGTTTGCTTTCCAAAATGGGGTCATTTTGTGGGCGTTTCCATTGTCCTGGTGCTCCAGGGCCTTCAAAACTGAAATAGGTCATCATGAAATTATATGTGTAATTTTGCTCCTAGAATGCCTGGAGGTGCTACTTGGATGTTAGGCCTCTGTATGTGGCCAGGCTGTGTAAAAGTCTCACACATGTGGTATCGCCATACTCAGGAGGAGTAGCAGAATGTATTTTGGGGTGTCATTTTTGCTATGTACATGCTATGTGTTGGAAATATCTTATAAATGGACAACTTTGTGTAAAAAAATGCATTTTCATTTTTTTCCCATGTTTTCTGAAAACTTCTGGAAAAAAATGAACCGTTAAAAAGACTCATTATGCCTCATAGATTATACGTTGGGGTGTTTGCTTTCCAAAATGGGGTCATTTTGTGGGCGTTTCCATTGTCCTGGTGCTCCAGGGCCTTCAAAACTGAGCTAGGTCATCATGAAATTATATGTGTAATTTTACTCCTAGAATGCCTGGAGGTGCTACTTGGATATTAGGCCTCTGTATGTGGCCAGGCTGTGTAAAAGTCTCATACATGTGGTATCGCCATACTCAGGAGGAGTAGCAGATTGTATTTTTGGCTGTTGTTGCAAGTATGCGCATGCTGTGTTCAAGAAATAACCCGTTAATACAATAAGTTTGTGTAAAAAAAAAAAGTCTTAATTTTGCAAAGAATTGTGGGAAAAATGACAACTTCAAAAAACTCACCATGCCTCTTACTAAATACCTTGGACTGTCTACTTTCCAAAAAGGGGTCATTTGGGGGGTATTTGTACTTTCCTTGATTGTTAGTGTCTCAAGAAATGAGATAGGCCTTCAGTACATCAGGTGTGATCAGATGTGATCAATTTTCAGTGATTTGCACCCTAAATTGTAGACTCTATAACTTTCACACAGACAAAATAATATCCACTAATTTGGGTTATTTTTAACAAAGATATATAGCAGTATAAATTTTGACCCAAATTTATGAATAAAAATTACTTATTTGCTAAATTTTACAATAGAAACGAAAAAAAAGTGTTTTTTTTTCAAAAATTTCGCTCTTTTTCCGCTTATATCGCAAAAAATAAAAAACTCAGCGGTGATTAAATAGTACCAAAAGAAAGCTATAATTGTAAGAAAAAAATGATACAAATTTTGTTTGGATACAGTGTAGCTTGAAAGAGTAATTGTCATTCAAAGTGTGAGAGTACTGAAAGCTGAAAATTGGTCTGGGCGGGAAGGTGTTTAAGTGCCCTGTATTGAAGTGGTTAACATTAAATGTGAGTAGTTTTTAATCTAAATAAACGAAGGATTTTGTTTAAAAACGTATTACACTATGGATGTGTCTTTCCTCATGCATAACCTTTAATGGAGATTACACGAACGGAACAGTGAAACTTTCCCCAGTGCACCAGCAGCAGCCAGACAGCGACACAGTGGCTTACATTGTGAAGGTCCATCTAGCCCCACAAGGGGCGTAAGTTCTGGTGAGAGCATTTACATACTATAACACTGAGTGGTGCACCGGGGATGAACGTTTCCCATTGAAGACCCGCACTGTTTGCACTAGTATTTTGCGGTGGCAATATCATCAGCCAAAACATCAATATTGGATACATGTAGTGAATACACATGCGTCCTTATGCGATTATTGGTTGGACTTAGATTTGACCTTTAGCCTTTTTTGCACTTTCCTTGCACCTATTTGCACGGTTCACTTTTATTTTGAATGAGGACACTGAAGGATATTTTTAGTGTTTTTGTGCTGTCCAAAAGAACTTCTGTCATTTTTATATAAGAACACAATATCTGTTATGGTCCATGTGAATATTTACCATATGAATTATTTGGGGTTTTACTCATTGTAAGATGACACTTATATGATGGTTTAATATTGATTGCACTTTTTATTTATTTATTTCTAATATAACCAGGAAGCATTTGCACTTTAATCCAAATAGCACTTTTCATATCACCAATTTTGACGATAGGTCATTTTGAGCACAATTATTTGGGTTTAGCGCCATAACCTTTCTAGTTCTGGTTTTAGGTGCTGAAAGCGGTACAATTATTTTGCATGGAAATTTGGCGTTTTATATTGTAGTCCTGTAATTCTTAGGAATAACTCTCTTAAATCTGTTCAAACCAGAGTCTAGCAGACATCCCGGGTATGATAAAGTTTATAATATAATAAATAATAATAAAAATTATTCAATAATGTAATCAAATCCAAAAACACTGAAATTTGCTAATTTGCAGAACTGTCGCTGTCATTAGATTTAGTGTTTGATGACGAATTTCCTCACAAATCGCTATCGCTCAATTCTGCAAGTGATTCTAATTTATTATTGCTGTTTTCTAGTTGTTCTAAAATCACTTTTGACATAAAGGGACACTTTTTGGTTGCTATGGACAATCTGCAAATTCCAGGCAGAAAAAAACAGTATTTATAATATAAAAGTGCATGCAGGGCACTGCACAGACCACTAGGGACAAAGGGGGTGTGTATTTTTTTATACAGTACTGTAATCTGTAACATTACAGTACTGTGTGTGTTTTGTGCGTTTTTACTTTTTTGAATTTGGCGCCGATCTCCGCTCCTCTGCGCCGCAATGTCGCAGGGAACAGAGCTCGGCGGCACTCGGGCACTGTGTGAATCGAGCGGAGGACAGCTCGATCACACAGCGCGGAGGACATCGCTGGATCCAGGGGACAAGGTAAGTAACTTCTTCCTGTGTCCTCCCTGTATCCAGTGATGCGTTCCCGAGCCTGGCTCGGGGTTAACGCTCGTGGTACTGAAATCCCAGCCCAAGCCAGACTCGGGATTACCGCTAGGAAGGTTAAAGCACCCGTGCTAGATAAAGAAAAACCTGCAAACAGCACCTGTTGGGGGTACTTGAGGACAGGGTTGAGAACCACTGTAGTGCAGCATACTGCTTGAATACCATTACCTGTAGTGTGCCGAGTGCTCCAGTGTTTTCTGTTAAACATTGCTAACTAGTGAATGCACAAAACTGTTTAAAAAAAAACAAAGTTTGTTTATTGCAGATCATAAAAAATGTATATACAACATTAAAGTGAAAAAGATCACATTGGTTATTTAAAAATTAGCAATTAACCATAACACTGCATAATGGCTTTTTTTTTTAAGAAGGGATACCTTTTTCAATTAAAGTCTAATTGAACTTGCTGTTTAATCAGCCAAATACCTTCCAAGTGCATAAAAACACAAGATGTGCAAAATCGTAGTCTATTTCTTTAGAAAACAGCCATATAATGAACAGAAAAGCCTGTCCTCTGCCAGAATGCTAAAAAAAAAGGATTCTTGCTCCTTGTGTGGAAGCAGTAGTCTTTCTGCAAAGGTCCCACCCATACCCTGCCGAGTCAGAGCTAGAGTTTTTCCAATCAGTAGAGAGCATGAGCTCTGCTGATTGCTATTGGTCTGACTCAGCTGGGGGGATTGCTTTCATACAGAGAAAATGGTCCTTTTCTGAAGCAATCTGCCAGGGACAGGCTGTTCTATTCAGGTTGTGTCTGCTTTCACAAGGAAACTAAATGTTAGACTTCACACGTCTTTGTTTTGATACACCTGGAATGTATTTAGCTTGTTTGAACTGCAAGTTCATTTGGGCATTAACACATTGCAATGAACACTTTTTTGAATATTTCATGATAATATCCATTTAATAATATGTATTCAACCAATAACAGGTGTCAAAGCCTTCCAGGCACTTGAAATTGCAAGGAAAAAGTGGCACTGTATTAAAATGCTAAATACTAAACTAACAGAGATGTAAAATATCAAACATTCAGTTCTACCGAAAAGTCCTGAAAATGGCCAGCAAACTAATTTGCTGTGTTTGCAACCTATACACAGAAGATATTTAAATGGTGGTCTCCCCTTACCAAGGTAGCCCAACACACCAAGCATAAAGTCTACTTTCTGTGTGTGTGTGTATATATATATATATATATATATATATATATTGTACTGTATACTAAACCCTGTGAAAAGCCTTCCCAGAAAAGTTGAAGCTGTTATAGCTGCAAAGGGTGTGCCAACTCAATATTGAAACTATGGACTGGGATACCATTAAAATTCATGTGCGTTTAAAGGCAGGCATTCCAATACTTTTGACAATATAGCGTGTGTGTGTGTATATATATATATATATATATATATATATATATATATATATATATATATATATATATATATATATATATATATACACATACACACACACACACACACACACACACACACACACACACACACACACACACACACACAAACACAGTATATCAACTGTTATTGTCAGTTAAAATGTGAAATGTGCCTTGCCTTCATAGAAATGTTTACTATGAAACTTCACAATCCCTCTTTTAGGATATCCTAAAGCATATTTTAACAGTTCATGGTAAAATAGTTTTATCACTAGTTTCCTCCAGAATCATAACAGAATCATAACTCAACTATGATCCAAAAAAACACAAATTCAACCCCCTTATGCATCAATATATTTTACAGTAACCAAAAACATGGGTCTTATGTGGTTTTATGGCTCTATCCATAGGAGAGCCATACCCAAAGACATTTAGTCTAGTAACTGAACCAAGGGGGTTAGAAGTGATTCCTATGTATAATTTAGTTTTTCTGCTATCCAATTTGTTGGTCTGTATATTCAGTTCAGATTTTTAAGATTTTTTCCCCCAAATACTTGGATGAAGTAAGAAAACCATAGGAAAGTCAGAATTTTTTCTATGATTTTTCAAAAATGAAATGTATATTTGTTCACACTGGTGTAAGTCTCTTTTTACCCTTTAATGTGGACCGTGATGAATAAATAGGAGAGCAAAGGAAGACCTTTACTAGTTTGCTGAGCAAAAGTAGCAACTTGCCTACTCCCATTTTAATGCATGTAAGTTCTGCCACCTTCTGATGCCGTGTACATATGATCGAAATTCTCGTCGGAAAAAGCTCTGATGGTTTTCCCAACGGAATTCCGACAGAATTTGGCTCAAGCTGTCTTGTCTACACACGGTCACACCAAATTCCGATCATTTATAACGCGGTGACGTACAACATGTATGACGTGACTAGAAAAAGGAAGTTCAATAACCAGTAGCCAATATCTTCCGTCTCATAGTTAAATCTGAGCATGTGTGATTTTTGGCATATCGGAATTGCATACACATGATCGGAATTACCGATAGAAAGTTTTTCCGTCGGGAAAATTGAGAACATGCTATAAATTTTTGGCGGGAATTCAGAACAGCTAAATTCTGATGGAGAATACACATGGTTGCATTTTCCGATGAAAAGCTCTCATCATTCCGATCATGTGTAAGCGGCATGAGGCATCCGTGCTTGGTAAGAACTTGAGGGGAGCCCAATGCTGGTGTGCCAAGTGGTTATTTAAAGAAAGGACCTTACAGATGTTGAAAATTTTTGGATTTAAAGCAGATAAACCTAATATCTATAATGTCATGAAAGCTTTAAAATGGAAGTAAACCCTTCCAAACAACTTTGACCTACAGGTAAGCCTAGATTAAGGCTTACCTGTAGGTCCAAGTAATATCTCCTAAACCTATATGGTTTAGGAGATATTTGCCCGAAAATGGGCACCGCTGTCTACGGCGCATGCGCCGTAGACAGCGGCGCGCATGCGCACTAAATGCGGCAAGTCCAAGAATGGATTTGCCAAATTTGTCGACTCCCGCGCGCATGCGCGGGAGTGACGTCATCGCGGCCTCGCCGTATGACAGCGGCGGAGCTGCGAGGCGCGACTCCCGTGCGCATGCGCGGGAGTGACGTCATCGCGGCTTCGCCGCTGTCATTGGTCGGAGCTGCGAGACGCCACCAGCAAGATGGACGCGGCGGACTACAGGGATCAGCGGCGACTTCGCTGGCTCCTGTGTCAGGTAAGTGACACATAATGAGCTACTATGCGATGCATAGTAGTCCATTATGCTTTACCTTTGCAGGGAAAAAAAGAGGAAGTAAACCCATCAGGGTTTACTTCCTCTTTAATATGTTATGTAATGTCAAAAATAATTTTCAATCTTTTATTCATGCACTTCCTGTTATAGGATGAAAACTGCTCCTGGATTGTCACCCATGCATTGCCACACCAACACACATTGTGCAGACTTGGTTTTCCGATTTCACTATCAGGAAACCAGTCCAGAGCAATGATGTGAAACTGAACTGACTGCATGTACACAGGAATTAACTGAAGGATGTCAGAAGTGCTGAGGTGCAAACAAAGATATAAAAAGGTGAAAAAAGGTATTTTCGGAAATCTAAAACCATGATGTAATTATAAATTAGACACACTGCTTTATCAAACTAAATGATGTCCGGTTGGGATTTAGATCTTCTTAAATGTTATCATTGCAAATTGGTCCAATCCTGTTTAAATCTCAACCTTTGCAGGTCAGTTTGGTCATCTCTGTTAGCTAGTATATGGGAAATGCAACTTTCTTATCCATTTTGGTTGGCATGTTTTCCAATCAGCTTCTGTCCTTTTCCTCTACTAAGTTGGGTTTCATTTGCAGAAGAATAATTATACAGCATGCTCAGGCATTAAATTGTAAGCACCGTGTGAAGGTATCCAGCCATAGTTCAACATAATAAGCAGTCATTTGTCAAATATAGTTTATCGTAGTACAAAATTGTAATTAGTAAGGACAACACTTGCTGTTTCCAGACAGTAACATGTATTAGCAATACTGAACCATAAACCTTGTCCGGTCAGTGACCAGCACTGATAGAGGTAATGGCTTTAAACATACACCAATATTAAATTAAAAGTCTTTTTTGGCACTGTTTTAAGTTGGTGTAAAATCTTCATTGACTCCAGGAACGTACGCATTCCACTGCAATGAATAACTGAATGGTCACTTCATGATTTTTCAGTTGCGAGCCTTGTTTGATTTGTCCATTGAAGGGAGCCGTAACGCGGTAAAAACATTTTGCAAGGGCAGTGACCCTTATATAGATTAAGATGCCATTTCTGTGACCTTGTGTAAATCTGAACACTGTAGACAGTTGACTGTGTAATACTGCACACAACTGCAAGCTACTTCATTCATTGACATACCATGTCAGTTTTTTGCCTGTCATGCCAATATATAAAATGACTTGACATAGGGTAGCAATGTCCCTTTAGTAAACTTTGTACAGTACCTGAAGTGTGAAAACCTTTCTGCTGTGTAAGAAGATCGTTGGATAACAAAACATAGGACCAGGATACAACAAAAATAAAAGACTGGTCTCCGATTGTCTCTATACATTGCAGTATAATTAGGGCATGATGGCCCTCAGAACCTTGCCAGAATAGGTGAACCGAGAGGAAAGTTAGTGTCCCATCGAAGTTATTCCAACAGTATTAGAATTCAGCTTCATCGCAATGAATTGACTGAAGAAGACATTGCAGGACAGTTGAAGAAATCCTGGCTGACCAAACGTGGATAACCCTCCATAACTCTCACCTGTACTGGGTCAAACTTCCAGTAGTATCTGCCCCGTAAAAAGTAGGCAAAACCTGGAACACAAAAAAAGTCATAAGTATTAGGAGAACATTTTTTTTTCTAACTATTATTAATGTTGGGCAACCAATTCCACCAGTTTATACCTAACATCTTATTTGCAATCTTACCATGTTCATCCTGGAATGCGGCACTTATTCCTGGAGGTACTCCTCTCCAATCACTCATACTGCGTGAGTGCCAACTTTCCACACGACGGGTGTCAGTATTTATTCGCCAATACCCTGTTCCTCTGAATAGGTATGTTTTCTTGTTCTTGTCAGTACCCCATAAAAAGGCAGCATGAATGCTGGTTACAGACAATCCGAGGTCTGATATCTGAAAGGGGCCTGTGACCTGAAGCTTTGTATCAAAAATCCAAAATCGTGGTCCTATAATAAAAAAACTCAAATGTCATGGCAAATTACATTTTCAAATATGTGGTATCTGAATTGGTGAAAATACTATGGTCACAAGGAACGCAAGGATCCCTATGTTTGCATACAACTCAAGCTGCAACCCCATCCCCACCACTGAGGGGCCAGTGGGGGCCTGTGCACTGTGGGCGCACTGGCACCACCCCCCTATCCATGCGCCCAGCCCCTTTCAGGATGCCAGGCGCATGGATTCCTATGGCAGGAGCGGGAGGGGGTGGTACTTTTTGAAGCACCTGATTAGAGCCAGAGGCTCAAATAGGCTGCAAAATAGGGTGGGATCGGGGCGCAGAGAGTGCGTCCTGATCCTACCCAATTGTGTGACAATAACAAATACATTTTTGCTATTTTCACACTAACCTTCCTCCCCTCCAATCGGGAGGCAGGGCGACAGACTTGATTGCTAATTGACCAAAGAGGCAGGCCACCCTATTGGATGCCTGGCACTTAGGAGCGGAGAAGACATGCTGGAGAAGCTGCTGCGGTAAGTCCCCTCTGCCAGAGCCGCATGCAGGATAGATTTCGGTGCTGCCAGAGCAGCGCTTGTGTTGTGTGCTGCCAGAGCCGTGAGTGGGGGGGGGGGGGGGGGGGGTCGGTGGGCACAGGTGGCTGCATATGATGGGCACAAATGGCTGCATTTGACGGGCAAAAGTGGCTGCATATGATGGGCACAATTAGGAACAAAGTCCCTCATTAGAAACAAAGTCCCTCTGTACCTCTTTCTTCCTCATTTGTCTCTCATTTTGATGAGGAATCATATAAAGGAATAGTAGTGGTAATAAAGAACTTGTGAGACTAGCCAATCATTTTTATGTATTAATTCTCCTTGTAAGGGGGCGTGGCAAGGTGTGGGTCCTATGCCTACATACTTTTTCTAATAGGTGTCCCTCTTTCTCATGTCAGAAAGTTGGGGGTATGCACACTGTAATCGTGTATTTGGAGATTTTCTGAGGATCATTGCTAAAACACTAAAGTATCATGCAGATATCTGTAAGTAATATTAATCAACATGGATTCTCTCGTAACATGATACCTGCAGTAGCATAATACATGACCCGAATTATGGGAGTAGCAGTACCAAATAGACTATCCCTACTATGAATTAGTAATTCTCTGTTCCTTCTGCATCGTACCTAGTAGTCTTCTAGATCAGTGTTTTTCAACCTTTTTTCAGTCAAGGCACCCTTTAGAACTGTGCACAATCCTGGGGCACACCAGTCTTAGGGCTTGTTAATAGCAAGATGTGCGTCTGAGCACACACCTTTTTGCATGTTCACGCACGTCACATTTTTTTAATGTGCGCAAACATATATGCATTTGCAAAGGCATGGAGGTCTCATTAAGAAATAATGGCACTCACATGCAACTGCAAAAGGCGTGCAATTTACCTCACTGCACCTGGTGTGAAGAAGCCCTAAAATGTAGTCTGTGCGGCAAAGTTTAGTGATCCAAATTCCCCCTTCTAGCACAAATTCCCCACCAAATCCCAACTCCTAGCACAAATCCCCCTGCTCCTAAATCCCCACTCCTAGCACAAACTCTCCTCTAACTCCCCCAATCCCCTCTCCTAGTACAACCCCTTCGAATCCCTCCTACTAGCACAAACCTCCCAAATCCCCCCTCCTAGCACAGCCTCCCCAAATCCCCCCTCCTAACACAACCCGCCACCTCCTCCCGGGACATATCGTCCTGCTCCCAAATCCCCACTTTTAGCACAAACCTCCTGCTCCAACACCTCCACTGTCCCGTTTTCCAGCACAATCCCCACACAAAATCACCCCTCCTAGGACAAATGTGGGCTGTGCTCCTTCCTCACTCTGCCCCTCATCCACAATTTCTGCTGCCTGCACAAAAGCAGTGTGGGGAGGAGATATGGGCAGTAGTCAACCCCTTAACTCCCTTGCACTGTGACTCTGAACCCGCACAGCTCTCTCCTCCTCCTCCTCACTGCAGCTATGTGTACTTGTGTACTATGGCCGGTAAAACAGAATGCTGTAGCGCTGTCCGACCACAGAACTACTGAGGACTCTTTGCAGCAGGACTCTTTGCAGCACCCCAGTTGATAAACCCTGTTCTAAGTAGTATCTCTTATTTTTTCCTGGCTGCAGTTCACGTGAAGTTTTCTGGTGCACATATTATAGACAGTACACACTATCCAATTTCTAACTATTTTCCAAAGTATAATTCCCTTTTTGCGCCTTGTGCACCCTGTGTCTGCAATCTGCTTGTGCCCTGATCTTTTCTTTCACCTGGTGAAATATTGTGCCCTAGGGTTTGTTATTTCATTGGGCAGTGAAATAGTAGGAGTTAGATATGTCAGGAGCTGGCAGAAGCTAGAAAATCTGCTGTGCCTTAGGGTTAATATGACACGCCGAGGCTCCTGTGTGTAGACACAACCATGGGCTAAGAATGTGCGCAGATCCCAAGACCCGTCCTAACTTGTATCATCCCACCAATTTCCAATTTGCTGAATGCAAGATCAAAAGCCAGACTACATCTCCATTTATGGCTGTGTAATAGTTTCCTCATTCTCATAAACATAATGTGCCCTGAACTGTACACATTTAGAATTGTTACATTTCCAGTTTAATGATATATTGCCCTACAGTAATTTATTTATTTTTTTCTACATGAACATTATGTAACTATGTGAGTACTGAAGTAACGGACCCCTAAATGCTTTTTGTTACCTTCTGCTTAAACCTGGCTGCAACAATGACAACATTTTTGTCTTGGCAACTCAAATGCCGCGTGCACATTATCGGAATTCTGGCCAGAAAAAGACTGATGAGAGCTTTTCATCAGAAAATGCGACCGTGTGTATGCTCCATCGGAATTTAGCTGTCCGAATTTCCACCAGCCAAAAATTGATAGCATGTTCTCAATTTTCCTGACGGAAAAACTTTCTATCGGTAATTCCGATCGTGTGTATGCAATTCCGACACGCCAAAAATCAAGCATGCTCAGATTCAACTACGAGACAGAAGCTATTGGCTACTGGCTATTGAACTTCCTTTTTCTAGTCACGTCATACGTGTTGTACGTCACCACGTTATAAATGATCGGAATTTGATGTGACCGTGTGTAGGCAAGACAGCTTGAACTGAATTCTGCTGGAATTCCGTTGGGAAAACCATCAGAGCTTTTTCCGACGAGAATTCCGATCGTGTGTATGTGGCATAATTGTGGTTTCAAATGGACTGCTGCAAAAGAGACATGCTGCAAGTGCTCCTTTGAAGTATGTAACATCTTAGAGCAGCCTTTCTCAACCTTTTCAACACAGAGGAACCCTTGAAATAGTTCTCCGGTCTCGAGGAACCCCTGCTAAAAATTTGAAATCTACAACTCATGATACATTAGTGTGATGGTCAGTGGGAAGAATGGTCCTTATACTTGTGGTCATTGGGAAGAAATACCTCCTTACAGTTAGCTAAAAAGATCAATGGTGACAGTGGGGACTTATCTGAGAGGCAGAAATTTCCCATTGCTGAAGGAACCTCTAGCAACCTCTGGAGGAACCCTAGGGTTCCACAGAACCCTGGTTGAGAATCGCTGTCTTAGAGCCTTCTGCATTTCTACGTGAACCAAGACCCAGAGCCAAACAGAGCGTTATTTACCTAATTGCCCAACAGTAAGGTTATTTTGAGAAAATCAGTGCATTGTTTCTGTACTTGTAGTAGTTTTTTATTGATCCTTACCATAAATCAGGGGTTACCTGAATATTTCCCTAACATAGTAATAAGGTGCAGATGTTCCACATGGTCATTGGAATTACCAAGATGATATAATTGGTTACAGTTTAATGATCAATGGTAATGCTATTTTAGCAAACTGGTGGTCGCCATTAGAGACTGACAGGTAAGACTCTTTGAGTACCGGTGTATTCTGCTTACCATAAAAGAACCAGATGTTCCCAGCTGAGTCTTCCAAAGCAGCATCCACAGACTCAGGGATTCCTTTCCAGTGCCGGGAAGCCAAAGCTGGATAACCACTTTGCAGTTTACCTCCTCTGAGGCGCCATACATAGCCGGATTTGAAGAAAAACAGCTCCCCACGGATTGTGGATACAGCATCAAAATCTGTAGAACAGGCATCAGGCTGCACGAAACATAAGCCAAAAATGCTGTAAGTAATACACGGAGCTTAAGCTGTTATTTACTACAATTACATCCAAAAGATATCTATAGATATTTGTGATTCCAGAATGCATTATTTTCAAAATAGATTTTTTATTATATAATTATATCATATCATTTATTCTCATAAATACACAAATGATCATATGAATGTTGTGGGATTGGAAGCTCCTATTCCTTGTTTTTGGGGTACCTTTACAGCCCTTTTCATGTCATGATAATGATTTACATTCATTTCACAAATCGCCAATGAATATCACATTGCATTTTCTGATTATAAGTGTTAAAAGGCAAATCTGTGTGCTTGAGCCTTTATCAAAAAGATACATTGATTGTTAAAATGTATGCTTTATACCTCAGTTTTTCTAGTAATTTTAATCCAATCAAAGCACACAGGGTTTTTTTCTTTCTAAAACTGGAGAGCGCAAAATATGGTGCAACTCTGCATAAAAACGAATCAGCTTTCAGGTTTTAGTCTGGGCTCACACTAAGACCCCTTTCACAATGAGCCGCCCTGGGAATAGCGCCTCTAAAATAACAGTAAAGCGGCGCTAAAAATAGCGCCGCTTTACTGTTATTTTAGAGGCGCTATTCGGTCGCTAGCGGGCAATTTTAACCCCCCCACTAGCGCCGAAAAAGGGGTTAAATCCACCCAAAAAACGGCTCTGCAGCGGTGCTTTGGTGGCGCTGCCCCATTGTTTCTAATGGGCAAGAGTGGTGGAGGAGCGGTGTGTTCACCACTCCTCCACCGCTGCAAAGAAGCTGCTGGCAGGACTTTTTGTGACGCCCTGCCAGGCTTTCACACTGGGTTTGCAGCTGAGGCTTTTTTCAGGCGCTATTTTTAGCGCTGTAGCACCTGAAAAAAGCCTCCAGTGTGAAAGGGTTCTTAGGGTTACCACCTCATCCCCTTAAAATCAAAAACATATTAATTGCACAGTTTATTTGACTGATTAAGGTGATAACTAAACTCATTTGGTGCCTTATCTGGATTAAATTAGCCTCAGAACCTGTGTAATTCACGTGTTTGGGTTTAAAACAATGAGGTGGCAACCCTATTCACACTAGATGCTGTGCGAATTCACTGCTAAATGATTCGGCACTGCATCTAAATCGCTATCTGTCCATGCGAACCGATTGCTGAGTGTATATTAAGGACACCCCACAATCAGTTTACAAAATGCAGCACGATTTGCAGAATCCGATCGCATGGGTGTTCACACCAGGCATGGGTGATACGATTCTGGTGAGGCCAAAAAAGGATTCTGCACCAGTTTAATGGGAATGCGGTACGATTTGAGCCATACAAATCCATGGCTCAAATTACACCCAAGAAACACTGCAATTGTGTGTGAATTACATACAGTGTCCCACACCGCATTAGTGTGAACCCGGACTCATTACCAAAGCTTAATTGAACCAGCTGAAGTTAGAAGCTGATTGTCTACCATGCACAGCTGCATCCGATTCTGAGTGCACCAGTTTTAGTAAATCTGCTCCACAGCGTGATAAATGTATACATGTAGATAAGTAAAAATCTTCTAACCTCTGAATAAGGTATCTCATTGCTCTCAGGTTCTGGCTGATTGCCTTCTGGCTTTAGAGTTGGAGCTGTGGTTGGGGGATGCGGTGCTCCGTACAAGTACTGAATGCCTTGCTTATCGTCTGCACTAAGACTGAGTGGGTAACGGAAAGAGTAAAATGGAGACATCAGTGACTTGGAGACTGAGGAATGTTGCAAGCCCAGCACATGTCCAAACTCATGAGCAGCTACTTGCAGAAGATCTGTGCCTGCAATACATATGAAAAGAAACATTTGCTAGTTCAAGTACAGGATTTCAGTGTGCAGCAAGAATTATGGCTGCCATTCTTGTTTGTAATTTATAGCTAGAACCTACCTATACTGTTACCAATGGTCCAAGCTTCATCATAGTCAAAATGTACATCCCCCTCTCTGTGTGTCTTTGGAAAGAAAGCATGTGCAAGGATGCCCCCAGGACCATCGAAAGGCAGGTTGTCTCCATGCCAGTACCTGTAAAGTATTGTATTGCAGATTATGTCAATATTACTGTTATGATCCTCCTGGTGCCGCTGCTGGCTCAGAGTATATCTCTGTTCTGATCTGAGGATCTGTTTCCACTTGTGCCTAAATGTATATACTCTTGTATTACACTAGTATTAGTAAGACTTAGTAATAATAAGTGCTTGCACTATTATTTACCAACATGAGTAACCCAGAATTGGCAAGCACATGAAGCAAAGGAACCAAAAACACTATGGGGGTTATTTACTAAAGGAAAATCCATTTTGCACTGAAAGTGCACTTGGAAGTAGAGTCGCTGTAGATCCGAGGCGGACATGCAAGGAAAATAAAAAAAAGCATTTTAGCTTGCACATGATTGGATGATAAAACCAGCAGAGCTTCCACTCATTTCAGATCTACCCCTTAGATTTACAGCGACTGCACTTCCAAGTGCACTTTCAGTGCAAAGTGGATTTTCTTTTCGTAAATAACCCCCATGTTTTAGCATTGTTGGGCTCCATGCACACTGGCTTAAAAATCGCTGCTTCTAAAGGAATTTTGTGTTCTGCCTGTAGAAGCAGCTCAATGTTATCCTGCCCATCCACATTAGGACATTAAGAGGCATATTTTGAGTTTAACTTTTAGAGGCAGAAAGAAAATAAACCTTCTGGTTCGCGTTTGTGATTGGAGCTTGGAGACAGAAAAAATGTAAAACTCTCCTAAACTCATCTAAACTTTGTACAAAAAATGCTCTATGTTGAGCATTCTTTTACCACCAAGGGAACAGACGTTTTTTTAAGCCCAGTGTGCATGGAGCCTTATGCATCCTATAAAATTGCCACCAATGAGTCTGACAGTGTGATGTAAAATTGAATTTAAGCTTTTTGGGGAAAAGGGTTGCGATGTGGAAAGGATCTATTTACTCTCTAAAGCACTGCACACTATGGGAGTTATTTACGAAAGGCAAATTCACTTTGCACTACAAGCGCAATTGGAAGTGCAATCACTGTAAATCTGAGGGGTAGATCTGAAATGAGTGGAAGCTCTGCTGATTTTATCATCCAATCATGTGCAAGCTAAAATGTTGTTTTTATATTTTCCTTGCATGTCCCCCTCGGATCTACAGCGACTTTACTTCCAAGTGCACTTGCAGTGCAAAGTGGATTTTCCTTTTGTAAATAACCCCCTATGTCCGCACTAAATATACATACTATAAATTAATAAAAAATAAAGCCTTAAGTTCTTTTGCATCAAAATGTAAACATGCACCGAATCAAATGTAATGTCCCTTATGCAGACTACAGATTAAATCGACTCTGACTTCTGTGCTAAATATACAATGTGCCATAGCACAATGCATAATTTAATGTTATATTATTAATTAGTATTAGTGCAAAATACTGTAATCTATTATAGATTCAAAGCTTGGACTGAGAGATGTGTTTGTGGGTTCTATGTAATGTGTTGTGGAAGAAGAGTCAGCAATACACAGTGCAATGTACAGGGATAGGGACACTCAGGTTGTAGACACTCACTCAGGTTGAACTGGATGGACTGGTGCCTTTATTCAACCTTACTAACTATGTAACCATGTATGTAATACATAAATGTGTACAATTAATATATAAATGAAATACATATAAAATACATTCAGGATTATGAAGAGTTTATGTTCAGTATTAGCAAACGTTGTTCTAGATACATTTTATTGTATGTATTTCAGTTTTTTATTAATTTGGAAATACTGTATGTTGTGTTTGTTTTGCCATGGCATAGATATTACACATAAAGCAGTGACTGTGTTGTAAATATGGCATACTAGAAGGCTGTTGATTTATTTGCAGGCTGTCAGGAAGATATATTCATCAATACGCAGTAACAAAGATTGATCTTATTGTGTAGGTAGAACTGGGGACTAGAAGTTAAACATCGTAATGCTGGCCATACACATGATAATTCATAATTTTTTCATGCAATTTCAATTAATTTTTAAATAATATTTAAATTTTTTAAATAATAATTTTTTAAACAATTTCAATCACTCAATTGCAAAAAATACACATAAAGACGTTTTCCCACTAACAGATCCTGGGTATCTCTTGGTTTTGATAAACCGTTAGTAGAAAGGTACGTGAAAGTGGCTGATATTGCCTGAAATTTACTTTGTGTACATGGCCAGCATTAGGGCTTATTGCTTTTGAAATTTTTTTTTTTAGTTTCTATTATCTATACTATATGATAATAAGAAGCAGCACAAGAGGACAACAGTGGGTGGCATAATCTATATACATATCATGATTTGGCTCACATGAAAATAAAACCTGGAAAATATGAGAATTGGGCATCTAAGGCCTCCTTCATATTGCCGATCTGATCAGGTCCGCCTGTCAGTTTTTTAGACCAGGCCTGATCAGATGGCCCATGTATCCCTATGGACCGGTGAGTGTAAACTGACTTATGTCCATTTATATCTGCCTATCTCCAATACGATCTGCAAAAAATGCAGATCCGTTTACTCCATGCCACCCATAGAGCAGAGCGGGCTCAATCCATGTCTGCTCCGCATAAACTGAGTAGACCTGTTATCCGCCCGCTCTGCTCAGCAGGGGATAAGTGGACAGATCCCTGCTGAGTAAATTGGATTCTGCCCTGTGTGAAGAGGGCCTAAAGGTGAAACTACACTAAACTAAACTCTCTCAATCAACATTGACTATTTTTAATCCTTGTGCTGCTAGGTTTAGTGAATAGGAAGATATCTTATATTTACTTGTTTAAACTTTTTTTTACATTTCTTCCGTTGCTTCCTAGTTTCTGGCCTAGGCCAAAATGATGTCATTCATCTCAGGAGTCTTCATGGGCATTTTGTTTTCTTTCATCTGGAGGAGGGACCTTTTTGGCTAAGCATAACCTCCTTCCTGCATACCTGAGCTAAGCACAGATGGATTCCAGGAAGTAAATGCTGCATGAATCATCTGCCCTTACTCAAGATGAGGAGAAATGCTAGGGAGTGTTAGTGAAAGTGGTTTCTCAACAACAAAGAAAAAAGCATGGAGATATTTATGAATGGACGGGTTTATTTTGAATATAAAAAAATGAATTAAATAGTGTTTTCGGTTTGTGGTGCTCAGATACAGTTTAGATCTGCTTTAACAAACATCCATAGAAATATATCAGGAGGAATGAAGAAATGAATACATTTGAAATATGATGGGATTAATTCCTAGCAATAGGACAAATATAAAACAGAATGAAAGAAAAAAATAAATAAAGCTCAACTCCAGCTAAATCCTTTTTTAAGCTTTGGATAAACCTGGGAAGATTAAATACAAAAGCAAAAGATTGCAGCTCCAACCTCCCAAATCTGTAAAGCTGCGTACACACGATCAAACAATCCGGTGGAAAAGTTTGGCGGACTCAAGTCCGCCGGACAATCCGCCCGTGTGTGGGCTCCAGCGGACTTTTTTTACCACGAAAGTCTGGCGGACTAAGAAAGTAGTTTTGCACATCAATCTGTCCGCCGGACTCGCATTTCGGCGGACAATACAGCCGTGTGTGTGTGCTAGTCCGGCGTACTTTTGAAATGAATGGACTTTCCCGCCCGGAGAAAAGTCCGCTCATTTTGAGCGCGGCTCCAGGTTTGTCCGCCAGACTAAGTCCGCCGAATAGTCTGATGTGTACGCGGCATTACACAACACCCACCCTAATAGAACTCACAAGTGCTGGCATTGCACAAGCTTGACGAAGGAAGAAAATCCTGGACAGCCACACACCATTGGAGGCATCTTTATCGATACGAAAAAGTAAAATCCAAAGCACTTATTCATAGCTATGAATAATAGGGCATGAAACGTGTTCGTTTTTTTTTAAATGTTTTTCCCTGTACATGAAGTGACTGCATTTCGATTTTCCTTTTTCGTATCAATAAAGATGCCTTCTATGGTGTGCGGCCGCCCAGGATTTTCTTCCTTCCTCAAGAGTAAATACCTCTATTGAGATTTACTGCTGTCTCTGAGCCTCATAGGGAGAGAACACACCACTTCCTATGCCCGCAGGACAATGAAGGGAGCAGAATTTACCTAAACAGGAAGGCAGAGACGGTAATAAAAGCCTAACAAGGTGGCTAACCCTTCAACGTTTTAGTGTGAAAGTGTTTTTTTTGCAGTCTGCTTCCCCATTGGAGAAATTTCCCATCACTTTCTGTCCCAATATGAAGAGGGGAAATCTCCCTGTGAAGAACCAGACTGTAAATAAGGGCCTGAGAGAGGTTTTGGCTGTTGGCCTTTAACATCAAAGCACATTTATCCATTCACTTAGTTTTTCAGGCTTGGGGTGGAAAAGTAGACTCTGAAAAGTATATAACCTGCCCTATTATACTGTAAAGTACTGTGTACTCTTACTGTGTTGACTGTGTATTAAAGTGATTGAAAAGGCTCACTTTTTTTTAATATCAAACATGTTATACTTACCTGTTCTGTCTAATGGAGAGACCAGAAACCTCGTCTTCTGGGATCCCCCGTTGGCGCTCTTGGCTTCTCATCATCTCTGCTTGCTATGGAGGCACACGTGCATGCTGGATCCCAAGCCAGGCTGTGTAGTCTATAGACACACACAGCCTGGCTTAGCCCCACCGCCCACTCCCTCCTCTCATGATTTGACTACCAGCCGAAGGAGCCAATGGCTTCCACTGCTCTCAGCCAAGCTTGTAAGAGCGCAGAGAGGGGAGAGAAAAACTGAAGTGGGTCACATCACTGGATCGATACAGGTAAATATTAGGGAGGGGGGCTGGGAGGCACTGCTGTTGTTTAATGCAGAGAATGCATTAAAGTAAAAAACCTTTAGCCTTTACAACCATCTAGTGTAGTTTGACTGGCATTGCCATATCCTGTATGTTGGATTACAAATGTGGGAGCGGCAATGTGATGAAACACTGCATGATTGAGCTTTCTGTTGGGCTGGGTTCACACTGGTGCGCTTTGAGTTGACCCCAGGGTGGGTGTATCCACTGTTTTCATCTGTTTTACTCCTGGTTTTAGCAACAAACTTCTATTAGGTTGCACATTTTCTTAAAGCCCTCCAAAAGTCCTGCATGTTGCATCTTTGAGGCACTTTCAGAAAACGTGACAAAAATGGGCACTCTAATAGAAGTCTATGGGACCACAGCTAAAACCAAAGGCAAAATGCATGAAAACCATGGATACACTCACCATGTGGCCAAACCACAGTGCACCAGTGTGAACACGGCCTTTATTGAGCTACCTGTTTTTTTTCTGTGTCAGATCTAATTACTGTTTAGCTCTCACCTTCAGAGCACTAGACTGAGAGATCCAGGGATTGTGGGATATGTACTTTCTTTACAGGAAATGTCAGTCCTCATACTACAGACAGAAGTTATATGCTACCTTGTATAGTGGCATGATGCATGCCTCATGTTTGAATGCAAACAGAAACACACAGGAATGTGAATATTTACCCTACTACTGTATACAAGTCAACAAATGACACCATGAAACTACATGATCAGCGCACAACTTATGCAGGTGCAAAACACAAGGTGCAGATTGGAAGATTTTTGAAAGCCTTTAATACTTTCCCAAATGTCAGCTAATTTTTGATCATTGTATATTTGGGGTTCTTTTAGTAATCATAATTATGGTAGGTAAACATGTAGAATTCATATTCTTACATGAACTGCTTTATACATCCATATGCAACTATACTCATATGTGTGATGGTGGATAATATTTAAACTCACCGTGTAAAATCAATAACAATGTCGGCCCGCCCTTCATACACCTCAGTGAACATCAGAGGGGTCACCTCACTCCATACTCTCAGTGCTTCAGCAAGAGTCCTTCGTACCTTCACTTTACTGAGCTGCCATGGGAAGCGGATAATCCTGAAACATTGGAAGCAATGTTATCATGCATGGATGATGACTAATCTATGTACTGTCAGAGACAATATCCTTCACTTTCTGTCCTAGGGACACAGCAGGAATTACAAGATCATTCGAAAGTGAGAAATATTTCCTCTAAAACAATTGTCACTAGGACCAATAAGTTGAATTTCCCCAGCAGGGACACAGACAGCAATAAAAACATAGGTTCTAACTTTTTTACATTCGGTCAAAAAACCCCCCAAAAAACAAAAAAACGGCTTTATATACAGTTTACCTAATTTACAATTTGACCAATCTCTAGCTAAGAATGTTGCTGTTCAGCAGGGTAACTTGCTTATCTTGGACTAAACTGGATGGTAATCCTTGATTATATGGGGCCTTGCTAACCACCAAATATAACTGAGATTGACAGAGACACGTTGTCCTCTTCTGCCATGTTAAAACTGGATATAAACCACTCAGGTAAGATAGAATGAACATAGCTTTACCTGTATGTTAGGTTGGCCTTTTCCCAGCGTCCACCAGAGAGTACAAAGCGTTTTTGTCTGTTACGTCCTGAGGAATCTGGGGGGGCAGGAATATCAGGAACTCCACAGCGAGGGGGATTCCATGAATTGTGAGGTCGGAGCAATCCCTTTGTATGAGTGTTACGTGTCCATGGCCATGGTTTTACCGAGGAGTGCTTCTGGTCCTAAATGTAAAATAGATCAAGTTATTCCTTCAGGGATGTGTAAAGATCCATCTTATTTCCCCTCAATTAGGACTGATGTGTATAGGCAGCCTGACACGCATATCAACATTGGATGACTCAGTATCCTGAAATGTTAAAACAATGTATGTGTTACTTGTGTTAAAGAAAACCTGTACTGAGAGAATGTAGATACAGACTCAGAATAAACATGGAGATCAGAGTAAAGTTAGAGCTCCTAATTTGCATGCTTGTCTTTAGTTGGTTACACACGGGTCGAAAATGGTTGGTTCCGCCAGAACTGTCCGACTTTCAGTCCGTATGTACAGTTCCTCAGCCGACAGAAGCTGATCTCATGACTGGCTTATGTCAAACAAGCATGCCTGAAAACCAGTATCTGATCAGCGCTAATCAGAACAGCGTTAATGGCTGCGAGTGCGGATCAGTGTGTTCTGGTGGGGGGAGTAGCCCCCCTGTCAGAACATAATAGCTCAGCAGGGAGATCACCACACTAACAATGGATGTGTTAGTACAGTGACCTGTACGTGCCGCGTTTTTCCACGATTTGGAATCACCGGTGGAATTGCAGCAAAACATGTGTCAGAAAACCTGAGAGCTTCTAACTTCCTTTAGTGAACTGATAACACCTCTGCTGCACAGAAACCCCAAGCAGTATTATCAGCCCTGACCAGTTCAAATCTGTAGCCTACAGAACACTTTCCCTCTATTTTATGGAGCTAAGAAGAGGAAAGGGTTAGCATCCAAATCAGGAGCAAGCTGTCTAGAGTAACAACACTGCTCCTCCATCAACCTGGCACAGGAATTCTGTTACTGACAGGACACCAAGCAAAAAGGAAAGGATTGAAAAAATAAAACAAATGCAGTCCTCCACATCTGAGAATTGGCAAGCTGCAACATTTTACATTTTTTATCCTTAGGTTTTGATATGTGTAGCGGGTGCCCTGCATATCCTGCTGCCTGGCCAAGCTGGCCAAGATTCTTCTGCGAGGGAGAAACTGCCTGTCAGTTTCTGAGGGGGGGGTATTCCCCCCTCCCATTTTCTCCTCACACAGGGCTGCTCACTCTGCACCCTCCCCTGTTTCCCTATTGGCAGGAGGAGGAGAGCCAATGACAGGAGCAAATACAGGAGCAAATCAGAAGGACTTTAACAAGCAGCAGCTGCAAAGGATTCTGGGATATGTAGTCCCCATTTAAAACGACCCCATAGCTTTCTATGGAGATAGAACTACAATAGCCAGCCTACTCTGAGGGAAAAGGAACTAAAGACTCCAGGCAGAGGAAGAGATTAGACCTACGGGAGAGGTGCTGCCTCACAGGTCAGTCCACCAAACGATTTCAGGCATCCACAATGAGTCGGGACACCCAGCCTGAGAGAGGGGGATCCCAGGTGCATATCCAGCACACCTGCACCGACGGTGTGAAGCGCTCCAGTGTGAGGTGACCAGTCGGGTCCCTAGAAGAGCTTACCTGTTCCAGGACGTTCGTTTAGGCCTTGACCACAGGATTAGGTGAGAGGACTTTCACCCATTTGCAATAAACAAGGACACTGCACACAGACAGGATTAAATGGACACTGTATACAGACGTTGTTACTGTTAATCATCTTGCTGACACTTGTAGTGCCACTGGGCTAAAGGTCATCCATTCACAGAGACACTGTATACAGACACCATTGTTCTTTCACCTTACTGAGGAAGATCGTGCATTCTTTACTTGATAATCCGGGCCAGTTGTATTGTTTGGCCCTGCTTTTCAGGAGTTTAAATGCTCCAAAGAGAGTGGTTAGCTGAAGGTACAAAGTCTCATCTGCCCATATGGCATCTTACTAGTGCCATATGGGCCTGCACATACATACTCAGGGCTCTGTATATGCAGTGGGTGTGCGGGACAGTTAAGCCATTAAATAGTGAATTGAATACAGTGTTGTCGTTGGGCCTGTGGTGTCAGGAGACAGAAGAGAGAGCTCTGACATAAAGAGGGTCAGTCTTCTGCTCTCCTCCTTTTGAGTAGAGGTAGCCAATCGAATATAAAGTGTCATACTGTGATTTATTTGCCATTTAAGTGGGCCTCAGCTCTTAGGGACATTCTCGGGTTTTAAATCTTCTGAAAGCAGCCTGAATATAGTATTGAGCTATATTGCTCTTAATCTCAGTTATTGCTCTCCAGTTGATTACTTGAATATATATTGTTACTGTTTGTTATTTTTTCCCACAGAAATATTGCAGTAAAGACAATTTCTGTGTTTTATCATAACGTGTGTGTTTCTCATTGGTCCTTGCACTTACACTATTGCCAGGTGTGCCAAAGGGGGCCGAAACTGTTATTGGGATTGAGAGGCAGAGTAACGGACTGAACAAACTTAAGCGGCTCCTCTAGGGGTAGCGCTACATACACTTCAAGGAAACCTGTCCTGAGAAAAATATGATGATTGCCATTGCTGATAGCCTTCTGGTATCTGGTTATCACTGACCTTAATACATTCTTTGTCGCTTACCTGAAACAATGATGCAGCTAGTAAAGTCAAATCAAAATCAGAGTTCTGGGAAAATTCATTTTTCAAACAGAAAATTCACTTAGCTTAGTGAATAAGGTGAATTGGTGCTGACTTCGATCATCATTTATTTTTATTTTTTTAACTACTCAATAGTTTATAATATTGATACATTTAGTTTTAACCACTTTCAGACCGGACCATTTCGCTGGTAAATGACCAGAGGTCTTTTTACACTTTGGCACTGCGCTGCTTTAACTGGTAATTGCGCGGTCATGCAATGTTGTACCCAAACAAAATTTGCGTCCTTTTCTTCCCACAAATAGAGCTTTCTTTTGATGGTATTTGATTGCCTCTGCGATTTTTATTTTTTGCGATATAAACGTAAAAAGACCGCAAATTTTGAAAAAAAATGATATTTTCTACTTTTTGTTATTAGAAAAATCCAATAAACTCAATTTTAGTCATACATTTAGGCCAAAATGTATTCAGCCACATGTCTTTGGTAAAAAAAAAGTCAATAATTGTATATTTATTGGTTTGCGCAAAAGTTGTCACATCTACAAACTAAGGTACGTTTTCTGGAATTTACGCAGCTTTTAGTTTACGACTGCCTATCTCATTTCTTGAGGTGCTAAAATGGCAGGGCAGTACAAAACCCCCCCAAATGACCCCATTTTGGAAAGTAGACCCCCTAAGGAAATTGATAAGAGGCATGTTGAGCCCATTGAATATTTTATTTTTTGCCTCAAGCGATTGAATAATGACAAAAAAAAAATTTTTTTTTTTTTTTTACACAAAGTTGTCACTAAATGATATATTGCTCACACATGCTATGGGCGTATGTGAAATGACACCCCAAAATAAATTCTGCTGCTTCTCCTGAGTATGGGGATACCACATATGTGGGACTTTTTGGGAGCCTAGCCGCGTACGGGGCCCCGAAAACCAAGCACCGCCTTCAGGCTTTCTAAGGGCGTAAATTTTTGAGTTCACTTCTCACTACCTATTACAGTTTTGAAGGCCATAAAATGCCAAGATGGCACAAAACCCCCACAAATGACCCCATTTTAGAAAGTAGACACCCCAAGCTATTTGCTGAGAGGCATGTTGAGTTCATGGAATATTTTATATTTTGCCACAAGTTGCGGGAAAATTACAAACTTTTTTTTTTTTTTTTTTTTTTTAACAAAGTTGTCACTAAATGATATATTGCTCATGCATGCCATGGGCATATGTGAAATGACACCCCAAAATAAATTCTGCTGCTTCTCCTGAGTACGAGGATACCACATATGTGGGACTTTTTGGGAGCCTAGCCGCGTACGGGGCCCCGAAAACCAAGCACCGCCTTCAGGCTTTCTAAGGGCGTTACAGTTTTGAAGGCCATAAAATGCCAAGATGGCACAAACCCCCCCCAAATGACCCCATTTTGGAAAGTAGACACCCCTAAATTTAGGGGTACACTAGTGAGACTAGGTAATAAATGGCGGGTGCCCTGAAACTATAAAAAAATAACTAACCAACCAGCGTCACCTGTAACAGTTATATGGTGATCACTGGTGAAAGGGTTAACTAGGGGGCAATTAGGGGGCTTTATGCGGTAGTATATGGGGGTCCCTGGCGCTATAAAAAGCTGCAGCGAACCTAAATACCTACCTGCCTAACTAGCGTCACCTGTGACACTAATACAGCGATCAGAAAAACGATCGCTTATTAGGCTGGGTTCACACTGGAGCGATGCGGGAACGCCACGAATGCGCGGCGGGTTCCCGCATCGCATGCCTCCCGGCGGCAGTTCACACTGCCCTATGCGAACTGCTGGGAGTGTCAGTGAAATGTTACTGACACCCCCAGATCAGTTCGCATATCGCAGTGCGATCTGCAAACTCGGATCGCATGGTGTGAACACCCATGCGATCCGATTCTGCTGCGGGCCAAAAAAAGGGTCCCGTGCGAATTTGCGGCGGGTGCGGCGGGTGTGGCGGGTGCGGCGGGTGCGGCGAATGGCTGAACTCGAATCGCACAGAGATCGGATGTGATTTGCACTGCAGTGCGGTGCGAATCACATTCGTTCTCATAAACCGCTGCAATGTGAACCCAGCCTTAGTGACACTGGCGACGGGGGGTGATCACGGGGTTAAACCTTTATTGGGGGGGTTAGGGGGGTACATTAGAACTAAAGGGGGCTAACTCTAACTGCCCTAACAGTTATTACAGTCACAAATGACACCAATGCAAAAAAAAAAAAAAAAAAAATGACATTGGTGTCACTGTGACTGGGGGGCAGGGGTAATTGGGGGGGTGATCGGGGGGTAAAGGGGGGGTGTGAGTGTGCCTGGCATGTTCTACTGTGTGTGTAGAGTGTTGGTGCAACTTACTGATCCGCTCTCCTCCGTGTCGGAACGAAAAATACCGACACGGAGGAGAGAATACATCACTTCCTCTCCTGTGTTTACATTACAGGAGAGGAAGTGATGTCACCGGGGATTTCTATTCGTCGGGAGCGATCGCGAGGGGGTGGCCATGAATGAATGGCCGTCCCCTCGTCCGGGATCGCTCCCGTACGAATACCGACCGCCGCAGGCACCGGGCGGGGGCCCGATCGGGCCCCCGACCCGCGGGAGGCAAGGGACGTACATGTATGTCCTTATGCCTGCCCGTGCCATTGTACCGACGTACATCGGCGTGCGGCGGTCGGCAACTGGTTAATTTGTCTGAAGGAGGCCACACACAATATAATCTGATTGCACAATCCATAAATATCAAAATTAAAACATCTGGAAATTAAGTTGTTATAAATAGCATTATCTCCTTTACAGCCACTGATGTATGGTATATGTCTGCAGCCGACCGTCAGCTGTCAGATGAAAGTGATGATGTACAGACCTCCAGTAGTGCAACATCTTTCTCCATGGCGTTGTGCAGGGTAGAGGGACGGGAGACCAACAAACATCTATTCATAATCTCCCCAAGCTAGAATGAACATGGAAGCATTACATCACTTCTGGGTTCAGCTATCACTTTCCCCAGCCACTGTGTGCAAGAAAAAAGCTAAGGAAACATGATTTGTGCTCCAATAGCGTCCATGGAAGGCAGGTGAGATATTAGGGGCCTAAAAGACCCTTATTGTCTCATTAAAAGGAACCTGTCAAAGCAAAATGTTATCACATAGGGGACTTCTGGTCCCCTTTGTCAAAAAATAAAATTAAAGAGGGATTCCGCCAAAAAAAAAATATTAAAACTATAAATACTACAGCTGCTGACTTTTAATAAATGGACACTCACCTGTCCCGGGTTCCAGCGATGCCGGCAGCCGAGGCCGATCGACCGCCATTCTAGGTGAGGGAATCAGGAAGTAAAGCGAATCGGCTTCACTTCCCGGTTCCCTACTGCGCATGCGCGAGCCGCCCCGCGCAATAGGAAATCTCTGCGCTGTCACTGGGACCCGTGTGTGTCCCAGCAGACAGCGCGGCAGGGCAGGAAATGGCGTAGACTCCCGTGGGAGTCTATGCCCGGAAGTGGGTGAAAATACCTGTCTTTGACAGGTATCTCCACCCCCCTCCCCCCTGAAAGGTGTCAATTGTGACACCGGAGGGGGGGGGGGTTCCGATCAGCGGAGGTTCCACTTTAGGGTGGAATCCCGCTTTAAGGGGAAAAAAAAACAAGTTTAAAAACGAAAGCTATACCCAAGCACTAAAAAAAAAAAAATTGAACCCCCCCATATACATGCGCATTCTAACGCAAACACACGCTTAGGGGGCCCGACTAACAAAATGTTGATTGTGCTCCACAGGTTATACAGTATATGCTATGCATGCTAGAGTGAGAGCAATAATTCTAGGACCATTATTTATGAATAACAGATGACCTGTAGGGGCTTTTAAAATCTTGTCTATGGGAAATTTGGGGTAGCAAAGTTTGTTGTTTCTCAGGCATGCACAATTTTAAGGCTTGACATGTTGGGTATCTATTTATTCTGTGCAACCTCATCTTTTATCCATACTGAAAATTGGGTAATATATTTCTTTGGTGTGCTCTAAAATGAATTAGTGTACTACTGCTTTAACCTTTTCGCTGCCAGGCCCTGCTCTCCATTTTTTACACTCAGGTGGCCAGAACATTTTTCCTTTGTTTTTTCTTTTTCACTTATAGCTTTCAGAATTTGTCAGAGACCCCCCCCCAACCATATATTTTCTGAAAGTACATGATACGTAGAATAAAAAGAAGGTGCTACTGATTTTTTAGAACCTGCAGTATTTGTGCAAATGTTTATCAAACCAATATATTTGCAAAAAATACACTAAAACCATTATTAGCAGATAAAACACAGCAATTTTTACAAAATTCCTACTAAACATAAAATCTTAACCTGTATTGAGTAATTAAATAACAAATATTTGTAACTTTTAAATTGTGCCTTTTTGTGAAATGGTGAAAATTGAACAGATGCCAAAGTATAAATATCCAAATTTCTCAAAAAAAAAATTAAGGTTTTAATTTTTCCCTTACAGCTTTCAGAATTTGTGAAAGACCCTCAAAACTATATATTTTATAAAAGCATATGACTTCTAGAATAAAAAAAGAAGATGCTACTTTTTTTTTTAGACTCCGCTGTATTTGCGCAAATGTTTATCGAACCAATATATTGGCAAAAAATACACTAAAACCATTATGCGCAGATAAAACACAGCTAATTTTACAAAATTCCTGCTAAATCCCTACTAAATATAAAAGCTTAACCTGTATGGAGTTAATAAATAACAAATATTTGTAAATTTTAAATTGCACCTTTTTGCAAAATGGTGAAAATCAAAACGTACCCAAAAAAATTCTCAAAAAATCTGGAGGTTTCCATTTTTCACTTACACCTATCAGAATTTGAAAAGACCCTTAATACTAGACATTTTCTAAAAGCACATGGCCAGTAGAATAAAAAAAAAGTGCTACTGATTTTTTAAGCCCCGCAATAATTCTGCAAATGTTCATCATATCGCTATTTTCAGTAAAAATACACTAAAATCATTAATATTGCACATAAACAAAATGGAACTTAAAAATTCCTGCTAAATTAGTACTAATGCCTGGTTCACATGTGGCATACTAAAGTGTATGCCCATGGGGGGCCATGTTTACCCGCACAGGGATGCACAGGTGTTCCGTTTATGTAAATTGGGTTGCAATGACTGCATAAGCGTAACTGCTGTTCCCAATTTGACATCAGTGTGGATGTGGGTACATGACCTCGAACGCAGACAGCATGAGCTCAGGGACATGCATGCGGACCCACATGGATGTAAAATCGGGAGCAACGGCTCTGTTGCTGCAGGTGCTACATCCCACATGACATCAATGGGACTGCCTGTACAGAGATGCACGGAACACCCGTGCATCCCTGTAAAGGTACAACTGTGTATGCCCTGTGTGAACAAGGCCTTAGGCCCCTTTCACACAAGCACACCGATCGGGTCTGCCTGTCCATTTTTCAGGTGGGCCCAATCAGCCCACCCATCTATGGAGAGACTGATGTAAATGGACATGTGTCCATTTACATCCGCATGCATCTGATCCAGTCCACTAAAAACAGATGGATGGGGATTCCATTCCCCATCCATCTAGCAGATCGGATCAGATGGCATCTGATGGAAAAGGACAGGCGGTCCGCAGAGCAGACACGGACCTGTCATCCACGTGCTCAGTGGAGATCAGCAGACTGATCCCCCGCTAAGCAGGCGGATCTGATTGACAGAGTCTGCTCCATGTAAAAGGGGTCTTACCAGGATCCATTAGGGGCACTGGGGTGCCGCTTTCCTGCAGGGCACCAGACTCATACGTTGTTATCAATGTTGAGGGTGAAGAAGGGGGGTGAAGGGGATAAGACAGGAGAGTGAGGGGGCAGTTTTAGATGGAAGGGGTTGAAAAGGCAGAGGACAGGGAGGTGGCGGCGTGGGTGGGGGTAGGGGGTGTTGGTCAAATTACTGGTTAATAACTCTGATCAATGGGTTGTAATCCACTGATCAGAGTTATAGAATTGTTCATCAGAGTCTGCTGAACAATTCTGATATAAGTTTATGGTCATTGAAGTGACCATAAGCTTATAGGAGAGGGAGAAATGAGGTCCGTACTGACCTGGCCACCTGCAGGCACTTCTGTACGGCGTATGAACCTGGCAGTGAAAGGGTTAATATCGTGCAATATAAAAATTTGGGTCTGCCAACATTTCACTCTCCAGCGTTCCTGCTTTCAGAAAATATATCATGTTTCGGGGGTTTTAACAAACTTTCAGTCCTAAAATTATTTCAAAACCTGTGCGAAAAACGCCAAAATTATTTTGCCAGTGAATGGGTTAAAAAAGACTGCCTATTGTTGAGATGGTCACATTTATTGTGGTCATATTATACAATTTATGTGTATTTTATTTTTAGATTTTCCAACATCTAGTGCAAGGGCTTACATACACAGTCTATTCAATTACATCTAGTCAGATAAACCCTTGCACTAAACAGTGGTTTGTAAATCTAAACAACATTTTAGAACCAGTGATATCATGGCGTCAGCTTTAAGATAGGCTTAAAGGGCAATTTGACTTTTCATAAATTTATCCTTAAATAATCCCTCCACCCCCAGATCGCCGAGTGCCCTGTGTCTGTGATTTTAGCTGTGGGGCTCTACCACACAATCTCTCTCCCAAAAATGTCTCTGCCAACTATTCTTAGCACACTGCGCCCCCATTCATTCTGGGTGAGAGCTGTATACCAACCATCCTGGGGATTCCACCAATACTGCTGTAAAAGACTTCCAGAAAGCACTGCATGTAATAGATATGCAAAAGGTTCTCTGTGTAAGGTCACACTAGCTAAATCTCTGAGAAACGATTTTTGGTGGATTGCTTTTCAAAGTGAGACTAAGCAGATGCTGTCAGGCATTCAGGAGGAAACCCTGCAGCCTCCTGAATGCCTGCTTTTTTTCCTCGAAATGCAGTCCTATTAATTTTAATGGACATGCCGCAATAAATATTCTGCGGCTGCAATGCAAAGCATTATGGCTGCAATATGTGAAGAGCCCTCTCTGGCTGTCTTGTAGACTATAGGTGTTTAGGTGGTAAAACCATGACTCAGCTGCCTGTTTTTACTTTCCAGACCCCACTCCGCCCATGTGAAAGAGACCTTATAACAGCTAGAAAAAGCATTTCATTGGTGGCATAGGTCCTCGACAGTGAGCTGTGCACTGGAGTGCAGATCTCACTAGTGCCATTTATAGGGGGAAGCGATACTGGGGAGTGAGCTTTCTGTGCTAGATTGCAGATCTAGTGCTCACCCCTGAAAAGGCCTTTCATTTTTCCCATGTTCTTTTTCCAGATTAGTGCAATTGTATCCAGGCAAACAGCAACAGTCACTCTTCTGGCTCAATAAACAGTCTAGGGGGTGCCTTTTTAAAATGTATTGCTGCCTTGAATTTTATTTATTACAGGTACTTAGATAGCACCATTCATTTATGCAGTGCTTTACATTTATATAGTGCATTCACATCAGTCCCTGCTCTGAAGGAGCTTGCAATCCTTACAGTTCCTAACTCACCTTCATATGTACACATACTACGCCTAATCTAGACAGGAGACAATTAAGCTACCAGCATGTCTTTGGAGTGTGGGAGGAAATCCATACAAGCACAGGGAGAACATGCTAACTCCATACAGGTAGTGCCATGGTTGGTATTTGAACCGACGACACTAAATTGAGGGCACTCTTCGCCATGTTACTACTTCTCAGGACAGTTCCTCTAGCAAAGGCCCAAAAAGTTATGGACAGCACCAGGACACCTTCAGAAATGTCACGGGCCAGGCAAGCACTAGTATTTGATATGCCAGGTATAGCAGCAGAAACAGTCACTAGGATCCTTCACTCAGGTCTTTATTCACAATGTCCCTGGATACTTGGATGCCTCCTTCCAATATCAGACGGATAATTCCTCAGTGAATCTTCCAGATCGGATGCTCGTGAAATCCTTTGCTTAGCTTTTGAGATTTTTGCAGAACAGGCCCCCCAGCTCCGCTACAGCTGGGACCACAGGTAAAATTTTCAGCCCCAGACTATTCATGCACTCTCCAACCACCTACTGGGCACTCGCCGGGAATTGGCTGAGACAGCATAAATGTTCATAGTGCTGATTTGCCTCCTACCAACCCATTATATTTTGGAATCCTCCAGAAGAAAGGGGAAAGCAATCAAACCTGAAACTTGCAGAATCCAAAGCAATCACAAACTGCTCCACTGATTACAGGGGAGCCAAAAAAAACTTATCTATGTTTCCTTGCAACCTATTCAGGATGGTGCTATACAGATCTCACTGAAGGTATAGCCACAAAGGACTGAGATGTGTATGCTGGATTGCAAACTTCAATAGTGAGGCGTGTGTACTTTGGGTCAGAGACCATGGGTCTTTTCTTGTACTTCACCTCCCTTGGGTGCAGAAAATTGGTGACTTCCCTTCCTGTATGTATATGCAGTCTTTCCTTTTGCATTTAAAGTGATACTAAACCCACAACAGTAAAATCAGTCTGTATATGCTGTAAAACATGCTTGTTATAATCACTGTGGAACCTAAGAGGTTAATCCTCCGCATTGTGTAAAAAGGTTGTTTGATCCTGCCTTCTCTGATCCTCCCATTCTTCCACTGTCCTCAATCATCTCCTGATAGAACATAGCCTTGGGGGCACTCTGCACATGCTCAGTTTGGTGTATATTGCTAAAGAGTTTTTTTTTTCTTGGAAGGGTGCATGTGATCAGCACAGGAACAATCAGCACTGTCCAGATCAGAGGCCTGGTCAATATCCGCTCCATAACATTTCCCCCCATTTTTTTGGAGGAAAAAAAGTGCATCTTATGGGAGCGAAAAATACAGTAAATGAGTGTGGGAAATTAGTGGCCTCTGGAAATATAGATACTGTATTATGAATGGGCAAAGTAGAGGTTCAATTTATAAAGCAATTTCAGGCAATAAGCAAAATGAAAAAGGTCAGAAAATATTGTAATCTACGTTGAACTCTATAAAAAACAATCATAAACTATTTATACACATACTGTAGCTTCTGCACAGCTGAAGTATAACATGTTGCTGGGGATCATGTTATACTGTATGTAAATATAAGAACCACCTGTTTAGCAGAATTCCACATAGCCCTGAACGCTGCTCTACCTTATACATTTATGATGATCCATCGAAAGTTTAATACACGTTACTTGTGAGGCAAATATGCAAAAACACAAACTTGCAAGGCCCATGTGCTTTTTGCTAAAGTAGTAATTACCCCCCCAGGTCACAGAACTAGTGTCCCAATTGGAAGAATTCCTCTCTATTACTGATTTGGGGACAACCCAATATTTTCTTTTACGTTCACTTTCGATGATAACAGTAAACAGGACAAATAGAGAGGATGAATCTTACTAACAGGGGCAGAGTTATAAATAAAAACCTGACACATGTTCTAACCCATCTCCACTCTTTCCAAAACAAACAAAAAAATGCCTTTAATTATACAGTACTTTAATACATTGCAGCTTACCAACCCTTAGCCCTTGTACACACGGTCGGACATTCTGACAACCAAATCCGTTGGATTTTGTCCGAACAGATTTTGTCCGAAACTGTTGCATACACACGGTCGGAAAAAGTTTTCAGAAAATCCGATTGTACATAACATGATGATATTATTTCGTTACGACGGGACTATGTTCAGGCTAGTAGCCAATAGCTTTGGTCTAGGAATTTGATCTGAGCATGCGTGGCACTTTGTCCGATTGGAATTCTCTACACACAATCGGACAAAGTCCGATCGGATCATGTTGTCGGAAAATTTTATAGCCCAGCTGGAAAACTTGGTCCGTTGGATACTCCGACGGACACAGTCCGATGGAGCCCACACACTGTCGGATTATCCGACAACATGGTCCTATCGGACATTGTCCATCGGAATGTCTGACCGTGTGTACAAGGGCTAAGATGTGAAGTCTGCATTCATTTTATTTTTTTTACCCTTTCAACCTTTTAACCTTTTTTCAACTTTGTTTAATAGACCAGGCTGTCCATCTAATGCAGCAGTTAATTGCATTGTTTTGTTTAATCCTTTAGTCATGTCCATCTAAAGCCTCATACACACGATCGGACTTTAAACAAACTTTCTCGTGGATTTCTGTACAAAGGGCATTGGCCGCGAACTTGTTAAGCATACACACGATCTGACTTTTTCAGCCAACTTTCACCAAATCATGTGTTTTTTCTGCTCTTTACCGCCACCTTTGGTCAACTTCTGTATTGTTGTCTGATCTTTTGCATTGGTTCTGAGCATGCGTGTTTGCACTTTAGTCTAAAGTCCTATGGTTTTCTGTACACACAATCGGACTTTGCTCCATGAGACTTTTGTTGCCGAAATGTTTGTCTGTTTGCAGAGCGAACTTTTCTTTGATGAAAACTAAAAAAGTTTGCGTGATGGAGCGTACACACAGTTGGATGTTGCCTTAAAACAGCTAATTTGCATGTTTGTTGTCAAAAAATCAGATCGTGTGCGGGCCTTTAGATACACTTGCAGATTTAAGGCCCATACACACGATCTGACTTTTTGACAACAAATGTGCAAATGAGCTGTTTTAAGGCAACATCCGACATCAGACAAACTTTTTCGGTTTTCATCGGACAAATGTTGGCTGTGCGAACAGGCAAACTTTTCGACAACATAAGTCCGATGGAGCAAAGTCCGATCGTGTGTACAGAAAACCATCGGACTTTACAAACACGCATGCTCAGGACCAATGCAAAAGATCAGACAACAATACAGAAGTTGACCAAAGGTGGCGGTAAAGAGCAGAAAAACCACATGATTTGGTGAAAGTTGGCTGAAAAAGTCAGATTGTGTGTATGCTTAACAAGTTTGCGGCCAACGCCCTTTGTACAAAAGTTCATGGGAAAGTTTGTATAAAGTCAGATCGTGTGTATGAGGCTTTACACTACCCTCTCCCCAGACTGACAATTTTGCTGTCCAAAAGGTGTTTCCATAGAGTGGAGCCATACGACAGGAAACGTGTTACTGGTCAGATCTCCAGATGAAAATAAAAGAAAAAAGCCTAAAAAAAGATAACAAATGCCGTCGCCACTTGTAAGGATTGATAAGCTGCAAAATATTCTATTTTTGTTTTGGGGTTTACAATTTCTTTAACCACTTCAATACAGGGCATTTTCACCCCCTTCCTGCTCAGGCCAATTTTCAGCTTTCAGCGCTGTAACATTTTGAATGACAATTGCGCAGTCATGCAACACTGTACCCATATGACATTTTGATAATTTTTTCCCACAAATAGAGCTTTCTTTTGTGGTCTTTGATCACCTCTGTGGGTTTTATTTTTTGCGCTGTAAACAAAAAAACAGCGACAATTTTGAAAAAAAAAAACCAATATTGTTAGCTTTTTGCTATAATAAATATCCCAATTTTTTTTTTAAAACAAATTTCTTCCTCAGTTTAGGCCGATATATATTCTGCTACATATTTTTGGTACAATTTTTTTTATAAAAAATCGCAATAAGCGTATATTGATTGGTTTGCGCAAAATAGGTTATTGATTTATGGCATTTTTATTATTATTTTTATTTTACTAATAATGGGAGCGATCTGCAATTTTTGTCAGGACTGTGACATTGCGGTGGACAGATTGGACACGTTTGACACTATTTTGGGACCATTGACAATTATACAGTGATCAGTGCAATAAATATGCACTGATTACTTAGGAATCACTTAGCAAAGGGGATTTTCACTTATCTTCGTGAATGTGGTGAATGGTCACTAAGCAAAGATTACCCAATCACGTGGCAGGAAATATAAAAAAATATTTTTGCTTGCACATGATTGGATGGTTGAAGTCAGTAGAGCTTCACTTCAGTCATTAAACTAAGTGAAAATTTGCTCACAAAGTAAAAATTCACTTTGCTAAGTGAACAGCATATATTCCTTTAGTAAATTAACCTCTATTTGTGTGGTCATTATTTAAAGAATGCACTTATTGTATGTAACTGTCTTTGTTGTGCACACATTCACGCTGCAATGGACCTGATGAGATATAACTAATGCCGCGTACACGCGATCAGACTTTTCGACGGACTAGGTCCGGCGGACCCCAATCCGTCGGACAATTTGATCGTGTGTGGGCTCCAGCAGACTTTTCTTTCCGAAAAGTCCGACGGACCTAGTAATAAAACATGTTTCAAATCTTTCTGACGGACTTGAGTCCAGTCTAAAAATCAGGTCGTCTGTGTGCTAGTCTGACGGACTAAAACCGACTCTAGGGCAACTTATTGGCTACTGGCTATGAACTTCCTTATTCTACATCATCATGTTCGAATCCATCAGACTTTTGGAGTGATCATCTGTGGGCAAGTATGTTCGTTTGAAAGTCCGGGGGACCTCAGCTGCAAAGTCCGTCGGATAGTCCGCTGGACCAAGTCCGTCAAGAAGTCCGATCGTGTGTACGCGGCATAAGGGTACAAATTGTAGGCCTGCTAACATCCCAACATAGTATACAAGATAAAATGTTGAGTTCATGTGAGGTAGTTGAGGTTCCAGACTTCCAGTGCCAGGCACAAGCTACTCTTGGATACAGAATTGAACAGCACCAGTATTTCCAGGGCCTCTGAAGGAAGGGATAATGCATAGTGCTTTCAGGTGAGCCCAGATATTTCCTCAGGATGTAGGCGGCAGGATAATTTAGGAAAGCTGAGGACACCAAAAAGTGGACCTGAAGTAGCCAATTTTGTATGGTGCAGGATGGTCAGAGGCAGGGAGTGTTCCAGCAGCTGGTGGGCATAGTTTTTCTTTAACATTAGGTAGACAGAGGTCAGAACAAGCTGGAGTCAGTACAAGGTGAGTAAGCACAATTCGCAGCAGGCGTCCATCCTGGTAAAGTGACTACAAGCAGCCACATCTACATATGAAAACACACCAGTGCATGCACTCAATGGCTGCTGGTATTTTTCTGGGGCAACGTCTGGATGCTCCCTGGGATAAAAGGCTAAGCAGTCTGGATGGAGGAATCTCCCCTGCTGGTTGCAATCAGACAGACGAAGTACCTGCAACGGCCTGAATACTAGAACGGTAACTGGCTGCATTCAATTGTATGCAGCTCCTGTTCGGCCGACATTTTTCCACTGGGATCCTTCAATTTTTCATTGAAGTCTGTCAAGCTGAGTGGTGATGACCGGGCCACCCAGGGCTTCCTTTTCTTCCCATTCAGCAGGAATCGGCTGGTGTTCAAGCATGTATGCCCAACTTATGCTTTGCTGGACAGCTGTATACAGAGAGGCCCAAAAAATGTAAACATGAAAAATATACGCATTCAAATGTTATTACTAGATTTATACAAACATCAAAAGGGTAGCTGTATCTCATGTTTGAATTATGCAGTCAGGTGCTTAAAGTGGTCACTATTAGCATCCAGACTTTTGATTTTAGCAGTGTCCACAGGAATTGCTCTGCATGATGTTTTCATTTCTCCCCGTGGTGCAGTTAGTGTAGGTGGTTTTCTAGGGTACACCACATCCTTTAGTGTTCCCCACAGATAGAAATCGAGGGTTGTTAAGTATGGGGAACATGGAGGGAATTCAACAGCACCTCTACATCCTATCCAACGTTCTGGCAGAAGGTCATCAAGATAGGCTCTCACATCTCGGTGGTAGTGAGGTGGTGCGCCATCTTGCTGGAAGTAAAATTGATTATTTTCTTTGACTCTCTCCTGACGATCACACGATGACATCAACAATGGTGCGACTACTGACATCTTTAGGAGAAACATAATACTACACATTGCTTCCATCATTCAATTTTGGTTTTAAGAAAGGGCATAGATAACAACTGTTGAAGTGTGCAGGGGGTGTATGTACAGGGGTCACAGAGGTCGCTATTGCTGTCCATGCAGCCTCCCACAGCTGGATAGGAGGGCGGCGGCATTTAGAGGAACCGATCCCTCCATGTAGCTGGTGAATGCCCACTTCTCGTCCCCTCCCTCCTGCAGACATTCAGGGGCTACAGGAGGGAAATGGAGGGCATTGGTTCCTCTACCTGCCGTTCCTGCTGCCTCACTATTGCTGTCCTGTTGCCCCGGAGCCCTGTGTGCACCTCCTGTGTTTTCCTCTCCCACCTCCTGCCGGCTGCTGCGGGGGGATCTGTCAGGATAGAACGTGGGGAATAGGCTGGTAAATGTGTAATTTACCGACTTTTTCCTTGCCTTTTACAGACTGGAAGATTTGGCTGCTTAATGACCAGGCCATTTTTTTGTGGTCGTGCAAATCTGTACCCAAACAAAATTGACGTCCTTTTTTTCCTACAAATAGAGCTTTCTTTTGGTGTTATTTGATCACCTCTGTGGTTTTTATTTTTTGCGCTATAAACAAAAAAATAAAAACAATATTTTTTACTTTTACAAAAAACGAATTTCTTCCTCAGTTTAGGCCAATATATATTTTTCTACATATTTTTAGTTTAAAAAAAAATAAATAAAATCACAATAAGCGTATATTGATTGCTTTGCATCTACAAACTATGGGAAAAATATATGCCATTTTTATTATTATTATTTTTAATAGTAATGGTGGTGATCTGTGATTTTTAGCGGTACTGCAACAGATCAGACACTTTTGACACATTTTTGGGACCATTGACATTTATACAGCGATCAGTGCTATAAAAATGCACTATTTACTGTGTAAATGTCACTGGCAAGGTTAATAATAGGGAGTGATCAAGGGGTGAAATGTGTGTTCCCTGGGTGTGTTCTAACTGTGAGGGGATAGGACTGACTAGAGGAAGAGACATATTGTTTTTTCCTACTGAAGTAGTCTCTTCACTCCTGACAGAACAGGGACTTGTGTGTTTACACACACACACAATTCCCTGTTCCTGCTCTTGTGCACGTAATCTCGCCCGCCGGCCACATACATTGGTTTCCTCGCCCGGGCAGCGTGTGCGCGCCTTCTATCACCCTTAAAGGTACAGATGTACTCATATAGCGATTCACGCAAACTAACCACTTTGCTGACGTATATCGTCATGAGCCAGTCGGGAAGTGGTTAAAGAACATTGGTACTGATCACTAACTGTTTTTTTTTTCATTCATTCATAGCTGAGGAATAGTGGATTTACTATGCTTCAGTTTATGAGTGAACCCGAAGCTCTGTGCAAAGCTATTCCTGTTCATTTGTTCTGTGCACCTGAAGCTGCAAAGAAAGGGACTGATGAATCTGTCCTCAGTCCCTTATTCTGTCTCAAAAGTAAGATATCAGGGGTCTCTTTAGATTCCTGATATTTCACTAAAGCCCCCCAACAGGAGGTCCCAAAAAAATGTAAAAAATAATCTAAAAAAATTAAAATGGTAAAAAAAACTAAATAAATAATTAAAATGCTAAATAAATAAAACAACAAAAATAAAAAAATACTGTGACCAGTGGCAGAACTAATAGGGTCCCAAAGGTTGCATTTGCGACTGGGCTCTGGTGTTCTGCCACTGTGGGGGGGGGGGACGCCAAGATTGCAGGAAGTTAGCCCGATGTGAGACCGTAACAAAGGGCCCCACAATGGGTGTAAAGGGCCCCACTATCAGTGGGAATGGGACCAGGGGGACCCTTCATGATTTCTTGCATTGGGGCCCTGAAGGTTCTAGTTATGCCTCTGGAAGTGTGCATCTCTGTATTTACAACGCATATAATTTATTACGGAAGCATACAGATTGATAGATTATAGAGATTATCGAAGTACTCATTATTAATATTTTTAATACTATTGCCCCATGACATAATACTGGCACTAGAAATTCAGGCTCTGTGCATGCTTTGGGGGTTTACGCTGCTATCTCATGTCTGTAGCAGGCATAATTCATATTTTTCACTATATGCCAGCTAGTAGGCACACTCTATGTACCCAGTTTAATTGTATCAACACCAGTCACATTCACTTAAAGGCAAAGTGTTACTAAGCAGAGGCTCACATTTCTGGGTAAACAGTTTGGTAATGCCCGACTCTCTCTGCTTTTCTTTGTAGTTTACAGCATGTCTGTGGTAAACAGTCTGTGTTTGCACTTTTGTGACCTGGAGACTTCAATCTTGCCTAAGGATTCAGTCCATTAAACACTAAGCCCCAACTAATTTCTCCTTCTGTCTGTGACATCACCACTTATCAGCCTCTGAAGACACCACTGACTCAAATTCAAAGTCACCTGGAGACAAGCATGGGCTGGTTAAGCTTTCCCATACAAAGCCGAGACAGAATACATACCAGAGGCTACTGCTTCTATATCTGCAAAGGTATTGTATGACTTAAACTATAGAGTATTGTCTGCAATGAATATGTGAAATAAAGTTCCAAAGGTGATCAATGAGAACACTTTCTTTCTCTTTGTCCCTGTGGAACCATACATAAAGCTGCAATAGATACACTAATAAAAGAGATACATTTTAATTTAAAGGGTTAGTTTACCTTTTCATAAAAATTGAAAAGGTGAGCTTTTCCTGCAGCTCTTTCAATGATTATCTTCCACCAACCACAGCAGTCCGAGCATTTGAAAATGCACTATACAGCCAGGAAGCGGTGTAGCATCATAATGCACACAATGGTAACTGGTCATTGGTCAGCACTGGCTATGCTGACCAATGAGAATCTCTCTGAGCCCTTTTTGCAGAAAAGTGTTGTTTCCAAATGGCCAGACTGCTATTTTAGCTAGCATGGAAGAACATCATCGTTATTGAAGGAATAGAGGGCATCTCTCAAATTTGACAAGGTTTGGGTGGATGGATCTCCCCCACCTCAACTGCCTCTGATTAGAGTTAATTGTTTGTTCCTTGTATTTTGGGTTTCCTGTTTTAACGATCACTGGTCTAAGTATTGACCTTGCAGGTCATCCTCTACATCAGTGGTCATCAACCCTGTCCTCAGGACCTACTAACAGACCAGGTTTGCAAGATAACTGAAATACATGACAGGTGATATCATTTGCTGCTCAGTAAATGCAGTATTCTAGTCTTCATTTCCCCAAGGTAATACATAAAACCTGGCCTGTTAGTGGGCCCAGAGGACAGGGTTGATGACCACTGCTCTACATCGTATACAGTATATTAGCTGCTACTTCTAATGTTGGTACTTACTTATCTGTGAAAGAACTTGAGAGGGTCATCTCCTTTCTGTTTACCTTGGAAATTTACCTAATTGGCAATTAAGTTGTTGAGTGTGTCTTGATCTGTACTCTTGGATGGGGATCGCTCTATACTGGCCACAGAACTTTGATGGTTAGCCTTGTAGTGGACTTATTCACTGATTTTCCTTTGTGTAACATGTTTAATTGTAACCCTTTATTAGAATAGAAGGTACCGTATATACTCGAGTATAAGCCGAGATTTTCAGCCTCTTTTTTGAGGCTGAAAGTGCCCCCCTCGGCTTATACTCGAGTCATCGCTGTCTGCCTGCTCGATCAGCGTGTCGAGCAGACAGACAGCGGACATTCTACCATTCAAACGCCGCGCCTCCGCCTTCGCCTGTGATAGGCGGAACACTGAATTTCCCAGCAGCCTGTGTTCCGCCTATCACGGACATCGTCTCATCCTCGTACTACGGACGAGGATGAGACGATGTCCGTGATAGGCGGAACACAGGCTGCTGGGAAATTCAGTGTTCCGCCTATCACAGGCGAAGGCGGAGGCGGAGGCGCGGCGTTTGAATGGTAGAATGTCCGCCGAGGCGCCGACGAAGAGCGGCGATCCTGGCAAGGCACGGGACGGAGGCAAGGCAAGGCACGGCACGGGACGGGACGGAGGCAAGGCACGACACGGGACGGAGGCAAGGCACGGCACGGGACAGAGGCAAGGAGGCAAGGCACGGGACGGAGGCAAGGAGGCAAGGCACGGGACACAGGCTCGGGACACAGGTAGGCTGGACACACACACACACACACACACACACACACACACACACACACACACACACACACACACACACAGGGATGGATGGATACACACACACACAGGGATGGATGGATGGATGGAGACACACACACACAGGGATGGATGGATGGAGACACACACACACAGGGATGGATGGATGGATGGAGACACACACACACACAGGGATGGATGGATGGATGGACACACACACACACAGGGATGGATGGATGGATGGACACACACACACACAGGGATGGATGGACGGACACACAGGGATGGACGGACACACACACAGGGATGGACGGACACACAGGGATGGACGGACACACAGGGATGGACGGACACACAGGGATGGACGGACACACACACAGGGATGGACAGGCATGTCTCACCCTCGGCTTATACACGAGTCAATAAGTTTGCCAGTTTTTTTGGGGGTAAATTGGGGGCCTCGGCTTATATTCGGGTCGGCCTATACTCGAGTATATACGGTAGGTTGTTTGCTATGGTAAATTTACAAAACTGTACATTAAATTATTAAAGCCAACAAGGAAATAATTGAAAGAGTCCATGCTATTTTATTATTTACTTTTAATTTATTTAGTATGATAGTTACCTAAAGTGTAAGTATAGCCAAAACGGTTTTTGCTCATTTTGGAAAGATCAGGGGATAGTTAAAACTCCTATCAGGTTATTTTATGCTGTCTATGTCCCACTGGGGAGCTTTCCTTTCATTTCTTGTCCTGGATGTGAAACAGGAGGGTAATTCTTATCTTAGACAGTCATACCCAGAAGATTTTTTTCCCCATTGGAAAATTTTCACTAACATCCTGCTCTGGTGACACCTTTCTTGTTTTGTATTTCCCCTCACTTTTTTGGTGACAATGGTCACCAGGTCAAATAAAGTGATGAATCTCGCCAGCAATAATAGAGACAGCAATAAAAAAAACTGATCCTTATGTCCCTGACTCTTCCTTACGCTATTCAAAATGAACACAAACGTTAGCCTTTAGATATAATTAACGCTAAACTCTGAGTAAAATCCAAAGCTACCCTTTCAGTGAGGCTCCCCCACATTGCAAGTGGTGTAGTGGTTAGTACTCTCACCTAGCAGTAAGAAAGGGTCGCTGGTTCAAATACCAACCAAGACACTACCTGCCTGTAATTTGCATGTTCTCCCTGTGCCTGCGTGGGTTTCCTCTAGGTACTCCGGTTTCCTCCCACACTCCAAAGACATGCAGGTAGGTTAATTGGCTTCTGTCCAAAATTGGCCCTAGTATATGTATAGGGACATTGGATTGTGGGTTCCTTGAGGGTAGGGACTGATGTGAGTGTGCGATGTACAGGGATAGGGACAATTGTAGACATTCATTCAGGTTGAACTGGATGGACTGGTGTCTTAACCTCCCTGGCGGTACCATTATTTCGGATTTTAGGTGCTAAAAGCGGTACCATTATTTTGCATGAAAATTTGGCGTTTTATATTGTAGTCCTGCAATTCTTAGGAATAACTCTCTTAAATCTGTCCAAACCAGAGTCTAGCAGACATCCCGGGTATGATAAAGTTTGAAAAATTAAATCATAAATTATAATATAATAAATAATTATAAATAATTGTACCAAATAATAATATAACAATAATAAAAATTATTCAATAATGTAATCTAATCAAAAACACTGAAATTTGCCGAGTTGCAGAATTGTCACTGTCATTACTTTTCAGTATTTGATGACGGATCTCCCCACAAATCGCTATCGCTCAATTCTGCGAGTCATTCTAATTTATTATCGCTGTTTTCTAGCTGGTCTAAAATCATTTTTGATGTACAGTGACAGTTTTGGTTGCTATGGGCAATCTCCAGTTTCCAGGCATAAAGAACAGTTTTTACAATATAAAACTGCATGCAGGACACTGGGCAGACCACTAGGGACAACGGGGATGTGAAATATTTACATACAGCAATGTAATCTGTAAGATTACATTATACTGTATGTATACTGTTTATTTCACTTTTTGAATTTGGCGCCGATCTCCGTGCCCGTGCGTCGCAACGCTCGCAGGGCACGGAGATCGCCGATGTGATAGATCGAGCGAGGCACGGCTCGCTCGTACAGCGGGGAGACATCGCTGGATTCGAAGGAGAAGGTAAGGAAACCTCCTCCTGGATCCAGCGACGCTGTCCCGAGTCTGACTCGGGGATACCGCTTTTGGTATAAAAAATCCACCCCGAGTCAGACTCGGGAATACCGTCAGGGGGGTTAATTCAACCTTACTAACTATGAAACTATTAAAAAGCAGTTTCACTTATCCCTAACTCTTGCAGGTCCCCCAAAGACTCTTCTCTTCGCCACTCTGTCGGTCACAGGCCCAGGTGACATCATCACATCTAATGAAGAATCAGCAATCCTGGATTGTAAGCGAGGACACTGAGGAAATGCACTCAAGATAATAGTGCTGGCTGCCAGGGGAGTGAGGAATAGGGCAAATAAAACTGGTTCTTATTGTTCCCCTAGAAAAAAGAGCATTTAACCTATGCATTGGAGGCGGGAGCCACACGGCAAGAGTTACTTTGGATTTCACCCCAGTTTCCAATCTCTTTAGTTATGATGTGCCTTGATGACTTTCAGTTGTCAGTATTTTGGATTTTTGTATGAAGTTATGCCACAAACACAAAGTGAAATTAAAAGAGACGTATGGCTGAAGCTTTTTTGGCAATACTTCTCTTCTGGGTCACAGGAGTACACTTACTTTTGCAGTGTGTTTACACTCTACGGTCCATAGGGGTGAATGGAGGGTCCGATCAGTTCTGCCTGAAAAACTAACAGGCGGCTGATCGGAACCCTTTTGTGAAAGAGGCCTAAGACACAGCCTCTGAACTGTCATTTATATGACTCAATTAGAGCCAATGGGAATCTGCTGATCTGCGTTTGTTGTGTGTTACCAACATGTTAAATGCAGGAAAATAACTCTACAAACTTACTGTATTTCCATTAGTATTTGTTCAGTATCAAATGGACTAAACAGTGTAAATTATACAGCCTATTCCCTAGTGGCCTGTAATAAATATGTTGGGGCTCTAGTAGTACAGCAAAAATGTGCATGGGTCAATGAAGATGTTAAATTGAAAATTCTCACCCTGGTAACTCAGGACTAAAAACTAAAGGGCTTATCAGGTTTGCTTAGAACTGGTGCCTACATGTATTTGTTTTTAAGTACAGGAGCTGATATGCTGTTTGTTCTGCATAAGTAAACCTAGCCTTAATCCGTCCGACATGACCTCATGACCTGCTCTCTGAGCGCCCTTTCCTTTATGCTGGCCCTGTCTTGTGGCCTATCCTGTCCTACAATGGCATGGCATAACAAGAAACTCAGAATCGACAGACGGTAAGTAAATATCTTTCCTTTGCAGTGGGGCTGAGCCTGCACTGCAACAATTAACTGCTCATTTATATGTCTAGAAGATGAGTAACATTTTTCCTTTCCAGATCCTCTGCTGCCCCACCAGACAGAGCTCCTCCAAGCTCTGGCAATTGACTGTTTCTCAGCATTGCCATGTCCAGTGCAGGTCTATGGTCTTTGCAAAAGAATTGATGAAGCCAGATGACCTTAGAACACCAAAGCATGTGGAAGGAGAGGCTGCAGGGACTGGTCTAACAGCTTGGAGAAACATGCAGGAGTGGAGAATCCCCCTAGATTGTACGTTACCTGGAGTTAAGTTTAAGTTGATTCTAAACTCTGGTTTAAAAAAAATATTCACGTATGTATTCTTAACTTAAAAAAGTATCTTCAATTGCTCTCAACCTCTTCCAAATCTCCAATTTTTTTTGCTGTTTTGACATAACTTCTTGTTAGAGGGTGACTATATTCTTCTCCATGGTCCCATTGTATGTAGGAAAGTAGACATCGCCTCCTGCTCCCTCCTGACACGGACTATGAACTTTGGGATGTGTAGTGTGCATAGAGCAGTGCACATGACCGCAACTAACATGCCCTATCTTATGATTAGAATTATAAGTGTGGAAACTATGGAGATGACTCTTTCACTGCCGTTGGCCCCCCTCTGGACCCTATTCCACGGCTGTCTTTTTATTTCTCTATCATGGCATGTGGTGGGTGTCTGGGCCCTCAGGTCAAGATGGTAATGCATAATTGTGACACATGTATATGTATACCTTTTCTTCTTCAAGAAGAATTTTTGATCAATTTTGATACAATACTAGACTGGCAGCTACTGAAGAAGTGGAGTTTTCCATGAAACGCGTTGGGCCACAAAAACAGCATATATGTATATTACTATTACAATGTTTTGTGAATGTATGTATATTACTGTCAGGGCTGGCTTAGCCCTTCCTTCACTGGGCTGGCTGGTCAGCTGTTGGATAATTGCCAGCTCTTATCTCTCTCCATAGTTACCAGCTGTTCCTGATCATGCTCGTCTGACCTGCCTACTTAAAACTGTCCAGCTCACTTCACCTCTGCCTTCACCTTAGTCACATCACAAGAAACCATCTCCTGCGGTTCTGTTTAAAGACTGGCTTTCTGACATCCCTTCTGGCTCCTTATCCTGCTTGCTGTTGCTCTACTTGGATCCCTGACTTCTGACCTGGCTGATTACCCGATCTGGTTATTAAACTCTGGCCTGGCTGACTACTCGCTCCAGTTACTGGACCCTGGCTATGCTCTGACTACGCCTTTTCTATTTACCTTTTTATTTTTATTTAATAAACAAGTGTGATTTAATTGTACTTCTGTCTCGGTCTGATTCATGGTTTCTAACAATTACTATTACAATGCTTTGTGAAACTGAGGATTAAGATTGTATCATGGATCTATTTTATGAACGATTGTACGGTACATTTGTATGTTTTTATACTTAATTGAATAAAGAAAGTATAACTTTTTTAGTTGTGCCTCAAAAATCACATCTTTCACAATACGTTACTAAACATTTACAATGCAGGGGTATGACACTTTACAATTAATTTAGGGTTATCTATCTATCTATCTATCTATCTATCTATCTATCTATCTATCTATCTATCTATCTATCTATCTATCTATCTATCTATCTATCGTTTGTATCTATCTACAATATCTGTCTAGCTATTTACCATATCTATCTTTCTCTCTCTATCTATCTATTATATATCTGTGTATCTATCTATATCATAGTGGCCGTAGTAGAGATATTTAATCAGCTGAGTCCATGGTAAACTGAAAACAGTTTCCACTACCACTAGGCCCTGCACCAGTTCTCTGCATCTGTAATAACTGATTAGCAACTATTGACATCAATGAGACATAAAGTACAAAATGTAGCATATTAGTTCACTGGTAAAGAAGATATCAGGTACAAAGTGAATTGTACAAGTTGTTTTTTGTGAACTATTTCAACTCCAAGTATTGCTTCCTCCACCATGTCAAGGCAAAAGGTATATCTGAGTTCTTTGGATGATAAGAAGGAGCAAAATGTTTACCAAACACAAAAGGTATTTGTTAATAAGTACATTCTCTTCCAAACATATTTTCCTTCCTCCCTTTAACACGCTCTCCGTCTTCCGCATTAACATCCAGTCTGTGAGATGTTTTCAGATACTGTTTATATAGAGGATAAACATTTCAAACGATCGGAAATAACTTAGAAGAAAAACACAGAATCCATCTGGGTAGGGCTCGCAGTGGCTGCAGTAGCTGCCACCCAACTGTCATTTGCAGTGTAATCTGCAACCCTGATCTGCAAAGGGCAGCAACCTACAGCGACCAATCAGATTTCAGTTGTCTGAAGATCTATAAGCGATTAATTCTAATTGGTTCTTATGGGTTATGCTTTCTTTCATGTTGCTAGTTTTTTTAATAGAAAGAAAGACCTGTTGGTGATCTATATCATGAGGATATAAAGACAAGTATAGTGTTGGCAAAGTATACGTGTCTACAGCAAGGTAACTGCCTCACTAGCTTTTGGTTTAGGTGATGCAGTGACTTTGCTAGGGGGGTGCGGTCTGCACCCAGGTCCTGGGAGGGGCTGTACTGATGAGGGGGTGGTTTGTCCTGGGGGCTGTACTGATTGAGGGGGTGGTTTGTCCTGGGGGGCTGTACTGATGGAGGGGTGTTTTGGCTTGGGGGGGCTGTACTGATGGAGGGGATGCTTTGTCCTGAGGGGGCTATACTGATAGGGGGGTGCTTTGTCCTGGAGGGGGCTGTACTAATGAAGGGGGTGCTTTGTCTTGGGGGGCTGTACTGATAAAGGGTGGTAGTTTGTCCTGGGGGAGGGGTCTGTACTAATGGAGGGGGTGCTTTTTCCTGGGGAGAGGGGGCTGTACTAATGGAGGGGTCGTGCTTTGTCCTGGGGGAGGGGTCTGTACTAATGGAGGTGGTACTTTGTCCTGGTGGGGGGGTCTGTACTAATGGAGGTGGTACTTTGTCCTGGGGAGGGGTCTGTACTAATGGAGGGGGGTGCAGAACTAATGTGCAAAACCAAACTCACTCAAAAATACAAACTAAGGATAAGAGAAGCTGTCTACATATACAGTATAAGTGTTCCCACACAGAAAAATTTATGAATAAAAACATGTGGCACTAACTATGAATACTAAATACAAAAAGTGAACAATAAAAAGTATAATAAACACACTCAACAAAAATCACTTCCAAAACCATTCTGCAGCTAGTGTGCTTTAAAAAATCAAGTTACATTTTTTTTCAGCGTAATAAATGTTAATAAACATTCATGATAATAAAGTGCAAACAAAGCTACTTCTGGTCTCAGACGTGATTCCGGTTGGTTGCACTTTCATCACTTTTGGACTATTTATTGCACTTTATTGCTCTGTTTGCACTTCATGAGAATATTGGACCGTATTGGATTTTAATTGCACTATCTGCACTTTTTAAGTACATTTGCACTTTATAGCTTTGTTTGCACTTTATTACCATGAATGTTTATTTGTCATTTATTTCACTGAAGATTTCTTGCATTTGATCTTTTAAAGCACACTAGCTGCAGCACGGTTCTGGAAGTCATTTTTGTTGAGTGTGTTTATCACACCCTTTTTGTTCACTTTTTGTATTTAGTATTCATAGTTAGCGCCACATATGTTTTTTATTCTTTTGTTTGACTCAGCCAGGTGCCCACATTTGCAATGCCGGCGCAGAGGAGAGAAGAAAGAGAGAAATGAGGCTTCGAGCGGCCACATCGCTGGACCGTGGGACAGGTGCATGTGTGTTTATTAAAAGTCAGCAGCTACACCTTTTGTAGCTGCTGACCTTTAATAAACATAGACAAGGGCGGAACTCTGCTTTAAAGTGGAAGAAAAGCCTAACACTAATGCCTCATTTCCACTGAGTGGATCGGTTCGGGTCGGTAGAGTTTGGAAGGGTTAGAATGGTCAAGCCTATTCAGGTGAGCGTTTCCACTGCAAGTCGAACCACCACGGGCCATACAGGGTTTAGAAAAAATGCCTAGCGTGGCCTCACACTGGCAGACGTTTTTATGTCCGACAATCAGTGGAATGTATCGTAGCTCTGCCCTAACCGTACCGGACCATTTTCTATGGCCCCACATCTGAAGCAGGACCCTGAATGGTGCAGTATGGTTCAGTTGTATGGGCCACTTTCATACTGGAAACACTCAAAATAGCGTACTGTACCGATCAGCTCAGTGGAAACGAGGCATATCTATTCTTAAAAATGTTGCCTCCCCCTCCTCTTACCTATCCTGCCTAACCTGTATAAAAAAAGATGTGAATACTTACCTATTTTTATTCCGCTCTGGTCTGGTCATGTGATCCCGCAGCTCCGGCTTCCCTGTTTAGATAAGAAGCTGCTGCAGGGAAGAGGAAGTGTTGACAATGACTAGGCCACGGAAGCTTAGGGCAATGTTACAACTCCAGGAAATCACAGCCGTTGTTGACTACTGCTTGGACTGGAGTTGCAGGTTCACGTGACCATACTAATGCTAGCCATACACCAGTCGAAAAATCGTTCAAACCCGTTTTTGAAAAACTAACGCTTTTTTGTGAGAGCAAATTATATTGCCATCATATAATGTGAATTTTTAAACAATAAATCATTCAATGGACATAAATGAACTGTCCAAATGATAGATTTTCGAACGCTTTTTTGTCTAGTGTGTGTATGATAAACTTTATCATGGTATACACAAAATTCGGCCAGTTCCTGCTGAACTGTTTGGCTGTGTGGAGCCCCCTCTGTTCAACAGAAGCCAGCTGTGAGACTGGGTTCTGATGAACAGTCCTGTTGGAAAACCCACATGACTGTACGAATACAGCCAATGGCTGAAGCACTGATCAGTGTACTCTGATTTATGGGAGTCTCCTCTGTCACAATACAATAGCACGGTGGGGGAGATTCCTGCTTTCACATTGTTTGTGTGGATGTGGAAATCGGTCAATTTGTTTTTGTTCAACCTGCTGGTTGAATGAAAAAAAACAAAATTTTGCTGTGCTTAATGCCGTGCACACACGACCGGACTTTCCGGCAGACTAGGTCCGACAGGATCAGTCCGTCGGACAATCTGATCGTGTGTGAGCTAGTCCGATCATTTTTCAGGGAAATAATCAGACGGACCAAGAAATAAAACATGTTTCAAATCTTTCCGACTGACTCAAGTCAGGTCGAAAAATGTACCAAATACAACGCAAGGACAGCTACTGGCTACTGACTATTGAACTTCCTTGTTTAGTCCCATCTTACATCATCACGTTCAAACCGAACGGACTTTCGAACGGACTTAGCCCGCTTGTGTGTGGCCAAGTCCGTTCGTTAAGTCCGTCGGACCTCTACTGAAAGTCCGTAGGGAAGACCATCGGACCTAGTCCATCGAAAAGTCCGGTCATGTGTACGCGGCATCAGATGCATTTCCTGTGCGTTTATGGTGTGATTTTGCCTTGCCTGCACCTGTGAAAAATGGACAAGTGATGCAAAAAAGCATTGCATTTTTTACCGTAATTTTGCCACAGTTTTCATTTCATTTGAATAGGAATGTGCGTTTTTGGTGCACTTTTTGGTGCAGTTTTCAAAACTGCACCAAAGATGCAGCATGCAGGACTTTTCAAATGCACCGCACCCATAGCACAGGACTGAAAAAGCCCACAGGATTTAAAGGGAAACATTTTTTTTGCGTTTTTCTTGCAAGGTAAAAACACAGGAACGCAGTGTGAAAGGGGCCTTAGGTTTTTCTTCCATTTTAAGCTTCCTATCTCATATGCATGCATAGACATTGTAGGGTCAACTTTAGACAGGATAAAACTACTACCAGCATGTCTTTGTAGAGAGGGAGGAAAACTGGAGTACCTGGACGAAGCCTACAAAAGCACAGGGAGGACCAACGAAAACCCTGTTCATGTGTCATGGTTAGGATTTAAACTTCTATTGATTTATTATTTATTTATTTTATTACAGGTACTTATATAGCGTCATCAATTCACTTCAAATCGCTATTAAATCAGCACTTTCAACATATATTGCACATTCACATCAGTCCCTGCCCCCATGGAGCTTACAATCTAAGGTCCCTAACTCACATTCATACATACATATACTGGAGCACATTTAGACTGGAGCCAAATAACCTACCAGCATGTTTTTCGAGTGTGGGAGGAAATCGGAGTACCCTGAGAAAACCCACACAGACACAGGAAGAACCGTGCATGGGATTCAGACTGACAACCCTAGTGCTGCCAGTCGAAAGTATGTTTTTTTTCTGTTTTTCTTTGTCTGATGACTTGATTTGTTTTGGTGTTTTTCTTCCTTTCTGATGATTTACCCATATCATTGCTTCCTGCAAATGACTCCTTCTATTGATGGTTTATTGTGCACTATCCAATAAAGGTAATGCTGTCAGCCACCAGAGACAGAAACCTAGTCCACACCTCTGGGATCAGCTAAGTGAGTCTGAGACAATGGAGTTGATTTACTAAAAGCAAATATCTTAAAGTGTAATGCCCTGTAAACACGACCGTTTTTTCCCTCGGAATAAACTCTGAAGGTTTTTCCGATGGAGTTCCGATGGAATTCCGCTCAAACTGTCTTGCGTACACAAGATCACACCAAAGTCCGACCGTCAAAAACGCGGTGACGTACAGCACGTACGACGTGACTAGAAAAAGGAAGTTCACCAGCCAGTAGCCAATAGCTTCCGTCTTGTACTTGTTTCAGAGCATGCGTTGTTTTTGGTCCGTCGGAACAGCATACAGACGAGCGGTTTTCCCGATAGGAATTGGTTCCATCAGAAATATATAGAACATGTTCTATTTCTAGGTCCATCAGAATTTTCATTAAAAAAAAGTTCAATGAGTCACACTCACGATCAGAATATACGATGAAAAGCTTCTGACTTTTTCTGTCAGACATTCTGCTGGTGTGTATGCAGCATCAGTCCACTCCAACACTAAAATCCCTGCAGCTACAGACATCCACATTCTAACATTAACCTATCTAGCCCTATAAAGAAGAAATCAGTAAACATACCTTTCTTAAAGCCAATCCGATCCGATCTCCAGTGACGGAAGCTCTGCAGAGGACACGGCCGACAACGGCTGCGAAATGAATGGAGTTACTATGGGCTTCCGTTGTCGGCTGTGTCCTCTACACCCACCTCCACAGCGAAGCTGCGGCTGACAGCTCATCGTGAGATCGGGTCGGATCAGCTTCAGAAAAGATATGTAAATGGATTTCCTCTTTACAGGGCTAGATAGGTTAGTGTTAGGTCGTGGATGTCTGTAGATGCAGGGATTTTAGTGTTCGGGTCTACTTTAAGTTTAAAAGGAAAAATTTCCCCAGAGCTTAGAAAATGTGGTGAAATATCACTTTGCCAAGAATACCCAATCATGTGTAAGAAAAAAAAATTGCATTTTTACTTGCACATGATTGGATGATGGACATCAGCTCCTTATTCATTAAGCTTTGGTGCCAATTCCCTTCCAGGGTGAAGAGCCTATCTGCCTTTTGTAAATCAACCTTAAATACACAAAATGAATGGAATCAGCTAAATGGCTATGTTTAACCACTTCAATACAGGGCACTTAAACACCTTCCTACCCAGACCAATTTTGAGCTTTCAGCGCTGTTGCACTTTGAATGACAATTGCGCGGTCATGCTACACTGTACCCAAATGAAATTTTTATTATTTTTTTTCCCACAAATAGAGCTTTCTTTTCGTGGTATTTGATCGCCTCTACGGTTTTTATTTTTTGCGCTACAAATAAAAAAATACAGAAAATTTTGAAAAAAAATATGTTTTTTTTTGTTTCAGTTTCAAAACTTTGTAAATAAGTATGTTTTCTCCTTCACTGATGGGCACTGATGGGGCTACACTGATGGGCACTGATAAGGCGGCACTGATGGGCACCAATGATGTGGCACCAATGAAGTGGCACTGATGGGGTGGCATTGATGGACACTGATATGTGGCACTGATAGGTGGCACTGATAGGCGGCACTGATGGGTGGTACTGATGGATGACACGGATGGGCACTAATAGGTGGCACAAATTGGCACTGATATCTGGCACGGATTGGCAAGGGTGGGCGGCACAGATGGGCATGGATAGGCGGCACAGATGGGCATGGGTGGGCACTGATAGGCAGCACGGATGGGCACTGATAGGCGGCACAGGTGGGCACTGATAGGCGGCACAGGTGGGCACTGATAGGCGGCACAGGTGGGCACTCATAGGCGGCATTGTATTATGTTATACTGTACTAATGGATGCCAACAGTGCCAAACAATAATGCATGCCAATCAGTGATGCCCATTGTGGGCACTGATTGGCATCCATTATGGGCACTGATTGGCATCCATTGTGGCACTGACTGGCATCCCTGGTGGTCTAGGGAGGACTACCCTTTGCTGGGCATCCCTGGTGGTCTGATGGCGTCCCTGGTGGTCCAGTGTGGGCATCCTCGGGGGGGCTGTGCTGATAATCGATCAGCACAGTCCCCCCCTGTCAGAGGAGCAGCCGATCGGCTCTCCTCTACTCGCGTCTGACAGACGCGAATGAGGAAAAGCCGATCACCGGCTCTTCCTATTTACACTGTGATCAGCCGTGATTGGACACGGCTAATCACGTGGTAAAGAGTCTCCGTCGGAGACTCATTACCGAGATCGTAGTTGCCGGGTGTCAGACTGACACCCCGCAACAATGATCGCCGCGATGCTCACCCCCGGGGGCGCGCAGCGGCTCATAATCCTGATCACGTCATATGACGTCCGATCAGGATTATGCAACCACTTTGCCACCGTCAATTGCCTATAGGGCGGGCGGCAAGTGGTTAATTAGTGGCTATCTACAAGTATTAAGGCCTGATTCACACCTATGCAGGTTGCAGTTTGCATATTCCAGATGCATTTTGCATTTTTTCAATACACATTTTTGATCCATTGAAGTCTATGGAAGCAAAAACCAGAAAAAAATCCCTGGCTTTTTCCATAAAATGCACAAGTGTGAACTACATCTATAGGAAACCATGGTAAATGGGCTGCAGTGTGTTTCTGCAAAACTGAAAATGCACTAAAAAATGCATAGGCGTGAACCAGGCCTAAAAGCTCTTTTTATTGTTTTGGCATATTTAAGATGGCCATACATTATACAATTTTCTTATTCAATTTCCTTTAGATTTACCTTCAACTATGAAGTACAAGGGCCTGCCTGATTGGCAGACAAATATAAAGTGTTGAGGTTTGACCTCATATTATATGGTTTTGGTAAATCAGTAAAATTGTATGTATGGCCAGCCTTAGTTTTAAAGTGGTTGTAAACCCTGCCTAGTGACTTTTAAAGTGGAAGTAAACTCCCCTATCGTTTTCAGCTAAGGAAGCTGCCATCTTTGCCTCTGTTTAATCTTCAACTGCTATGGTGCTGCATATGTGATTTGTTATGACACCAGCCATTGGATGGTTTGATAGTTCGGCTGAGAGCACAGCCAATGTGCAGTTAGCGTGCCTTTTTTTAAACTGTTTAAATCTATGGGTTTACTTCCACTTTAACTAAAGGTAAACCTAGAATAATGCTTACCTATGGATAGTGGAAATATCTCCTAGGGCTGATGATGTAATCCTCGCATGAGCTGTGAAGAAACAGACCACTGTGCCGTTTCTTCCCCCAGCGTGTGCCATTACTGACGGCTCCCGCGTGCGAGTGTCGTCACGCGGCTCCGGCCAGTCACACAGCTGGAGTCCGCAGTCCCCAGAAAGAAGAGGGGCGAAGATGGACGCAGCCTGCACAGGGGACAGCGATGGAGTCATTTGCAGGTAAGTGTCTCATAATGGGCTAGCATGCGATGCATACTAGCCCATTATGATTTTAATTTGCAGGCTTTGCAGGGAGAAAAAAAGGAAGTAAAACCCATCAGGGTTTACTTCTTCTTTAAAGGAAGAATAGTTAAAAATCTGATAATGTTTTGACAGGCGACTGAATACAATTTCACAAACATATTACACACATGATTGCGTTACAACCTAAATCCCCCACGATTGCATAGGGGTTTTAAATTGAAATGCTGCATTCTGTACATGTACGCCTGTGAAAAGCTGTCAGTACATACACTGTGCTTAGCACTGATGTATAAAAAAAATGCCAGCCTGCAGATTCCAAATCCCAGGCAGCTGACAGCACAGAAACACAACATCCCTTATACAAACAGGCTCTGTCAGAGTCATCCTGTGGCTGTCACACTCATCCAATCAGAAAATGATCACCTCTGGATGGCTACAGGCCTGCAGCACATTCCTCCAAGGTGGAAGAGTCTGCAAGTAGTCACAAACTTTCATTTATTACTTTTCCCTTCATGACTGACAGCATAATAACAAGTTAATATATGTGCTTAATATTTAAGAGAATAAGCATATCCTGTACAGAAACTGTTCTACTATTTTAAATAACCAGTTTCTCTGGATGGTAGAATAAATTAAATTAATTAATTTTTCATTTTTTGGGATAAAGATTTTACATTAATGAATAAAAGTTGATCATTGTAAACACCCCTGTCAGTGGTAAATGGTTTGTCTCATCCCTCTAACTGCCATTTTTGCTAAAGATCTTTTGTTAAAGGAAGTTAAAAAATAAAATAAAAGATTTACTGGTTGATTCCCCAGGAGGAAAAAAAAAAAGGAAAAAGCCTAAAAAATAAAAAATACAAATGCAGCTACTACATCTAACTTCTGATATGATGCAATATATTACATATTTGGTTTTGGATTTAAAGCGTGATCACATTACATATGCAATTTACAATCAGATTGTAGTGTGTATGGATTTACAATGATTTACGGCTATCTTATTTGAATGCAAGTAAAAAAAAAAAAAAAAAGGATCAAAGCCTTATTGAAGAATGAGGTGACACAAGTCCAAATGTCCCCGAGTGCATATTTTCACCCCAGATGACACCAGCTTGGCCAGAGTCGCCTGGCTGGAACTCATAGGAAGTTTTCCTTCAGTCTGAGGACATTGCATGAAGTCTGATTAGTCCAGCCAAAGCATGGCATAAAATCACATCATGTTCCCAAATGACTGCAAACTCAATGTTATTATCACTACTACCAGGCATAGAAGATGCATGACCTTGTATAACTCTGTAACACGCCGTGCTTGTATTAACCTTATAATAACTTTATAATAAGTATAGAATAAGACATGCAAAGTGTGTGACTCACCTGTACGGTGTGTTGGGAGGTCCCCTGAGGTAAAGGTGATGTTTGTACTCCTAGTAGTAGGCACATGGCAGACAGGATAATGAGGTGATGCATTCTCAGAGCGGAGCACAGGTTGTATGAGGGAGGTAGTAGTAGTAGTATTAGTAGTAGTAGTTACTACTGTCTATGGCAGCAGACTCTTTGTTCTACTTTCTTTGTGTCTCTCTTTCTCTGCCTGAGTGTTTCTCTCTCTTTCCTGTGTGTATGTGTGGAGGAGCTGCCTGGTGCCTGTCAGTGAGTAGAGAATCCCTGCTGGGGATTTATACTCCTCTGTGCCTTTTGTTCTCTCCCTTCACTTTTATGGCCTGAAGTGACACATCTGAGCAGCAGCATCACGTGCTAAATATTTGGGAAGGAGACAGAGGGGGGGAGAGAGAGAGGTTGACTAAGGAGAGGGGTACAGTTGGAAAGGAAGAAAGGAGGGTTGATGTTGCTGTCAAGAAAAAAAAATATATATCATTTTTTAACAGAAAGTTTATATTGTGTTAATTTATCTTGGCAACTTCACATTGAAAAGAAACACAAAAAGCACTTCAAGATAGGCATATATATATTATACACACACACACACACAGTATATACTACTGGTCGGAAGTTGTAGAACACCCCCTTTTTTCCAGTTTTCATGGAAATGTAAACAGTTCATGTCCGGTGAATACCCACCCTGAAATGGCACAAAGGTAAGCGGTAAACTGCCAGAGGTGAAAAAAAAAAAAAAAGTTTAGGTTAACAGAAACTGAAAAATAATGTACATTTCAAAGTTATAGAAAAAGACCTTTTATCAAGGAAGATGTAATGGGTGCAACATGTTATACTTACCTGCGCTGTGCAGTGGTTTTGCATACTGCATCGATGGGCATAGATGAGGTGGCATTGATGGGCACTGATGAGGCTGAACTGATGGGCATTGATATGCTGCATTGTTGGACACTGATGAGGCTGTATTGATTGGCACTGATGGCAAGAGTGAGGCTGCATTCATGGGCACTGATGGGCTGCATTGATGGGCACTAATAGGCACTGACAGGCTGCATTGATGGGGACTGATGAGGCTGCACTGATGAGGCTGCATTGATGGGCACTGGTGAGGCTGCACTGATGGGCACTGATGAGGCTGAATTGATGGGCACTGATGAGACTGCACTGATGGGCATTGATAGGCTGAGCTTGTGGGCACTGATGAGGCTGGACTGATGGGCACTGCTGATGAGGCTGCACTGGTGGGCAGTGATATGCTGTGCTGATGGGTAGTGATAGGCTGCATTGATAGGCACAGATGAGGCGGCACTGATGAGGCTGCACTGATGGGCACTGATAGGCTGCACTGAAAAATGTGTTGTTGTTAATATTTCGTTTTGTATCTTGCTTCTGCATAAAACATTTAACAATGTAATTTCATGAGATCATTTATAAGGGCATGTTTAGGGGTGGAATTAGGGGGAGAGCAGGTTAGGGGATTGGGTAGAGCAACTCACGGCGAGTAACTCTTAAGCCCTGGCTAGTAGCTCAGGACTTGAAATTTTAAAACCTTGCACTAAGATATGGATACAATTTCCTTCCAAAGTGAACAACCTATTTACCTTTAATAAATCAACCCCCACGAATGCAGTGGCTACCTTTGGGACTATATATACATGGGCTGGGGAAAGTATCAATGGACTACAAGTGTGATGATGTCACCGGACTTGTGCTTCATTGAAAACTATGAGTCCTTCTGCTATGTTGGCAGATAGGGATGAGCCCGATGTTCGAGTCGAACATCCGGTGTTTGCCGAATAGCGTTCACGGCATATTCGAAAAACCACGGAACACCCTTTAAAAGTCTATGGGAGAAATCAAAAGTGCTAATTTTAAAGGCAAGGTATTGTCATAAAAAGTGTTTGGGGACCTGGGTCCTGCCCCAGGGGACATGTATCACTGCAAAAAAAAGTTTTAAAAACTGCAGTTTTTTTGAGAGCAGTGATCATAATAATGCTTAATGCTTAAAGTGAAACAATAAAAGTGAAATATTCCTTTAAATTTCATACCTAGGGGTGTCTATAGTATGCTTGTAAAGTGGCACATTTTTCCCCATGTTTAGAACAGTCAGAGAGCAAAAGGACATTTCTAAAGGAAGAGAGTCATTTAAAAGTACTCGCAACTATAATGAATTGTCGGTCCTGGCAATACACATAAAAGTAATTGAAAAAAATTGGCATGGGATTCCCCCACAGTCCATGGATATTAAGGGGAACCCCACGCCAAAATTAAAAAAAAAAATAGCATGGAGGTCCCCCCAAAAATCCATACCAGACCCTTATCCGAGCGCACAACCTGGCAGGCCACAGGAAAAGAGGGGGGGCGAGAGAGCACCCCCCCTCCTGAACCATACCAGGCCACATGCCCTCAACATGGGGACGGTGCTTTGGTGTAGCCAAAGCACCGTGTCCCCATGTTGATGGGAGCAAAGGCCTCATCCCCACAACCCTTGCCCGGTGGTTGGGGAGGGTCTTCAGGGGGGCTTATCAGAATCTGGAAACCCCCTTTAACAAGGGGACCCCCAGATCCCAGCTTTCCCTGTGTGAAATGGTAACGGGGTACGAATGTACCCCTACCATTTCACAAAAAAGTGTGAAAATGGTAAAAATGACAAGACACAGCTTGGACAAGTCCTTTATTAAAAAATTAAAAATATAACTGTCCCACAAAGTCTTCTTCTTCTTCTCTTGCTCTGCCAATGGACCGAAAAAGGAAAAAAAAAATGTGACCGACCCGCCTCCATGGGAGACTCCCTGCCGCATGACGCGTCTTCGCTTTGACAGCTTTTCTAACTGAGGGCAGGGCCACAGTGAGGGCCCTGCCCTCAGTTATAAAAGAACTGTTAAAGCAAAGACGTAGTGGAGCAAGAGAAGAAGACTTTGTGGGACAGTTTTATTTTTTTATTTTTTAATAAAGGACTTGTCCCAGGCCGTGTCTTGTCATTTTTACGATTTTCACACTTTTTTTGTGAAATGGTAGGGGTACATTACCCCGTTACCATTTCACACAGGGGGAGGCCGGGATCTACCCCAAAGCACCCTCCACCACATGTTGAGGGCATATGGCTTGGTACAGTTCGGGGGGGGGGGGGGGGCGCTCTCTCTTCCCCCTCTTTTCCTGTTGGCCTTCCAGGTTGCGTGCTCGGATAAGGGTCTGGTATGGATTTTTCGGGGGACCCCCACACCATTTTTTTGAAAAATGTTGGCGCGGGGTTCCCTTAATATCCATACCAGACCTGAAGGGCCAGGTATGGAAATTGAGGGGACCCCATGCATTTTTTTTTTTACATATGGTTCGAGGTTCCCCTTAACCACTTGCCGACCAGCGCACGACGATGTACGTCGACAGAATGGCACGGGCAGGCAAATGGGTGTAAATGTACGTCCCTTTAAATTTGCCGCCCTGCCATCGGGAGCGCGCCGCCGGCGGCACGCTCCCGCGCTGGTCGGGACCCCCGTGAGTCCGGTCGCGGGACCCACGGCCTCGATCGCCGCGGGCATACCCGCGATCGTCTCAGAGCGGCCAAATGAAGAAATGCCGTTGTAAACAGCATTTCTCCATTCTGCCTAGCAACTAGTGACGCTGATCTCTGCTCCATGTGATTGGAGCAGAGATCAGTGTTCACTAAATGAAAGCCCAACCCCCCCACAGTTAGTAACACACCCCTAGGAACACTTAACCCCTACACTGCCACCCCCTGGTTAACCCCTTCACTGCCAGTGTCATTTACACAGGAATCACTCCATTTTTATAGCAGTGATTACTGTATAAATGACAATGGTCCCAAAAATGTGTCAAAAATGTCCGATGGGTCCCCCACAATGTCGCAGTCACAATAAAAATCGCTGATCGCCGCCATTACTAGTAAAAAAATAATAATAAAGAATTATTAATAAAATTGCTATAAAACTATCCCTATTTTGTAAACGCTATAACTTTTGCGCAAACCAATCAATAATCGCTTATTGCGATTTTTTTTACCAAAAATATGTAGAAGAATACGTATCGGCCTAAACTGAGGGAAATTTTTTTTTTTATATATATTTTTGGGGGATATTTATTATAACAAAAAGTAAAAAATAATGCGTTTTTTCAAAATTGTCGCTCTATTTTTGTTTATAGCGCAAAAAATAAAAACCGCAGGGGTGATCAAATACCACCAAAAGAAAGCTCTATTTGTGGGGAAAAAAGGACGTCAATTTTGTTTGGGAGCCACGTCGCACGACCGCGCAATTGTCAGTTAAAGCGACGCAGTGCCGAATCGCAAAAAGTGGTCTGGTCTTTGACTAGCAAATTGGTCCGGTCTGAAAGTGGTTAATATTCATACCAGACCCAAAGGGTCTGGTAATGGACTGTGGGGGAATCCCATGCTGTTTTTTTCAATGACTTTTATGTGTATTGCCGGGACCGACAATTCATTATAGCCACAAGTACTTTTAAATTACTTTTTTCCTTTAGAAATGTCATTTTGCTCTCGGACTGTTCTAAACATGGGAAACATGCGCCATTTTACAAGCATACTATAGACACCACCCAGGTATGAAATTTTAAGGAATATTTCACTTTTATTGTTTCACTTTAAGAATTATTAAAATCACTGCTCCCGAAAAACGTCTGTTATTAAAACTTTTTTTTGCATTGATACATGTCCCCTGGGGCAGGACCCAGGTCCCCAAACACTTTTTATGACAATAAATTGCATATAAACTTTTAAAATTAGCACTTTTGATTTTCCATGTTCGTGTCCTATAGACTTTAACGGTGTTCGCGTGTTTGAACAAATTTTTTGCCCGTTCGCATATTCTGCTGTGAACCAAACTTGGGGGTGTTCAGCTCATCCCTATTGGCAGATGGCACTTGTAGTTATCCCATTCACAGATCTCTGTGCATGGATGAAGTGGCTGTGTTGGCACAGCTACCCACAGCCATGCCGAATTTAGAATATGACATAAGCCTGGGTGGAGAAGACCCCCCCTCCAATTCAGTAAGTGGGAGGGGCTGGTTTTGGGGGCAGGGGGCTACGGGCTCTGACCATGTTCATGTTACACCCCAAATATAAGTGTAGCATGAAACATGATCAGAAAAGTTTACTTTGCTTTTAAATCATACATTTACTGATTTAACATGTTTCAGAATTAACATATGCACATTTATACAAGAGAGTCTTCAAATGTTCTCATCAGTATGGTCGAAAATGTATGTTAATTTGACCCCAGTGTAGTGAACTACTAGTGCATGGCCACTTTAATAGACTCCTCTATCCACCATAAACAGTATGGATAGACAAATCTATACCTGAGGCCATAGGGGTGTGCGCAGCCTATTGCATTATGGTGTGCACCCCAAAACTCAAACACACATGAGTGTATATATATATATATATATATATATATATACACTCTAATACTCTTAATACTCTAACTTGCCTCAGCCCACCCTCCAACATGCTCACACTAATCTTTGTTATAACGTCCTCTCTCCTCAAACTCTCATTTCTTTATCCCCCCTCTCCAGCCCCCAATCTTTACATATCTCCCTCTCTTCTGCCCACTCAATATCACTCCACTTACCACCTCCTGCTCATTCTAAGCCCACACAGTATCACCACATCCATTCCACCACAGTATCTGCCCTCCTATAAATCCCACTCCCGCCTTACCACCCTCACCCTCCTACTGCTCCTAATATCTGGGGACATTGCACCAAACCCTGGCCCTCCCACATCCAATTCCCACCCCCCAAAATATGCTGTCTGCCACCTTCAACAGTCGTAACTCCCACCTTCTCATCCCAATTCCCCTGATTCCACAAGTCGACCCCCCTCTTTCATGTGCCCTCTGGAATGCCTGCTCAGTCTTCAACAAACTAGCTTCTATCAATGACCTTTTCCTCTCCAAATCCCTTAATCTATTTGCTATAACTGAAACCTGACCCTATGGACGAAAAGGAGGTGGCGTCGGACTTCTCCTCTCCCCACAATGCACCTTTCAGGTATTTCCCACACCTCCCTCTCTTTCCCCCTGCTCTTTCGAAATGCACTGCATTCGTCTTTTCTCTCCAGTTTGTCTGAGGGTCGCAGTTATTTATCGACCTCCTGGACTAGTGTCACGCTTTCTGGATGACTTCTCTGCATGGCTACCCTATTTTCTCTCATCTGAATTACCTACCATCATCCTAGGTGAGTTTAACATTCCAATCAATGTTAATACTGCTACCACTTCTAAACTACTCAACCTAACCTCCTCTTTTAACCTAACACACTGGACACACCACTCACTCCAATGGTAACACTCTCAACCTTGTATTCTCCCATCGCTGCACCCCCTGCAATCTCTCTAACACACCGTTTCCTCTCTCTGATCAGAACCTTATCCGTTTCACTCTCTCCTTGTCTCCTACATCCCATGCTGCCAACCTACAAACCACTACCCACAGAAACCTTCGCAACCTCAACCCTTCCCTCCTTCACTCTGCTACTAATGACCTTTATGACAAAATCACACCGCTGTCCTGCCCAGACCTAACCACTTCCATCTACAACAAAACGCTGTCATCCTCCCCAGACATACTTGCTCCTCTTTCTACGCGCAGAACAAGACCCCGTCTGCCACAACCCTGGCAAACAGACGACACCAATAGCAAAATTGACACAATTCGCCAGGAGATATCCAGCATTCAACTTCCTCCCCTACCCAACACAACAGGTCCAACACCACGCTCAATACTCTCCTCTTTTTGCCCAGTTACCACAGATGAAGTTAATAACCTCCTCTCCATGGCCCACCTCACTACCTGTTCCCTGGACCCTGTCACCTCACAATTACTGCTACCACCTTCCCACTCTATCCTTAACTCCCTAACCCACATCTTCACCCTCTCCCTCTCCTCCGGCACCTTTCCTTCCCTGCTCAAACATGCATTGGTTAACCCCATACTCAAAAAACCCTCACTAGACCCCACCTGTTTGAACAACTTAAGACCCATCTCCCTGCTCCCGTTTGCCTCCAAGCTCATCGAAAGCCTTGTCCATGACCAAATGAGTCACCACCTCATGGACAACAACCTTCTCAACCCCCTACAGTCTGGCTTCCGCCCACAACATTCTACTGAAACTGCCCTACTAAAACTCACCAATGACCTACTAACTGCTAAAACCAATGGGCACTACTCCATACTCATACTTTTAGACCTCTCTGCTGCCTTTGACACAGTTGACCACCTGCTCCTCCTCAGCAAATTACGCTCCCTTGGCCTCCACGATTCTGCTTTATCCTGGTTTTCCTCCTTCCTATCTCAGTGCACTTTCAGTGTCACTTACAACTCCATCTCCTCCGCTCCCCTTCCTCTTTCTGTTGGGGTACCCCAAGTTTCTGTCCTTGGGCCCCTCCTATTCACGCTCTATACCTCTTCCCTGGGCCAGTTGATAACCTCCCATGGTTTCCAATATGCCGATGACACCCAGATCTATCTCTCCACTTCTCAAATCACCCCCTCAATCTCCTCACAGATCTCCAACTTACTGAATGACATATCCGTATGGATGTCACACCACTTCCTCAATCTTTCTAAAACTGAGCTTGTTATATTTCCTCCTTCACGACCCCCCCCCCCCCCCCGTGACTTCACCATTAATATCAACAGCACAACCATTGGTTCCTCCACACATGCCAGGGTCCTGGGTCTAATCCTTGACTCTGACCACTCCTTCAGCCCCCATATCCCATCACTGGCTAAATTCTGCTGCCTTCACCTCTGAAACATCTCCAGAATTCGACCCTTCCTGACTTATGACACCACAAAGCAACTCATTCACTCCTTGATTATTTCCCGCCTTGACTACTGCAACTCTCTCCTTAATGGCCTACCCTTAAGCAGGCCATCACCCCTTTAGTCTATTATGAATGCTGCTGCTAGACTAATACACCTCACTAATCGTTCCGTGACTGCCGCCCCTCTCTGCCAATCCCTTCGCTGGCTTCCCCTACCCCACCTTGTAAAATTCAAAATGCTAACCATAATATACAAACTCTCCGGGCAGCTGCGCGTTGAATCCTCCGCTCGCTGCCCAGTGCATGAGGATGAGGATAGGGGGTGCTTTGTCCTAGGGGTTCTGTACATATGCGGGTGGTTTGTCCTGGGGGGGTCTGTACATATGGGGGGTGGTTTGTCCTGGGGGTCTGTACATATGGGGGGTGGTTTGTCCTGGGGGAGGTCTGTACATATGGGGTGGTGGGTTGTCCTGGGGAGTCTGTACATATGGGGGTTGGGTTGTCCTGGGGGTCTGTTCTGATGGGGGGGTCGGTACAGATGGAGGGGGATGGTTTGCCCAGGACGGATCGGTACTGAGGTAGGGGGTCTGCACTATGGGAGGGGGTCGGCACTTATTGAGGGGGATCTATACTGCTGGAGGGGGGTCTGTACTGCGGGAGGGGGGTCTGCACTTAGTGAGGTGGGTCTGTACTGCGGGAGGGGGGTCTGTACTGAGGGGGGGTGACATCATGTTTTTACACACTGGGTGACATCAATCCTAGTGATGCCACTGGTAACTGGGGACACCTGGAGTAAGGAGGGACTCTACTGGAGACACCTGGTATAAGGAGGGACTCTACTGGGGACACCTGGTATAAGGAGGGACTCTACTGGGGACACCTGGTATAAGGAGGGACTCTACTGGGGACACCTGGTATAAGGAGGGACTGTACTGGGGACACCTGGTATAAGCAGGGACTCTACTGGGGACACCTGGTATAAGGAGGGACTCTACTGGGGACACCTGGTATAAGGAGGGACTCTTCTGGGGACACCTGGTATAAGGAGGGACTCTACTGGGGACACCAGATGTAAGGAGGGATTCTACTGGGGACACCCGATGTAAGGAGGGACTCTACTGGGGACCCCCGATGTAAGGAGGGACTCTACTGGGGACACCCGATGTAAGGAGGGACTCTATTGGGGACACCCAGTATAAGGAGGGACTCTACTGGGGACACGCGATGTAAGGAGGGACTCTACTGGGGACACCCGATGTAAGGAGGGACTCTACTGGGGACACCCAATGTAAGGAGGGACTCTACTGGGGACACCTGATGCAAGGACGGACTCTGCTGGGGGCACCTGATGCAAGGACGGATTCTGCTGGTGGCAGGCGACGCGCTCAGGGATCCCACTGATTCGGCATTATGGTGATTTGAATGATTTCATTTTATATTACAATGTAATAATAGAAATAATGCACTTCAATCAACCTGACACCATAACAAGCATGGTGCCAGGATGATTGAAGTGCTAACACCAGGTGTTTGGAATATCTTTATCTGCTAAATGTTAAACTTTCTAGAATACACATATTTCTATTGTTGTGTAGGATCTGGGTCGTCTGTCCCTCAATCCCTCTCCCCATCTCCCTCTTTCCCTCTCTATCCCTCATTCATCTCAGACTCTAACCACACCCCTTTGAGCCACGCCCATTTAAGCCACACTCACTATTCTGCGTAAACCATGCCCATTTTTTGCCATGGCAGACAAAGCCCGCCACTTTTTTCTATACCACACCTACAAACGTATGCCCCGCCCCCTAATTATAATAACACTCCACTTACAGTCAAAAAAGTGTCTCCAAATTTTTTTTACAATGTTACCAACTATGGCATTGTAATAACAATACAAATTTTTTTTATATTTGACAATCCAACATAGGCTTACTTGAAAAAACTCCTTTCAGGGGTGCTGCCTGTCTGCTGGCCATCTCTTTCCACAACTTCCTGGATTCCCTGAATGCTTTGCAGCTTCTCTTCTACTGTTTACTTTTCATTTACAAAGACTACATTTCCCATGGTACCTTTCTGCCTGCAAACTGTAATCCTAGCACCTTGACTCCTCCTCCTGAAACTCCTCCTCTCAGTCCCTCTGTAGTTCAGAAGGCAGGCTCTGTGAATCCTGCAACACAGCAATGTCTATCAACAGGGCAAAGTGAATACATATCACAGAATTCAAGGAAGGAAATGTGTGCGGATCTTCACAAATAAGTTTACAAGCTTCAAGATGGTTTAGATTAATAGGAGTAGGATCTAAATAACTGAAATACAATGCAGAAATGAATATATGATTTCAAATCTCACAAAAGTGAGTACACCCCTCACATTTTTGTAAATATTTTATTATATCTTTAAATGTGACAACACTGAAAAAATGACACTTTGCTACAATGTACATCTTCTGTCCCCTCAAAATAACCCAACGCACAACCATTAATGCCTAAAAGGCTGGCAACAAAGGTGAGTACACTTTTGTCCAAATTGAGCCCAATTAGGCTTTTTTTCTCACCGGTGTCGTGTGACTCATTAGTGTTACAAGGTCTCAGGTGTGAATGGGGAGCAGGTGGGTTAAATTTGGTGTTATCTCTCTCTCTCTCATACTGGTCACGGGAAGTTCAACATGGCACCTCATGGCAAAGAACTCTCCAAGGACCTGAAAAAAAGAATTGTTGCTCTACATAAAGATAGCCTTGGCTATAAGAAGATTGCCAAGACCCAGAAACTGAGCTGCAGCATGGTGGCCAAGGTCATACAGTGGTTTAACAGGAGAGGTTCCAGAACAGGCCTCACCATGGTCGACCAAAGAAGTTGAGTGCACATGCTCAGCGTCATATCCAGAGGTTGTCTTTGAGCAATAGACATACGAGTTCTTCCAGCATTGCTGCAGAGGCTGAAGGGGTGGAGGGTCAACCTGTCAGTGCTCAGACTATACGCTGCACACTGCATCAAATTGGTCTGCATGGCTGTTGTCCTAGAAGGAAGCTTCTTCTAAAGATAGTGCACAAGAAAGCCCGCAAACAGTTTGCTGAAGACAAGCAGACTAAGGACATGGATTACTGGAACCATGTCCTGTGGTCCGATGAGACCAAGATAAATGTATTTGGTTCAGATGGTGTTAAGCATGTGTGGTGGCAACCAGGGGAGGAGTACAAAGACAAGTGTGTCTTGCCTACAGTCAAGCATGGTGGTAGGAGTATCATGGTCTGGGGCTGCATGAGTGCTGCCGGCACTGGGGAGCTACAGTTCATTGAGGGAACCATGAATGCCAACATGTACTGTGACATACTAAAGCAGAGCATAATCCCCTCCCTTCGGAGACTGGGCCGCAGGGCAGTATTCCAACATGATAACGACCTCAAACACACCTCCAAGATGACCACTGCCTTGCTAAAGAAGCTGAGGGTAAAGGCGATGGAGTGGACAAACATGTCTCCAGACCTAAACCTAAATTGAGCATCTGTGGAGCATCCTTAAATGGGGGGTGGAGGAGCGCATGGTCGCTAACATCCACCAGCTCTGTGATGTCATCATGGAGGAGTGGAAGAGGACTCTAGTTGCAACCTGTGAAGCTCTGTTGAATTCCATGCCCAAAAGGGTTAGTGCAGTGCTGGAAAATTATGATGGCCTCACAAAATTTTGACACTTTGAGCCCAATTTGGACATTTTCACTTAGGGGTGTAGTGTACCCAGTTTTATTGCCAGCGGTTTCGACATTAATAATAATGGCTGTGTGTTGAATTATTTTGAGGGGACAGCAAATTTACACTGTTATACAAGCTGTACACTACTTTACATTGTAGCAAAGTGTAATTTCTTCAGTGTTATCACATGAAAAGATATAATAAAATATTTACAAAAATGTGAGGGGTGTACTCACTTTTGTGAAATACTGTATTTACCAAAAGCAGACACCCTAGAGAATAAAATATTGGTAGTTCCATTTTTTTTTTTACACAATATTACTGCAAAGGTCTAGGAAATGAAACATTTTTGTAAAAAATATATTAAAGTAAATTTTAGGTAAAATCTAAAAGACGAGGTCAACACGTCAAACCTTAAATTTGCGTGCACCTGTAAAATGGCGACAAACTTCAGTACCCTATATTTTCCATATAGCTCCCTACAGGTCTTCAGTTTTGCATTACATAGGACGTCTGGCTCTAGAAATATTAGTCTCACTCCGGTATGCACAGCAATATTTAACATGTGCATCGCAATTAGGGATGAGCTTCAAGTTTGAGTCGAACTCATGTTCGACTCGAACATTGCCTGTTTGCCTGTTCAGCGAAAAGTGAACAATTTGGGCTGTTCGCGGCAAATTCGAAAAGCCGGAACACCCTGTACAAGTCTATGGGAGAAATCTAAAGTGCTGGAAGGGTCTGGTATGGATATTTAGGGGGACCCCCACGTCAATTATTTTTTTTATTTGACACGGGGTTCCCCTTAATATCCATACCAGACCTAAAGGGCCTGGTAATTGAATTTAGGGGAACTCCCACGCTTTTTTTTATTAATTTTTTTATCAATGAGTGAATTGTGCTCCATAATACAGAGAACACTCATTGAGTGTTTTCTGTATTACGGGAGCCGACAATTGAAAGTGATTTTAAAAGACTTTTTTTCCTTGCGAAATGACACTTTGTGCAGGGACAGTTCTAAGCACGGGAAACATGCGCCCCTTCACAGGCATACTATAGACACCCCCCAGGTACGAAATTTAAAGGAATATTACACTTTTATTGTTTCACTTTAATCATTATTAAAATCACTGCTCCTGAAAAAACGGCAGTTTTTAAAACTTTTTTTTGCATTGATCCATGTCCCCTGGGGCAGGACCCGGGTCCCCAAACACTTTTTAGGACAGTAACTTGCATATTAGCCTTTAAAATTAGCACTTTAGATTGTGAACGTTTGAGTCCCATAGACTTTAATAGGGTTCTAAAGTTCACACGAAGTTTAGGTCTGTTCGCAGGTTCTGGTGCGAACCGAACAGGGGGGTGTTCAGCTCATCCTTAATCGCACTCAGTGTTTTTATGCATAGGGGCCCCTGACGAGTGTTTATGTTCGTACGTGCATGTATCTAAGGTATCTTAAAAATTATTTTGGGTGGAATTTTATGTGCTCGGGTGTAACTTTAAATTTTTGTACGTTTTGAAAACTTCCTGAGCTCTTCCTATCTGCTCCACTTTTATGAGTTCTATTGTTCCCTGTTGTCTCTGAGATCTACAGAACCTCTTCTCTCTATGTTATAGAGAAGAGGAGAGTGTACTGTACTCCTTTTTTAGGGTGACAGTCATACAGTAGGTGTGCATAGCCTATTGCATTAGGGTGTGCACACAAAGCTCAACACATTAGCACGTGCATGTGTATATATACTGCCAGTGTCAGTATGGCAGTGTACGGTGTCAGTAGTTTTCATAATTTTATTTTTTATTATTTTTTACAGTTTTATTGTGTACATTTTTTATATATATATATAATTTTTTTAGGAGCCCCATTAGGGGGCTTTGGTAAAATATCAGGGGTCTAAACAGGGGGAATCTGCAGCACACAAGGTGATTATGGTGTGCCCAGGCACACCTGGCACACCCCGTGGGCACGCCTATGGTAACAGTGCTGCTTCTATATTGATACAGTATGCTGAATGAGCATTATCAGCCTAGGACACAAAGTACATTTCTGGCAGGACCACAAGGTAAAATCAAGGAGAAAAGCTTAAAAAAAATAAAACCACTACATAAAGCCACTACATCTAAATACCGGTAAGTTGCAAAATCTTATTTTTTTGTTCTTGGGTTTAGATATGCTTTATTATCTATGAGCTCAAAGCAAGCACCATCAACCAACAAATCCTAGTCCAAAAATGAATGTTTCCTCCCTAATAGATCATTGCTGGAAGTGTCTGCAGTGCATCTCACCCACCTTGCTTAACCACTTCAATACAGGGCACTTTCGCCCCCTTCCTTCCCAGCCCAATTTTCAGCTTTCAGCGCTCTAGCGCTTTCAGTGACAATTGCGCGGTCATGCTACACTGTACCCAAATGAAATTTTTATCATTTTGTTCGCACAAATAGAGCTTTATTTTGGTGGTATTTATTCACGACTCCGTTTTTTATTTTTTGCGATATAAGCGCAAAAAAGCGGAAATTTGGAAAAAAAAAACAATATTTTCTTTTTTCTACTTCAATAAAAATCCAATAAAATCAAATTTTGTCATAAATTTAAGCCAAAATGTATTCTGCTACATGTTTTTGGTAAAAAAAAATCCGTTAAGTGTATAATAATTGGTTTGTGTGATCACGGACATATGTACGCAAATGATCATGTACATATGTGTGCAGGTGATCACGTACATATGTGTGCAGATAATCATTGGGACATGTGATTTTAGTGGGACATATGTGGGGGACATGTTTTTATTATTAGGGACATGTGTTTTTATTATTTGGGGACATGTATGTTTTGGGGACATGTGTGGGGACATTGTGTTTATACTGTGTGATGTGTTTACTGTGTGGTGTGTTTACTGTGTACACTAGACTGGTGATCAGTGAGTAAAAAGCTGTAAAAAGCAGCTCATACTCACTGATCAGCAGCCGGCTGCAGCGATCTGCTCTCCTCTCCACAGCGATGACTTCTGTGTGAGGAGAGGAGGAGCCGATTGCCTAGCAACCGGCTGTTTGTTTACATCACATGACGGCCGTGATTGGACACGGCCGTCATGTGATCAGGAGGGCCAATCACAGAGCCCTCCTGCCGATCTGAGATGCGCCGTGTCCGGGTGACACGGGCGCATCGGGATCGCGCCGCTGCGCGGGCGCGATCCCGCTACTCCTGAATGACGTTCCTGAACGTCCTATCAGGAGTAGGCGGCTCCCACCCGGCCGTATATGTGCATTGGCCGGGTGGGAAGTGGTTAATAGGCTAAACACAAATGGTTGTCTAAGGTGGCCATTCATTTTAAAAGACCTGGTCCAGTCAGACATAAATGCTTCATCAAATTTTAATGTCCAACCACTTTTTAATGCCTGTGGTCAGCTTAGTGTACAGCTGCGTGGTTATGGTTAACACCAAACCTAAAGCAGATATCCAGTCATAGCATATCATTGCCTCTGCCTTTTTTTTATTGCAGGGTTCCAACTGGGTTTTTATTGTTGGGGCCCATCTGGGTCCCTTTTCTCCCCACTTCCTGTCCTGTAGGCACCAGTTGCAGGGACAGGAAACAAGGTGAAATCTTTCCATTGAGGACACAGAAAAAAAGAATGAAAATGTTCTAGTGTTTCCCCATGCAACTAAAAGAGTGTTTTAAATGCTGTTTTTTTTCTGGGTGGCATCAGTCACTGGAGGAAAACGTAAGGGACATCTCCCCAAGGGGGCCACAGACAGCACTTGCATTTATCTCCAAAATCTTCCAACTTTTTTTTGTTTTTTATAGTTTTATTATTGTTAGCTTATTTATTGTAATCCTGTAACCAATGGAACTTGTATCTCCTCATGTTTACTTCCATTTCAGAGATTCACAGGTTTATACAAATTATTGTTTGGTTGTACCAAACACATCTTTATCTGTCACCGTAAACTCTATGCCGTATATGAAAAAATAAACTAGGAATCCTTTGTTTTTTAAAATAAATCTCTCTTCGAAATGAAGCTGAACATTAAAGCTAGATACACAGTATACAACTCTTGTTGTTTGATTTCCTTTAGATCAGCGATTCTCAACCAGGGTTCCTCCAGAGGTTGCTAGGGGTTCCTTCAGCATTGGGCAATTTCTGCCTCTCAGATAAGTTTCCACTGACACCATTGATCTTTTTAGCTATCTGTAAGGAGGTAATTCTTCCCAATGACCACAAGTGTAAGGACCATTCTTCCCACTGACCATCACACTAATGTATCATGAATTGTAGATTTCTAACATTTAGTAGGGGGTTCCCTGAGACCAGAGAACTATTTCAAGGGTTCCTCTGTGTTGAAAAGGTTGAGAAAGGCTGGCTTAGATTTATCTTCAACTATGTAGTGCAAAGGCCTGCCTCATTCCATATAAATTGAAAGTGTTTAGGTTTGACCTCACACTCCATGGTTTTGGTAAACCTAAAGGAAAAAAATCTAAATAAAATTGTACAGTGTGTATCCAGCTTAAGGCATGCTGATCTCAGATCTGAGCATTGGGGCAGCATCTTGTAGGCTGTCAAACTCCTCTCCAATTCAGACATGACAAGCCCACAGTCACAGTGCAGTACAAGGCATGGTAAATTATTAAGGGGAATCAGTTCAGGGATCCTACGGGCAATAGTGGTGAAGAGTCCTTTGCCCACTGGGTGCCCTTTTTTGGGCACAGCTTCCACAGTTCAGGTCCTCTCTAAAGCTGGACATACACTGCCCATATGTCAATTTCCTCATGAACCTTCCTATGTTTGCTTATTGGGTGGCTCCGTCTCCCCCTTCCTGCCCAACATCCTTTGATTGAAAGATCAAAGGAGCCTGGCAGAACACTTTTGACTAAACGTCAGTTGCATTCACCAGATGCAGACACTGTATGGGTATTCAGAAAGCTTCAGCTAGCAGTTGGCAGCATACCATAATCCAACAGGGGGAGCTTTCCATCTGCACTGTTTAGTGTGGATGGAGGAATCTGTTAGATTTAAAAAAGTTAATGGCCAACTTAAAGGAGAAAAACTTGTTCTTAACCACTTCAATACCAGGCACTTACACCCCCTTCCTGCCCAAGGCAATTTTCAGCTTTCAGCACTGTCGCACTTTGAATGACAATTTTTATTTGTCATTTTGTTCCCACAAATAGAGCTTTCTTTGGTGGTATTTGATCACTGCTGGGGTTTTTATTTTTTGTGCAACAAAATTTTGAAAAAAAAAAAAGGTTTTCTTTGTTTCTGTTATAAAATGTTGTAAATAAATAAGTTTTCTTCTTCACTGATGGGCACTTATGAGGCTGCACTGGCGTGCACTGATAAGGCGGCACCGATGGGCACTGATGAGGTAGTACCAATGAGGTGGCACTAATAGGTGGCACTGATGGGCACTGATAGGGGGCACTGGTATGCAGCACTGATGGACACTCATAGGCGGCACTGATGGGCACTGATAAGTGGCATAGATGGACACTGATAGGTGGGCACTATTGGTCATGGATGGGCATTTATAGGTGGCACTGATGGACACTGATGGGTGGCACTGATGGACACTGATAGATGGTACTGATGGGCATCCCTAATAGGGAGACATCTGTCAGACTTTGGTAATGGGCACTGACTAACACCATTTGTGGGCACTGATTGGCATATTTTGGGCACCGAGTATCATCCCTGGTGGCCATGCGTGGCATACCTGGTCATCCATCCATTGTGTGCCATCCCTGGTGGTCCAGTGTGGTCATTCGCGAGGGGTTGCTGCGCTGATAATCAATCAGTGCAGACCCCCTCTGTCAGGAGAGCAGCCGTTACACGACTTTTCCTGTTTACACTGTGATCAGTCATGATTGGATATGGCTGATCATGTGGTAAAGAGCCTACATTAGAGGATCTTTACCAAAATCGGCATAGCGGTGTGTCAGACTGACATGCCGTACCATTGATTGCCACGCTGCACGCCCCCACGGACGTGCTGGCAGTTATCCTCAAAGACGTCATATGACATCCAGTCAGGATAACTGAACCACCGCCCAACCATCATTTTGCTATAGGCCAGAAAAGAAGTGGTTAATCAAACTACTCACAATCTATCATGTGAAGGTTCTCAGCTCCATTAATAAACCAGCCTATGTGAGTGAAGAATCACTTCAATTATTCAATCATGTGAAAAGCAACTTCCTTTTTATTTCACCTGTGCATAATTTGACCAATTTTAGTAGGTTCTGACCACTTTAGACTGGGAACGTTCCACAAGAGCTGCAGTTTTGGAGTTGCTCCGACCCAGTCGTCTAGCCATTACAATTTGACCCTTGTCAAAATCATTCAAATTCTTATGCTTGCCCATTTTTTCTGCTTTCAACACATCGACTTCAGGGATAGGGGCTTTAGTCCATTTATGTGCCATAAAAGGATTATGGCCACCAATACACACTAGTTCCATCTATGTAGGTATGGTGGTTAATTTCATGCACAGTATCTCCTAATTACCCTTGTAAATTATCTGTCATTAGGCTGTGATGTTATTTGGAATCTCCTCATGCCCCTAAAAATGTTGTTGAACACCCCCAGACACTGCATACGCATGACTGGCATGCAAACATGGAGCAAGCCAACACACACTGCAATGCTGTGGTCATGTCAGGTCTGCATATACAGAATATTTGCCTTGTTACAATAAAAAAACTAATGGGTGCCAGTCAATTACCAGCACATCACACCAGAACCTAAGCAGAAATAATGGTATTAAACCACTTGTTTACTGGACACTTAAAGCGGGGTTCCACCCTAAAGTGGAACCTCAGCTGATCGGAACCCCCCCCCCTCCGGTGTCACAATTGGCACCTTTCAGGGGGGAGGGGGGAGGAAATACCTGTCAAAGACAGGTATTTACACCCACTTCCGGGCATAGACTCCCGTGGGAGTCTACGCCATTTCCTGTCCTGCCGTGCTGTCTGCTGGGACACACACGGATCTCAGAGACAGCGCGGAGAATTCCTATTGCGCTGCGCGACTCGCGCATGCGCAGTAGGGAACTGGGAAGTGAAGCCGATTCGCTTTACTTCCTGATTCCCTCACCTAGAATGGTGACGGCAGCAGCCGAGAGCCGAGCGATCGATCGGCATCGCTGGAACCCGGGACAGGTGAGTGTCCATTTATTAAAAGTCAGCAGCTGTAGTATTTATAGCTGCTGGCTTTTAATATTTTTTTTTTTTTGGTGGAATCCCTCTTTAAACCCCCTCCTGTCCAGACCAATTTTCAGCTTTCAGTGCTGATGCACTTTGAATGACAATTGCGTGGTCATACAACACTGTACCCAAATGACATTTTTATCATTTTCTTCTCACAAATAGAGATTTATTTTGGTGGTATTTGATCACCTCTGCGTTTTTATTTTTTGATACATTTTTTTAAAAAGACCGAATTTAAAAAAAAATGTTTTTATTTTTTTGTTATAAAATTTTGGAAACATTAAATTTTTCTCCATTGATGTACGCTGATGAGGTGGCACTAATGGGCATCGATAGGTGGCAGTGATGGGCACTGATGGGTGCCATTGATGGGTATGGATGGGTGGCAATAATGGGCACTGATCATCACTGGTTGGTTACACTGATAGGCAAGCACTGCTAGGTGGCACTGATTGGCACCACTGGTGGGCATTGATAGGTGGCAATTGTGGGAAGTGGCAGGTGACACATATGAGGCAGATGTGCCTCCTTCCTCTTCGGGACCGATGTCCCTTGCAGATAAGCTGGTGATTTGCTTTTTTTTCTCCTCACACTATCAGCGCGAGGAGAAAAAAAAAACGATTACCAAGCTTTTGTTTAGATCATGTGATCAGCTGTCATTGGCTGACCACGTGGTAAGGGGCCGAGACCGGCCACTTACTCAGATCTGTGATCACCCGAGTCTCGTTGACTCATGATCACAGCGCGTGCCGTGTGCGCCCTGCAGGGGGGCACGTGCAAAGGGGAGGCCGTCATATGAAATTCAGGTCCGCGCTGTGGCCGTCATTCGGCTATAGCGCGGATGTTAAGAGGTTAAAGGTAAGCATTACAAATTTTACTTTTTGATGTCTTTTGGTGTTAAAATACAGACCACAGCTCCCAGAATTCAGGAAGTCAAGCTAAGATACAAACTCACATTTACATTATAGGAACTGCACATCCCTGCCATACCTAGGGACGTCAGGCAGAATCTCCACAGTTGTCTAGGTCTAGGATACTTTTTGGCAGAGTGTATTGGTACCAGCAAACAGAAAGCTGGTTTGGAAAGGAACACTCAAAAACACAGTTAAAAAGACACCATTTATAACCAGAACAAGTCCTTCTCTCACACATGACTAACATTACATCCATCTCATATGACACTCAGTTATACCCTATGTACAAATAAGCAATCTCACACACAGAGTAACCCTAAAGGGAATTCATACAAACATGCATACACATTCCTGAAAGAAAAAGCGGCAACATCCTTCTTTGACATACATCAAAGAATCCAGCATTAACAAAAACATACTAGAGACCCAAACACCAGGTGTCCATTCACCTGACACCTGCCTACTAGAACAAATCCCCCTACTTAGAGACCTCCGCGGATACACACTGAACACTCTGTGTATGTCCAATCTGTGTCCCTTTTATATAGATTAGTTTGTGTGAAGGGTACCATATCAGTAGACAGGAATATAAAATAATAAAGGATTACTACTTAGGTTATTGATGAATTTCACAACCACCAGATCTGAATGCAGCAGCAACAAACAAGGCTAAGTGCAGCTGGCCTTCTGAAAGGACTAGAGCTGGGCAGACACATTTTTCTCATCATTTTTTGTTTCAAGAACTTTTGTTTTGATTTTTTTAATAATTTGTGGGGTCAAATTGACATTTGATTTTGACCACAGTGATAGAAAAATTCAAAGGCCCTTTTAGGTGGGGTGCAGCATGGTGCATCGGCAATAATTCACACAGTCAGGTGCAATGGAAAACTTGTATTGAAATAGCACCACAACAGTTCACAACAAACCCAGTGGGCCCAACCGCGTGCATTCACAGTTTCTGGGTATCAGAAAAAATTGGCAGCATTTATAAAGGGATCAGAGTGTAGCCTGACTGTCTCGTGCCCAAGCTGGATGATGTCCAAGGAAATTGTGACCATACGCTTTACACCCTTATCAGAAACCTTTCCCATACCACTAAAGCCTCATACACACGATCGGACGTTGTACAAACTGTCCTGTGGACTTTTGCACAAAGGGCATTGGCCGTAAGTTTGTATTGCATACACACGAACATAGTGATGTTTCAACGTACTGACGACACTTCAAAAGAGGACGTTCAATTACTCCAGTGCCACTCTTTGGTCAACTTCTGTATTGTTGTCTGATCTTTTGCATTGGTTCTGAGCATGTGTGTTTGTACTTTGTACAAAAGTTTGATGGTTTTGTATACACACGATCGGACTTTGCTCCATCGGACTTATGTTGTCAAAAAGTTTGTTGGTTCGCACAGCCAACAAAAGTTTGTCCGATGGAGCGTACACACAGTCGGATGATGCCTCAAAACAGCTAATTTACATGTTTGTTGTCAAAAAGTCAGATTGCGTGTACGGGCCTTAATACTGTCCCTAACAGGCAGGGTACCTGTCCTTACTCTAGTAACTCAAAATACATGCCAAAACTGGGAGTCAGGGCCTAAAATAGGCTTTGCCTGACCTAAGATGGCTGCTAGAGTCACATGAGGTGGCAGCAGTGCTGGAAGGCTTCGTTTTCAGGCATGTTTAACATAATGTGCTAGTATGCAATGCATACCAGCACATTATGACGTTACCCTTAAGGTTAGAAAAAACACCAGAAAAATTAAAAGCCAGTAGCTACAAATACTGTAGCTGCTGACTTTTAATATTAGGACACTTACCTGTCTAAGGATCCTGCAATGTCAGCATCCCAGCCGTGTTTCTGATCGGCTCTTGGGTGCTGGCACTCAGGGCCGGGACAAGGGGGGGGGCAGGAGGGGGGGCTGCCCTGGGCACTGTGGTATCATGTGAGGTGGGGGGCACCACAAGGAAATTGGGGGATGGGGATTTGTGTTGGAAAGGAGGATTTGTGGGGAGCAGCAGGGAGTAAGTATTGTTCTAGGAGGGGAATTGGGGGGTATGCTAAAATTTAAGGGGAGAAGGAATGGGGGGGGAAGAAGATTTGGATTTGTGCTAGGAGAGATGATTGTGGAAGGAGGACTTTGCAGTGGGGTTATTGGGAGGGGCAATTTTAGGGGTAGATAATATGTGCTAGGAGGAGTGATTTTTTTTGGGGGGCCACTTGAATTGGGGGGATATGGGGGAGTAAGATTTGTGCTGGGTGGGGGGGATTTCAGCAGGGGAACAGATTTGCACTGGGGGAGGGGGAATTTATGCTTAGGGGGTGAAAAGATTAGTGCTCAGTTTTTGTTTTTTGTTTTTGGGGGGGAGGGGGATTTTTGATGACACATAATGCTCATACACATTGGGGCCGGGGGGGGGGGCGCAGTTTGGAGTGTTTGCCCTGGGCTCTGGATGACCTTGTCCCGGCACTGCTGCCACTGACATTTGTGGTAAGGGAAACCGGCACTGAAGCCTTCACAGCTGGCTCCCTACTATACTTTCTAACTGCCCCGGTGAAGGAAGGAGGAGGGGGGCTGGATTTCTTGCGGCAAAGTCTGTGGCGAAGTGTCCTGGAAGTAGGGAAGGGTACTTGTCAAAAACAGGTACCTGCTCCCCCTGAATGGTGCCAAATGTGGTACCGGAGGGGGGAGGAAGAAAACAGGCGGAACTTCCACTTTTGGGTGGAGCTCCACTTTAAAGCGGAACACCAGGGAATTTTGAAAGACAAAAATGAATGCAGCTCTGCAATCATTAATGCTTTTAGGCCTCATGCACACTGGACATTTTTGGATGTTTTAACAGCTGCTGTTTTTTGCAGTAGACGTTTATTTCTACAGTCATTAAACTCTCCATCATGTTATCCTATGTGTCCATGCACACATAGGCTGTTATCAGCAGTTTTGGGCAGTAATGTTTTTGAGCAGTAAAAAACCCCCAAAACTAGTGGGTTCTGAGAGACGTTTTTCAGCTGTAAAAATGCTCTAATGCTGATAAACGCTAATAAACGTCGATAAACACTCAAAAACGTCACTCACCAGCATTTTTTTAACGTTTTTGATCCATTGAAAAAAAAATTAAAAATGTCAAACCCCCCCTCCCCCCCATAAAAAAACGCTAATAAACGCTATTGCAAAAAAAAACTCACTGCAAAGCTACTGACGTTTTTATAACGTTATTTTAACGTCCAGTGTGCATGAGGCCTAATACTTTAGTAAATGTATTTTTTTTTAATGTAAAATGTGTAAGTACAGGAATTTGATCTGGTATCATCCTCATGCAGTTACTTGTACAGTCTGAAAAGCAGATCTCAGAGAGGGTTGCGAAAAAGCAGCACAAGGAGCCAACCAGCTGTTCAATCACAGGTTGGAGAAGGTGGAACTGTACCAGAGAAGGATCAGGACCGCTGCCCTTCAAGACAGGGCTGTCTTTTATAGCCAAGTTATATCATGTAAATATGAGGACTGGACTGCCAGAAATTCAAATCCTTTGACAGGTAATAAAAAAACTCCTCTTATATATGAATTTCAACTTTATTTGGAGATTAAAACTGGAGTTTAGATTTAAGAGGAAATTAACGCTTCCTCCCTCCATCCCTCCTTACCTGTTTTGCTGTGTTCTCTTGAAAATACACACCCACCTGGCTAGTGGATACAGCGTCATCCTACAGTGATCTACTGTCCAGCTGTCTATACCTGTGTCCCACTCCTCCATCTCAGTCCTCAATAGCTGGCTGCCTCTTCTGGGTTCAGGTAGCCTGGCCCCCCGATGACGCATCAGGCTCTACACCCCCGCTGCTTTGTGAATGGGTTCCCGCAGGCACCTGGGGTATGTGACAGGGGTCTCCCAGGGGGCGACTGGAGCAGGAAATGTCATTATGGCACTGGGAAAAAAATGGTAAAAACAAGAAATAGACGCCTTTGAAAAAGGCTATTAATATTGCATAGGGAGTGGGGGCGAGTGTCTGATTTAAGTAACACAGTCTTATTTTCCAATTTGTCTTCTAATGTCGTGTACACACGATCAGACTGTCCGGCGGACTTAGCCTGGCGGACAAACCGCCGGACTTTGAAGCGAGGGTCCGCCGAACTTTCCGAACGAGCAGACCTGCCCACACACAACCGGACTTTTACAGCGGGAATCTGCCGTGCTTTTAAAATGAACGGACTTGCCCACACACGGAAGAAAGTCCGTTCATTTTGAATGCGGCTCCAGGTAGCCAGGACTAGCGAAGGAAGTCAATGTCGTCCGCCGGATAGTCTGATCGTGTGTACGTGGCATAAGTCATTTTAGCTCTACGTAAATAAAAGCATGTATATTGTTTGTAGTAATGAAGTGTGTACCAGAACACTTATGTTTTAAAGTGCACGTTGTCCTAAATATTCATTTCTTTTTCTGTGTGTACACATTTGTATTTAAAAAAAAAAATCATAGCATCTATTATTTTCATGTACATCTGAAAAACCTGGTTGACCGTGCTAGTTTTCTTCCTTGTATTCCACTGACCACACACAGCACAGAAGTTAATCTGTGTTAGCGTGGTCAGTTTTTATCCGTTAGCTGGCTTTTCAGAGGTACAGTTCGGGTTGCCACTTTTTCTTCAAGCCAAATCCGAACATTTTAGCAGCCTGTGACACCTATGGGTGCGCCAAGGAGAGTTGTAATGTTGGGTGCATAGCGTGCCGCAGAGAACGGTGAGTGTGGCCAGATTGCTCTTGCTTACATCATTGCCTTGCCCCCCAGTGATGCCGGACCTGATCGCAGACAGCTTTCCGCAGCTGCCTGGCGGCAACAGATTTGTGTGTGACTATCTGGTTTACTTGGGAGCCACAGCCTGGTCTGAATAGTGTGTCCGAAACCCGGACAGAAGATTCAAAACCCGGACTGTCTGTGTGACTTCTGTACAGGTGGCAACCCTAGGTACAGTACCCTGTGCAGACACACAGCACGCCTGTATCGGGTAGTTTGTTAAAGTGTTACTAAACCCACAACAGTAAAATCTGTCTGTAAATGCAGCATGCATGCGTCTTCAGGCTGAATAGACTATCAGAAAGAAGAGATACGTGGTCACGTGACAGAACTTTTAAACCTTGTAAGATAGCTTTGAAATTCCATTTTTAAAACTAAGCAAAAGCAGTTATTGTGCCTGTATAGTTATAACTGTGTTAGAAAGTGAGGTTGATTTACTAAAGGCAAATATACTGCGCACTGACAGTGCAGGAGCTCTAAATCTTAGCAAATGAGGAGAAGCTCTGCTGATTTCTATCATCCAATTATGTGCGAGCAAAAATTCAGTTTTTTTTATTTTCCTTGCACGTGATTGGGTATTCTTTGCAAAATGAAGCTTTACCACAGTTACTAAGCTCTGGAGCGACTACACTTGCAGTGCACAGTATATTTGCCTTTAGTAAATCAACACTCATGCCTATAACATTGTAAATTCACAACTACAACTACTTTAAAGCGGATCTTCATCCTCATTTTGAGGTTGCCTCCTCTCCCATTCCTCCTTCCCTTTGCTATGCGAATAGTGCTTTTTATTTTACTTTTTTTTTTCTTGAATAGTGTACATCTCCCCCACTATGTACATCACATCACTAGGTGAATGACTAGGTGCATAATTCTTCATTGACAAAAGACGAGGGGGGCGGGCCTAGGGGCTCATCATTGGGAGGCCCATCGGCTGAACCCAGAAGAGAAGGCTGCCTCCCGATGACATCACACACACAAATGGTGATGCAGGACCAGAGCTGTGGCTGCTGAGAAGAAGATCTTGGCAAGACAATGCTGGATCTGCTGGGTAGGTGAGTATCTAAAGTGTGGAGAACTAGCAATAAGGTAACAGGTGTTAAAAAAAAAACTGGGGGGAAGGTGATCTGTTTTAAGTGGTGGTTCACACTAGAACGGGGTGCGAGAAACCTACGTTCAAAATGCGCTGCAGCAGGAGTCAGTGTAAAGTTGATAATACCCCAAATGCAGATAGCAAACACACAGCGTTTGCCTGCACCAGTTCGCATGGAACCAAAGTACCATTTGATTTGGTTGCTGAAAACACACTGCACTCAAATCGCCCAGGAATAGGATTCCTATGCAGGGGGTCGATTTACAACTCCCCGACTGCCCACCTGACATCAACCGCCCACCCAAACACAGCTGCTCAGGGCTATATCCATGCCATGGTCACAATGCTTTGCTGCCATAGAAATAGTTAAACAGCATGCTGCATTAGGTAGGCGTTTCCACTGCCGCGCTCGACCCACCAGTCAAATGAATGGGGCTGTGCTGCAACCTCCCTGGCTGGTTCAGTTTAAAGTGGTTGTAAACCACATTCATGAAACCTGACCTAAGCACATATATCTGTAGTGTTTACTTATCTATCTCCAGAGCTCGAAGTGGCGTTTCCCTCTGGTGCTTTGCCCCCCCCATGGGAGATGGACAGGAAGGTAGAGTTGCTCCCTCCCCTGCTTGCGGGAGATGGACAGGAAGACTTCCAATTTGGGTCTCAGAAATCGCTTCCTGATTGTCCAGGGTCAATATTAATTTGCTATTGCCACACACCTGGTTGGGCTATTCGCCTCGAGCCCACCCTTTTTTGAAGCCAATTAGAGCCTCAGGCTCTAATCATGTGCTTAAAAAAAAAACCCTATTTAATTTCATGCATCCAGTGCCCTGCATGTAGATTAGGGGCTGGACACATGGATTAGGGGGGCGGCTCCCCTGCGACCCTTATGAATGGGTAGCCACTGCTCCCCAACCCCCCCTATGTGCCGCTGAAAGAAGGAAGAAAGATTTCTAACACGATCTGCACTTTCCAAAGAGTGTAGAAAGGGGAAGACAGCAGATATACAAGTAAAATTTATGTAGGAGGATTTGTTAAATCTCTGTATCATCTTAGGCTATTTACTTCACTGGGTATATGTGAGGGTTTACATCCACTTTAAGGGCTATAGAAGGCAGGGAGAAGCCGACATATCTCCTCCTCACCACTCATGAAGCGCCTTCTGAAAAGCGATTCACTGCAGGTTGCGGTTCAGAGGGGCGGCAGTATAGCCACACATGTCAACAAGTCCTAAGGGACATTTTTAATGTTTGTTAAACTTTGCAGGAGTCTTTCCACCGCAAACAAAAATTCCAAGAAAAGCTTACAATATTCCTAAAAAAAAAAAAAAAAAAAAAAGGTGATCTAAATAAGTACAGAAAAAAAGTAGGTATCCACAATATATAAACAACTGCAGGACTCATAAATCCAATGTACGTTGCAAATGACCCCTTATTTTTAAGTACGGCTTTGTAACTCATCTTTATTACCTTTATTGCATATTCAGCACAAGTTTTGTCTTTAATCGCTGGGGCATGGAAAGTGCACTGCTAAGGCACGCTGCCACAAGTGGCAGTTAATAGTGAAAAGTAGCAGTTGTTAGCTCTGACAAGTAGTGACTCCTAGACAATCATCTCTCAGACATCAAACGTGGAGTTGTTTTCGTAAATAAGTCCTTTCAAGCAAAACCTATGACAGCCCCCTGCTCTCTGTAATGCTATGTGCAGCTTTTTTTGATCAGACAAATGACATCTGGAGCATCTGACCCATATTTTCTGGCCTTACTCTACTGTTTGTAAACTCATAATAAAGTGCTGAGTGTATTGTTTCCATTATATAAAAATAGCCGCATGTAAACAAGCTGCTTTATGAAATCACACAGTACGTAAGTACAGTACCCTGTGGTTACAGTCGTCTCACAAGGGGCTGAGTCAGCTCCATAAAATCTCTCTAGTAAAGGTGTCTTTGTTTGTATACAGCTATTAGATTTATTAATATGAAATAGGTCTTGTAAAACAACAAAGAACACTGTCATAGCAGAAAGTACTGATGAAAGTCTGCGGTTTACGTATTGAAAGTCTGGAGTAGTCAGCCTTTGGCTCTTTGACTGTTATGACACTACAGATCAGCATGCCTTGAAATTGCTCCCTAAAGGGGAAGAGGGACACTTTTTAGGAATTTTGAATTTCAGGAAACTAGAGGTATATATGTAGATCAGTGATTCTTAACCAGGGTTCCTCCAGAGGTTGCTAGGGGTTCCTTCAGCATTGGGCAATTTCTGCCTCTCAGATAAGTTCCCACTCTCACCATTGATCTTTTTAGCTATCTGTAAGGAGGTAATTCTTCCCAATGACCACAAGTGTAAGGACCATTCTTCTCACTGACCGTCACACTAATGTATCATGAATTGTAGATTTCAAATTTTTAGCAGGGGTTCCCCGAGACCGGAGAACTATTTCAAGGGTTCCTCTGTGTTGAAAAGGTTGAGAAAGGCTGATGTGGGGTGTAAGGGACAACTGCCCATAGTAGAGCGTAGATGGGATTTTATTAACATAAAAGACAATAAACATACACAAAGAAATACACATTCCAGCAAAATAAAACAAAAGAGAATTAAAGAAAAAAATGAAAAATTTCCTTACATACAGCAGCATAACGTTCAATACGTATAATGCAAGACAAGCCTCGACACCTTCCACCTATACTAATCAGGTACAGTTATCCGTTACCATGCAAGGATATGGCCCTCTCTCAACACAATACTATATGGGTTAAAGAAGCTATCTACCCAACTCTAAATCTACCGGAGACAATACTAGGATATTCAACCAAGGAGCCCACAGCAAATTGGTCAGCCCTGGTGTTGAATTATATACTTCTCTAATCTTAGGGTGGCTCCCATCTGGGCCCCATCTGGGGAATACCAATAATACATGTTTTGGAACATTGACCTGAAATACTTTGTTGATAGTTGTGAGGACTCCCATCCAGTATAAGTGTAGCTTTGGGCATTGCCATAATAGATGGATGAACTCCCCATGGTCTTTAGAACACCTTGTACATTCAGCGCCATCACCTATGCCCATCCTATGCAGCATTGCAGGTGTGAAGTGGACCCTCAGCACAATCTATAACTGAGATATTTGTTGTGCTGCATTAAGCGAGCACCTCCTCCCATTGGTCTTCCTCGAGAGCACCCACATCTCTCTCCCAGTGAGCTATCACTTTGGTAGGAAAGCCAGTTAAGACTATAGATAGTAACATAGAGTATGACCTGGATATAAAACCTTTGAAATGAGACACCTCAGTCATATAATGGAAGACAGGGTCTGGGCTTTGTGTTCATAGATCACTACCTGTTTGTGCCTTATTTGTGTGTCGTAACTGTAAGCAACGGAAGTACATTGATTGGGGCAACCCACATTTTCTCTGCAATTCTGCAAATGAGAGCAGTCTACCATTAGAAAAAATATGAACCAGATGTGTTACACCATGTGACTTCCATCGCTCTGCACAAGTCTGAAGTAACAATTCCCCATAATACTTATTGTTCCATATAGGGCTATGCACTGTAAAGTCATTAATATCCTGTAACTGTCGAACTTTATTCCAAAATTTTTGGATCAGAACATACGTGGGGAAGAGTTTATTAAATTTGGCAAAGGATGAAGCCTCAAGCCCCATGGCCACACTGCGTGAGCCTGTGGCATGCTGTAAAAGGGCTGTAGTTGGATCCTCCCATCCTCTCCCTGCATTAGACTTACTGGGTATAGCTCAGGCAATATGTTGTAGCTGGGCAGCCAAGTAATAAAACCATGGATTGGGAAGGGCCAGTCTTCCCACCTCCTTAGGTTTCTGAAGCTGTTCCAATCTAATCCTTGGGGGTTTATTAAGCCAGAGAAAAGCAGGCAGTAGGAAATTAATAACGCAGAATATTTTAAGTGGGACTACCACAGGGGTATTATGCAGAATGTACAAAAGTTGCAGCATGAAAATCATCTTGGTGAGATTTACTCTATCTGTCAATGAAATTTTTAGTTTGGACCATATTTTAGTTTTGTCCCTAATGCGGCCTAGTAATGGGGAAAGATTAAGGGATACATAATTGCATGGCTGTGGAGTGATAAAAACTCCTAAGTATTTAAATTTGGGTGACACCGGGATGTCATCCAGTGTGGGGTCTTGCGTGGGGACAGAGTCTAACATCATAATTGCAGATTTAATTCAATTGACCACTAGTCCCGAGAGTGATCCAAATCGCTTGATAACCGACATGGCTTCCTGTAGGGACCCAGACATGTCTCCCAATAGTAACATAGCATCATCAGCGTAGAGCATACGTTTTTCATGTATCTGTCCATATTTAAAGCCAGTTATTAAAGGGTTGGAGCGAATCAGGGCAGCCATGGGTTCTATGGCAGTGTTAAAGAGTAAAGGGGGCAGAGGGCAGCCCTGTTGAGTCTCTCTATGTAGTGAAAAAGGAGCAGACACACATGCTGCTTCTCTGATTACTGGTGAGGGGGAGCTATAGAGCAGTTGTACCCAGGAAAGGAATACAGGTCCAAACCCAAACTTGGTCAGGGTAGCCCAGAGGTATTGCCACTCAATGCTGTTGAATGCCTTGTGGGCACCTCATGACAGCAACGCCCTATCACCAAAATTGTCAGCCTGGGACTGTATATTAAGGAATAGTCAGCGCAGATTAATGGCCGTGGATCTTTCCGGATTTATCCGGGTGTATAATGGAAAAGATTACCTTACTGAATCTTAGGGCCAGTACATTCCCCTAAATTTTTATGTCAGTCTACAGGAGTGAGTTCAGCCTGTATGAGCCAGGTCTAGTGGGTCCTTCCCTGGTTTGAGCAGTAAGACTATACTGGCTTGTGTCATGGAGTCTGGGAGGTGCAGGGAGTCTCTAGCTGAGTTGAGAGTCTTAAGCAATTGTGGTAGTATGATATCCCCATATTGTTTATACACCTCAATCGGTATGCCATCCATCCCCAGCTGCCTTAGAGTTTGGAAAGGAGTTGGTTTCTAGTGGCATCTCCTCAATGGTTATGGAGGCCCTCTAGCAAACAGTTCTGAAACTTAGTTAACCAAGGCAGCTCAATCCCATGTAAGAATTCCTGTACTTCCCCCAGGGAGTGTGTCTGTTTGGATTAATAGAAATCAGAGTAGAAGACTACCTGTTCCTGCATTATCAAATTCGGGGTATTTACCACCTTTCCTACTTTGTTATGTAGGGCCCCAATAGAAGGGGAAAGCTGTTGTGATTGTATTATTTTCACCAGCAACCTCCCTGCCTGTTCCCCCTCCTCATAGAAGGCCAGTTTATTAAAGAAACGTTTCCTATCTGCTTTGGAAGCGTCTAATCATTTAAATGCATCCTGAGCTGCTACCCATGCTTCCCAGGCACCCTCTTCCGAATTGGCAATGTATTCCACTTCCAAGCGTCTCACCAGCTGAGCAGCCTGCTCCCTTTGGGCAGAAGTATTTATTTTTATAGCGTTGACCGTTAAGCTCTGATATAAATAGTCCCCTCAGGAATGCTTTAAAAGCATCCCAAGCAGCATTCAGATCAGAGTAATCAGCATGTCTCTGCCAGTAGTCTGATATTTAATTTACAATTTTGGTATGGGAGGGAAAGAGATTCAGCCAGAAGGCATTGAGTTTCCATGGCGCTCTCGGCAGATTTGTTGCCGGCCTAACAGTTAAGCGAACCATTAGAAGGGAGTGGCCTGAGATACTTCTAGTCAAGTACTGCACGTCCTCTATATGCTGGGAGGTAGATGTCTTGCCTAGACACATATCAATTCTGGACAGCGATAAGTGAGTTTTGGAGAAACACAAGAATTGCCTCTCTTTCGGGTTTCGAAGTCTCAAGGGATCTATCCACCCCACTTCCTCTATAAATTTCCCCAACGCAGGTTTTGCCCCCTGGAGTCCCACTACAGGAGGGGAGTGTCTATCCAGCATCGGATCTAAGATCCCGTTAAAGGTCACCCACCAATATTAAAGTAATATCAGGATTGCCCAAATGGTAAGACAGCAGGTCACTTAAGACAATAGGATTAAATGGAGGAAGTATGTACAAAGCTGCTAGGATAAACGTCAACTGAGAAATTCTGTGTAGCAAAAACCCATATCTTCCCTCTTCCCTCCATTACTGAGTCGATCAATTGAAAATCTAAGGACCCATGTTTCAAAACACTCACCCCTCTAGAATAGGAGGTATCGGTAGAGTGATACACCCATTCCTCCGACGCAAAACCCACACATGACAGGGTTTCTGGCGTCAAATAAGTTTCCTGCAAAACACACACCACAGGGAGGTGTTTCCTGAGAGTGGTGGACACCATGGTATGCTTAATGGGGTGATTCATGCCTCTAATGTTCCATGAGGCAATAGAAGTATAGGTCGTCATGAGGTCATACAATAATAATGGTACTGTAAGTGCTCATTCCAGGCCACACTCCACATCATCGTGGAACACGACAGCCTATCATAACTACAGTGTTCAGAGGGTCCTGCAGGTTCTAAAGTACATAGCAAGGTCTCAATTGCCGAGGACAGTCTCACATCTTTTCCATGAATGCATGTACAGTGCCTTGCAAAAGTATTCGGCCCCTTTCAACTTTTCAACCTTTTGCCACATTTCAGGCTTCAAACATAAAGATATAACATTTTTATTTTTTGTGAAGAATCACCAACAAGTGGGACACAATTGTAAAGTGGAACGAAATCTATTGGATTTTTGAAACTTTTTTAACTAATAAAAAAATGAAAAGTGGGGCGTGCAAAATTATTCGGCCCCCTTGCGTTAATACTTTGTAGAGCCACCTTTTGCTGCGATTACAGCTGCAAGGCGCTTGGGGTATGTCTCTATCAGTTTTGCACATCGAGAGACTGAAATTCTTGCCCATTCTTCCTTGCAAAACAGCTCGAGCTCAGTGAGGTTGGATGGAGAGCGTTTGTGAACAGCAGTTTTCAGCTCTTTCCACAGATTCTCGATTGGATTCAGGTCTGGACTTTGACCATTCTAACACCTGGATACGTTTATTTGTGAACCATTCCTTTGTAGATTTTGCTGTATGTTTGGGATCATTGTCTTGTTGGAAGATAAATCTCCGTCCCAGTTTCAGGTCTTTTGCAGACTCCAACAGGTTTTCATCCAGAATGGTCCTGTATTTGGCTGCATCCATCTTCCCCTCAATTTTAACCATCTTCCCTGTCCCTGCTGAAGAAAAGCAGGCCCAAACCATGATGCTGCCACCACCATGTTTGACAGTGGGGATGGTGTGTTGAGAGTGATGAGCTGTGTTGCTTTTACGCCAAACATATCATTTTGCATTGTGGGCAAAAAGTTCGATTTTGGTTTCATCTGACCAGAGCACCTTCTTCCACATGTTTGGTGTGTCTCCCAGGTGGCTTGTGGCAAACTTTAGACAAGACTTTTTATAGATATCTTTGAGAAATGGCTTTCTTCTTGCCACTCTTCCATAAAGGCCAGATTTGTGCGACTGATTGTTGTCCTATGTCCTATGTCCTATGTCCTTGTCCTATGGACAGACTCTCCCACCTCAGCTGTAGTTCTCTGCAGTTCATCCAGAGTGATCATGGGCCTCTTGGCTGCATCTCTGATCAGTCTTCTCCTTGTCTGAGCTGAAAGTTTAGAGGGATGGCCAGGTCTTGGTAGATTTGCAGTGGTCTGATACTCCTTCCATTTCAAAATGATCGCTTGCACAGTGCTCCTTGGGATGTTTAAAGCTTGGGAAATCTTTTTGTATCCAAATCCAGCTTTAAACTTCTCCACAACAGTATTACGGACTTGCCTGGTGTGTTCCTTGGTCTTCATGATGCTCTCTGCGCTTTCAACAGAACCCTGAGACTATCACAGAGCAGGTGCATTTATACAGAGACTTGATTACACACAGGTGGATTCTATTTATCACCATCAGTCATTTAGGACAACATTGGATCATTCAGAGATCCTCGCTGAACTTCTGGAGTGAGTTTGCTGCACTGAAAGTAAAGGGGCCGAATAATTTTGCACGCACCACTTTTCCGTTTTTTATTTGCTAAAAAAGTTTAAAATATCCAATAGATTTTGTTCCACTTCACAATTGTGTCCCACTTGTTGGTGATTCTTCACAAAAAATTAAAATTTTATATCTTTATGTTTGAAGCCTGAAATGTGGCAAAAGGTTGAAAAGTTCAAGGGGGCCGAATACTTTCGCAAGGCACTGTACTAATTGCAGCCTCTGTGCCCACTAATAGCAGCCTCTGTGCCCACTAATGTCAGCCTCAACATTTTCTGGATAACACACAGCGCTCCCCTCCCTCTGTCCTCCGGCACTAGAATGTCAGAACTCAGAAGTGTCCTGTGAGGTGGATGGATTATCTCAGCAAAGGAGGAGTGCTCACTAACACATATTTAGCCCTTGTTCAAATTGGTGCGATTTACACATCAATGTTTTGAGTGAGATTTGGCACTTGCAATTTCTTTTCCAGTCATATGCGATTTTGTTGTGATTTATTTTGTATTTGTTTGCAATTTCTAGAGCCTACTTGCGATTTTCATATAGTGTTATTCCAATGAAAAGCAAGCTGATTTGTGACAATTTTTTTCCTGCTAGGGTGTTTTCCATTTCCTTTTTACTTCCTGATAGAGAGTTTAGCCAACTTAGCACGATGTTTGCTGGCCATTACTTTACAACAGCTGTCGCCTGCATGGTAGATGAGGAAGAGAAAGAGCATAGGTGAAGAATGCGGAGAAGACGTTGCTATTGGATTCACCCAATAATATCACAGCACCAAAGCAGAGGGCAATTCTGGGTGTATGAAGATCTCCGTACACATTCTGACAAATTTTTTAACTATACCCATAGGTCCCCAGCAAGGTAAGTACCCTAACCCCTTAACCCCAACCCTAACCGCTTAACCCTAAACCTAACCCCTTAACCCTTACTCTAAACACTTAACCCTAACCACTTAACCCTAACCCCTTACTTAACCCTAACCCTAACCGCTTAACCCTAACCCCTTAACCCTATTCCTTTAACCCTAACTGCTTAACCCTAACTACTTAACCCTAACCCCTTAACCCTAACCGATTAACCCTAACGACAACCCTAACCCTAACCGCTTAACCCTAACCCTAACCGCTTAACCCTAACCTCTTAACCCTGACCCTAACCCCTTAACCCTAAGTGTATCCATAACACTCTCATCCCAAATAATCTTATTATTTAAGCTCTTATGTGTTAAATGTGATCTAACAGATGTCATTTATTTTGGCTTCCAGTTTTGACGAATTGCTGGTTTTGGTATCTCTCCATTTGCAGTGTCAGAACACAAACGGTCAAATGAGTGTTCCCCCGGTAGAGCAACTGATACTACCTTTGAGGTTATTTTTCAAAAATACTGCACCAACCAAAAAAAATAAATACGCCCACCAAAAGGCCCCCATATACATTATTTTATATCTTGTCAACTAAAACTAAAATTACATTTATCAGGAAGTCAGATTTACATGCAACAGTGGTGGTGGGGTTCAATGAGAGGCAGGGTGGTGGGGGGTGGGGTTCAGACAGAGGCATTCCTGTTGGATGGGGGGGTCTTCAGTCTAAGGCAGCGGTGGGGGAGGGGGGTTAGACAAAGGCAGATGTGGTGGTGGTGGGGGGGATTCAGTCAGAGATAATGGTGGTGGGGGGGTTTAGACACAGGCAGGGGTGGCAGAGGGTTCGACACAGGCAGGGGTGGCAGAGAGTTAGACTCAGGCAGGGGTGGCAGAGGGTTAGACACAGGCAGGGGTGGCAGGGGGTTAGAAACAGGCAGGGGTGGTGGGGGTTAGACACAGGCAGGGGTGGCGGGGGGTTAGACACAGGCAGGGGTGGTGAAATTGAGATCAATGGCACTGATACTTAATTTCTCTCAGTGTCAGCTGTGCCTCCATCAATCCCTCTTTCATCATGGGGTCTCCGTGCACAGCAGGAAGCTCCTCGTCTTCACGCTGTTGGCCATCAGATGGTCAGCTGACCTTCTCTTGTTGTCCCGACATGTCAGCAGCAATAGGGGGGAGCCACAGAGAGGATAGGCAGTGGTCAGCTGTGTGGGTATGGCAGCGAGTGCTCTGCCATTACCTCTAACAGCAGCTGTGCCACAGTGGGATAAGGAGCAGAGCGATCGGGTGGGAGTTCCACCACTGTTTTCTTGCGCGTCATTGTGCAGCCCTTCAGAACCTGCTGCCCTGGTCCTATGGTAGGGCTGGCCCTGCATGGGATGAATACCACTCTGTTCCTTTAGAAGCTGAACTCCCAAATAGGGATGTGGAAATATTTTGTCCTGACCATGAATATGCTTTGCCGAATTTGAGGTCAGAATGCACTGTGCTGCGTTCAGTGTATTGCAGGGTGTTTGTCAGGGCAAACACCCAGCAAACATCCTGCAAATTTCAGTGTTTGCCAAAAGGACAAGCAGCCAAAAGTTCGGCCTATACCCATGCTTGGGCCAAACCATTCGCACATCCCTAGTAATAGAGCTGTACAATTACTCATTGAAAAATAATTATCGCCATTCAACCCCTCCACGATCTTAATACAGCATTTCCCTACTTAAATGACGTTTCTTACTTTAGAGATGTCATTTTGCTGTGGTAATGTTATAAACATGGGAAAGATGCACTACTTTAAAGGCATACTAAGGACACCCCCATGCACAATATTTAAAGGAATATTACATTTTTATTGTTTGACTTTAAACTTTATTAAAATCACTGCTCCTGAAAAAAAGTCAGTTTTTAAAACTATTTTTTGCATTGATACATATCCCTTGGGGCAGGACCCAGGTCCCCAAACACTTTGTATGGCAATAACTTGCATATAAGCCTTTAAAATTAGCACTTTTGATTTTTTACGTTCGCGTCCCATAGACTTTAACGGTGTTCACGTGTTCGCACAATTTTTTTGCATGTTCTGTTGTGAACTGAACTGGTGGGTGTTCGGCTCATCCTTATTGGGTTAACAAGTTTTCTGCTTCATTGCTCTTTTGATAGCCTGGTTCCATAGGAGTTTTCACTTCCTTTGCATCTTGCATATGGAATTGTTCCAAGATTTCTGAGATTGGTTGAGAAGATAGCTTCCACCTTCCCCTCTCTCTATTTGGATTCCCAAATTAGTTAAATGTTCCCAAGTTCTTTGATTTAAAAATTTTCTTTCAGCCTGTGAACTATCTGATTATAATCCCCTTCTTGTTAAAAAAAAGTTATGTCATCAACATAGATACGGATGTATATCCATCTGTCTTCTTGATTCCTGGAATAGAGTCAGGTGTTGCTTTACTTCTTGAGAATCCCTCTCTAGTAAGTACTTTGTTCACTTTGAGAAAATGAAGATCAAATGTGACCTATCACAACCTTAAAAGTACAATAGCATGCTTCCGTCCCTAAATACATTGTATCCTATGCTGGAATTTATGCAGCTATAGACGCGATACTGGTTATGGCGGTGATCAGTAACTTGCAGTGGGACTGTGATAGTGTGGCAAGCAATCTGATGCTAACAGACACTGGCTGGGAAGGTCACTAATTGACACTGACCTCACTAGTGACACTAATACAGTGATCAGTGATAATACTGTACTGGCTGGGAAGTGGTTAACATCCAGGGCAATCAAGGGGTTAACTGTGTGTATAAGAAGTGTAATGTGTGCTGCTTTTACTATCAGACCTGGCTGCTTTTTCATCCTGAAATCAGAGTTGATTTTAAAGAGAAGAAACAGCCAGATCGATCTCTGTGTACAGAGTTCTTTGTGTTTGTCAACAGAGTGCTCTGTGTTGTGATTGGCCACAGCCATAATCATTGGCTGTACCCTGCTGACAAACTTGTGTTGTGTATAATTGCAGCACGAGTCAACAAGGGGCACATGCAGGTGTGCCGCCAAAGTAGAAAGTACACCGCAAAGTACAGGTAGGCTGTGGTGTCTGGCTGTGCAGCTTGATTGCAGTATATCTACTAGACATGTGCAGAGTAAAATATTTCGTTTCGGAATTTCGTTTTCGTCTGAAAACTTAATTTATTTAGTTACTCCCGAAATTCGTTTTTATTTATTTCGTTCAAAAATTGCATTCGTCCGAAAATCCACATGAATTACGGTTGAATCTGTCTTTGAAGGCTTATGGTGTCTGTCGAATGTATAAAGAAGATTCGACGGAGCTAGTATATAGCATACTTTAGAACCCTATTAAAGTCTATGGGACTCCAATGTTCAAAATCTAAAGTGCTAATTTTAAAGGCTAATTTGCAAGTTACTGTCCTAAAAAGTGTTTGGGGACCCGGGTCCTGCCCCAGGGGACATGTATCAATGCAAAAAAAAAGTTTTAAAACGGCCGTTTTTTCGGGAGCAGTGATTTTAATAATGATTAAAGTGAAACAATAAAAGTGTAATATTCCTTTAAATTTCGTAGGGGGGGGGGGGGTTGTTTATAGTATGCCTGTGAAGGGGCGCATGTTTCCCGTGCTTAGAACTGTCCCTGCACAAAGTGTCATTTATGCAGGAAAAAAAGTCCTTTAAAATCACTCGCAGCTATTATGAATTGTCGGCTCCCGTAATACAGAGAACACTCATTGAAAGTCATTGATAAAAAAAAAAAAAAATAAATAAAAAAAAAAGCGTGGGGGTCCCCCAAATTCAATTACCAGGCCCTTCAGGTCTGGTATGGATATTAAGGGGAACCCTGCCTCAAATTTAAGAAAAAATTTGACGTGGGGTTCCCCCTAAATATCCATAACCAGACCCTTCAGGTCTGGTATGGATATTAAGGGGAACCCCGCGTCAAATTTAAAAAAAAATTGACGTGGGGTCCCCCCTAAAAATCCATACCAGACCCTTTATCCGAGCACGCAACCTGGCAGGCCGCAGGAAAAGAGGGGGGGACGAGAGAGCGGCCCCCCCTCCCTCCTGAACCGTACCAGGCCACATGCCCTCAACATTGGGAGGATGCTTTGGGGGTCTGTGACCCCTCAAAGCACCTTGTCCCCATGTTGATGAGGACAAGGGCCTCATCCCCACAACCCTGGCCGGTGGTTGTGGAGGTCTGCGGGCGGGGGGCTTATCAGAATCTGGAAGCCCCCTTTAACAAGGGGACCCCCAGATCCCGCCCCCCCCTGTTTGAAATGGTAAGGGCCTACCATTTCACAAAGAAAGTGTAAAAAATGGTTAAATAAAACAAACACACTTTTGAAAAATTCCTTTATTAAAAATAAAAAAATAAAAAAAAGATTCCAGCGGCGGTAATCCACTCTTGCTATCCAGCGACGGACGGTCATCTCTCCAGCGATGGCTCATCTCATCCAGCGCAGCGAACACTTTTATTGTTTCACTTTAATCATTATTAAAATCACTGCTCCCGAAAAAACGGCCGTTTTTAAAACATTTTTTTGCATTGATACATGTCCCCTGGGGCAGGACCCGGGTCCCCAAACACTTTTTAGGACAGTAACTTGCAGAATCTTTTATCTCTGTCAAATCTTTTTTCTCTGTCGAATATTTTCTCTATATAATCTTGGACTAATAGAGGTAAGGTTAGGCACATTCGACCACAGGTTCTATAGACAGATTGTTATTGTCAGAGTCATGTCGAATCTCCTATTCTATATCGAACTGTTGTAACAATGAAAACGAAAATAAAGCATTTATTTATGTCGGATCTTTTGTTTTTCGGATTTTGTGCTTTCGTTATCGTTTGTCAAAACGAAAACGAAAATAGCTGAAATTCGGACGAAAATGCATTCGGACGAAAACGAATGCACATGTCTAATATCTACTATGAGTGGGTGGTAAGTGGTTATGAAGAGACATACCTGCTCAAAAATGTTCTGTTAGGGCTAGTTTACACTTGCTTCAAAACAAGGCTTCAGACATGCTTTGTTAAAGCTCTCTGAATGCCAGTCAAAGCTCCTGTCACTAAATAAAATGGTTAGCTTACAGTCCTGTTTACACCTTGCTTTTGCTTTGCTTTGCTGTGGCTTCACTTCAAAAATTATACCCCATGTCGCTTTAGTGGTGCTTCAGAGCATCTTCAAAGCCTCCTTAGAAGCCTATGGCAAAGCTCGCTTGAAGCACCTGCAGCTTTTGAGAGGCTTTAATTCAGCTTTAGCTTCGCTTTGTTTTTGTCAGTACTAGAATCCCTTTAGGACCCAGCACAACTCACCTGACACAGCCTGTGTCTGGGAAACAACAGTGATTGGCCAGCTCACGTTTAAATCACCTGTATCAGCATTCAGTCAGCGCTCGTGTTAGAGTTCACTTGTGTTTGATCCAGCTGATATTTGCTCTGTGACTTTCTTGTTTGACCCGGCTTGTTTGACCTTCCTTGCTTGCTTCTGATTCTGTACCGTTTGGATTCTGATCTACCTGTGTATGACCCAGCTTGCCTAGACTACGCTTTGCCTGATTCTACTAGTACCCACATCTGCAGCAGTGAACCACAAGGTCCAGCAATCATCTATCCTCATCTACAACAGTGAACTACAAGGTCCAGCACTCATCTACCCTCATCTACAGCAGTGAACTACAAGGTCCAGCAATCACCTACCTTCGTCTGCAGCGGTGTACTACAAGTCCCAGCTGACCTGCTCTGCTTAGACCTGCTCATGGTATGTGCTTTGAACTCTTTGTATAATCAGCACACCTGAACTGTTACTTGTTATCTGCACCTAGCCTGACATTAACACGAGCCAATACATAAAGGGAAACCTATCATGAATCCTGAACAGGCTCAGTTGTTTACACAAGAACTTTGCCGTTTATCGCATCAAGTTCAGGAAATGGCCACAGAGCTCACCAAGGTGCAATCTCCTTCTACTACCACCATTACTAAAACTCCATCTGAACCAAAAATTCCTTTGCCCGACCGGTTTTCTGGTGACCGTAAAGCGTTTTGCAACTTTAAAAACAGCTGCAAATTATATTTCAAGTTGAGGCCATCCTCGTCTGGCCCTGAAACTCAGAGGGTTCAAATCATTATCTCTCTACTACAGGGTGACCCCCAGGCTTGGGCCTTTAACCTGGAACCTAACCATCCAGCCTTACTAACAGTAGATGCCTTCTTTGAAGCCCTTGGGTTGCTATATGATGATCCAGATCGTGCTGCTACTGCAGAATCGACCCTGCGTAACTTAAAACAAGGAACTACCACAGCTGAAATGTATTGCTCAGAGTTTCGCAGGTGGGCCCCGGAATCTGGCTGGAATGATGCAGCTCTCCGCAGCCAGTTTAGAATTGGCCTTTCAGATGCGATTAAAGACGCTCTGGTCAACTTCTCCTATCCAGCCTCACTGGAGGAGGCTATGTGTCTAGCTATTAGAATTGACCGCCGCCAGCGAGAGAGGAGGCGAGAACAAACGATGGCTGTGGCAAACTGTTTACCTTCCTTACCACCTGATTATTCCATCTCCAGTGCCAAATCTGAGGAAGAACCTATGCAGTTAGGCTCCACCCGGTTATCGGCCCAGGAACACAAACGCAGGCGTAATATGGGACTCTGCTTATACTGTGGCCTCAAGGGTCATATGCTCCGTTCGTGCCCTACACGTCCGGGAAACGCCAGGACCTAGGTGATTGCGGGGAGGTCACCTTAGGTCTACTCTCATCTCCCCAGGGGGACAATCGTATACTTTTACCCGCTGTCATTCACTTTGGGACAGGGGCTCATGAACTGCTGGCCTTGGTGGATTCTGGAGCAGCTGAGAATTTTATTGATAAAACTCTGATCACCTCTTTGTCCCTGGAAACTCATGCTCTAGATTGTCCAGTCCGCCTGATCTCTGTAGATAATCGGCCTCTCTCACAAGACCTAGTGCTCCAATCCACCAACCCTTTCCAGTTACAAGTAGGGGCTTTGCATTGGGAGAAGATTTCTTGTCTTGTCATTGACTCTCCATCCACTCCTTTGATCCTAGGCCTTCCTTGGCTTCAGAAGCACAATCCTGTAATTGACTGGCCAACAAGAGATATTCTGGCTTGGTCCAATCAGTGTAAAAAGAGCTGCATCCAGCACCCTGTTCGACTTGATACCTGTCAAGTGGGAATAGAACAGATTCCACTTTGTTATAAGGACTTTCGGGATGTGTTTTCTAAAGGAATTGCTGACACTTTACCTCCTCATCGCAGTTATGATTGTCCCATTGACCTCTTGCCTGACACTACACCTCCTCGAGGGAGAGTCTTTCCACTGTCTGAACCAGAGAATCTTGCTTTGCAAGAATACATCCAGGAAAACCTAGCTAAGGGTTTCATCCGTCCCTCCACTTCTCCTGCAGGAGCAGGATGCTTCTTTGTCCCGAAGAAGGATGGAGGACTGCGACTTTGTGTTGATTACAGAGGCCTAAATAAAATAACCATTCCCAATCGGTATCCTCTCCCTCTCATCACAGAGTTGTTCTCTCAAATCCAGGGAGCCAAAATCTTCTCCAAACTGGATTTAAGGGGAGCCTATAATCTGGTGCGAATCCGTGCAGGCGATGAATGGAAGACGGCCTTTAACACCAAGGATGGTCATTATGAATGTCTTGTCATGCCTTTCGGCCTCAGGAATGCACCAGCCGTCTTTCAGAACTTCATGAATGACATTTTCCGTGACATGATGGGTCGCTTCATGCTTGTTTATTTAGACGATATTTTGATTTACTCTCCCAATCTTGAAACACATCAGAAGCATGTCTGCTCGGTATTAGCCCGACTAAAGACTCACTCCCTTTTTGTAAAGCCTGAAAAATGTCTTTTCCATGTTAAACAAGTACCTTTCCTGGGTTATCTAATTTCTGACACAGGCCTCACCATGGACCCAGCCAAGGTTCAAGCCATTCTAGACTGGGCACCACCTTCAGACCTGAAGGCAGTTCAACGCTTCCTGGGCTTTGCAAATTTCTATCGAAAATTCATTAAGAACTTTGCCACCATTGCACATCCCATCACCTCTCTCACCAGGAAGACTCCTAGTACATTTAAATGGACTACTGAAGCCCAGGCAGCCTTCACCCAGTTAAAGAAAGCCTTTACCTCTGCACCAATTCTACGCCATCCTGTTCCTGAGCTACCTTTTATTGTAGAGGTAGATGCATCTGAAGTAGGAGTGGGGGCGCTTTTGTCACAAAAAGATCCTGTAAGTGCTGCCATCCACCCTTGTGCCTTCTTGTCCCGTAAATATTCCCCAGCAGAACGCAATTACGATATAGGCAACAGAGAACTTTTAGCCATAAAGCTAGCTTTAGAGGAATGGAGACATTGGCTGGAGGGAGCTCGCTATCCATTCATAGTTCTGACTGACCACAAAAACCTTGAATATATCCGTTCTGCTAAAAGACTGAACTCGCGTCAAGCCAGGTGGTCATTGTTCTTCTCCAGATTTGACTTTACAATTTCTTATTTACCAGGTCCAAAAAACATTAAGGCCGATGCCTTGTCTCGCAGTTTTTTATCAGAGTCTCCTCCTCCGCTTCCTCCTCAACCCATTATCTCTGAGGATAGGATTTTGGCTTTTACCCAGACTGACATCTCTGAGGCCTTGTTACCAGCACAGGCTGAAGCCCCTCCCACCACTCCCCCTGGTATGCTCTTTGTGCCCCTGGCTCTTCGTTTGCAGGTATTGCAACAAGTACATGCATCAAAACCTGCAGCACATCCAGGGTTTAGACAAACTTTTGAGATTGTCTCTCGCAACCTCTGGTGGCCATCGCTTAGGCAGGATGTGTTAGCCTTCGTCCAGGCCTGTGAAGTTTGCACCAGAAGCAAGAGCAGTACCTCTAAGCCCCCCGGTCTCCTTCGTCCTCTACCAATACCTACCTGTCCCTGGACCCATTTATCTATGGACTTTATCACAGACTTGCCCCTGTCCCAGGGATGTTCCACGATCTGGGTGGTGGTAGACAGGTTCAGTAAAATGACCCACTTTGTTCCGCTTCCGAAGCTTCCATCTGCTAAAGAACTGGCATCTTTATTCATTAAGCACATTTTCAGGCTCCATGGGGCACCAGTTAACATTGTCTCTGACCGTGGCTCTCAGTTTATAGCTCAGTTTTGGAAGGCCCTTTGCTCTCAGCTGGGGATTAAATTATCATATTCTTCAGCATATCATCCTGAGACTAATGGCCAAACAGAAAGGACTAATCAGACTCTAGAGAAGATGGTACGTTGTCTGATGGCCAAAGATGAGGTGGAGTGGGTCAACATCCTTCCATGGGCAGAGTTTGCCTTTAATAATTGTGCCAGCACATCTACAGGGACCTCTCCTTTCTTTTGTGTTTACGGGTTGCATCCTCGTGTGTGCTCCTTTGATCTTCCGCCCTCTGATGTTCCAGATGCTGTAAGGATTAAGGTATATGTTGAAACAAAATGGTTGACCTTATGTCTTATATTTTTCTATCCTTCTCTGTAAAATCCACATTCGTCATCTATTGTCACGTACTCATCAAGAAGAGGCCGCATCAGCCCTAAAAAGCAGTCTACGCCCAGAAGATTGTCTTATCAGCTGATAACACCCGGAGAATTGTCTTTACTTTGAAAATGTTGTTTTTTTTACATTTGCTGATGTTTGCCCTTTTCTGTCTATAAAAGATGTAATAAACAAGCCTCAGAGCCACAGTCAGTCAGAGACAGTTAGAGTTAACGACGGACTTCTGAGCAGAAATACTGAATACTTCTGTGTCTCTTTGCTCAGATAAGAACTCTAACTAACAATTGGGAAACGGTAACATAACCTGACAAATAGGTGACTTGTTGAGGTCACACCTAACATTTCTGGCGCCGCGAACAACGGACTCGCTGAAGAAACTACAAGAGGCGAACGAACATAAGGACGGAACGAAATGGTCGGGCACATCAAAGAACCACAGACAAATCCTGCGCAGGTAAGAAAAGCTTTATTTTCTTATAAACTCTGTGCTTCTTAGATTTGTGCCCACCTGATCTGTCTGAATTGTTCTTCAGGTAAACACCAACCTCTGTAGTATGCGGGTCTTGAACTTAATATTTTGGCTTATGTTACCGTTGTTTCTTGTCTGTCTACTTGTCATCTGTCTGTTGTGAATGAGATAAGCCCTGTTTGTATGGTGTGAATTGAAACATATATCATCCCAATGGGTAACGGAATGCGCCCTTAACTCGTAAGAGTACTTTGGGGGTCCGACACTTAAGTTTGATATACGCTTTTTGATTCATGAGCCTAAAAACGGGTTGAAAGTATAAGTCCTGACTGCCTCAATAAAGCAGGAATAAGAAACGAATGCTGAGAGATTCCATGGTAATGGGACGGGAATAAAGGTCTCCACAAAGTCCCGGAGATCTAGTCATATGTGTTTGGCCACCAAAAGGGAATGCTTGTATATGTTGTAGCTGTCAGTCTGGTCATAATATTTGTCAGTTGGCTAGCATATAAAGTAATTCGATCTCATATAGGAGAGGTTTTTAGTATTTTGGCACCCTAGGAGGAGAAGGCAACGAGACACTTAGTAAGTGATCCAAACGCCACCTAGGCAGGACTGTCAAAATGGGCCAGACACATGGTAAACCCCAGGAGGAATCTCAGAAATGTTATGCTGTTAAAGACATAATTACAATGTTCTATGGGAAGGATAAGGCACAGGGCACAAATAGGATTCTCAAGAAATTGGGGATGGATGGAGAAAATGGATTAAGTGTAGAAGGTTGGGAAGAAATAAAGAAAGACAGACAGGGAGAGATATTGCAGAACAGATGGGTATCACAAATACAATGTTTAATTAAGGTTTCCAACAGGGCTGAAGAGGAGGGATGGGAGTATTGTCAGGAAAAGGGTGGATGGGATATGAAGGTCCGACACAAAAGTCTTCCTTCTGCTCCCGGCGATAGGGTAAATACGGAAGGTACTCCACCTCCTTATAACACTACCACACCAGGTAATGAAAGACCAAAACTTTATCCTTCCTTAAGAGGAAGAGGATGGGTATGCCGAGTATGCGGTATCCAGAACCCAGACTGGGCACAGGAATGTGTACATTGCGGCGCTCAAAGACCAGAGCCCGTAGCTCCAGTCCATAGTCGGACTAGGGTAATACAAGTAAATAATCCAAATGCGGGTCAAGCAGGACAGCCACCTACAGTGACTCAACAAGTCGTTCTGAGGACATGGACACCTTGGTCGGCTGACACTCTTATGGCATTAATACAGAATGCTCCTGATCCCGTAGCAAAACCTGCCGCATTCTGTAGATTCGTGACACAATTACTAGACACACATGAAGCAACTTGGCAAGATGGGGAAGATATATGTAGACATAAAATGACACTAACGATGTTTAATCAATTTATGAATGAAATTGCTCCACATAGACCACAAGGGGATCCTACCACAGATCCACCAGGAGTACATCCTCGTCATATAGACTCTAGACCCCTGTTTATAGCTCAGTTACGAGAATTTTGCCAAGGGAAACAGCAGGAAAGGGGTTCGACAGCGCCCATAAAACAGGCCCCAGGTCAGACTGTTACAGAATTTTACCTCAACATGGAAAGCATGATGGCTGACGAAGGTCTAGATTTAGCCTTACCCGTCACCATTAGGGCTTTCAATCGACAGTTTATGGAAGGACTAGTACCCCAAATAGGTGACAAACTGAAGGCATGTACTCCCGAATGGAGAGCCATACGGGACAGAGGAACATTGTTGCAGAAAGCACAAGGCATAGAGGCTGATTTAGCAGAAACTAAACCCAGAAGGACACCGGGAGTTAACACTGTTGCCCGGGTCAATGAAGGAGGGAATTCCTCCCGTAAACCTCTTACCTGTTATTACTGCAACAAGGTGGGACATATAAAAAGAGACTGTAGGAAAAGGATAAAAGACGAACAGGAAGGAAACACGGACAGAGACACGAGGGACTACAGACAGAGGCGTACCAATGATAGGGACGATCCGACCGCATGACTTGCCCCAGTCCTAGCTGAATCAGAGAACAAAATGCTCCACATGTTGATGAAGGTGGAAGGTAAACATATTCCTTGTTTGGTTGACACAGGAGCGTCACGTAGTCTGTTGTCTGATTCAGTAGTCCCTCCACACATGACATCCCGTGACACCATACCCATAAGTGGTTATGACGGTCTTTTGTCCGATGCCCCACTGACTGACTAAACCTTAAAAAGTAAAAATAGGGGGAATGGCTACCACCTGACACTTGTGTATTGTTGCAATATGTAGATGACCTATTGTTATGTTGTCCGGATAACGATACTTGTTTAAAAGCCACTCTCTCATTGTTACAATTCCTGGCTGAAAAAGGGTGCAAGGTGAATAGAACTAAGTTACAGGTATGTCAGAAAAAGGTTGTCTTTTTGGGCCACTGTATATCCCAGGGTACTCGACATCTCACTGAAGACCGAGTCCAGGCCATAAGATGTTTCTGGGAATGGTATCATATTGTAGACAATGGATACCACATGCCAGTTCTCTGATGCAGCCATTATATGATTGCTTGAAAATAGTACCCTATGTACTCACAGAAGCAGGTCATGAATCTTTTAGCACCTTAAAAAGGTTACTGATTTCGGCACCTGCGATCGGGATCCCTGATTATACCAAAACATTTCATTTGTACATTGCTGAAATCATGGGACACGCAACAGGGGTGTTGACACAACAACACATCAAACAAAGGCCGGTAGCATACTTCTCGGCGGCCCTCGATCCTGTCTCTAGAGGATCACCGTCCTGTGTACGAGCAGTTGCAGCAGTGTCAATTATCATTGACAAATCCTCAGAAATTGTCTTAGACAATCCTGTAGTGGTACATACCACACATGACATACACGCCATCTTGTCACAGGTCCAACCAAAATACATATCAATGGCAAGGCAGCTGCGTCTACAATGCACTTTGCTCCTACCCCCCAATGTTACCTTTCAGCGATGCACTTCTTTTAACTTAGCACAGCTTTTACCATTACAGACAGATTTGACAGGGGGGAGTAATGATGATAATGGTGTAGATACAGCACAAGATACTCAGGATTCTGACACACTTTCATTTCATGACATAACATCTGATGAACACGATTGTTTTCAACTTATGGAACAAGAAACCACGGGGTTCCCACATGTCACAGACATACCCATTGCAAATGCAGAACACACACTGTACATAGATGGTAGTAGATTTGCCGATGACAAAGGTAAATATCACACAGGTTATGCTGTGGTAACGGACACACAGGTAATTGAGGCAAAGTCACTACCAGCACACATGTCGGCACAAGAAGCGGAACTAACCGCTCTAGAGAAAGCCCTAGAACACTTGGAGGGACAAGAAGGGAACATTTACACTGATTCCGCATACGCCTACGGTGTTGCACATGATTATGGCCACATATGGAAAGCTAGAGGTTACCTTACAGCAGCAGGCACACCTGTTAAACATGGTGAAGGAATCAAAAGAGTCCTGAACAATCTTCAAAAGGTTATAAGAGTAGCCATCATGAAGATAGCGGCACACACGAGCGCAAAAACAACTGAGGCAAAAGGAAACGCATTTGCAGATTTAACTGCAAAGAAGGCAGCTCTAGGGGAAGTAAGCCCTGAGACCTTAGCCACGGTACAGGTGAGTATGCCCGAAACCACATGGCAGCAGCTAATGGAACTACAGGAACAAGCAGGGGCTATTGAGAAGGACCGTTGGGTTAAAGAGGGAGCTGCACCAGGCCTTGACAATGTATGGAGAGAAGGAGACAAAATATGTCTACCCGGTTCTCTATACCCCGCAATGGCAGCGGCTGTTCACTTACCCACTCATGTCAGCTCCAATTCTATGTATAGGATTGTAAGCCAAGGATGGCTAGCCCCTGGATTCAGTAGTACTGCAAGGAACTACTGTGCTGCATGCCAAATCTGTCTGATTAATAACCCAGGACAGAGAGTGAAAACCCCACGTAAACATCAGGTCCGGGCCCAATATCCCTTTCAGAGACTGCAGATTGACTACATACAAATGCCTAAGAGCGGCCCCTTTGAATTTGTTCTCGTGTGCATCTGCCTATTTTTCAGGCTGGTCCGAAAGTTATCCTGTGAAATCAGCTACGGCAAAAGCCACCGCCAAGAAACTGATTACTGAGCTGATACCTAGGTTTGGTCTCCCAGAAACAATAGAATCAGATAGGGGGACACATTTCACGGGAGAAATAATGCAAAATGTGATGGCAATGTTAGGGGTTCAACAAAGTTTTCATACTCCTTACCACCCACAGAGTTCAGGATCAGTAGAAAGAGTAAATGGTACAATCAAGCTGAAAATACAAAAAGCTATGCAGGAGTTGAACAAACCATGGCCTGAGTGCCTACCCTTAGCTTTGTTCTCTATTAGGTACACCCCAACAGGAAAAACAGGGTTATCCCCATATGAAATACTGTTTGGAAGTGCACCTAGATTAGGTTTATATTTTCCTCAAAGTATGCAATTACAATGTGATAGTTTAACTACGTATGTAATACAGTTGCAACAGCGTCTGACTAAAATCCACAAGAGTGTGTATTCTTCTCTTCCAGACCCTAATTCTGTCACAGGTACACACGATCTACAACCAGGAGACTATGTGTATGTAAAGAAACATACCAGAAAGACACTGGAACCAAGGTTTGAAGGTCCTTTCCAGGTGCTATTGATTACAGCAACCTCAGTGAAATTGGAAGGGAAACCTACCTGGATCCACGCTTCTCATTGTAAAAAGGAGCCAGTTGGCAAATGACAACATGTATCTTTTTATTGTTTCAGTAATCCTGGCTAATAGTTTGGTTACCTCACAGAATAAAATACACAAGGATGAAGGATTTTCTAAAAAAATGTTATTACTGAAGTTTAAATATGCTTATGCCCAGAAGTCAGGATATGAGAAATGTTGGATTTGTAGCAAATTACACCCCAGCACAGCAAGTATACCACTGATGGCAGTTCCTATAAACTATACTGATCTTGCTAACAGTAGCATTAACAATTAGAATTACATGAATTAGCAATTGAAAGTATGAGTGCAGCACTGACAGGACTCTGTGAAACTACTGAGGACTATGAGTGCTGTACTTGGATACATAACACCAGCATTGAGGTACCTGATTATTATGACATCATTGCACAACACCGTACGGAAGTAAAGAATTTACAAGAGAAGGCCCGAAATATTGGTCGCGACTGGGATCCGTTTGGTGGAACTTTTAGTTTCTCAGGGTTATTCTCTTGGGTTAAGAAGGCAGCAATGACGATTATAGTGGTGCTCTTATTCGTATTTTTCTTTTATGCATGCTTTAAGTTGTTTATGTGCTTTTGCAAGAAAGCCAAGGTAAATGATGCGGAAAAGATGGAACTTTTGTGAAGATAGGTAGATTTAGTTTCTTGACATCACCCATCTGTCAGAAAAGCCACTCTTCCTGAATTTTAGATGTTGGTACTGTCCAGGGGGATGGGTGTATACCCCTCTGACAACTCGCGGTCAGGGAGAGTACTCTGGATATAGGCTGACTAGAACTTGTTCAGGTGGACCCAGGGCAAGAGGGAGGGGTGATGTCAAAGGGGGAAATGTAAGGATTAAGGTATATGTTGAAACAAAATGGTTGACCTTATGTCTTATATTTTTCTATCCTTCTCTGTAAAATCCACATTCGTCATCTATTGTCACGTACTCATCAAGAAGAGGCCGCATCAGCCCTAAAAAGCAGTCTACGCCCAGAAGATTGTCTTATCAGCTGATAACACCCGGAGAATTGTCTTTACTTTGAAAATGTTGTTTTTTTTACATTTGCTGATGTTTGCCCTTTTCTGTCTATAAAAGATGTAATAAACAAGCCTCAGAGCCACAGTCAGTCAGAGACAGTTAGAGTTAACGACGGACTTCTGAGCAGAAATACTGAATACTTCTGTGTCTCTTTGCTCAGATAAGAACTCTAACTAACAATTGGGAAACGGTAACATAACCTGACAAATAGGTGACTTGTTGAGGTCACACCTAACAATGCCAACACCACGATTGAACATTTCTCCAAAATCTGGTCCGATGTAAATCATGCTATTTCCCGCTCTGTGCAGGCTTTTAAGAAAACTGCTGACAAGAAGCGCTCAAAGGCACCAGAATATAAAGTTGGTGACAAAGTGTGGTTATCATCTCGGAATCTGTCCCTGCATGTTCCATCTAAAAAGCTTGGCCCAAAATTCATCGGGCCTTATGAAATCTCGGAGATTGTTAATCCTGTGTCCTACAGATTAAAACTGCCCCCATCCATGCGCATTCCAAATGTCTTTCATGTTTCATTGTTGAAACCTGTTCATTCCAGCCTCCTAGTAAATGAACCAGAACCTGTGGATGTGTTGGACAGTCAAGAATATGAAGTGGCATTTATTCTTGATTCCAGACGGGTGCGCAATTCCTTACAATATCTTGTTCATTGGAAAGGGTTCGGCCCAGAGGATCGATCTTGGGTACCAGCTCGTGATCTTCATGCTGATCGACTTAAGAAGAAGTTCCATCTCCGTTATCCAAGTAAGCCTGGGGGTGCAGGAGCAACCCCTCGAGAAAGGGGGGGTACTGTCAGTACTAGAATCCCTTTAGGACCCAGCACAACTCACCTGACACAGCCTGTGTCTGGGAAACAACAGTGATTGGCCAGCTCACGTTTAAATCACCTGTATCAGCATTCAGTCAGCGCTCGTGTTAGAGTTCACTTGTGTTTGATCCAGCTGATATTTGCTCTGTGACTTTCTTGTTTGACCCGGCTTGTTTGACCTTCCTTGCTTGCTTCTGATTCTGTACCGTTTGGATTCTGATCTACCTGTGTATGACCCAGCTTGCCTAGACTACGCTTTGCCTGATTCTACTAGTACCCACATCTGCAGCAGTGAACTACAAGGTCCAGCACTCATCTACCCTCATCTACAGCAGTGAACTACAAGGTCCAGCAATCACCTACCTTCGTCTGCAGCGGTGTACTACAAGTCCCAGCTGACCTGCTCTGCTTAGACCTGCTCATGGTATGTGCTTTGAACTCTTTGTATAATCAGCACACCTGAACTGTTACTTGTTATCTGCACCTAGCCTGACAGTTTTGGAGAAATTGCAGGTATGAGATATCCACTCACGCACACACAGGGCATCTGCCAAACTTCAAAAGAGCATCACTGAAGCGTCACTAAAGCTTCCCCAAAGCATCTCCAAAGCTTCATCAAAGCATCACCGATGCTTCATGTAAGCACCACCGAAGCATTAAAAACACATAATAAAAGCATGTTGAACTAGTAGGCGCTTTATCTTTATTAAGTGTTGAAGCTGAAGCAAGTGTAAATGAGCTCTTAGACTTTAGTTCTGCTCTAATGGTAATTTGGGCTTATTAAAATGTATCTAAACCCAAAAGCAAAAATAAAAAATATTGTAGCTTACCAGTCCTTAGATGTGGTTGCTGCCTTAGTTTTCTTTTTTAGGGCTAGTTTACACTTGCTTCAAAACATGGATTTGGACATGCTTTGTTAAAACTCTCTGGACGCCAGTCAAAGCTCCTGTCACTAAATAAAATGGTTAGCCTACAATTCTGTTTACACCTTGCTTTTGCTTGGTGCTTTGATGAGGCTTCGATGAGGTTTTGGTGGGGCTTCGATGAGGCTTTGGTGGAGCTTCAATGGGGCTTCGATGGGGCTTTGTGGGGATCCGATGTGGCTTCGGTGGGGCTTCAAGCAAGCTTTGCCATAGACTTCGATGAAGGCTTTGAAGATGCTTTGAAGCACCACTAAAGCTACACGGGGTATCATTTTTGAAGTGAAACTAAAGCAAAGCAAAAGCAAGGTGTAAACAGGACTGTAAGCTAACCATTTTTTTTTTTGGTGACAGGAGCTTTGACTAGCATTTAGAGAGCTTTAACAAAGCCTGTCTGAAGCCATGTTTTGAAGCAAGTGTAAACTAGCCGTTAATGTGTGTTGAAGCCAAAGGAAGTGTAAATGAGCCCTTAGGCTTTTTATTTTTTTGCTTTTTTTTTCACCTGTGATCTGGCCAGTAAGCCTGGAATTAGTAGCAGTAAGAGCATTAAGGCAAGCCATGTAACACTGACAGGGGTGTTTCTAAAAGCCAGATTTTATTCATTTATGTAAAACCTTTACACCAAAAAGAAAACAAAACTGTTGCTGTAACTGTTAAAAACGTGAAACGTGGCTTTAATTTGTTAGTCAAGTCCATGTAAATTTGCTAGTGCATCTAACAATATCTTCTCCCCAGATTGGCAAAGCTGTTGTCTAAGGGTGGTTTTGTTAGTCCTCCTTATGTCGCGTACACAAGACCAGACTTTCCGGCAGACTAGGTCCGATGGTCTTCCCGACTGACTTTCGGCGGAGTTCTGACGGACTAACGAAAGGACTTGCCCACACATGAATGGACTAAGTCCGTTCGTTTTGAATGTGATGACGTAAGACGGGACTAAAAAAGGAAGTTCAATGGCCTGTAGCCAATAGCTTCCCTTACGTCATATTTGATCCGTCGGACCAGCATACAGACGAATAGTTTTCCCGATAGGAATTGATTCCATTAGACAGATTTGAAACATGTTCTATTTCTAGGTCCGTTGGATTTTTAATGAAAAATTATCAGATTAGCCCACAGGATCGGAATGTCTGACGGACTGATTCCGTCAGACCTAGTCCGTCGGAAAGTCCAGTTGCGTGTGCGCGGCATTAGAATAGAATGACCCTAACACAAGAAGTGTTACTGGCTGGATCACCAGGTAAAAATAAAGGAAAAAAGCCTAAAAAAACAAAAAACAAATACATCCACCACACCTGATTGGCTAGCTGCAGACAATGACATTTTATTTTGGGGTTTAGATTAGCGTCTATACCGGTTTGAAAAAAAAAATTTTTTAATTATTGGGTAAGCCACTGGCATAGAATTCACAAAGTGGCTCCGGAAAATATGTTAAACATTGATGTTCATGCCAGCCATTGTAGTGTCAAATCAGTAAGATGTTTATCTGCATAAAAGAAGCTCTACAATATATCCGGGGTAATTCTTGGCTATATTTATGTAATTGCCGCCTACTCCCATTCCTTTGTGTTGCCTCGGGCTGTGCTGTTCCGCCAGGATCTGAATGTGCTTCTGTCTGGAAGGTGATCCTGCCATTTCTCTCTGTGTTTCAATGCACAGTGAGACCACAGTGTCTCGTACAGCTCCAAGTTTGTTTTTATAATTAGTTTTTGTTTCACATAACCCCCAGCGGGTTCCATGTATTTCTCTGACATAGAAAAGGGCACTCAATGTAGTCCAACAACAGTGTGTAATGTTCTAGCAGTAGAAGTTTATTTCTCAGGAATTTTTTTTCATTCTTTCTGAAGTTGGAGACATTGTAGAAACTGGTGTAAAATATAGTGTAAGCATTGTCCACGGCAACCACCAAAATTCTGTGTTTTATTTTTCTAGGGCAGGTTAAACAAAATAAGTCTCCATCGTTTAGACAGCTGTTTTTTTTTTTTTCTTGAGACCTTTTTTTTTTTTTTTTTTTTTTTAATAAACAAACCTCATAATAATTGATGCTGGAAAAATTGGCTAATAGGTTTACTATTATGCATGCATCCATAATTATGCACAGGGATTTATATTATTCCCTATTGCAAAACATTGGAAGCAGCCTGTGATACCACTTGATTACATCAAATGCAGACCTAATTGGATTATGGTTAATGATAGGCTCACTTACATCCTCCAAAATAACACCATGAAATTTTAATAAGACGTGGGATCTGTCAATGGACCCGCGAGTTCTGGGGCGACCCTTTTTACTTTACTTCACTTTACCTTCTTTTACTTTACTTCCTTGCCAAAGTTGGCAATCCTCTTCCTTTTCTTATCAGTTATGGTGTTCTCAAATATCCGGAATGAGCCTCTTAGGTTTCTACCCCCTTCCTTTTTTTCCGTAAGGGATACTAACTATATGTAATGCCGCGTACACACAATCAGACTGTCCAGTGAACTTTGAAGCGGAGGTCCGCCGGACGTTCCGAACGAGCGGACCTGCCCACACACAACCGACTATGGCAGGAGTCCGCCGTACTTTTGAAAATGAACGGACTTACCCACACACGGAGGAAAGTCCGTTCATTTTGAACGTGGCTCCAGGTAGCCGGGACTAGCGAAGGAAATTAATGTCGCCGCCTTGACACGTCGCTGGCCCCGTCACCTGGTATGGACTTAAAGGGGAAGCCCTACGCCGATAAAATAGTGTGGGGGTCCCCCCCAAGATCCATATAAGACCCTTATCTGTGCCCTTGACCTCATCAACATGGGGACAAGGTGCTTTGGGGTGGGGGGCTGCACGCCCCCCCTTCCCCAAAGCACCCCCCCATGTTGAGGGCACGTGGCCTGGTACAGCTCAGAAGGGGGGGCACTTGCTCATCCCGACCCCCTTTCCTGACCGGCCGGGCTGCGTGCTCAGATAAGGGTCTTATATGGACCTTGGTTGGGACCCTCACGCCGTTTTTTCGGCGTATGTCTTCCCCTTTAAGTCCATACCAGGAGACGGGGCAAGCGAAGTGTCAATCTCGCCGCCGAAGGCGGCGACATTGACCTCCTGTGCTAGTCCCGTCTACCTGGAGCCGCGTTCAAAATGAACAGACTTTTCTCCATGTGCGGGAAAGTCCGTTCATTTCAAAAGTCCAACTGACTAGCACACACACGGCCGGATTGTCCGCCGGACTCGCAGGGAAAAAAAAGTCAGCCGGAGCCCACACACGGGCGGATAGTTTGATCGTGTGTACACGGCATAAGGGATGCTAACTATCCCTAATGGTATTGAATTAGGAAGCAAGACTTCCATTATTTTCATAAATATTGCTATTATGGATTGTTATGCTCCTTGGACCCATTTAACATATTTAATATCCATGTGATAGGAAGAATACATGTTTGGCAAAACTGGATCAAACATTTTACTGTAATACTATCGGTATGCATGTTCTACGAGTGCTTTTGCCATTAGTTCTCAACTATTCTATACTTGTGAACAACATATGTGCTCTATTGTTTTTGTATCTGAGAGATTTTGTCTGTATTCGACTTGCTGATCTTTGATTACTGTATATACTTGAGTATAGGCCAACGCCAATATAAGCCGAGGCACCTAAATTTACCACAAAAAAGTAAGAAAAAAATTTGATTTGAGTATAAGCCCAGGGTGGGAATGCAGCCTACCAGTGCCCATCATGTACATCCTATCAGTGCCCATGAAATGCAGCCTGCCAGTGCCCATCATGTACAGCCTATCAGTGTCCATGACATGCAGCCTGCCAGTGCCCATCATGTACAGCCTATTAGTGCCCATGACATGCAGACTGCAAGTGCCCATCATATACAGCCTATCAGTGCCCATGACATGCAGCCTGCCAATGCCCATCATGTACAGCCTATCAGTGCCCATGAAATTCAACCTGCCAGGGCCCATCATGTACAGCCTATCAGTGCCCATGAAATGCAGCCTGCCAGTGTCCATCATGTACAGCCTATCAGTGCCTATGACATGCAGCCTGCCAGTGCCCACCATATACAGCCTATCAGTGCCCATGACATGCAGCCTTCCAGTGCCCATCAGGTAAATCCTACCAGTGCCTGGTAAAGAGATGTCACAATGTCACGCTGTGTGTCAGAGCTGGATCTGAATTGCCGTGCAGCCGCGGTAACGATGTCCCACCTCCTAGGACACACGGCACAATGATTCCTAGCATTGGATCAGTATGCCGTCTATCACAAGAGGCGGTCTAGGAGGTGGGACATCGTTACAGCGGCTGCATGGCGATTCAGATGACACACAGCATGGGAGGGAGGGGAAACTGACAGGGGTGCCGATGTCTTGTCTAATAACGTCCTCCATCGGATAGTGTCCGCTGTATACTGCGCATGCGCAGTACACAGCAACACAGATTCCGAAAATTGCCGAGGATGAACGGCGCCTGCGCCGTGAGTCCAGGTTCTATCCCCACTATCCAAGTGGACATAGAGTAGGAATAAAAAGAGCCGAGCGCAGCGAGGCCGAGCCCGAAGCGTGGCGAGCGAAGCTCGCTCGCGAGGGGCCCTTTAATACTCACAACCCTATGTCCGCTTGGATGGTGGGGCTACCACCTCCACTCACGGCGCAGGCGCCGTTCAGCTTCGGAAGTTTTCCGAAGCTTCGTCTGCTCCGTACTGCGCATGCGCAGTACGGGGCGGACACTATTTCATGGCCGGACACTATACGGCAGAACACCGGGCAGATACATGTGCAGCACCCAGCTGGGCGACCATTTTTCAGCTCCATTTTCAGGACATTTTATTCTTAGGTATAAGCCGGGGGGGGGTATACGGCATTTGAAAAACGAAAAAAAAAAAGATTGATAAAAAAAAAAATATTCCTTTCTACAGTGTTTTTTTCACTTCCATTGGCAAGGTACAATGTATGTTTTTTTATTTCCATTGCATCCTTCCAATTAACATAAATGCCTTTGTTCTGTAAATTGGCATTGGAAAAGAAGAAAATGACCACACACTGTAGATGTTTCTTCTGCCCATAATTCTTTCTGAATATCATGCAAGATGCCGCTAATTGCCGCTGTTTACCTCTTTAAATTGTGTCTGATGCTGTATGTACAATATAATTGTGTGATCTTTATTACTGATAACACAGCACCAATTCCCCCAAAATGAAACTACAGGGAGTACTAGAGAGCATAAGAAATAAAAAACATATGCTGTAGAAAAACGTATCACATCTCAGGGTAGCAGACTGATTTATTGTAAACATATCAAGAAATGTACATGTCAAAGCTTATTTTTGTCTACTTTGAAACATGTGGGTACTATGTACTCTATTACTGGAAGGCAATGTTGTTGTAGTTTGCTAGAATAACAAAGAAGTGTCTGACACAACTCTTAACCACTTGCTTACTGGGCACTTAAACACCCTTCCTGCCCAGACCAATTTTCAGCTTTTGGTGCTCTCACACTTTGAATGACAATTACTCAGTCATGCAACACTGTACCCAAATGAATTTTTTTGTCCTTTTTTCCCTACAAATAGAGCTTTCTTTTGGTGGTATTTGATCACCTCTGGGGTTTTTATTTTTTGCGCTATAAATGAAAAAAGACCGAAAATTTTGAAAAAAAAACGCATATTTCTTTGTTTCTGTGACAGAATTATGCAAATTATTAATTTTTCTTCATAAATTTTGGCCACAATTTATACTGCTACATATCTTTGGTATAAATAACCCAAATCAGTGGATATTATTTGATCTTTGTGAAAGTTAGAGAGTCTACAAGCTGTTGTGCGAATCGCACAAAATTGATCACATCTGATGTACTGGTGGTCTATCTCGCTTCTTGTTACCCGAACAAGTCAGAAAAGTACAAATACCCCCCAAATTACCCCTTTTTGGAAAGTAGACATTCCAAGGTATTTAGTAAGAGGCATAGTGAGCTTTTTACTGTTGTCATTTTTTTCCCACAATTCTTTGTAAAATTAAGATTTTTTTCATTTTTTTTTTTTCCACAAAATTGTCAATTGTCATTGGTTATTTCTCTCACATGGCATGTGTATACCACAAATGACACCCCCAAAAAAATTCTGCTACTCCTCCTGAGTATTACAATACCACATGTGTGGGACTTTTTCACAGCCTGGCCACATAGAGAGGCCCAACATGCAGGGAGCACCATCACGTGTTCTAGGAGCATAAATTACACATCTAACTTGCTGACTACTTATTACACTTTTGAAGGCTCTGGAGCACCAGGACAATGACACGTGACACTGATGACAGATGGCACTGATACGTGGCAATCATGACACTTATACGTGGCACTGATGTGGATGGCACTAATATGTAGCACTAATATGTGGCACTGATGACAGATGGCACTTATACGTGGCACTAATGACACGTGGCACTAATACGTGGCACTGAAGACACGTGGCACTAATACGTGGCACTGATGACAGATGGCACTAATACGTGGCACTAATACGTGCCAATGATGACAGATGGCACTAATACGTGGCACAGATGATGCGTGACACTGATGACAGATGGCACTGATAAGTGGCATTGATGACACGTGACACTGACAACAGATGGCACGTGACACTGACAGGTGGCACTGATGACAAATGGCACTGATACGTGGCACTGATGACAGATGGCACTAATATGTGGCACTGATGACAGATGGCACTATGTGGCACTGATGACACGTGGCACTAATGACAGATGGCACTTATACGTGGCACTAATGACAGATGGCACTGGGGACAAATGACACTGACAACAGGTGGCACTGGGGACAGATACCACCAACAGGTGGCACTGGGGGCAGGTAGCACTGGGGTGGATGGCACTGGGGCGGATGGCACTGGGGTGGATGGCACTGGGGCAGGATGGCACTGGGGTGGATGGCACTGGGGCAGGATGGCACTGGGGGAGGATGGCCGCTGCAGCCGTTCTTCTCTCCCTCCTCACACAGACAGCATGTTTACATATGAGATCATCTTCCATTGGACACGTCGATCGCGCTGTAAACGGACGCTGTGATTGGCCGTTTACAGCGATCTGTGTTTGCCTGTCTCCGGGGGACACGGCAAACACAGAACTTCCCCGATGCGGGCCCGTGGTGGCGCGCATTGCGGAAATGAATAACAGGACATCCAGGGACGGCCTCCCGGATGAAAGCGCCTGCTCTACGGCCGTCATTTGGCTATAGGGCGGGCGCAAGGAGGTTAAAGCGGCCTTATAAAAAATAAATAAATATGCATGATCTTTTATTTTCTTCCTTCTCTAAAGCTACAGTCACACCTTTGCGACACATTGGGGTTGATTTACTAAAACTGGAGCGTGCAAAATCTGGTATGGCTGTGCATGGTAGCCAATCAGCTTCTAAGTTCTAGATTGTAAGCTCTAACGAGCAGGGCCCTCTGATCCCTCCTGTATTGATTTGTATTGTAAGTGTACTGTCTGCCGTCATATTGTAAAGCGCTGCGCAAACTGTTCGCACTATATAAATCTTGTTCAATTAAGCTTTGACAAAAAAATTAATAAATGGAAGCTGATTGGTTACTATGCAGAGTTGTATAGGATTTTGAATTCTCTAGTAAATCTACCCCATTACTTTTTTTCCTGCGTCTTAGTGTGTTCGCTGCACGACAGCATAGGGCACCTCATTCATTTAAACGAGGTCGCCTACGCACAATAAATGTGCCAAAGTAGCTTCTGCGCCTTCTCTTTGCCAGTGAGCCAAGCACATTTTTGGAAGGCATGTGTTGGCTCTTTTTTTTTTTTCACACAGTGTCGCATGCCTGCTACCCGTGTTTGAGGGTGCCATTAAGAAATAATGGCACTGCAAGACCTATGTATGTTTGGATGTGGTTTTTGCTCGCTTCCCGTAAAAGCAGGCAGAAACGTGTCCCTGGAACACATTGGTGTGAATGCAGCCTGACAGAGAGAAGGCCTCAATGAAGATGCAGCAATTTGACATTAAACTGGGTTCACTGATGAAAGTAACATCACAGGATGTGATGCCAGGCATGGCACATCTTGGACATAAGGGGATGGTGGGTATTGGCCAGGGCACAACATTTTTATTGCACAGGATTCTTCTTTAGTTTGCGGTTAACATTGAACAAACTTATGTTAAATGAAAATGAAATACAGCAGATGTCACAGCTTGTAAGTGCAATTTTAGGGTATGTATACTGAACAACATACATTAATGCACACCAAAATTTGTGCATTAAGCTCACTTAAATGCATGTGTGACCGCATGCTGAGTTGCGTTGTGCTGCTATTCTTTTTCTAAAAAATTCCACTAAGCTTTATTTTTAAAGGAAAGTTCAACTGACTGTTGTAACTCCTGCAATAATCTGTGTTGTGGTGCGTTTACATGTGTTTTACACATGGTAAGCTAAAAAAATAGAACCTGTTCTACATTTGTGTCAGCACAGAGCAGCACAATACATTGGTAAGAACTGCTTCTATTAAAAACATTGTATTTGCACTGATCAATGCGTTCCAGGAAATGTGTTATATGCAGGCTATATTTTGAAAGTTGGATGTTTTTGTGTATAACAGTGGTGTTTATGTATATATGTAGTGCAGTGTTTTCTTTATTTAAAGCAAACCTTTGCTTTGCCCAAGGAGGTCAAAGCAATGTGTAGAACTTTATTGCCCCCTTCCCAAGCAACCAAATAGTCAACTTTGCTTCTTTTCCCCACTGGACACAAAGAAAATTTCCAATGACCCACTCATCTTTTTTTCACATCACCGATGATTGGTCACATGGGTGAGAGACAGTCCAAAGCCCTGTGTAAGCTCCAACTAGAGTAACTTGGAGCTTACACAGGGCTTTTCCTTCTTTTCTGGAAAATGAGTGAAGGGGTGATGGAAAAGTAAGCTTGTGCTGCTGGAAAGGGAAGTATTAAAGTGAACCCGCGGCTTTGTTCTGCATGGACACAGGCGTGTTTTAAGTTTACTATTTTGAATATTGAATAGGTATAATACTGTATACCCTCTCTAACGTAAGTGGTGATCTCCAGGCCATTATTTATCAATGATTTCCAGATGCAGCAGATGCTGGTAGGCTCTTTGTTGTTAATAACACATAGGTGGCTTTAGGCATGATTAAAGATCCAAAGTGCTTGAAAGACTAATGTTAGGTGTCAGGATGTGGTCCACCATTGTTTATGTTACAATTTTGTAGGCTACAGTTGATAGGGTTTGTGTACACAGGTGCTTGCTTTCTGCTCATGTACACTATTAGAGAACAATGTACTGAGGAAATACAGTCTGCAGGCTGCCATTACTAACACATCCATCTGAAAATGCTAGCTTCTTGGCTGTCATTAGGGATGAGGTTTATATTGGTTAGTACCATGGATTTGAGGCAACTCCTGAAGTTCCAGATCTGCATTCCTAACAAATTGATGTGCAGATTTGCCTGGGAGAATTACAGTATTTAAAAACATGCACTGCATGGTTTTTGAACTATAGCCATTAGCCATCAGGAGGCTTAGAATGGACAGTAAGAGGACTTTTGTTTAAGCCAGCCCCCCCCCCCCCCCCCCCGACTATAAAGCCGCCATATTGTCAGTGAATTGTAACAGGGAAGGCATAAGGAAAGCTGACACACTGCATATAGAGAGATTAGGATCAATTAGGAAACTGTACTTTGATTGTGATTGCTCATGCATTTGAAATCAACCACTTTGCTGCTCTCCTTGACTAGGGTACTGAAGATGGCTTGTCCCATTCCACTCTGACCTATAACTCACCCTCCACCATTTCAGTAACCACCCCGACAACCAGCTGCAGTTAATGGCCAAAGCAGCCTTTTATTAACCAAATGAATAAATAACATGAAAACGTAACAGTGTAAATATAACTGGAGCCTCAAGGTCCTAGTAGGCATCAATAAAAATAAAGTACCTGTGACCTACTTAAAAAAGGCCTCCAGCAGTAACACCACCAGCTCAGAGACAACCAATCACAGATACTTTCATTAGAACAACTGGGAGCCGTACCTCAGACAGGTCCCTATAAAGTACCTTTCTTGTGCCCACAGTAACCTACAAGGACCTGGCTGCATCACAACAAGCACCCAACAACCAAAAAATTAACATCCCCAAGATAAAAGGTAAAACACAAGGGGCGGGTGGGAGGGAGGTTTTCCCTGGCTTATCCTCCTTTCGACAGAAAACCCCCTGCAACACCCTGTCTAACCAACCCCCTGCAGCTCCACCTGCTCCCACCTTGCTACCAATCACGCAGATCACTCAAAACTTATTTATTTTCAAACTAATTGGACTCTAGCTACAAAACTCTTTAACCCCTGTCATGCAGGCCCTTCTTTGTGTTTTTCATCTTCTTTTACTCCGGGCCTCCCTTTCTTCCTTTTTTTTTTTTTTTTTTTTTTTTTATCCTTTTCATGTCAAATTTTTTTTTCACTTCACTTTAAAAGGGGTGGTATATGGATGTTTACGTTTCTTTTGTGGGTTTTTATTTATATTAATAGGGCCTATATTTTAGGTTTGGAGTGCTCAAAGTGGAGCATTAATTTGTTACTGACCATCTGCTCTTGACCCTGCCTTCTGTTTGCAACACATCACTGCATTAGTTGAAATAAAAAAGCTAAGTGCGAGAACAGTGTGCACTTAAACCAACTCACATGACATCACTCACATTCACTGCACCCTCTTAAATCGCAATCTAAAAAATCCCTGATTAAAACTGTCCTGCTGCAGGCCAATTTTACATTGCTGTATCATCTGTAGTATCTTAAAGCAGAACTTCACCTAAAAGGATAAATTCTGCTTTTCCACCTCCTCCCATATATCACTTTTGGATACAATTATTTTTTTGTTCGGCAGCGGGTACCTGGTTTTGACAGGTACCCACTCCTACTTCTATTTGTATCACCTAGGCAATCACCTCTTTGCTCAAGGTGAAGGGAGGGGTAAGGTAGCTGGACTAGCACAGGGAGTAATTAGATACCCCCCAGAAAAGGAGAGGGCTATAACATATGTAACCAGGTGTTGGGCTTCAACAGCATGAAGAAGGAGACGTTGATCTTTATTTGCCTCTCTCCCTCTACTGTGATAATAATGTAATGCTGCACCATCCTCCTCCAGCCAGCAGGGGGAGAACTAAAGTCAAGGATCTGCATAGACTTATATACAGATTACTGAGAATATTGGGAGTGGTAGTTTGAGATGGCAGCTATATAATGGTTACACTATACAGTAACAGTTATACTACAGATCCCAATATGCACTGTGCAGCAGCAGGAGTGGAGAGAGGATTTTTATTAAACTGCCTAGGAAAGCTCTTGGCGCTAAGGAAAGAGGGAGAGCAGAGCACCTCCATCCGAGTATTTACTTGCAAGCAGGGATACGAGCCTGAGACTAAGAGTGAGGACACCAGGGGGCAGTGCAAGACCACCCACATCACAATCCCTGCACCGCTACTGCAGAGAGACTGGAGCATCCACTCACCCCCTTCTTCCCACTGCTGATCACTAGAGGCTTTCAAGGAGAGACTGAGGGGTCCTCTTCTACAGCGAGCATCCACAGCAGCATCCTGGAAACTGGTCAGAGGGCTATCGGTCTATAATTGACACTGCTGGTAGAGAGTGAGCCACTGAGAGCAGGACACCAAGTGGACTCTATGCCACACTTATTCCAAACCTAGACTGCACCTACACCAAACCTATATTGCATTATAACAAAACGTTACCACATCTGAATTGCACGTACCATGTACCTGAGACTATACCATACCTATACTGTGTGCAGGTTAAATGGGACTTCGTTAAGTGCAAAGACGCTTTGAAAGGGCCCCAACAATAGCCAGCAGAAGAACATCTCAAAGGACTGCCCCTCCCATGATAATTATTCTGCAAGCCCCCTCTATTCTCCTGCCTCTTCCACTACCATCCTCCTGCATACCCAGTCGGTCTAGGACTAGCATTGCCACCATAAATGACAGTATAGTTCCAGCACTGGTAGATTAAATGTTATTACTGCTCATTGTTGCACTTGAGGTGGCTTGCTACTGTTTATGCTGATCTGCCAACTGTTATCTTATGCCTAGCCCTTACTGTTAATCACATTGTATGCTAAATTGTATTACCATTGTTAAACCATTTTATGCTTGCTTAATTACCAACCATATTGGGTGAAAATATAGAAAATCCGCCTTTACTATCTGGTTTGGTACCTGTTTTCTTTGACATAACACTACTACTGGATACTAAGTATTACTTTCAGTGATTTCCTGTGATATTTTATGTTTGTACACTCAATCTGGTGTGTCGGAGGGGCTGAGGTTCTTGAGAAGGTCGAGGCAAAGAACAGAGGACCCATTCTATCCATTTGCTCCTACGGGGGTAGTGCTACACATGCAAGAATGGAGGGGGCTATGCTAGGAATTGACTCTTTCTGAAATAGTTAAACTTTCTAGCAAGTTCAAGGATGCATTTCAAGTGAACAACAAAAAAAACGTTATGGAAAGGTAAAATACTGCTAGTCAGCATTTAAAATACTTTTCTGTGCTTTTTCTGGCATTTTTTAAAGATGATCCCAGGGCTCTCTAATGTCAAACAATACTAGGAATCTTTCTTGTCTTTCAGAATGTCCTCCAGAATTGCTAAAAATACGGTTTATTAAAAGTACTTAGCTTTTTATTTGACTAACAAGACAGCATCTATTTTTTAAATCCATATGCTTTTCAATGCTATATTTTTAGTCTATGCTTAATACTATATTTTGGTTTATGCTTACTGCACACTCAGTATTTTGCTACACTACAAATTAATGTAATTCATTGTAGGGCTGATTAAAAAGTCCAGATAAGAAATAATAGAATAAAATTGATTGAGACACTTCCCCAGTCTGCAGACCACCTTTGAACTCAGGGCAACTTGATATTGCTGATGTCTCTTTATTTCCATTTGTCCTCTGGATTTTCAGGCATCGTCAGTTAGTCTCCTCGCAGACAGCCCAAGCCTCACCTCCCACCCACATGACAGCAGCCTGAATGCCCCCAGAGATCACTATCAGTTTGGAGCCTGTCGTTTTTTGAGAAGCAGAAGGGTCCCAACACCTCACCCTGTTTTAGGTGGGGGTTGTCTAGACATTATTATTCTAAGAGCACTTGAGACTTACTTTAACTTTAACACTGTGCCAAAAAATATAACATATAATGCTTTTTCTGTAGTGAAAAGTTATTTTTCACATTGCAGAATTTGTCAGTAATAGTTCCAGAAAAGCAACTGAAATAGTATCTAACCATTAAGATTTTTGTTTATTAATATACAATAGGGCAAGTATTAAAGTAGAATAGGCAAAACATCTTTTTTTTTTTTTTTTTGACCAGAGCAAGGGAGGGTTATATCCTGTCAGACTTTTTATTTCACCACTGGGGAGATTTACCTTCATTTCCTGTCCTAGAGGCAAACAGGAAGTAGGGGAAATCCCAGAAAATGTAGGGAATTCCTTGGGGACCCCCAGGTCACCAGAAAGAGTGTCCCCATTGGAAGATTTCCCCTCTATTACTTTTCTGGGGACAACCCAAAATTTGGGATTTTTTTTACTTTTACTTTCGGTAAACAGGACAAATTAAGAGGGTAAATTTCACTAATGGAGGCACAGGCAGCAATAAAAACTGACTGGTGTTCTAATCACGTTGGTGCACAGCCATTTTCAGGACTCTCCAGAGATGTTCAAGTGGGTTCAAGTCTAGGCTCTGGCTGGGCCTCTCAAGGACATTCACAGAGTTGTCCCATAGTCACTCCTTTTTTATCTTGGTTGTGTGCTTAGGATCGTTGTCCTGTTGGAAGATGAACCTTCGTCCCAGTCTGAGATCCAGGAGGTCCAGACTGCTCTGGAGCAGGTTTTCATCAATGATGTCTCTGTACATTGCTGCATTCATCCATCCTTCGATCCTGACTAGTCTCTCAGTTCCTACCACTGGTAAACACCCCTATAGCATGATGCTGCCACCACCATGCTTCACTGTAGGGATGGTAATGGCCAGGTGATGAGCGGTGCCATGTTTCTTCCAGACATGAAGCTTGCTATTCAGGCCAAAGATCTTTGTTTCATCAGACCAGAGAATTTTGTTCCTCATGGTCTCATAGTCCTTCAGGTGCCCTTTGGCAATCTCCAGGCAGACTTTCATATGCCTTTTACTGAGGCGTGGCCACTCTACCATAGAGGCCTGATTGATAGAGTGGTGCAGAAATGGTTGTTTATCTGGAAGGTTCTCCTATCTCCACAGAGAAATGCTGGAGCTCTGGCAGAGTGTCCATTGGGTTATTGGTGACCTCCCTGGCTAAGGCCCTTCTCCCCCTGCTCGCTCAGTTTGGCCGGGTGGCAGACTCTCTGAAGAGTCCCGGTGGTTTCAAACTTCTTCCATTTACAGATGATGGAGGCCACTGTGCTCATTGGAATCTGCAGAAATGTTTCTGTACCCTTTCCTGGATCTGAGCCTCCATATAATCCTGTCTAGGCAGTCTACAGACAATTCCTTTGACTTCATGGCTTGGTTTGTGCTCTGACATGCACTGTTAACTGTGGGACCTTATATAGACAGGTGTGTGCCTTTCCAAATCATGTTCAATTAACTGAATTTACCACAGGTGGATTCCAATCAAGTTGTAGAAACATTTCAAGGATGATCAGTGGAAATAGGATGCACCTGAGCTCAATTTTGAGTGTCATGTCAAAGGCTGTGAATACTTTTGTACATGTGATTTTTTTGTTTTTTATTTTTAATAAATTTGAAAAAAATCCAAACAAACTTCTTTAACATTGCTATTATGGGGTATTGTTTGTAGAATTTTGAGGAAAATAATTATTTTTAATCCATTTTGGAATAAGGCTGTAACATAACAAAATGTGGAAAAAGTAAAGCACTGTGAATACTTTCTGGATGCACTGTAACTACTTACCATCCAGGCCAATTCTGACACTTCACTCCTACATGTGAAAATCTGCTTTTTTGCTAGAAAATTACTTAGAACCCCCAAACATTATATTTTTTTTAATGGCAGCAGCTCTATAGAATAAAATGGTGGGTGTTGCAATGTTTTATGTCAAATGGCGTCTGCTCGTGGAATGGCAGCAGACTACGGTGCTTAAAATTCTCCATAGGCGACATTTTAAACGCCTTTACAGTTTACCGGTTTAGAGTTGCACAGGAAGTCTGGTGCTAGAATTATTTCTCTAGCTCTGATGTTCGAGATAATACCTCACATGTGTGGTGTGATCACTGTTTACATGTGCGTGTTGGAATAACGTATGCATTTGCACATGGGGACGGGGCGCTTACATTTTTTATTATTATTATTTATTTATTTTATACAAAAAAATACAATTTATTACACTTTTTTGTGGATTAACTTAATTGCTATGTTGTTCATCCCTTGTGACAGTATGGGCATGACAGGTCCTCTTTGTGGAGAGATCTGGGGTCTATTAGATCCCAAATCTCTCCTCTGGCCTCCCATGGAGCCGCTCAGACATAGATCGGTTTGATTGGCTGCTTTGCTGGCTGCTCGTGGAGAGGATGTCAGTTCCTCTATCTCTGTTCAGGGCAGCCATCGTTGCTGTCCACATTGCTCCTGTGCACCACAATTGTACGGTAGAGCCTGGGAGAGGCTGGACACCCCCCTGGAAAGGTGCAACCCCCCTTTGAATGGCTAATTAGACACTTGGATCACTTCTGCCTGTTGGGGAAAAGATACATACCAGAATGATGCCTATAGGTGCAGGTATCATTGCAGTATAACCACTGAAACCCGGAGGACGTCCATTGATGTCCTCCCAGCTGGAAGTGGTTAAACAATAGCTAAAGCCAAAACTTTTTATTGGCAGCAGTCTATATTTACTTTATTAAAAAATAAACCCAAACACTGTATTTTCCTTTTTGAGAGGAAACTACTAGAAACTCGGACAGCTTTTTTTTCTTTGTCCTCATATCATTCCATTAAGGAGATTTAATTTCCTGCCCTGTAGACAAAACAGAAAATGAGAGGAAATCTCAAGGGCTGGATGAACGAAAAAAAAACTGACCTAATTCCCTCATTCACACATTCAAGGTGGATGGGGGAATCCTTACCACCCTGTCATTGTGGAGAGACTTCCCTTTCATCAGAATACATTGATCAGCTCTGCAGTCTATAGCCTGCAGCACTGATCCAGCTGCTTTTTTTCCCAATAGGACAGTTGAGCAAGTCTCCTCGAAAGATGTACTAGTTCATGTACAAGGCAATCCAATCAGCATGCATTGTTAAGTGTTGTCTTTCTGCAAATAAATCATGACGTTCTGTTTTTTTTTTTACCTTGATATTTGTTCAGGTCTTCTCCAATTTATTAGTTCTTTTTTAAATGACTTTATTTAGGACATATTTCAACATCCTAGGGCAGCGATAGCTAACCTTGGCACCCCAGATGTTCTGGAAATACATTTCCCATGATGCTCAACTACACTGCAAAGTGCATGAGCATCATGGGAAATGTAGTTCCAAAACATCTGGGGTGCCAAGGTTCGCCATCACTGTCCTAAGGTGTGTGACAGTGACAGATGGGGCAGGGGTGTTGGCTTTAAATCCCTGCTATTAACCTGGATTTCCCATCCCAAATGATAGGGGAAAGCTGTTTGTATGACTTCTGGGGGAATGGGATGAATATAAACATTACAGACTGTTTGAGATCAATTTGGAGTAGAGTATTATGTCTTTGGCCTGGTTCACAATAGTGCAATTTCTGAATGTGACTTGAGTCATACAGAATCTAATGACAATGGAAATAGCATTGTTTTCAATAACGGCTGATCACATCAATGCAACACAACTACAATGCATGCTTGGGGAAGGATCCTATGCTACTTTGGTGTGATGCAGTGCGATTTTGTGGCCCATAAACTTCAATGGAAACTCATGAAAAACGCATGTATTTGCATTTTTGATGTCATTTTGTTGTGTTTTTCCTCAACTATTTTCCTCCCTTCAAGTAGCAATAGTAGTAGTAGTAATAGTAATGGGAGCTTAATAGTAGTAGATCAAACATTGCAAACCACCCGCACACAACTTGCACTGCATAATCACACCTCAAATTGCATTCAGAACTCATCGCACTACTGTGAAGTAGGCGTTTGAGGTGAGTGAGTACATTTACTCTATCCATGGGTACCAAGTATGTCTGTATTTTTCCTCTCTATTGTGAAGGGAAGCTGTAAGGTCTTCTACTTTCAAGATTTTGGTCATTTTGGCAAACCATAAAGTTAGGGATGGTAGGATACTTTTATTAGTGCATCTATGTTCCAATGGTGTGCAGTCTACTACTGAGAGCTCTGGTTTCCACTCTAACAAACAACATGCTTGTTAATGGGTACAAATGTTGCCTAGTGAATACTTCACAGGCAATTAGCACTGTGAAATATGTAGAACATCCATTACTTTCTCTTAGTTTACTTCACCTCTGCCCCTTCCATCCACAGTTTTTTATGGCATCGTTTAGATAGTAAACCTACTGTTCAATTAGAGCTTTTAAGAGTCCAATTACAGCACTACCATTGGATAATGGGATGGCACAAGAGGGGGAAAACATAGTAGAGCTTTAGGTCAACATTGAAGTTGAAGATTCACTTACAGTGTGAATAGCTTTAGCGGGAACCCCAAGTGTACACTAACATACCTGAGGATACATTTTAATGCTTATTTCTACCCTGTGATGTTAGTTAGTAAATCTAGGTGACGGGTTTAAAATAAATGATTGTAAATGCCTGACTATCTGTGAACTATCATGTTGGTCTCTATCATGTTTCAGTAATGAAAATATATGTCTGAAACAGTTTGTTATAGTCAGAGATACCAAAAGGAATGCCGGAAGAGATGCCTTGTAGACAAGATGCTCTTGTCGCTATTACAACATCTGCACCAGGCACTCCTTCTAATGGCGAGTCTGATAATTAGGCAATGAATAATCAGAGGCTCAAAAAAGCCACATTTTACCTGCAATGATATACGCTCTTCAGTGTATGACTACATAACTTTTTAATAGTTTATAAATAATGATATATTGATAATCAAGCTCAATATTATAGTATAACCACCCAAAGCAATATAGGTCTCTAGTAGTCCACCACTAAAGTTTTTTCATTACAGTAGCCATAGATACTGGATATTTCTTGGATTTAGGGTTAGAGAGCAGTTTTGCCGCAGTATTTTTTACTGACAAAACATGGCAAATGTATTGACAGAGCACATTTTCTGACAACCTGAAAAATTACAGAACTCCTCCTATTAAAAACCAAGACAATCAAAATTTAAACAGTATAAACACAATATGGAATCACTGACAATACTCATAACAAGTACTTTGCTTGGTTTAAACTTAAGAAGTCAACATAGCATGACAAATTATCAGCCCCTGATATTTACAGACAGTTGTAAAAATCATTGATTTACTGACGGCTGGCAACACTGATAGAACCTCAGGGCTGATCTCTTATATGTGATCGCTGCTTGAGAGATTATATGAAAGTGGGAACGATTAGCTGTGAGAGCCAGCAGCCTCCCTTTGCTTTCAATGGGGCTGCCTACTTGCAGTTAATTGCGGGATTATTGCATTTATTCACAGGCAGAGTATAGTTGCAGGTGTGACTTAAAAATCTCTGTATCATTTCTTACATCACTACAATTTACTGTGACATGTTCTCTGTATTCTGTCTTTTATCTCCAATAAAATACTTGAAAAAGGAAAAATCTCCTATTACAACTATTTATTTTTTTGAGGTGTCAGATGTACATCATCTATGTACTGCAGGAGAATAGACATTGGGTCAATCATGCATCCTGAAGAGAACAGAAAGGCCTAACCAGTGACCAAGTCAATTTTCTACTACTGCACTCTTTAGCAAGCTTACAAACCGGCAGCTATAACTCCTCCCATTTTCCATGCTCTTTTCTTAATGTAAATTTGAGACATATACAACCTCTTTCATCTCTAGAACCAAATATGCTGACCATTTCCATGACACTCTTACTTGAAGCTACTCTTATGTTTTTAATTTAAAAAAGCTCAACAAACCATGCTAATGTTTTAAAAACCTTGTTACCTATGAAAGTTGGACTATAAGGAAGGCTGAGTGCCAAGGAATTGATGCCTTTGAACTATGGTGTTGGAGAAGACTCTTGAAAGTCCCTTGGACAGCAAGAAGATCAAACCAGTCAATCTTGAAGGAAACCAAACTTGAATATTTTCTGGAAGGACAGATCCTGAAGTTGAACTTCGAATACTTTGGCTACCTAATGCAAAGAGAGGACTCAATGGAAAAGACCCTGATGCTGGGAAACATGGAATGGAAAAGAAGAGGACCTCAGAAAACAAGATGGATAGATAGCATAATCGAAACAATAAACATTAAATTAAGCAAGCTCCGGGAGACAGTGGAGGACAGAAAAGCCTGGCGCACTATGATCCATGAGGTCACGAAGAGTCGGACATAACTAAACGACTGAACAACAACAACCTATATTATGTAAATGTAGCGGCGGCTCCTGAAGAGCATGCGCTATGCGTTTTTTTTCAAAAGCTAAAATTGCCTAAACTGCAGTTTGGTTTGGGTACAATTGTCTAAATTACACTTCAGCATCAGTCTGACTGGACCGTAAGATGTTCAGCCTGGCCACAGGGGGCACTGTCTCTTCTGGCAGGCATGGAACTATCGTCTGGTTAGGTGCTTAAGTTACTCTCTCTCGGAGCCCCCCCCCCAGTGGGAGTGGCGCTCTCGCTGTGCTTTCTGGGAGAGGGTACTTAAGATGCGTACGTCACGTGGTTCGGGGTTCCGGTCCAGAATGATGTACTGACTTCATGGTCCTGGTCCTCCTGACCAGCCCCCAGGAAGGCTATGGCCTGGGGTGCGGATCCACCCGACTTTACTCTCTCTGGGCTGGCTAGCCTGAGGCAAGGAAACTAAAGGAAGGATTCTGAGGTGGTTGGTTGCCATCTCCGGTTCGGGAGAGACCCCGTGACTTCAAGCATTCCAGGGGAGGACTCTTCAGAGGAAGACCACGTACGGGTTGGCTTCTTAGTAAGAGCCTGGAAGGGCTGAAGTAACCAAGAGAATCCGGACTTGTGGATATAGCCAAGCTGGCTGAAATATCCAGGTATCCTACAAGTGTTTCAAGCTTAGTTTTCCTACATGTTTTACAACAACGTCTGTGGCAGAGACATTATCTTGTATGTTCTACAACAACGTCTGTGGCAGAGACTTGTTCCTGAGTAAACACCTTATTGGCTGCTAGACCTTGTGAGAGAAGGACTGTCCAACCTGAGTGATCATCCAGTTGTGAATGGCTATTCTCTGGATGCAGTCAAAGTAAGCAAGTTCTTCAACAAATTTGACTTTGATACTAAGAGTACCTGAACTTTCCTTTCCAATCCTCTGATCCCAATTTAAGAGACTGTTTCATTGTCTACGTTTTTTACAAATAAAATCCATTGGATCGTTTGTCAGTCTCTAAGTTACTGGGCCATCTACCACGGGAACCCCTAGACATACAACGAGGAGAACAGAAGGTAACGGTAAGCCCAAAACTAACCAGCAGCTCCTTCAGGGTTTAGTAATACATAAATAGATATTGTAGGAACATAGGAAGCACTCTTTGTACATTGCACATATTCTGTCTCCTGCATTGTAGACACCACAGTCACTTTACTACTACACCTATTACATTGCAAGTTTATGGATCAGCTCAAACACACTGAAAGCAGCCCACTCTCTGTAACTAATTTATTAGTGTTATTATTATACAAGATTTATATAACGCCAAAACTTTGCACAGAGCTTTACTATATAAAGGGGGACAGTACAATTACAATACAGTTCAATACAGAAGGAATATGAGGGTCCTGCTCTTGGAGCTTATAATATAAAGGGAGGGGAAGGTGGTACAAATGGTAATAGCTGCAGGTGATCATCTGTGTAGACTTCCCTGAATAAATGTGTTTTCAAGGATTACCTAAAGGCGGACAGGGTAGGAACTGACTGGACATACTGGCGTAGAAAGTTCCAGAGGAAGGGAAAGGTTCTGTAAAGGTCTTGGAGGCGAGCATGGGAGGAGATAACAAGGAAGCTATAGAGCAAGATGTCTTGGGAGGAGCGGAGAGAACACGATTTGGGCAATATCTGCAGATGGAGTTGGTAATGGAGCTGGGGGTGATGTTGTGGATGGCTTTGTATGCTGTGGTTAGTATTTTTCCAGTGAAGGGCAAAGAGTAGCAGCAGCCACGAAGCGGTTATTAAGGTGCATAAGTCTAGCAGTTATAATAGCCCATGTAAGAGGAGGGGAATGAGGAGATAGTTGCAGTAGTCAAGGTGGGAAATAGCCAAGGAGTGAATATGTTGTTTTGTGGTGTTATTAGTCGGGAAGGGGTGAATTCCTGGGAATGTTGCAGAGGTCAGCAAGATTTAGCCAGTGATTTAATGTGGGGCTTCAAGGAAAGGTCAAAGTCTAGGATTACAGCCAGCACCCTGGAATGTGCGGAGGGACCAATGCGTCTTCTGTTGATCTCAGTGGTAAAGTCATGTGGGGTGATTTGGGAGGGGCAAATATAACAAGCTTGGTTTTGGAAAGATTGATTTAGTGGTGTGACATCATAGGTGTGCGCAGCCTATTGCATTAGGGTGTGCATCCCAAAGCTCAAACACACATGACTTTCTCTGCAGCCTCAGCTGAACAGGACAGTGAATTAATGGGCAGTGCTCTGTGCTGAGCGGCTTCCTGTTCATTCACAAACTGAAGCATAGTAAACATGCTCAAACATGTTCATTCACAGCGGAAGCATACCGCTGTGAATGAACACAGTGAGTGAGTGTATTCACTGTGTTCATTTAGAAAAGGAATGGGCTGGTAAATTACATATTTACTAGCTCCTCCCCCTGCTCTCCATCCTGAAATATCCCCCCGCAGCAGCCGGGGGAGAGGAGAGAAGCCAGCAGCACTGAGCAGTAGGGGGTATCGGCACCGCACATAGTGATTAGGCCCAGGAAAGAGGTGTAGAGAGAGAATAGGAGGGGCCCAAGGATGGAGCAAGAGGAGTGGAGTAGGTGGTATTGTATGTGACACTGAAAGTGCACTGAGATAGGTAAGAGGAGTTTCGCGGAGGCCAAGGGAGTGGAGTTTATTGAGAAGGAATGGGTGGTCAACTGTGTCAAAGGCAGCTGAAAGGTCTAAGAATATGAGTATAGAGTAATGGCCATTGGTTTTAGCAGTTAGTAGGTCATTAGTAAGTTTTATCTCAGATAGCCAAGTTTTAACTAGCCAATCTCTAAATGAATTGCCGTTGTAGAAACGTGGAAAGCCAAGAAATAAAAATTGTGAATTTTGCATCAAAAGCTATTTTCAGGAAAATGTTACAGGAGCTGATACTTAATGAAAATACACCATACCTTTAATATGTTGGACCTTTTCTTATATTACAGATATTGCTATTTTTATTTACAGATTGATCTACTTTCTTATATACCCTGTGTGTTAAGATTCCTTGTACATTTCTCAGTGCTTGTGCAGAGTTTACTTAACACATTGGCTGGGAATTCTGCCCCAGGGTATGTATGACTTCTTACACTTGGCTTTCTTTTAGAACCGAAACAGCCTATAACTTTCCCAGCCAATCAACTGACTCACTCTCTTGTTTGCTGCAAACAATTATCAGATTGATAGGCTGGTGTGGTAAGATTGCTTTGTCTCTATGTTCTTGTCTCCTTTGTACACTGTGTATGTTAATAAAACAAAAACAAGTCTAAAACTGCCCACAGAAGTAAGATGACAGTTTTTTTTTACTTTATTTGACTTTTACTTTTTTGACTTATTTAAAACTGCATTAACCACTTGCCTACTGGGCACTTAAACCCCCCTCCTGCCCAGACCAATTTTCAGCTTTCGGTGCTCTCACACTTTGAATGACAATTACTCAGTCATGCAACACTGCACCCAAATGAATTTGTTGTCCTTTTTTCCCACAAATAGAGCTTTCTTTTGGTGGTATTTGATCACCTTTGGGTTTTTTATTTTTTGCGCTATAAATGAAAAAAGACCGAAAACTTAGAAAAAAAAACAATTTTTTTTTTGTTTCTGTGATAAAATTTAGCAAATTATTAATTTTTCTTCATAAATTTTGGTCACAATTTATACTGCTACATATCTTTGGTAAAAAATAACCCAAATTAGTGGATATTATTTGATCTTTGTGAAAGTTATAGAGTCTACAAGTTGTGGTGCAAATCATAGAAAATAGATCACATCTGATGTACTGGTGGTCTATCTAATTTCTTGAGCCAGGAAAGTACAAATACCCCCCAAATGACCCCTTTTTTGAAAGTAGACATTCCAAGGTATTTATTAAGAGGAATGGTGAGCTTTTTGATATTGTAATTTTTTCCCACAATTCTTTGCAAAATGAAGATTTATTTTATATTTTTTCCACAAAATTGTTATTGTAATAGGTTATTTCTCTCACTTGGTATGTGTATACCACAAATGATGCCCCAAAATAAATTCTGCTACTTCTCCTGAGTATTACGATACCACATGTGTGGGACTTTTCCATAGCCTGGCCACATAGAGAGGTCCAACATGCAAGGAGCACCGTCACGTGTTCTAGGAGCATAAATGACACATCTACAGTAACTTGTTGACTACCTATTACACTTTTGAAGGCCCTGGAACAGCAGGACAATGACACTGATGTGGCACTGATGACAGATGACACTGATATGTGGCACTGATAACACTGATGTGGCACTGATGACAGATGCCGCTAATACGTGGCACTGATGACAGATGACACTAATATGTGGCACTGATGAAAGATGGCACTAATACGTGGCACTGATGACAGATGGCACTAATATGTAGCACTGATGACACGTGACACTGATATGGCACTGATGACAGATGGCACTATGTGGCACTGATGTGGTACTGATGACAGATGGCACTATGTGGCACTGATGACACGTGGCACTGATGTGGCACTGATGACAGATGGCACTTATACGTGGCACTGGGGACAGATGACACCGACAGGTGGCACTGGGGAAAAGTGGCACTGGGGACAGGTGGCACTGGGGACAGATGGCACTGACAACAGGTGGCACTAACAACAGGTGGCACTGGGGACAGGTGGCACTGGGGACAGGTGGCAGTGGGGACAGGTGGCACTGCCATGTACTGTGGCACTTTATTTTCCTTTTTTTTTACTCACGGCTGCAGCCGCACATCTTTCCTTCCTCGCGCGCTGTCTGTGTGAGGGGGGAGAGACGGCGATGAGAGATGATCTCATATGTTTACATATGAGATCATCTCTCATTGGACACGCTGATCGTGCTGTAAACGGCTGCTGTGATTGTCCATTTACAGTGATCTGTGGCTGGCTGTGTCCAAGGGACACGGCCAGCACAGAACTTCCCCGATGCGCACTCGCGGGAGTGCGCAACGCGGAAGTTAACAGGAGGACATCCAGGGACGCCATCTCAGCAGTTAGCGTCCGCACTGTAACTGTCTTTTGGCTATAGCGCAGGCGCGAAGTGGTTAAGCAAGAAAAAATTCCTACAGCACATCTAAACTGAAGAAAAACTGCAATTATTTTCTTTCTTTTCCCCTTTATTTTAACCTGGTAATCCTGCTATTAACCACTTAAGCACCGGACCATTTTGCTGGCCAAAGACCAGAGCACATTTTGCGATTCCGCACTGCGTCGCTTTAACTGACAATTGCACGGTCGTGCGACATGGCTCCCAGACAAAATAGATTTTCTTTTTTTCCCACAAATAGAGCTTTCTTTTGGTGGTATTTGATCACCTCTGCAGTTTTTATTGTTTGCGCTGTAAGCAAAAATAGAGCGACAATTTTTGCTATAATAAATATCCCCAAAAATATAGAAAAAAATATTTTTTTCCCTCAGTTTAGGCCGATACGTATTCTTCTACACATTTCTGGTAAAAAAAAAAAAAAATCGCAATAAGCATTTATTGATCGGTTTGCGCAAAAGTTATAGCGTCTACAAAATAGGGGTTCGTTTTATGGCATTTTTATTATTCTTTTTTTTTTTACTAGTAAACTAGATCTGTGATTTTTATTGGAACTTCGACAGTAGGGATGAGCCGAACACCCCCCGGTTCGGTTCGCACCAGAACTTGCGAACGACCCCCGCGTTCGGTACGAACGTTAGAACCCCATTGAAGTCTATGGGACTCGAACGTTCGAATTGGAAAGTGCTCATTTTAACGGCTAATATGCAAGATAGTGTCCTAAAAAGGGTTTGGCGACCTGCCTCCTGCCTCAGGGGACATGGGTCACTGCAAAAAAAAGTTTTAAAAACGACCGTTTTGGCGGGAGCACTGATTTTAATGACGATTAAAGTGAAAAAAAAAAAGTGAAATATTCCTTTAAATATGGTGCCTGCGGGGTGTCTGTAGTATGCCTGTGAAGTGCCACGTGTTTCCCGTGTTTAGAACAGTCCCTGCACAAAATGACATTAAACGGAAATAACACCATTTAAAACTGCTTGCGGTTTTAATGTTATATCTGGTTCCTGCAATATGGTTGAAAATCATTGAGAAACATGGCATGGGTAGCCCTCCCTGCCCATTACCAGCCTATTTGGGTCTTGTACGCATATTAAGGGGAACCCCGTACCCATATTAAAAAAAGGAAATGCGTGTGGCCCCCAGGCCCTATATACTCAGAACAGCAGTATACAGGCGGTGCAAACAAGACAGGGACTGTGTAGGTTTGTTGTGTTAAGTTGAATCTGTTTGTCATTTTCAACCGGTACATTTTTAAAGTGTAGCTCCAGTCAAAAAAACTATCTTTAAGCTTTTTGGAAAACATAGGGAAGGGTTATCACCCCTGTATAATTTGTTTTGTTGTCCATCTTTTTTCATCTCACTTGCTGCTGTCTCCTTGCGTTTGCAAGTAGGAGATGTTTGTAAGTTGGATGTTTGAAAGTAGGGGCCTGCCCTATATTATAGCGGTATGTACTGGGTACAGAGCACGCAGACAGCACGCACTATCTCCTAACACTACTGACTGCAAGCTCTATTATTAACCACTTGTTAGCCCAATGTTTGCATAAAGTGAAAGATGAAGTTATGCTGAGTAAATAGATATCAAACATGTCACTCTTCAAAATTGCACATGCCCGTGGAATGGCGCCAAACGTCGCTACTTAAAAAATCCCCATAGGCGACGCTTTAAATATTTTTTTACTGGTTACATGTTTTGAGTTGCAGAGGAGGTCTAGGACTAGAATTATTGCTCTCGCTCTAACATTCTCGGCGATACCTCACATGTGTGGCACATGCGAGCACATGGGGACATGGGCGCTTTAATTTTTATTTTATTTTTTTATTGTTCATTTTACTTTATTTATTTTAGTTTGACATTTTTTTTCCCAAAAATATATTTTTGATCACTTTTATTCCTATTACAAGAAATGTAAACATCCCTTGTAATAGGAATATGGGGTGACAGGTCCTCTTTACAGTGAAATCTGGGGGGTCAATATGACCCCACATCTCACCTCTAGGCTGGGAAGCCTGAAATAAAAAATAAAAAAAAGATTCTGGCTTTGATCGTACTGGCGAGTTGGTAGAAGCACCGGAGGGCGGTGAGGGGTGGGGGGCGTCTATGGCTGGGTATTTCAGGGTATCACCGAGTATGGCTGGGTATCTCTGAGTATGGCTGGGTATGGCAATTTATGGCAGGGTATTACAGAGTATTGGCGGGGTATTGGCGGGGTACTACAGAGTAATAGCAGGGTACTGCACTGCAGAGTAATGGCAGGGTACTGCACTGCAGAGTAATGGCGGGGTACTGCACTGCAGAGTAATGGCGGGGTACTGCACTGCAGAGTAATGGCGGGGTACTGCACTGCAGAGTAATGGTGGGGTACTGCACTGCAGAGTAATGGTGGGGTACTGCACTGCAGAGTAATGGCGGGGTACTGCAGAGTAATGGCGGGGTACTGCACTGCAGAGTAATGGCAGGGTACTGCACTGCAGAGTAATGGCGGGGTACTGCACTGCAGAGTAATGGCGGGGTACTACAGAGTAATGGCAGGGTACTGCACTGCAGAGTAATGGCAGGGTACTGCACTGCAGAGTAATGGCGGGGTACTGCACTGCAGAGTAATGGCGGGGTACTGCAGAGTAATGGCGGGGTACTGCAGAGTAATGGCAGGGTACTGCAGAGTATGCACTGGTATTGCAGAGTATTGGCAGGGAATTGAGGGGTTAAATTCGGTGAGCAGCGATGTGGGCACTGCAGATGCAGCCCACATCGCTGCTGACACCGATCTCTTTCCCCTCCGCTGTACCGATCGGTACAGAAAGGGGAGGGAGGAACAGGCGTCATAACATGACGCCGGTTTGTTTCCAAGTGATCACTCCGTCATTTGACGGAGCAATCACGTGGTAAACGGCCGCTATGAGCGGCCGTTTACCGTGATGCGCCGGGTCCTATGGACCCGGCGGTCACGGATGCTCTCGAGTGCGCACACCTCGGGGCACGCGAGAGCAGAATTCTGGGAGGCCGTTAATTAACGGCCTCTCTGAGTTAAACAACCGCCCTGAAGCCGTTAATCGGCAATGGGCAGTTGTTAAGTGGTTAAAGCTAGATCACTAGCTATATAGGTGAGGTGAATATAGTGGTGTATACTGCAGTCAGGGCACAGACAACAACCACTACACAGCAGCAAGATAGGAAATCAGCCAAAAACGATTGGTGTGTACTGTGTTGAAGGTACACAGAACACCCACTGCTTCAGATGCAAAGTAACACACTACAGGAGGCCGCCTTAAAGGCGGCCTTATATAGTGTGGGGTGTGCACTACACAGCCTGAGCTATGATTGGCCACAGGCAGGATGCCTGTGGCCAATCATGGCTCTCCTCGCTGCCGGCGCTGCGATTGGCCAAGCATGCGGGGTCACAGTGCATGCTTGGCCAATCATCGGGCAGCAATGCACTGCGCCAACACAGTGCATTGTGGTCCGCGCGCGCGTCACTCGAATTTTGACGCGAACGGCCAAAACGTTCGGAATTCGCCGAACGGCCGAACGGCCAATGTTCGAGTCGAACGTACGTTCGACTCGAACACGAAGCTCATCCCTATTCGACAGTATGGTGGACACATTTGTAATATACACAGTTGTAATTTACCTACCGTACATGTTTCTTCACCTTAATGTATCCATGCATTAACCACTTCAGCCCGGACCATTTTGCTGGCCAAAGACCAGACCACTTTTTGCGATTCGGCACTGCTTCGCTTTAACTGACAAATTCGCGGTCATGCGACGTGGCTCCCAAACAAAATTTACGTCCTTTTTTTCCCACAAATAGAGCTTTCTTTTGGTAGTATTTTATCACCCCTGCGGTTTTTATTTTTTGCGCTATAAACAAAAATAGAGCGCCAATTTAGAAAAAAACGCATTATTTTTTACTTTTTGTTATAATAAATATCCCCAAAAATATATATATATATAAAAAAAATATTTCCCTCAGTTTAGGCCGATACGTATTCTTCTACATATTTTTGGTAAAAAAAAATCGCAATATTGATTGGTTTGTGCAAAAGTTATAGCGTTTAGAATATAGGGGATAGTTTTATGGCATTTTTATTAATAATTTTTTTTAATAGTAATGGCGGCGATCAGCGATTTTTATTGGGACTGCAACATTATGGCGGACACATCGGACATTTTTGACACATTTTTGGAACCATTGTCATTTATACAGCAATCACTGCTATATAAATGCAGTGATTCCTGTGTAAATGACACTGGCAGTGAAGGGGTTAACCAGTGGGTGGCAGTGTAGGGGTTAAGTGTTCCTAGGGGTGTGTTACTAACTGTTGGGGGCTGGGCGTTCATTTAGTGAACACTGATCTCTGCTCCAATCACATGGAGCAGAGATCAGCGTCACTAGTTGCTAGGCAGAAGGGGGAGATGCTGTTTACAATGGCATCTCTCCGTTCAGCCACCCCGTGAGACGATCGTATGCCCGCGGCGATTGAGTCCACAGGACCCGTGACCGGACTCACGGGAGTCCCGACCAGCACACGAGTGTGCCGGCGGCGCCGTGCTCGTGATGGCAGGGCGGCATTAAAGATTGGACGTACCTGTACGCCAATATGACTGCCCGTGCCATTCTGCCGACGTACATCAGCGTGCGCTGGTCGGGAACTGGTTAAGGGGAAGAAACAACCGGCAGCCCCACACAGCCCCCCCGATTTACTTACCTGAACCCTAGAACTTGACCCATGGGGACTCATTGCCTCTCTGCCCGGGGTTCTCTGCTCTTGACTGGATAGATTGATAGTAGCGAAGCCATAGGCTTCCGCTGCTCTAAATCAAGTCGAATGACGCAGGCGCCAGGGACAGGCCCAAGTCCTGCATTCAGCCTCTATGGATGCCAAATGATGGACTCAGGAGCGTGCCCACAAGGTACCCCCCCCCCCCCCGGGAAAGCAGTTCTCCCAGGGGTTTATCTGATGTGAGGAGGAGCCGCGAGAGCCGCCGAGGGACCCCAGAAGAGCAGGGGCCACTCTGTGCAAAACAAGCTGCACAGTGGAGGCAAGTATGACATGTTTGTTATTTTTTTTATATTTTTTTTAAACGAACCCTTACAATCACTTTCTGCCCTAAGGTGACAAATGTCCCGAGCTGCTTTGTCACCCTAAGATGGGGAGCGTGTTGGGACTACATAACACCTCCCTCTCAGTTCAGCTCAATAAATGACATAGGTGTTTTGTAGTAAACAGAAACAGTGGGGAACAATGCTTACTTATAATAGTTCAGAGTTAAGAGGCTGAATAAAAAAACTGAACTGAATTCCCCAATTACACATTTGAAGTAGACAGAGATATCCTACCCCGCTGCCATTTTGTTCTGACTCTGACACACTCCCACCATCAGAATACATTGATCAGCTCTGATCAAGCAAAATATACAGACAAGCCCGTTCATGAGAGTCCAGCACTGTCTTGGCTCCAACACTACGCTATCTTCCCTTGCTGCTTTCATGGTTAAAACTGGGGACAGTGGAGGGAGCAGGTGCGTGGCTTACCGGTGCTGTGTTTGTCTATGAATGCGCACAGTCCTGGCTGCACACAGTGCTGGTGGGAACTCCTAGTAATGGAGGTAAGTGACCATTCTGTGCAATATCCCCGAACAGAGCAGGTAAGTATAACCTAAAAAAAAAAAAAAAAAGACTTTAGTATCAATTTAATCTATCCATAGATATGAAATGACAGTCATCTGGTCCACCCCGTTTTGAAAACCTGTCTTCTTTAGGGAACTATTAATCAGACAGCATTGCTATCCCCCTTCCCTTCCTCTCTGTTCTGAGTTAATATGAGCATGCTGCCAAGCTTAGCATTTATGTTTGTGGTGATGTCAGCTGCCCAGGATTTTACAGTGTGTTCCGATCATTGCCATGTGGTTGACAGTTTTTAGATGCAGCGCTTCCTTATTTACAGTTTGCACACTACAGACTGCATCATAGAGGATTCATGCCGTACAATTAGAAAACCATCACCATTAATAAGCACGTGATAGACAAGCTGGGTTCACACCTTTGTGGTATATTAACACAAATCATGTTTATGTGTGTTACAGTTACCATATTTATCGGCGTAGAACACGCGCCCCCAGTTTAGGAGGGAAGTTTAAGGAAAAAACTTACATTTAAATGCCCATCAATGAAGCCTTGTCAGTGTCCATCTGCAGCCTTGTCCATCATTGCACCCTTGCCCAGTGTCCATCTGCAGCCTTGTCCATCATTGCACCCTTGCCCAGTGTCCATCTGCAGCCTTGTCCATCATTGCACCCTTGCCCAGTGTCCATCTGCAGCCTTGTCCATCATTGCACCCTTGCCCAGTGTCAATCTGCAGCCTTGCCCAGTGCCTTTGCTTAGCAGCCTTGCCCAGTCTCTTTGCAGCATTGCCAGTCTCTTTTCAGGACTGCCCTGATTTAAATTTGGCGTTGATCTCCGCTAACTGAGCGGAGAGGAGCGAGTGGAGCTGAGATACACAAAGCCAAAGTACACTCGGCTTTACTCAGCTACTCTCGCAGTCCCGCCCACCTCCACTGATTGTGAAAGGAGCGAGCGCCGCTGACATACAGAAAGCCAAGTGTACTTAGGCTAGACTCGGCTCTGCTCACATTCAGGGGCAGGACTGCAAGAGGAGCCGAGTCTAGCCGAAGTACACTCGGCTTTCTGTATGTCAGCGGCGCTCACTCCTCTCACAATCAGTGGAGGTGGGCGGGACTGCGAGAGGAGCCGAGTAAAGCCGAGTGTACTTCGGCTTTCTGTATCTCGGCTCCGCTCGCTCCTTTCCTCACAATCAGCGGGGGATCGGCATATAACACGCACACACGATTTTCCCTTGATTTTAAGGGGAAAAAAGTGTGTGTTATACACCGATAAATACGGTACTTCACACATTGATGCAAGTTGTGTTAGGGCAGCAATTCATTTAAATTGGCTCCCTAAAACATAAACACCTACCAAAAAGGTTGCATCTACAGAATACTACATTTTATAGTAATGCATTATCATGTGTACTGGAGCTCTAAAACACAAGTGCATTGGGGTGCCACAGTACCCCAACAAACACATATGTTTTTGTGTGTTGCGCTAATGTGCACATTACCTACAGTGCAAAGCTGTGAACCCAGCCTAAAACATTTAAAGTATTTGTCAGAGTAAAAAAATTACATGCAGAGCATATTTCCTTGAATATTTTCCCACACTTTTTCACTTTAACCACTTGCCGACTGGCCGCCGTGGGCACGTTCTTGCAAATCACCGCAGGTGTACGTCTGCTCCTATATGGAGACGTAGCAGGCGCGCGCGCTGTACGGCGGGGGACAAGAGCCAGAACGGGGATCTGCCAATGTAAACAGACATATCCCCATTCTGACAGGGAAGTTAGAGAGAGATCTGCTGTTCCTAGTGATCAGGAACAGCGATCTCTCTCCTCCTCCAGTCAGCCCAGCCCCCATACACTTAGAAACACTCCCAGGGAACAGACTTAAATCGCCCCGTAGTGTTAACCCTTTCCCTGCCAGTGACATTTATGCAGTGGTTATTTTTAGCTTTGCTAGCTGTATAAATGTCAATGGTCACAAAAAAGTGTCAAAAGTGTCCTATCTGTCCGCCTACTAGTAAAAAAAATAATAATAAAAATGTCATAAATATATCCCCTATTTTGTAAATGTTAACTTTTGTGTAAACCAAACAATTTAAACTTATTGCAATTTTTTTTACCAAACATATGTAGAAGAATACATACTGGCCTAAACGAAGACATTATATTATTTATTTTTAAATTTTGGGATATTTATTATAATAAAAAGTTAAAAATATTGTTTTTTTTTCAAAATTTTCGCAATTTTTTTGTTTATAGCACAAAAAGTTAAAACTGCAAAGGTGATCAAATACCACCAAAAGAAAGCTCTATTATATATAAAACTACACCCATTTTGTTTGGGTACAGCGTAGTACGACAATTGTCAGTTTAAGCAACGCAGTGCTATATCCCAAAAAAATGGCCTGGTCATTAAGGGGGAAAATCTTCCGTCTGTAAATGGTTAATGACCAGTTCACATTGGGATTGCACTGAATTGTGCAAAAAGTAGTGCTTGCACTACTTTTAAAAATGCTCTGCAGGGCTCAAGTCCTGCGGGAACGCATGGGAACGGAGTTCCTGTACTTTTTCCACAACAGGAACTCATTTCCCGTTAGCAGCCGTGTCCTGCAAGACTTTGAAGTATGTGAGCTGTGTGGCAGATGCTACACCAACAGCTGCCGACACAGCTCCCAATAGTAAGTGCCGCACACCTGACAATTCAGTCTTTGCCAGTAGGGGGCCCCATGACAGTTTCTGCTTCGATCTACCTGTCAATTACAGCTAGCTGATGGGTAGATCAGGTCTATGTGTAGCTGACGGGTAGATCAGCTATTCTGCTCACAGGACATGCAGGGAGAGAGGTGAGCTGAGGGAGGAGCATCAGTTTGGGGTGGTAAGCTGAGCACAATACCTGGCAAAGTTTAATGCCAGGAGGGAAGTTTATGTGGAAATATGTGAAGGGTTGGAATAGCAGCGAGTGTGTGTTGGAGCCCTGCAGAGTTTGCAGCCCCCCAAGCTAACATACATCTCCTAAGCAGGAACACATCACTATCTCCCCAAGCATTCTGTCCAGATAATGTGCAGTTAATTTATGACCTTTCCATTTAACCCTGTGTTATCCAAACTCTGTTCAATGAAAAGTGTAAACTCACCACATAAACACTCTATATACAAAATAAAATTCCCCAATAATGATCAGAACATGATGTTCACATTTGCATGGAAGCAAAATTGAATGCTGATTCAGAGAATTACCGTATTCATGTTTATTGAGGATTGTTTTTGTTTTTTTAATGTACTAACAGTTAGGCCTCATGCACACGAGACGCAGTTAAACGCGCGTTCAGATGCAGTTGGACAGTTTTTTCAACTGCCCCTGAACTCATTCAATGTTATCCTATGTGTCCATGCACACAGTCTCGTTTTTTTCCGTTTTTATGCAGTTGCGTTTAATCTCGTTTTTCCAGAAGCAAAAAATGCGTTCAGAAGCAAAAATTTCCACGTTTCAGACGCAAAACGCGGCTAAACGCGGCTAAGCGCGGCACCCGCGTTTAGCCGCGTTTGCGTTTATATGCGTTTTTAAAGGTGACCTTTTTTTTTACATTAAAAATCTCAAAAATGATTGCAAATGATGAAAAACCATTAGAAAAATATTTTAAACAATTGCAATTGCAAGTGGACAATCCACAACTTGTGGCAAGTGACATGGCAGGTGGCAAGTGACGTGGCAAGTGGACAATCCACAACTTGTGGCAGGTGGCATGGCAGGTGACATGGAAAGTGGACAATCCACATCTTGTGGCAAGTGACGTGGCAGGTGATGTGGCAAGTGGACAATCCACAACTTGTGGCAGGTGATGTGGCAAGTGACGTGGCAGGTGATGTGGACAATCCCCAACTTGTGGCAGGTGACGTGGCAAGTGACGTGGCAAGTGGACAATCCACAACTTGTGGCAGGTGATGTGGCAGGTGACGTGGCAAGTGGACAATCCACAACTTGTGGCAGGTGACGTGGCAAGTGACATGGCAGGTGATGTGGCAAGTGACGTGGCAAGTAGACAATCCACAACTTGTGGCAGGTGATGTGGCAAGTGACGTGGCAGGTGATGTGGCAAGTCACGTGGCAAGTGGACAATCCACAACTTGTGGCAGGTGATGTGGCTGGTGACGTGGCAAGTGGACAATCCACAGCTTGTGGCAGGTGGCATGGCAGATGATGTGGAAAGTGGACAATCCACATCTCGTAGCAAGTGACGTGGCAGGTGATGTGGCAAGTGACGTGGCAAGTGGACAATCCACAACTTGTGGCAGGTGACGTGGCAGGTGATGTGGCAAGTGGACAATCCCCAACTTGTGGCAAGTGATGTGGCAAGTGACGTGGCAAGTGGACAATCCAAAACTTGTGGCAGGTGACGTGGCAAGTGACGTGGCAGGTGATGTGGCAAGGGACGTGGCAAGTGGACAATCCACAACTTGTGGCAGGTGACGTGGCAGTTGGACAATCCACAACTTGTGGCAAGTGACATGGCAGGTGGCAAGTGACGTGGCAAGTGGACAATCCACAACTTGTGGCAGGTGGCATGGCAGGTGACATGGAAAGTGGACAATCCACATCTTGTGGCAAGTGACGTGGCAGGTGATGTGGCAAGTGACTTGGCAAGTGGACAATCCACAACTTGTGGCAGGTGATGTGGCAAGTGACGTGGCAGGTGATGTGGACAATCCCCAACTTGTGGCAGGTGACGTGGCAAGTGACGTGGCAAGTGGACAATCCACAACTTGTGGCAGGTGACGTGGCAGGTGACGTGGCAAGTGGACAATCCACAACTTGTGGCAAGTGACGTGGCAAGTGACGTGGCAGGTGATGTGGCAAGTAGACAATCCACAACTTGTGGCAGGTGATGTGGCAAGTGACGTGGCAGGTGATGTGGCAAGTCATGTGGCAAGTGGACAATCCACAACTTGTGGCAGGTGATGTGGCAGGTGACATGGCAAGTGGACAATCCACAACTTGTGGCAGGTGACGTGGCAAGTGACATGGCAGGTGATGTGGCAAGTGACGTGGCAAGTAGACAATCCACAACTTGTGGCAGGTGATGTGGCAAGTGACGTGGCAGGTGATGTGGCAAGTCACGTGGCAAGTGGACAATCCACAACTTGTGGCAGGTGATGTGGCTGGTGACGTGGCAAGTGGGCAATCCACAGCTTGTGGCAGGTGGCATGGCAGATGATGTGGAAAGTGGACAATCCACATCTCGTGGCAAGTGACGTGGCAGGTGATGTGGCAAGTGACGTGGCAAGTGGACAATCCACAACTTGTGGCAGGTGACGTGGCAGGTGATGTGGCAAGTGGACAATCCCCAACTTGTGGCAAGTGACGTGGCAAGTGGACAATCCAAAACTTGTGGCAGGTGACGTGGCAGGTGATGTGGCAAGTCACGTGGCAAGTGGACAATCCCCAACTTGTGGCAAGTGACGTGGCAAGTGACGTGGCAAGTGGACAATCCAAAACTTGTGGCAGGTGACGTGGCAAGTGACGTGGCAGGTGATGTGGCAAGTCACGTGGCAAGTGGATAATCCACAACTTGTCGCAGGTGCCGTGGCAAGTGACACGCTAAATACAAGTACACTGCAGCTCTCACAGCTGCTGCTACTCACTCTGGTCTCACAAAATTGCTGAAATAGTTAATAATACTGTTTTTTTGAGCTGGGGAGGGTCTATGATGTTAGCTTAACTAAACGCTTCTAGACGCAAACGCGCTAAAACGCGGTAAACGCCGCTAAATCGCGGTAAAAATCGCGGCAAAACGCGCGTTTCTAAACGCCGGTTTTAACATGTGTCCAGCAGCGTTTGCATCTGCGTCTCGTGTGCATGAAGCCTTAAGCTTCATACACACAATACGAAAATTGGATGAAAAATACCACTTTTGAAGCGTTCGTGCATATGAGCGTATAATTTTGTATTTTCTTTTGGTGGGGGAGTGGATCTTGGGTGGGAGCTCCCACACTTTTTTCCCCAGGACTTGACCCCTGATGCTCTGCATGTGTGGGGTACTGTTAACAATACATTGGCACCTGAATGCGCTCGAATGTGCCTTTCCCGCACAGAGTTTTGATGCAAACTGACCCTAAAGCCCAACTCTAGGAGAAGTAAAAATCCTGTTATGCAGTGGGGCTAATTATCCTCATTGAGACAATACAGGTAGAGGACACAGGACAGCTCAGATTTTGGACAGGTATTCTTTTGCACGTATCAAACCAATAGAAAAAAAAATGCTTTCAGGTGGTATGTTTAACAGAGCAAAAGGAAACCCAAGGGAACTTTGTTGGGGTATTGGGGTGTTGTTAGGGTATATATACACTTTTACCAAAACATATTTACTTCTGTCCAAAGCACAATTAATCAGAAACAAAGACTCATCAGCCCATAATGTGAGTTGCATGAAATGACTGCAAAAAAATTTTGCTCTTTTGTAACATACAGAATATTAATTTTGCAAAAGAATATTTAACTTCTAATAAATCTTTGTAGTTTAATTTATCAAAATTCACCATCTATGGTTGTATTAAGTGTGTGGCTTCACAGATGCTTGTATTCCGGCAAACCAGGGGTTATTTTAGCCATCCATCCAACCACGCCTGAGGGTAAATAGGAGGGTGAATGATGGTCTTGTGAAGGGGGGGTTGGGTGGCGGGAAACCTCTCTAGATCAGTTATCACAGCCTCTAACTAATAACATGCATTAATTTCTGCAGACTCAGCAAAGCCTTGACAGAAGGGAGAATGACTACCCTGAGTGTCAGCAGCAGATCTAAACATTACCCAACTGCTAACTAAGTAAAAAAAAAAATGTAGTGAGTCTGGAATATGAAACACAAGGATGTGTATGAAAATAAAAGAAATAAAGCAAATTAAAGTGGTAGTAAACTCAAAAGCATATTAAACACTTCAATATCAAGCACCCGAGCCAATTTTCAGCTTTCAGCGCTGTTACATTTTCAATGACAATTGCGCGGTCATGCAACACTGTAGCCAAACTAATTTTTTATCATTTTGTTCACACAACTAGAGCTTTCTTTTGGTGGTATTTAACCACCACTGATTTTTTTATTCTTTGCTAAATTAATGAAAAAAAGACTGTAAATTTTGAAAAAAAAAAACATGTTTTTCTTTGTTTCTGTTATAAAATTTGGCAAATAAATGTAGCGGCGACACTTTGGACAAAGTGTCCGCTATGTACAAATTTACTTTTTCCTCAGAACAGTAAAGGGGTTCTGAGGGCTGATTGTGTAGGTTTAACTTTGACATCAGTTTGGCTGGGCTGTGTTAGAGTTCTGCCTGGTCATGTGTACAGTTGGGTGCACATGACAGGCCCAGAACCAGGCCTGGTTGGACGCTTTGGGTATCAGCATTCCCCGGAACAAATCAATGGGTGTGTCTGGCCCCGCTGAGGAGTCTGGGGAAGGGTACTTAAGATGTTGAAGTCACGTGTTCGGGGTTCGTTTGTGAGGCGATAGCTGCCTGTTCCTGAGTCTGGACCGGGGTAGCCCTGCGAGGAGTCCCGGTCACGGGAGCGCGTGTCGCCCCCAAAATGGTCCGTTTGCTTAGCCCCATTAGACCTGCGTGGTCTGGGGTAAGGATCCATCTGTTTCCAAGTCTCGGAACCGGCTGGTCCGAGGCGCAGTAACTGAAGGAGGATTCAAGGTGTCTGGGTGTGCTCTCAACTTGGAGGGGCACCGCAGTTTGTGTAAGTGACCGGGGGAGGACTCTTCGGAGGAGGGCCAACAAGCTGGCATCCCAAGAAGTGCCTGGTTGCTGGGTTGTTAAGGACACTAACAAATCCACGCTTTTCTAGTACTGCCAAGGAGACAGAGAACGTTCCGGGTACTGAGGAAAGGTTCCTATTCACTTTCGGTTGCAAGTTTATTCAAGGTCAGAGACTTTGCAAGTTCTGAATTAAAGTACTGACTGCCATAATCTCTGGCTAGAGATTTGTTCAGCTTTGAAGTGCCCAGCTGCAAGTGGCTACTCTCTGGGTTGTATTAGAGACTTTCTAATGATTAGCAGTTCAAGGTGCCTGAGTTTCTTCACCCTTGCCCTCTGTTGTCATATGAGACTGCATTTGTTGGATGTTACCCCTGCAAATAAAAACCTTTGTAAAGGACTTTTATGGTGTCAGCGTGCAAAGTTGTTGGGTACTAACCCTGGCAACCCCTAGACATGGAAGAACCATGGGTATCTCCACCGAGGAGTCCATTGGGTATGCCCTGGCATCGTCCCTTGGGGCTCAGGTTGCCAGAAGGGATCCTGCCCCTTCTGAGGTTCCAGAAACTTTTACAAAGTTTGAGGACGTGACCCCGCAGGAGAATGCTGCTGCTGCAGTGCCAGACACTCAAGTGAAGGAGCGGCTCAGCAACCCTCGCCGCCGCAGAGTCAGGCCTGCCTCCTGCACCCCTAGACCGGATATCTGGGGGAAAGTGTTTAAATGCCGATGGCGGGGAGCTGCGAATACTGCTGTGGGAAGTTATTGGCCTGCTGGAGATTTATCCTCTGGTTCACCAACCGAGACCAGCTCCAATGAGGGAGACGATTGGTATTTTGAACCCAGACTGCCGTGAGTAAAGGTTTTAGCTTTTTAATAGCTTTTAGCTTAGTTCCAACTGTTGCCCATGTATAGACACTGGCTGATCATTACGGGGTTGCTTAGGCCCCTGAGACTCTCACAAGCAGGTGGCAACAGAGAATGGACTTGAACACCCTTATGTGCTTAGAGAGGTCATGGACATTGTGGAAGAGATTTGGAAGAAGTGGTATGCGGAAGATGTCCGGGACAGCCATAAGGTCCCAAAGCCACTGACCAATTCCAGGCATGTCTATTGTGATATTGTGATAAAGTTGTGATCTGCAGACTGGATAAGGACAGTGCTGTTTGCTACATCACCACTTATGATGTTCAAGAGGGTAGGGATGTAGTTTCGCCCGAGCCGTGGTTTTATTGGTTCCTGGAGTCAGGTCTTTGAATTTTTCGCAAAAAGAACTTCTCTGTGTCTTCAGTTTTTGTGATATTTTTCTGCAAGTTACAAGGACTGTGGGGTAGATAGGCAGGTGTTTGCTATGGGAAACTATGTGTCAAGTTCTACAGGCCCTTAGCCCACAGCATTCTGGTTTCTAAAAGACTTGCAGTTACAGCGGCTCTGACCACTAGGTGGCGTGAGTCGGCAGGAGAGGAACAGTAATAGCAAGAACTTCTCTTTTATAGCTATTAGAAAATATTAGATAAAATAATTTTACGTGTCTTTGAACAAGGAAATTCCATTGAAGCAGCAGTGGAATTTCACTCTTTAAAACAAAATGTATAGTGTACAGTGTTGCCTTGTATATTGGGTTTTTATTTTTCAGGCTGCACTGAGATCAACTGTCAAGCTCATCTGAGATTGGGTGGGTTAGTCAGTTAGCTGGGTGGTATATGTACAGCATTTGAACGTGTTGTTGTGAAAATGTTAAATGTTTTAAATGTGTTTCCTTTTCTTCCCTTTTCCCAACACCCATTTAAAAACTCAGGCATTGCTTAGGGTTTTTTCTCTTTTCCTTTTTGTAAATGGGTTAGGATTTTTGCTCTGGTTGTTACCTAGACGATGGGGATATCGTCTAGATGACTGGGGGGATGTGTAGCGGTGACACTTTGGACAAAGTGTCCACTATGTACAAATTTAGTTTTTCCTCAGAACAGTAAAGGGGTTCTGAGTGCTGATTGTGTAGGTTTAACTTTGACATCAGTTTGGCTGGGCTGTGTTAGAGTTCAGCCTGGTCATGTGTAGTGTGGGGTGCACATGACAGGCCCAGAACCAGGCCTGGTAGGATGCTTTGGGTATCAGCGTTCCCCAGAACCAATCAGTGGGTGTGTCTGGCCCCACTGAGGAGTCTAGGGTAGGGTACTTAAGATGTTGAAGTCACGTGTTTGGGGTTTGTTCATGAGGCCAGAGTTGCCTGTTCCTGAGTCTGGACTGGGGTAGCCCCGCAAGGGTCCCGGTCACAGGAGCGTGTGCCGCCCCGCAACATGGTCCATTTGCTTAGCCTCATTAGACCCGCATGGTCTGGGGTAAGGATCCATCTGTTTCCGAGTCTCGGAACCTGCTGGTCCGACGCGCAGTAACTGAAGGAGGATTCAAGGCGTCCGGGTGTGCTCTCAACTTGGAGGGGCACCGCAGCTCGTGTAAGCGACCGGGGGAGGACTCTTCGGAGGAGGGCCAACAAGCTGGCATCCCAAGAAATGCCTGATTGCTGGGTTGTTAAGGACACTAACAAATCCACGCTTTTCTAGTACTGCCAAGGAGAACGAGAATGTTCCAGGTACGGCGAAAAGGTTCCTATTCACTTTCGGTTGCAAGTTTATTCAAGGTCAGAGACTTTGCAATTTCTGAATTAAAGTGCTGACTGCCATAATCTCTGGCTAGAGATTTGTTCAGCTTTGAAGTGCCCAGCTGCAAGTGGCTACTCTCTGGGTTGTATTAGAGACTTTCTAATGATTAGCAGTTCAAGGTGCCTGAGTTTCTTCACCCTTGCCCTCTGTTCCCATACAAGACTGTGTTTTTTGGATGTTACCCCTGCAAATAAAAACCTTTCTAAAGGACTTTTATGGTTTCAGCATCCAAAGTTGTTGGGTACTAACCCTGGGAACCCCTAGACATGGAAGAACAAGCCAAGCAGAGGTAACCGGTAAGCCCAAAAGTCAAGGCCACCGCATCGAGGGTTATGGCCGCTACATAAAAAATTGTTCTTCGCAAATTTAGCCCAAAATTTATTCTGTTATAATTCTTTGGTGAAAATAACCCAAATATTATTCAGTCTGTAGGAAAGTTATAAAGTCAACAATTTTTTTTATTTATTTATTTTTTTACAAAATATTGAGATAAAAAAATTACAACTTTAAAACACCCACCATGCTTTTTACTAAATACCTTGGACTGTCTAATTTCCAAAAAGTTGTCCTTTGGGGGCTATTTCTTCTGTTCTGGGATTTTAGGGCCATGAGATACCGTGATACCATGAGTCCATCAGTACACTCATGGTATCACGGTATCTCATGGCCCTAAAATCCCAGAACAGAAGAAATAGCCCCCAAAGGGCAACTTTTTGGAAATTAGACAGTCCAAGGTATTTAGTAAAAAGCATGGTGGGTGTTTTAAAGTTGTAATTTTTTTATCTCAATATTTTGTAAAAAAAAAATAAATAAAAAAAATTGTTATGCCTAATATGTGCATATTAGCAGATTGACCTGTTAAAACAGAGCCCTTGATGCTGAGCCGTCACTGCTTCAGCTGGTCCTGGGTGCTCCCTCTTCATTCGGTTTTCCTTCCGAGTTCCGTCTCTTTGATTGCTTGACGAGGCAGGCCATGATGACATCACTTCTGTGCATTAGCACGGGAGTCACATCACCATGGGTGCCGTAAATGTGGTCTGAACTGCTCCCGCGCTGGTCGGGACCCCCGTGTGTCCGGTCGCGGGACCCGCGGACTCGATCGCCGCGGGCATCCCCGCGATCATCTCACGGAGCGGCCAAATGAAGAAATGCCGTTTGTAAACAGCATTTCTTCATTCTGCCTAGCAACTAGTGACGCTGATCTCTGCTCCATGTGATTGGAGCAGATTCAGTGTTCACTAAATGAAAGCCCAACCCCCCCACAGTTAGTAACACACCCCTAGGAACACTTAACCCCTACACTGCCACCCACTGGTTAACCCCTTCACTGCCAGTGTCATTTACACAGGAATCACTGCATTTGTATAGCAGTGATTACTGTATAAATGACAATGGTCCCAAAAATGTGTCAAAAATGTCCGATGGGTCCCCCACAATGTCGCAGTCACAATAAAAATCGCTGATCGCCGCCATTACTAGTAAAAAAAAAAATAAGAAGAAATTATTAATAAAAATGCAATAAAACTATCCCTATTTTGTAAACGCTATAACTTTTGCGCAAACCAATCAATAATCGCTTATTGCGATTTTTTTTACCAAAAATATGTAGAAGAATACGTATCAACCTAAACTGAGGGAAAAAAAAGTTTTTTTATATATTTTTGGGGGATATTTATTATAACAAAAAGTAAAAAATAATGCGTTTTTTTCAAAATTGTCGCTCTATTTTTGTTTATAGCGCAATAAATAAAAACCGCAGGGGTGATCAAATACCACCAAAAGAAAGCTCTATTTGTGGAAAAAAAAGGACGTCAATTTTGTTTGGGAGCCACGTCGCACGACCCCGCAAATTGTGAGTTAAAGCGACGCAGTGCCGAATCGCAAAAAGTGGTCTGATCTTTGACCAGCAAATTGGTCCGGTCTGAAAGTGGTTAAGGAGGAAGTAAACCCTGATCGGTTTTACTTCCTCTTTGTTTCCCTGCAAAAGGTAAAGCATAATGGGCTACTATGCATCGCATAGTAGCCCATTATGTGTCACTTACATGACACAGGAGCTAGCGATGTCACCGCTGTTCCCCGTTCCATGAAGCGTCCATCTTCCTTCTGGGTATCGCGGCTCCGGCGCTGTGATTGGCCGGAGCCGTGATGACGTCACTCCCGTGCATGCGTGCGGGAGCCGCTGCTAACGGCATGATAGTCATTAGCAACAGTTCGCCTGCGCGCCAATGTCTACGGTGCATGTGCCTTAGACATCGGTGCCTGTCTTTTGCAAATATCTCCTAAACCATGTAGTTTTAGGAGATATTTCTTGCACCTACAGGTAAGCCTTAATCTAGGCTTACCTGTAGGTCAAAGTGGTCTGTAAGGGTTTACAACCACTTTAAACTACACCAACCCTGTAAATAAAGATGTACACTTACTGTTGAAGGAATGTGTCGGAAAATTTTCCTCAATCAGCAGCTGCAGCTGCTGATCTGTGCATTTTGACATTGACGGGTGCAAATGTCAGAATGCAATGCAATGCAATGCCTCCATCTAACTTACTGGCTGAATGAAAAATAAATAAATAACCGGGCTGAGCAGACATGCCAGCTTAGAGCTCTGCTCCTGAAGGGATGTTTCTGCCGTATTATTCTGTGTCCCAGCTTCATTTCACACGGTAAATATTGTTGCTCGGTCTGCTAATAACCCCTGCAAATTAATGTAATGGTTCTTGGGATTTCTCGCCTGAAAATTAAGCCAAAAAAAAACAAAGTGCTGCTCCAGGATCAGTCAGAATGGCACTAGCTGCATCCCCTCCCCCTGGTACCTCACACTCAGTGAAATCCTCTCAGCACTCTATGTGTGGCAAGACAGGGGGAATATTACAGACCCTGCTCATTCTTCTGTTCTGAGGCAATTTGAAAAAATGCGTCACAAAGCCCTTAAACAGACATCAGATCATGTAACAAACAGTCTGACTAGGGAAATCAGAGAACTGGGCTAGCGCCCTGCAATTCTTGAACTGTGGGTTGATGAACTTTAAAATAACACCCAGACCTATGCAGTTGAATTTGAAAACCTCAAAAAAGAAAACGTAGTCCTTCAATCTCATTTAGAAGATTTGGAAAATAGGGCCCGACGTTCCAATATCCGTATACGTGAAATACCTGAATCTGTCACTGATTTGCAAGCCACTATGCTATCCCTATTTCAAGAACTACAGCCTTCCATACCAATCGAATGAATGGAGATGGACCGGTGTCATAGAGCCCTCACACCTCGCAAAGCTGATGGACCCGGTGTGATATTATCACCAAATTTCACTATTTCTGTACCAAGGAACAGCTTCTAGCTGCAGCTAGAGCAAAAGATTCAAAGATTTTCCAGGGTAATACCTATCAACTTTTTTGCTGATATATCTCAACTCACCATCTCTAAGCATTGGGCTTTGAAGCCACTTCTTAAAGTTTTTACAGCGACATCAAATCACCCATCAATGGAGCTTTGCATTTTCAATTTGCTTCACTTACCAAGGAACTAAATATGTTTGCCATTCTGCTGAAGAGCTCCAATCTTCTTTACAAAACATTCAGCTTCTAGAATGCCTTCTCAACCAAAGCAATGCACGAAATCGAATAGCTACCCTGCAAAAATCAGCTGGTACTGAATGAAAATTAACGTCGCCAGGGACAATCAAAACGTGGTAGTTTTTCTTCTCCTACGCCAACTCCTGAGGACTCTATGGACTAACTTTTTTCTTTTTGTTAGCTTAATGTCAGGTATTTTTATTTCTTTAAAGCAGATGTCCGCCCCAAAAAAATTAAAAGCCAGCAGCTGCACATACAGCTGCTGGCTTTTAATAATAGGTAAATACACTTACCTGTCCTGGAGTCCAGAAATGTCGGCACCACAGCTGATGTTTCCATCAGCTGTCAGGTGCTGCCGCCACCGCCATTGCAGGTAAGGGAAGTCTTAAGGCTTATTGCCGGGAACCCTACTGAGCAGGCGCGAAGCCCCGCTCCTCTCTCCTACTGGACCGGCAGGGGGACTGAGGAGGGGCCCGAGGAGGAGGGAGTCCCGCGGTGATGTTATGGGCCGCGCCACGGACTCCCAGAAGTGGGAACAGGATACCTGTCAAAGACAAAAGGTGCCAATTGTGACACCGGAGGGGGAGAGGTGACAAATGAGCGGAAGTTCCACTTTTGGGTGAAATTCCGGTTTAACTTCCAACTGGATGTTTGGTAAACTTTTTTTTTGTCTTACCAATTTAGAACTCACTCAATGCAAACTTTTTCGATTGTTTAACTCCTTACTTTTCTGCAGGTCTATATTTTTTTACTGGCAGCAGCGAGTTGTTCGCTATATTTCTTTACATTACATTTATTATTAGTTTTTGAATGTTTTCTGTGATGTTTTTTGTTATTTGTATACACCTTACCCCATCCCTTTCATCCCTCTTCATATGCTTTCTCATGACACATTGGATATGGAACTTTTTGGGACAATGGTATCATTTCTATTTATGTATTATTTTTCATTGTTGGCAGTGTTAACTTTGGTGGTTCTACCCTTGGATCCCCATTATTATGTGGGCTTCTGATGGTAGCTCTTTGGCCTCTGGTGGACCACTTGTTGCTCCCCCAGTACACCGTTCTGTTGAGCTATTAGCTCTCTTTATTATTTTACAAATCTTAGTAATATCTGCTCGATGAGAGACAGTTCCCTTCCTTTTCTTCTAGCCTTTCCTTTTTCCTACCCGCTACACTGGATTGTATGCGATCCTACTGTCAGAACTTAAAGTTTTTATTATGCAACTCCTTATATTACCAATATGGCCCCCTTAAACATTTAATTAAAGATCTTGAAGGCCGCTACCTCATTCTTATTGGGCACATTTCTGATGTTGCTGTAACCATTGTATCATGTTATGCTCCTAATAATAGGTGGCACAGTGGTGTAGTGGTTAGCACTCTCACCTAGCAGTAAGAAGGGTAGCTGGTTGGAATCCCTACCATGACACCACCTGCCTGGAGTTTGCATGTTCTCCCTGTGCCTGCGTGGGTTTCCTCCTACAATCCAAAGACATGCAGGTAAGTTAATTGGCTTCTGTCCAAAATTGGCCCTAGTATATGAATGAGGACCTTGGATTGTGGGCTCCTTGAGGGTAGGGACTGATGTGAGTGTGCAATGTAGAGGGATAGGGACAATTGTAGACACTCACTCAGGTTGAACTGGATGGACTGGTGTCTTTATTCAGCCTTACTAACTATGAAACATCCATTATCGTCTCTTTACCTACTTTTTCATGTAATTGATTCACACAATTTGGGTACAGTGATATTATGTGGAAAATCAAACCAAGTTATTTTTCCCTTCTTGGATAAATCTCCCCCTTCGCCCTCCTCCTGTTCCCCTAAGCTTTCATTTCAGCAACTTATCTCTAAGCATAACATGTTAGACTCTTGGCATGAGCTCAATTCAGGTTGTAATGTTTTAGATATTACTCCCATCCACAGAAATCGTTTTCTAGGATTGATCACATCTTCCTGTTGGTTGGCATGACCCCAGAAATCCTATCATCAGTTATTACGATCTTTACTTGGTTCGATTATGGTGTAGTTTGTACTACCATGGCTGTTGGCATGGCCCCAGAAATCCTATCATCAGTTGTTAAGCCCTTTACTTGGTTCGATCATGGTTCAGTTTTTACTACCATCTCTTCCCCTGAGATCCCAGGATTCATCTTAGTGAATTATTAATTCCATTCTAACTCACCCGTCCCGTTGTCTAGATCAGGGGTAGGCAACCCCCCAGCACGCAAAGCCTCTTTTGCTGGCACTCGACTCCCTCCCCCATCAGCACAGCAGCGCAGGGACGTGTCAGTGAGACACTAATGCATTCTAATTTCAGAGTTCCCCACGCTGCACTTGCACTGAGGGGGAAGCACTGTGCCCCCACACATTGTAAAAGTTGGGAAACATTGTTTGGTTCTCTAACTTTGCTGTAGCTGTGATCATCAGCATATGTAATGGGGAACAGATGGGGAACAGATTGGGTGCAGTCCTGCTAGGGGGAGGGGGCAGTCCCTGTTTCCAGCAGGAGAAGGGCTGTCTTGGCCACTGATAAAGCCAATCACAATCATGCTAGCCCCATCCAGGGGCATGGAGGAATATGACTTACTTGTTTGCCACTACCAATCTCATAAAGAAGGGATTTCACTGTCATTGAGAAATCCACAATCAGGTGACAGTTTGTGGAATTACTGTTGAGCTTCTGGGAACTTTGAAATTATTCCTGGTCCTTTGCGTCATTTAATACTGAATCCCTGCACACTGTGTCCCTTTAAGCCACAGCCAGTATTCAGCGCAATGAAAATCACACCCAACCACTTGTTCTCAGCTGCAGGGGTCCAACTTATGATCCTGCACACAGGCCTACTGCTTTCAGAAAATGCCTCTGACCTGAGTTCATCATTGCTCCTAATTCTTTCAAAGCATGGAATATATCTCATTTATCCCGTTTATATAATTTGGTATTTGCCTTCTCCGTACATTCTTTTCCTACTTTGTGTGATAAAGCTGGACTTCTTCAATCGGAACTGTCCTGGTATTTGCAAATCAAATTATTTTTCCAGCCTTATTTCAATTCCAACTCCCAACTATCCCAGATGTCGCTTTTTGAATGCATATATTTTTCTGACCCTCATGCTAGAGGACTTGTTTACTTTCTCTAAGAGCACATTTTAGCTAGTACTAACACTGGTCCCCCCTCATATGTCTCCAAATGAGAACTAGACCTTAATCGCTCATTTAATGCTGCTGAATTGTCTAACATATGGTCCACCACTAAGTCTGCTTCTTCTAATGTTGTTGCTTGGAAACTAACTTTAAGGTGCTAACCTGTTGGTATTTAATCCCCATTAGAATATCGAAAAATGCTTCTTATTACCCTGGAGCTTGTTTTCACGGCTGTTCAAAGTCTGGCACTCAACTTCATGTTTGTTGGGATTGCCCAATTGCCCAAAAATTCTGTAAGGCAGTTTTTGACTTAGCCTCCAAAATCTTTGACACACCTATACAGCCCAATCCTGCTACAGCCCTATTATGCCTAAAACCTGATGGGATCACACACAAGCAATTATTTTACAGCTCCTAACAGCTGCAAAACAAACCATTGCTAAGGCATGGAAAAATAATATTTAATTCTAGCTGAAACCATACACAGAACTAATATAGTTCATTCTAAAATCAAAGCAATCGAAACAGATCAAATTGGTCAATTTGACAAACTCTGGCTTCCTTGGGCTAAGCATTGTTTACCTCCAGACTTTGATGACATACTATTATTGCTCTGATTTATTTATTGATTTATTTATACTCGATTTGCCTTGACTATAATTTCTATTCATTTGGGATAGAATCATAATTCGCTTCCCCCCTTTTGGGATTGCAACCCCCATTCCCTTCCCCCCTTTTTTTTCTACCCTTTTCTCTCCATCCACTCCTATTTTTTGATTTCTACCTTACTTTTAATATTGTGTGGTATTCATATATACATTATCTCTTCTATTTATAATATATGCCTATTTGATTGATCTCCTTATTACTGCTCTTGCAAAATAAACCAATAGTCACTAGCTTGCTTTTTTCCACCAGATTTTTTCAAATTTTCTACTGCTTTTGATTAAATACTTTATTGGTTTATTCGTTGCTCTACTCGTTACATTTTTACATTGTTATGTACTCAATCCTGTTCATAAATCAATATGTTTAGCTATATTGCTATTTTAATATTGTAACACCATCCATGTATGTACTCAATTTGTCAATCTTTGTTATATTTAAAAAATAATAAACACATTTATATTTTTTATTTCGTTTTATACAATACATAGTTACATAGTTAGCCAGGTTGAAAAAAAGACACAAGTCCATCCAGTTAAATACATGTTATAACAAGCCACACATTGTGGGCAACAACCGGCCACAAACTTACCGGTACAGAAAACATAAAAGGTATCACATAAACTTGTGATGTACCCCCCCCCAACTTTACCCAGATAGGTACATGAACATTTCTACCTCCAGCTGGAGACAGTATACCATAACACCAGCATACAGTTCCGCGACTTCCCATATGATCTAGCAAATATCCTCCGTGGAGTGGTGACGTTCTCCCCCCCCCCACTGCCCCCCGTGCCCCCTAGTGACATGGTTCAATTGAGGAGAGTTGCCCATCCCCAAATATGCAGTGCGCCAGTTCTCCAACCTCTCATTCATTTCTAGCCCTTCAAGACAATCTCCTCTCTGAGTTTCTGAGTTACTATGCCTACCAAGGATCCTGGGCTGTGTTCTAGTGTGATTAATCTGATGCTATGTCCATGGAAGCCATCAAACCCCCCCCCCCCCCCAAACCTTCTCAAATTTGATCAGAGCCCCTCCAGTAACAGGGTAAGAAGGGTCCGAATGGCCCCGGTAGTGGCCAGAGTCTCCACTAAGTGTACAGGACACACCTCAATGGACACAGGGATAGAGATTGAAGTGACCAACCTTATACAGGAGGCAATGGCTTGCCAATAAGCTTTAGTTGATGGGCATTCCCAGAAAATATGCATACAATTAGCTAAGGGTGAAACGCATCTCCAGCACAGGGACTGTTGGGTTCCAAATATCCTTGCTAGTCTAGCCAGGGGAAGGTAGATTCTGTGTAGGAACTTGTAGTGGATCAATCTATCTCTGCTAGATACTAAATACTGGAAAGCAGTCCCCCACATATCGTCCCAATTGTCTTTGTCTAGTCCCAGAGCCATGGCCTCCCAATCTCTCCTGCAAGGCACCAACAGGAGAGTTGTTTAAAAAATAATAAACAAATTTGACGATAAAAATAAAAATAACCATGTATGGCTAGCTTAAAGTGAAACTAAACTCCGCTATGCTTTGCAACAATGCCCGCATTCCTGAAAAAGCGCCTTCCTGACGCTGGTTCCGGCATCTTCTCCCCGACTTCTTCCAGGTGGTGGCCATCTAGATTGGCTGGAGTGGGATGACATTGCTCCCGTACATGTGCAGTTATGCAGTCATCCTGGCACACAAGTACATGCACAGCGTACATTTTACAGAAGACTGTGAGCAGGCATGTAGGTTTATTTTATTGCAGAAGAGACTTTGCATGTCTTTTTTTGCGATAAACTGTCTGCATGTTCATAGTTTTTAAATATCAGATTTCTACTTTAAGCCTTGTTTTTTGCTGATACAAGATGGAGTGTTCTACGTGGTACTCTAGGTAAAAGTCACTCTACGTGCCCTGCCATATCTGTGTTGTGTTAAAGAAGATTTATTTAGACTCTAGGCATCCCTGATTGAAAAAAAAATCCCACACTTGCATAGCAAAGCTCACTATACCGACATCCGAAATGGACAATGGTAAACCTGGAGCTTATTTAGTAAAATTATCACATGCGTTTATGGAAATAATGATCCTTTTACTATTGCAGAGAAGTTCCAGAATGTTCAATTATCCCTGTGAGATATAGCACGCTTTTCTGATGGTTGCCTGTACTTATTATTGAATGTGTCCTAAAATTTTCCTGGAAGACGTTCCATAAGAAGAAACACATAGGACGGAGCTTAGTGATGATTTCATCATGCACATTCACAGGACCAGTGGGCGTTTGTGTTATAAGCGCAATCCTATATGTTTGTGAGTAGATGTCTTTTTTAATAAAATAAACTGGAGTATACTACACTGTGGTGTTCCCCCTTACTTTATCTATAAGAAACATGGTGCAGTTATAGCTACTGGGAGATATGGATATGACAGCCATCCATCCATCTGGGATCCAAGCATTGTAGTTAAAAAACACTGTCAGGAACGTGGTACCAACCGTCAGGCTAGGACATGTTGTTTGGCTAAAATGCGTGCATAGGCATAGAAAACAGATTGCTCATTTGCTCGCATGTAAGTACTTGCACAAACGTGCATGCACTTCTCACAAGTGGTTTATTTAAACTTGAATCCTGCACTGGTCTTGTGCTGTGTGGTCTTCAGCCTTATCCTCGTCATCCAGTTTCCATGTGCATCTGTGATCCTGTTACCAACCTGGCTTGCGCTCTGACCTTGCTCTTGGATTATCCCTACCTGCTCATGTTTGCTGTCTGCCTCTGCTACTGACCCTGGCCAGGCCTACTGACCACGTTTGTGTTTGGTGATTCTGTACCTTGCTGTTCCTGACTCTGCTTTTGTGTACATACTGGTACACGCCATCCACTAGTATCACAATTCATCACCAGCAGTATCTCTGCTCATCAGATATCAGCACCCTCAAGTTCCTGCTCACAGAGGCTGCACATTGGCACTTTCTTTCTTTTCTTTGCCTTTCTTTTGCCCCTGCAGGCTCTGTCTCACTATCAAGGGCTGCTTGAATGGGAACTGTGCAAGAGACCACCTTCATCATCTCAGGCTCCCCATATATGATATATGACAAGCAATGACCTCCTACATACCGGGGTCTTATTATTTGTTAAGCAGCCATATTTGGTGTCAATTTGGCACATTGGAGATGGTAATGGCAATGAAGATATCATTTCTTTCATGGGGAACTTTTAATTTCACAGTTTATATGCTGAATAGGACTGTTGTCTTTGATATTGCATGGTCTGCACATTTATTTGCACTATTGCACTATTATTTTTGCACATTGATTCTTATTAGGTCTCTTGAGAGAATGCATTTTGATTTACTGTACTTATTATTGCTCATAGTGATGTCCCGACCATTAGCTATGTGAAAAACCAATTTTTAGCCCCTATGCAACCCCCGATCAAGTTCTGGTAAACACTTCTTCACTGAGTATTGATTGACGGGTCTCATCTGTCCCACGACTGGTATACAATAAATGGGCCCCAAATTCCCAGAAGCCCCTTGCGAAGTATTACAGTTTGCATAAATTTTATGCTCTGGCACTGATGGCGTATTATGAAAGGCATGGATGTAATTGGTTGTATAGTTTTTTTATGAATAGACATAACAATTATAGAGAACACTTTAGTGGCATCCTGGAAATTGGAGTCATAAGCAACAACACATTTATAAAATATTGGCTTTTTTTGGCCAAAATTTGGTTTGTAACTTCTTTGTTGAAGTATGAATAGAGAAAAGAGGCTTAAGGAAATTCTCAGGTAGTTATAGTATATTGCAGTCAAGAAGTATTTGAAGCACTTTCCCATGCTGAGAGATTCAGTGTCTATGTGGGAAAGGAAGACAACAGCTTTGGCTATACCTCCAGGGGTTCAGCATAGGGCTTTCCCAACTGAATGCATGCCACACAGGTCCTTGGAACGCAAAGTGGTGATTCTGAGGATCAGTCTAGGCCATACAGACATGATTATTAAGAATATGACAGCTGGGAGGCTGGGAGAGAAATCAGAACTAGTTTTTAATGGCAGGAGTGGGAAAAGATCTTTCCCACTGTCACCAGTGATTTATAAAACAAAACATGCACAGAGTATTAAGAGGTGGGAATCAATGCTGGAGAATGTGGGAGTCTTTATATAAGAAGTCAGGAGTCTAGACTTACTGTTATAAATTAGATTAGGTTTATGAGACCAGGCACAGGTACAGCTGAACGTGACTGTGACGGGGGCACAGACAGCAATAAAAACTGACATTCGTTCTAATCCCTATTCACTATTCACTATCCATATTAAGAATTAAAAAAAGTTTTGCCTTTAGTTACACTTTGAAGGCAAATTTCCACTTTATGGTCTTTAAGAGCTTAAAGCTGAAGTGTTTTTGTACTTTATTGCTACATTAGCTGGTACAAGTAAGGTACCTTTAATGATGTGTGGCTGCTGCTTCTTTCTTATAAAATGTTGCTTACAAGGAGCCTATGGCATCACTACTGAAGTTCTGGCAGTAAAACTGAGTTGGAGAACAGTGATCACAGCAGGTTGCTGGCTGTGCAGCTCCTTCATTCAGAAAAAGTATTGTATTCTTTTCAAAAAAGGCAACAATCTCTGTGATTGGACAAGGGGAGGCATTCATATGCCCCTTGTCCAGTCACAGAATGTCTTGTATTCTTTATTCCACCCCTGACTGTCAATTTCACTGACAAAACTAAATAGGCAAGTACCATATTACAGCAACCACTAGTAGGTCACACATAATTAGAGGTATTTTTTAAGTATATGCCTAATGCCTTAATAAAGTTTTCGCCCACACTTCAGCTTTAAGCACTCCAACGGGAACCTGATCTGGCCTTCTGCCCTCCCTCTAAAAAGCTGCCATCCTGTTTTCTTATCATGCAACTGCTAGTTGCCAGGCTGCGAAGTTGACCTTCTGGCTTCAATAGTTTGTGCCACAGATCTGGAACAAGTATACAGATAAAGACATCTGATATCACTTAATCTACATTGCTTAATGTTCAAGGCCAGTCACTCAAAAAGCATTGAGCCAGAAGGTCAGACTAGTACCAGTCAATTAGGTTTTTCTCCAGAGGGCTGCACAATAGCAGCGCATTTTTGTACCTCAGTGCTCAAGATTTTGCACCTGCTGCATTTTTTGAAGTGTATTGCAATGCACACTGAAGCTGAAGTACAATAACCCCCAGCATTGGTGTCAGTGAGTGCAATAATAAACTCCCAGAAATGTTGTCAGTGGATGCAATAATAGCCCCCAGCATTGGTGTCAGTGAGTGCAATATTAACCTCCAACACTGGTGGCAGTGAGTGCAATATTAACATCCCTGGTGTCAGTACAATTACCCCCCCCTCCCCTCTATTGTTGGTCAGTGGCAGTGCATTTTAACCCTCCCTGTGTTGGCGGTCAGTGGCACCAATGATCGACTTGTGTCCTACAAGCTTGCTGTTTTTTTTCCAGAAAGATCAGCATTGCCGGCTATAGCCAGAAACACTGATCATTGTATTCTGACAATGGGGAAGGGGCTGTCAGAATATAATAACGCAGTTGGAAGGATTCCCTTATCAACACCAAGTGTGTATTGGATCATTTTTTCTTATTCAGCCCTCTGGTGTGCTATGTGAATGGGGACATGTAACAAATATAAAGTAGACTAATGGTGTGTGAATATGTAATTAGGTCGGGTTACTGCAGGTTAGGCTGGATGGCTCCACAGGGCAGGTCTCTGGTACCTCCCCCTGGATCTAAAAGCTTGGAGAACTTCTGGAAGTTAGTGGGCAGAGCCCAGGAGGTCCTGATCTGCATACTTGAGGAAGTCTGGGCAATCCCCAGGCAGAAGGCCTGGCAGAGTGGCTGGGTTAGCCCTTAAATAAGATGGAGCCTGGCCAACAGGGAATTTGGGTGGAAGATGGAGTGCTGAGGTTGCTATTGTGTGTCCTAGGAGGGGACCCCATGGCTGGGAGCTAAGCAAAGGAAATCTAAGAGAGGAGTCTCCATTACCTTTGGACATCCGGGCTGGCATTGGAAGCCCTGATCAGTTGGAGGCCTGAGAAGAAGCCTGGTGAAGCAGGGAGGAAAGAACAGTGTGACTACCTCAGCACACCAAGGGGCATCCTAGGGGAAAGACTGCCAGACATAGCATAAATTCCAAGGACAGCATTGTGCTAAATCCTGATCCCTTGTCCTGGTGAGTTCTTCAGAGCAACGGGATGGGCTAGTAGTCAAGCAGCCAGGTAAGGTGGTAGTTTCTGCAAGCATCAAACTGGGTGAAGTTCTACAGAGGAGACAAGATACCTCTGCATACAAAGTAATGTTTGTCTGTTGAGTGTATATTTTTTAAACGAGGGTTGTACTCTGTCAGGCTTGTAGCTGAGCATACATTGCCGGTGATTTATGCTCACAAATAGAAGCCATATCTATCATGTAGGTCTACTGTACACCTGCAAAAACAAGACAAGCCTTCCAGCCAGAGTGCCTATTCTTTTTATTAGTTTCCTGTTAAAAGGCACGAGTGCCCAGAGAGCCGCAGGTGCTATAGTTCATACATAGTGGTGTTGGCGAGCAGGTACTTTTCTTCTGTTGTAATATGGAAGAACCTTGGGGACAATTAATTCAGTTTAGAAAGGCTTTGTACCATTACTGTAAGTTCTATCCTGTACTTATCAATTATCGTTTTCTTGATACATCCCAGCACATCCATTTTCATGCCTCTCATCTGCTTTGCTGCTATAAAGCAGGACTATGGATGGAAAGGACGTGGAAATGTTACTGATCAACTCTGTCAGCACCCTGTCTTCTTGATTGTCTGCATATGCCTTTGTCTTGTATTCTGCATCATCCTACTTCCATACACTTGAAACCAATCAGAGGTCTATGTGTAGCTTATTAAACTACAGCAATTGAATATGCTACAGCTGTGTGACAGTGGGAATGCATGCACACCACTCCAGCTCTTAGATGTGGTTTCCAGAGGCTTTCTGAGGTCACTTTAAGAGAAGCAGGGCACTGCCTGGGGATACATGTATATACATACATAGCATGTGTATATGAGTGAAGGTCTTTTATGTGGGGGGCTGTCTTTGAGCATGCAGATGTTCAGGCCACAGCTGGGGAGTCTTTGTGATGAAGCAGTTTGGTATTTTGTGGTAAAGCCAATATAAATACATGCATGTACATTTATTTAGATTTGTATCAATAGAAATATTGGAAGCAGTACAGAATGTTGAAGGAAGATGGTGAACAGAAAGATGCATGTGGCTTTGGGTAGAGCTAGGCACAAAGGATTTTGTGCATGCCAAGTCTCAATATCTTGGCATCGGTCTGTTTTGCGTCAGTAGGATATCAAAGATTAAAAATTATTTTCAGTGATCAGTACCAGACAGTTTAGGTTCATTGCTTCATTATATGTGGTATAAATAATTATATTAGACAAAGATATATGCTCTAAGTCAAAACATTTCTGGAGCATTTCTGCTAATTTAGTCCTAGGATAAACCCATGTAGGATAACTTTAAATAACCTCCATTAAATTAGGACGACACCAGTGTCATAGTGCCATCTGTTGATGTAAGCCTGTAACTGCCTTGGACAAATTTAAACGTCATATAAGTGCTAAAAATGAACTTATTTGGTCCCTTTTAGTCTTTTAAATATTCCAACAAAATATTTTGATATACCGTATCTGATAAATGCAAGAAAACCCCCAAAAAACAATTCATCGCACTGTCATTGAACGGATTGTCCCTCTTTTGAGACCAAATCCCTCTGCCCCTCATTTAGCCTTACTCATAGCTCCCAACCGTCCCTGATTTCTGGGGACTGTCTCTGATTTGGAACAATGTCCCTCTGTCTCTCTTTCTCTTTCCTCATTTTGGTCTGATCTGAAAAGTTGTATATAAAATGCACTTTTTATCTTTCAAAAAGTGTTTCCCAGGGCTAAATCTTTCATCCAATTTCTAAATTGCTGCATCTGTAAATTTCAAAAGCCAAACTAAAGGAATAGCAGTGGTAAAAAGAAAAAGCACTTGGTTTAACTAATCATTTATTTAAATAATTCTCCTTTAAAGGGGGACGTGGCAGGGGGTGTCTTCCATGCCCACATACTTTTGCTAATAGGTGTCCCTCATTCCCATCTCAAAAAGTTGGAAGACATGCTTACTTGTCCCTCTTTTTGGTCTGATGTTTACACCTCTATACAAAATATACAAATTTTACTACCAAAAGTGTTATGCTGAACTAAACTTTTTTTGTATCTAACCTACATATTAATATATTTTTTTTAATTTTGAAAAGCCAATACCGTATAAAAGGAAAAATAGAGATAAATAAGCACTTGTGTGATTTAGACGGTCCAAGATGGCTATGGATGCGGCCCAACACAAGATCATAAACTTACTTAAAAATGTTGAAAATTTTTGATGAATTTTTTGTAAAAAATGTGTTTACACATGCAGCCTTCAGAATTAATTGAGTACCTTAAAAATTCATTGAGAACTAATACTATATCAAACGAACCAGATATTGATGAATTTGTTTATCAAAAAGAGTGTCAAATATCACACTTACCACACAATAGTTTTATGTTGCCCTCTTTTACTTTTAATAACAAATATATACAAAAAAAAGTTGTATTACTCAGATAGGTACCTTATCTATATCAGTGACTGTTAGCTTGTTTTCTGACCAACTTTTTCTGCTGATCATCTATGCTTATTGTTAGTGTATTTGTGGGGACAAGATAGTTTCTCTTCTTCCAATGTGGCCCAGGAAGGTCAAAAGGTTGGACAATCCTGATTTAGCAAATCATTTTCTGCATATTTAATCTTTTGTGGTCTGTGTAACTGGGGCCATGGCGGGGATGTGTCATTTGTCTATATACCATGTGCTAAAAGGTGTCCCTCTTCATCATTTTAGAAAATTGGAAGGTAAGCCCTTTGACCATGTCAGTAATTCAGAGCTGTCCTGTGCACAATTCTTGTAGTCCCTATGCTGTGAAGACAAGGGAAAAAGAGGGATCAATAGTTTAACTGAGCAGAGCTGAAATCAATTTTTTAAATTTTAGTCTACAAAAAGGTATGTGGTGTTATTCCACATATAGAAGTTAGAAGCTCAGTGCATTTCTGTCAGATCAGCAAATATTTTTGAGGGGACTTTAAAAGGATAAAACTTAGGGAAATGTGCATGTGTTGAAGGTATACACTGCATATGTTTTTTTTTAATTTATTTTTTAATCTTGCCCTGACATATGCTTCCAAAAAAACATTCAGAATCAGGGGTAGCCGACATCCTTCTGTGTACAGTGAGTTACAAGGCATGGTGGGTGTAATGCAAAAGGAAACAGAGGGAGCCAGACACTTTTTGAATTCAAAGAGATTTACCGTATATACTCGAGTATAGGCCGACCCGAATATAAGCCGAGGCCCCCAATTTACCCCCAAAAAAACTGGCAAACTTATTGACTCGTGTATAAGCCGAGGGTGAGACATGCCTGTCCATCCCTGTGTGTGTGTCCGTCCATCCCTGTGTGTCCGTCCATCCCTGTGTGTCCGTCCATCCCTGTGTGTCCGTCCATCCCTGTGTGTCCGTCCATCCATCCCTGTGTGTGTGTGTCTCCATCCATCCATCCATCCATCCCTGTGTGTGTGTGTCTCCATCCATCCATCCCTGTGTGTGTGTGTCTCCATCCATCCATCCCTGTGTGTGTCTCCATCCATCCGTGTGTGTGTGTGTGTGTGTGTGTGTGTGTGTGTGTCCAGCCTACCTTTGTCCCGAGCCTCCGTCCCGTGCCTTGCCTCCTTGCCTCCGTCCCGTGCCGTGCCTTGCCTTGCATCCGTCCCGTGTCGTGCCTTGCCTTGCCCCCGTCCCGTCCCGTCCCGTGCCGTGCCGTGCCTTGCCTTGCCTCCGTCCCGTGCCCTCTTCGTCGGCGGCCATTGTAAAATTCAAAAGCTGCGCCGCCGCCTTCGCCTGTGATAGGCGGAACACTGAATTTCCCAGCAGCCTGTGTTCCGCCTATCACAGACGTCGTATCATCCTCGTCCGTAGTACGAGGATGATACGATGTCCGTGATAGGCGGAACACAGGCTGCTGGGAAATTCAGTGTTCCGCCTATCACAGGCGAAGGCGGAGCCGGAGGCGCGGCTTTTGAATAGAATGGCCGCTGTCTGTCTGCTCGACACGCTGATCGAGCAGGCAGACAGCGATGACTCGAGTATAAGCCGAGGGGGGCACTTTCAGCCTCAAAAAAGAGGCTGAAAATCTCGGCTTATACTCGAGTATATACGGTACTGTCTTTTAAACAGAACCATTGGAGAGAGGGTTGAGGCCAGGACACCCTTAGGTAGATGCAATGTTAATTGACAGACTCAGAGACTTCTATAGGCAGACAGCCATACAGATGAAGGCCTCCAGCCAGACATCACTTCTGTATAGGTAGGACACTGTCTCCTATGGTATCCTAACAGTCTTAAAGGTGTTACTAACTGTAATTGTATCCAACTATTTGCAACACAAACAGTTCCCAGCTTACCCCACACTCACTCACTCACTGGGGGTCTCCACTCAATGAGCTCCCAGTCTCTCTCACTAGAATTCAGATCCAATAGCCACTGGATCCCCTGAGCTCTTCCACTGTTAGCACTAAGTATCTTCCTCAAGCGTCACCCCTGCTTCCCTGCTGGGTCCCTAGCTTGGCACTCACAGATACTACTCAAGCGTCACCCCTGCAGACACTTTGGGTGCCTGGATTGGAACTGGCTGATGCTCCACAAGCATCACCTCGGCTGTCCCACTGGGTCCCTGGCTTGGAACTCGCTGAAGTTTTCCCACTTCTTCACCGTCCCCAGCTGGCGAAAAGTCTGCTCTGGTACTAGCCTCAACTTACTCACAGTGGTCTCCGGTAACAAGGTGGATGGTCCCTTAGTGGCGACTGTTTCCCTTTTACCTCCAACCATGACTGGTTCCTCCATTGGCGGAACTGTTATTTCTGGTTGGACTACAAACCCGCAGTCCAAACCCTACACTGCTCTCCTGCTTCTGGATAGGCCCTCAGACAGCCTAGCGGCCAGATGTTCCAGGGATAGGCCTAAGGCTTCTGGCCTAGCAGCCCAGGGCAACATAACACACGTTCACCCAGACAGCTGTCCAAGTGGCACGGAACCCTGATCACCTGACTCCACCCAAATAAATAGGCTCTCCCAGCAGGCCAAGGGACCCAAGAAAATCCCTGCTCATTGGCTGAAACACCTCATTCATTCATAATCTGTCCTTACTATGCCCTTGTCTTATCCAATGTCACCACATACCTGCCCATCTAGTGACAGAAGAGAGAAGTGCAGTAATTCCAGAATTAGTGGGAAATCAATTGATCTCCTAACAGTTGGCCAAGGCAACTATCACTTGGCAACTAAATTTAATAACAGCTCTGCCTAAACATCAGGAGCTACAATTATAACCTTTTTTTGATCTCCCTATTTCAGAGAATTTAGCTGTCAGACAGAAAAAACACAATAGAAGGAAACTGATGTACAGGGGAAAACAGACAGTGACGCTTATTTTATAGGAAACCAAGATGATGAGGCTAGGCTATCTTGCTTTTTTATCCCAGGTTCTCCTGAATATGTAACAGGTAGTGCAGGGGCAGTGGATTGGCACAAGCGACTAAGAAATGTCCTTGAGATGTCTGTGGAGACCAGAGTTGGAGATTCAGCTGTTAAAGTCTCAGGAACTGCAGTACTGGTTCACAGCATAGAGCAGGAAGACCCATAGCAGATGGAGACCAGATCTTGTCAACAGCAAGTAGCAAGTGCAGACCAAGAAACAACAAGCATCCACTGGTCAGGTCAGATCACAGCTGAACTCCGCACTTACTCAATAATGGGCTGAGCATTACATAGCCTGTTTGGTACCTACAAACAAGCTTGAAGTTTTTTTTTTATATATTCTTTATTTTCTTATTTTACTCAGTTTTACAAACATTTAATTTTTTACATTAATGATTAACATTACAATTATTACCTCCTTTCCCCTAACCCTCCCTCTAAACCCCCCCCCCCCCCCAAAGGAAAAAAAATTATTCCTACCTCGCCTCGCTCACCTCCTTCCTTCTCTATCAACACTCTCTTTCCATTAACCTCAGGTAACTCTCAGTTTTCCTAAACACTAGGCATTGCTGCCATATACTCTGATGTTTCCCCTCTGTGTCCTCTATCTTATGTATCGACTCTTCTATAGTTCTTATTCACTCGACCCTCTCAATCCACTCTTTCATAGATGGGATTTCCATAAGCATGGGATTAGGGCCTTCGCTGAATTCAGTAGGTAAGGGATTAGGGTACTACCGTATTGTTTACAAACAAGCTTGAAGTTGAACAAGTGCACCCTTGAACATAAACACATCCTTTGCCACAACTACAGTATATCTAGAAAGCCAGGCACTGAACATGCACACCAGCCTATCCCGTCTCTACCTAACAACTGAATCCTTCACAGGCACTACCTTTCGCATCATTTGTAGATTGTAAGCCTTCAGGAGCAGGGCCCTCCTAACTCTCTTGTATTAAATTGTATTGTAACTGTACTGTCTCTTATTATTTTGTAAAGCACTGCTCAAACTGTTAATGCTATATAAATCCTGCATAATAAGAGCCTATACACACATGTAGGGGAGATTTACTAAAGGCAAATAGACTTGCACTCTGCAAGAGCAGTTTCTCCAGAGATTAGTAAATGAGGGGGAGTTCTGCTGACTTCAATCATCAATGTGCAAACCAATTTGTTTTTAATTTTTTTACATTTTCCTTGCATGTGATGAATTCTTTGCAAAGTGAAGGTTTACCTCATTTACTAAGCTCTAGAGCAACTGCAATTGCAGAGTGCAGCTTCACTTTGTGAAGTGCACAGTCTGTGTGCCTTTAGTAAATCAATCCCATAGGCTTTTACAGGAGTTTAAAGGGAGAACAAAAACCCACTGCCAGTGCGACCAGGAGCAGCAGCGTTTTTGCAGAAAAAACGCTTGATTCTTGTGTAGCGCTGACATCCTTGTTTATTGATGTGATTATACATGCTTTAGGCTAGGTTCACACTATTGCGATGCGGGAACGCCGCGAATCCGCGGCGTTTTCCCGCATCGCTCACCTCCCGCCGGCAGTTCACACTGCCCTATGCGGACGGCTGGGAGTGTCAATGATATGTTAATGACACCCCCAGATCCGTCGGCATATCGCAGTGCGATCTGCCGACTCGCACAGGAATCGGATCGCATGGTGTGAACCCCCATGCGATCCGATTCCGTTGCGGACCCAAAAAAGGGTCCTGTGCGAGTTTGCTGCGGGACAGCTGCGAGTTCAGCCATACTATCTGTATGGCTGAACTCGCAGTGCTACGGAGATCGGATGTGATTTGCTGTGCGAATCACATCCGGATCTCCCCCCGCAGCAGTGTGAACCCAGCCTTAATGTGAGGTATATGGACATTACTGCGGTTTCGTACTAGAGCCATCTAGTGACCAAATATGGGTAAAGCACCTGTTGATCATTACCTCAGAACAACCTAAAGACTTGGACAGGAAGTGACTGTTTGGATTCGGAAGGTTGACCTTGTTACCCAGGAGTCCGTGTGACCTACCCATGAACACTTTCTTACGCAATGCATGCTGGGTAGGGAATAAAAGGGACCAGAGCAGCCATTTTAGGTCTCTTGGGACCATGCTACCTGCCTGTGCAGATCTGTGGAGGGGGTGTCCCGAGAGGCAGCGGCCGACAGCCATCGCAGAGCGCCAGCCTGTTTGTTCTTGTGAGGTGACCTGACGGAGCCTGAGGGACGGTAGCCAGATTGAGAAGGTCCAAAGACATCCAGCAAAGAATCGGAGAACTGGATCGATTCGGCAGAGCGATACAGAGCATCTGGCCCAGCTGACGGAAAGACATGTGACAGTCACCGGACCAAAGTGATCACACGGAACTCTGATCCAGTTGGTGAGCGGGTTACAACCCACCGTTTGTTAATCTTTGCACGCAGTTAGACTCGCATACAGGCCTCACTGGAATCTGCAGTTCCACTGAGGCGTAGCAGAGCCACTGACACTGAGCAGGCTTGGGGCCTATTTACTTTGGCGCCTCAGAGCATGTAAATAAGTTACTGGAATTACACCAGGAGTATTTCAGCTTAACCTTCCACATTACTTTGGATTACAAACACAAAGGAGTGACTTGAGCTAGTGAAGAAAAGAAAACCCCGGATTGAAGTACTTTAAGTGAGGCCTCACGTATAGCCTTTAAAGCAAGGGGAGCTCCCAGGTTCATATAAATAGATTTACATATATATGTTATATTCTGTCATATTGAAATATATTGTGCTGTCGTCCTATGTTGGCATGACAGCACAATTACTGTAACCACCTGTTGAAATATTTATAGTAAACAATATTTCTGGTTAAGTATCCAGTTATGTGGTATATTGCTTTTGCCCACCAGGTGGAGCCAGTGGATCCTGAGAGTACAATACAGGTACTTTGCATTGTTGTATATTGTACTGTTACATTGCATCACAGCTGTGCCAAGGGGATTGAGTCAAGTCAGTGGGGTTTCTAGGTAGAGTGCAGGCCCAATTAAAACCAGCAGCTCCTTCGGGGGTTAGTGCTACACCTGTAAACAGGCCTAAACTCTAGGTATGTTTAGTGCTTAAGCATTAACTCATTTGAATGGCCAGTATAAATGAATATTGGCCAATTAAATTAATTAACACCCAAGCATTTGACACGGATAAATGCATTATACACTTTTACAACCGTCAGGCACTTTTTCTGCCAAAACCCTGCTGCCAGGGTGAAAGGCGTCTAGGAGAGTTAACAAAACATCCTGTGTGTATGAGGCCTAATAATAATGAGCAGCAGTGGCGGCCCATGCACTGTGGGCGCACAGACACCGCCCCCCCATAAATGCGCCTGGCCCCTTTCAGGACGCTAGATGCATGGATTCCTATGGTGGGGGCGGGAGGGACTAGTACTTTTTGAAGCACCTGATTAGAGCCAGAGGCTCTAATGGGCTTCAAAATAGGGTGAGCTCGGGGCACAGAGAGTGTGCCCTGATCCCACCCAATTGTGTGACGATATTGAATACATTTTTGCTATTTTCACACTAACCTTCCTCCCTGCCAATCAGGAGGCAAGGCGTCAGACCTGTTTCCTGATTGGCCAGAGCACCAGGCCACCTTATTGGATGCCTGGCGCTTAGGAAGAGGAGCGGAGGACTCAGAGACACACGCTGGAGTGGAGGTCGTGGTAAGTGCCACAATGTCAGAATCGCATGCACGGGGAGTTGGGGGTGCTGCCAGAGCCGTGAGCCCCATGAGTGGGGGGGTTGGTGGGCACAGTGGCTGCATTTGATGGGCACAAGTGGCTGCATATGATGGGCACAATTGGCTGCATTTTATGGGCACAAGTGGCTGCATTTGATGGGCACACGTGGCTGCATTTGATGGGCACACGTGGCTGCATTTGATGGGCACACATGGCTGCATTTGATGGGCACAAGTGGCTGCTTTTGATGGGCACAAGTGGCTGCATTTGATGAGCACAATGGCTGCATATGATGGGCAAAAGTGGCTGCATTTGACGGGCACAAGTGGCTGCATTTGATGGGCACAGTGGCTGCGTTTGATGGGCACAGTGGCTGCATATGATGAGCACAAGTGGCTGTATTTAATGGGCACAATGGCTTCATAGGATGGGCACAAATGGCTGCATAGGATGGGCACAGTGGTTGCATATGATGGGCACACGTGGCTGCATATGATGGTGGCTGAATTGCCTAGCACTTCCAACCAGAGCCAGTAGGTGGTGTCCAAATTGGAAAGCTTACCATGGGAAGAAAGCATTAAAAGGGGCCACAAGCTTTGAAGATTGCCCAATAGAGCCTTTTTGCAAGGGCAGTTAAGGACGCAATTGCCTGGGGTGAAGTGGAGGAAACTCTCCACAAGGTTAGAAAGTACTCATTACCTTCACCGAACAATTGGAAGAGTTAATCCAGGAAGAATGGAAAAGGTCAGATAAAAATGCCCATATAAACAGGCTGTCAAATCTGTATACCCTAAAAAGGCTAAAGGTCAACCTGCTGCAGTCTCCTCTGATGGTGGATGCATCATTAATGTAGCTGGCAAGACATGTCACCTTGCTGTCACATTCAAGGAGGCTCTAGTCTGAAAATTAGATCTGAAGTGCTCCTACATACTATAGCATCTGCAGGTGCCAGCAGACCAGCCCATGTGCTGAGTGAGTGGGGTGGGAGTGGGAGTGGTTTCATATAGACTTGTGCACAACGGAAAATTTTGTTTAGTTTCGGTTCTTGTCAGTCGTAAAATACAATTTTTTTTCTCTGTTATATTCGTTATGTTATGTTAATACGTTTTCGAATAATTTGTTATTATTCATAGAGTGTCGATATTCGTTATACTGAATCTCGAATCATTTCGAATTCATTCATTATATGCGCTATAATTTTGTTTGTATTCGTTGAAATTCGATATTTATGTATGTATATACATTTGTGATAATGATTCGTAGTTTGGAAAGTTGTTTGTTTATTGAATCTTTTAACACGCACAATGACAACGTCTCTTCTCGGCTCAAATACAATACAACACCCTTCTAACTCAGTTCTCAGGAATGCACTTTGCCAGTAATCCATCTTCCAGCACAATATTAATCAGCTGATTGGACTATAAGATTTACTTTGAGCTGACCTTTTGTTTCATTAGAACTTTAAAGAATTACCGAATCATGTTGAATTCATTTGTTATAACCACTATAATTTCTTTTGTATTCGTTGTAATTTGTTATTTTTTTTATTCGGAACATTCGAATGCATCCAAATTTCCGAAAGATGCAAAATTTGGTTGAATTTCGATTCATTACAAAAAATATTGCACAAGCCTAGTTTCATAATTATCAACCAGCTGCTGCACCTGCAGGACACTGAACTCTGATTTCCTATTGGGAGTATCTTATCAAAAATTACATTTTTTTTGCAGTGGATGCCAAAAAATCTGACTTGTATCTTGGTGCAGATTTCTGGGAAAATCAGTGAGCCAGTCACAAAAAAAGGAAATTATGTTTCAGGGGGGTGTTCTGTACGCATTCTGTGTACAGAACACCTCCCAGATAATAATATTGCATTGCATTTTACAGAAAATTACAGCCCTGCAGATTGAAAAGAAATGTGAAGTATCCCTTTAAAGAAGCCCTTCTGGAAGAAGTGAAAAGACAAGGTGGTAACAGCTTTGTAAGAGCTGAAATTGGCAGCAGACTCTGTGGTGGATCTGTCAATAGACATAAATTGATGTTTTTCAAGAGCGGTGTTCTCCACGGTCAGGGCAAGAGAGGCATTATGGCTGAAGCCATGGTTGGCGGATCCCCTCTTAAAACAAAACAAAACTGGTGTAACTGGTGTAAGATACCAGACAACAGATCCAATCTATTTGGGAGTAGACAGGATACAGCCATCTCAAGGGAGACCACTGGCAGGTCAGGGCGAATATCATCTGCCAAAAAACAGAAAATTCAGAAAGGTCCAGCATGCAGGTGGCAACTCCCAAGAAGATACAAGGAGGCAAAATCCTACGGACCGGGAAAAAGATTAGTAAAGGAACTGGAGAAGTACCCAATCTTCATTATTGAAGTCTTAAAATGCTATGGCATCTGTCTTGGGAGAATGGAAACATTCATCCATGCAGGGGTGTAATTCAATAACGATCATATAACATTAATAGGTGGGATGTCCACCTTTCAGTCTCTTCCAGTCAGCCAGGCTACCAGAGTTGATGGAGAAGTAAAAAAATCTTGTCCAGTTTGTAGCCGGATTAAATTAAAAACCGGGCAATCATGAAGGTTCCAGTTGCCTAGAGGAGATGAGGATTCGGTTCACCTCTGTTCCTAGCGAAAAAAAAAAAAATAATAAAAACCTCAAAATCAGGTAATCTGTGCCCAGTGCTAAAGTTGGAAAAAAAATCAACAAGCACAGGAAGTTGGGTCATGCAAGATAGAAAATGTCCAATCAATTCTATTATTTATAAATCTGGGAGACTAGATGCTCTTTAGATTTATCAGACACCTAATTGTCCCAATTCATTCATCGGTTTAGGTGCCTCCCCTTTGGGCACATCTCTCCCAGGGCATTCACAAAGGTCTTACTGTCTGCAATAGCAACAGGAAAAATTTAATAGAACTTCCACAAGGCAATATCCGTCCTCTGATAGAGAAAGTCAAAGGTGCTTTGGGAGTGAAGTCTCTTCTAGCAGAACAGTGCCAGAGTATCCTTGGTTCTTCGCAACTGACCAATTATTTTAGAATTAAACATTATCACATCAGACCCCAGCTAAAAAGTCGGTGGACGCATTTCAAAGAGCAGGCTTCTCAAGGTCATGGGATGTTCAGCTTGTGAGGCATAGCATTGAATGTTCTTGAACTGAGAGTAGTGTTCAAAGCCCTTCTGTCATTCACTGCTTTTAGAAGAGGAGCACCATTTTTACTGCACCTAGACAGCAGTGGAAGGGTGGAATTCCTGTATCAATAACTGAAAATATACAATTTTGGCTTAGGAGGCTCTAGTGTCTCTCCTACAATTAAGCATTAAGTCACCACTGCCTCTTCCAGTGATGACGGATCTGCTCTCTCATGGACAGTTTTGCCATCCAGCTCCAACAAACTACTTTTGATGGAATGGAAGTCGAGAGGCAGAGGCTACCAAGTAAAGGGTGCTCAGTGCAGGTAGTGGCTACTTTGTGTCAAGCCAGAGGGGTCTTCATGAATAAGACTTACCAAAGAATATGGGAAAATTATGCAGATCTCACACAGGAAAAGCCTGGAGTCCTTTATCACCTAAACCAGCCAAGGTTCTACAGTTCTTACAACTGGGGCTGAAGGGCCTAGGTTCATATATGTTTAAAGTTCAAAGTTCAGTCTTGTCTGCATTTACAATGGTTTAAGGAGTCCTTAACCCTTTAGTGGTGAAATTCGTAAAAGGCTTGCATGAAGATATAGACCTCCCAGGAAACCATTGTTTCCTATATGGAACTAGCTTATGGTCCTCTACCAAGGCCTTATTTCTATCCTACAGAATTGGCTACATTCTGCAATCTAACTCTGAAGACCATATTTCTAGTTGCTACAAACTCTGTGAAAAAGGGTGTCAGAACTGCAGGCTTTGTACTCAAGGAGCCTCACTTAACGTTCTACCCATACAGAATAGTCCTAAAACTCCAGACTGCTTTTATCCATTGGGTGTCTTTCTCCTTCCAATTTAACCAGGAAGTCAATTTACCGTCTTTCTTGGTTGAGTGAGAGAACCACATTCCCTGGATGCTGATCTAACTCTAGTGACCTGCTTGGTACCTACCTTTTTATTCAGGAAAGCTTAAATCTGTACTTGGTTCCATCGACACTTAAGACAGGGTCAGTCAGCATCAACATGTACAGTCACCTCCTAGATTGTTAAGACAATTAAAAGAGCCTACTCTTTACAAGGCCTTCTGTTTAGGAGATCTTAAGAGCACATTCAACTAGGGCAGTGCAGCTCTGTGGACAGTTCAGTGCTGAGTGTCTCCTGAGGCTATTTGCAAGTCAGCAATATGGTCCCCCCAGGACACCTTCATTTCTCTTTTTAATGAACCCGACTGATGACAGTAAAATTTGGAAAATTCACATGATTACGCTACTGATAAATACAAAATTTCTCTTGCACCCTCCCGTATGGCCAGTTAGTTCCCATTGTATGCTGCCATGATGCACCAGAAAAACTTAAAAATGGTATACTCACCTTAATTTTTCTTTCCTGGTGCATCTTCATGGCAGCATATAGATTCCCATCCAAGTGGTGAGAGTTACAGAGAATGCTGTGAGCCAGGTCTGTCTTTGATTTATAGTTAACCAGTCCTATCAGGTTGTGAGGGCGGAGCCACAACCCATTGTATGCTGCCATGAAGATGCATCAGGAAAGGAAAATTACGGAAAGGTGAGTATACAATTTTCCATTTCCTAGTAGCATGAGAGTGTCTGTGTCTCCATGAAGAAGATTTCTCCTCACATCCTGTGTGGAGAAAAAAACAACGCTGGGGCAGCTATCGGCTACTGGCTATGAACTTCCTTATTCTAGTCCGGTCGTACGTCATCAAGTTTGAATCAGTCGGACTTTGGTGTGATTGTGTGTGGCCAAGTCTGTTCATTTGGAAAGTCTGTCGGAACTCCGCCGAAAGTCTGTCGGAAAGACCGTCGGACCTAGTCCCTTAAAAAGTCTGGTCGTGTGTACGCGGCATTACTATCAAGGAATGGGTTACTGAACTTACTCTGCAACACAGACCCGACTTTGTGATAAATTTGACCACAATTGTATTTACCTTGACTACCTTGGATCCATTATATGAGTTCTGACCACTTTAGAAGCAATCTATAACATCCAGGACCACTAACCCATAGAACCATTGTAAAAGTTCCACCTCTCAGTGAACTCTTCTAAAAGTGTAACTTCCTGGCCATTTGATTGATTCATTGCTTTTCCCAGAAGTCTGCAGGGCCTGAGGCCATATTTCAGGCATCTCCAGAACTCCGCAATAGGCCTTTCATCTTTGGTGATATACATGACACACAACTACAAAGGTGTTGGGAATCCAGAGTTTTTTCAATTTCACTACAGCATTGGGACTGATCATATCATTATAGCAGGCAGACCATGCCAGTTAATATTCTGTTTAGGAGAATGACTGCAATGACATGTCCCAGTATCTACAGAGGAGAAGCAGAGAGGAATCTGCAATGACGTTTATCAAAAACCAGAGCAGTGTATATACTGCAAATACACTGGAAAAGATTGTTTTTCTTCTTTAAAAGTGGAATTTCACTTTAAGGGTCTCACAAGAACACTCGTTGGATGTGTGTGTAACTTCAGCCTGCATCTCATCATGCAGTCAGGCGCTGTCCATGGGACAGCAACAAAAATAAACTGGCAATGCAGTGTGTCACCAATGGGTTGGTACAGCAGGTCACATTTAGAGCTTATTCACATAAGTGCACATGTAATCTGCATTGCCGTGCTACATTGCCATTCATTTCTGCACCTTCCTGCAGCACATAACATGTTGTGGTGCAGTACAAAAATACCAATTTTAAGTTCTCTAACACAGGAACTGGCTTACTAACCACTGCCAGATGGCACTGCATATGGATTCATTTAATGCACTCTAATGGAGTGGTGTGAATAGGCCTCCATTGTCATACTAAGCTCAATACTAAGAAGTCCAGTCATCAACCGCTTATGTATGTTTAGACTTTTTAGCTAAATACACTATCTATAGCTGGCTAGGCATTAAGGCAAAACCCACCATAACATGGTCGGATCATGCACCCATCTCTATATCTCTATACAGTATATAGCAGACAAAACGTCTAACTCCTTTGCCACCAACTGGAGAAATGATCCACACCTAATGTAAATACCCACTAACACAACCTTCATAAAAGACAAGCTGAAAGAATGCTTTGACATTAATATGCACCCCCTCTGTCAGCACCTCCCTTTCTGTCATCACCACCCCTCCCCTGTCAGCAACCCCCCCTCTGTCAGCTCACACCCTCTCTGTCAGCACCCCCCCTCTGCCAGCACCCCCTCTCTGTCAGCAGTGCACCCCCCCTCTGTCAGCACCCCCTTCTCTGTCAGCACCCTCCTTCCCCCATGTCAGCCACCCCCTCTCTCTCCTGCTTCCTCCCCCTTTCACTCACCCCCTTACCTCCTTCTCTCTCACCTCCCTCCCCCACCTCTTTTCCCCCTACCTCTTTTCCCCCCTCAGGGGGTGGAGGCCCATGATTCCAAACAGCGGCCCTGTGAATGAGTGTACCAGTTCAAATGTGTCTTGTCGACATAGTAGGCACAGCGATGCAGCATCTGTCTCTACTTTGCCTTCTCCCCAAGCCCCCCACCCACACAATGGAAGGAAGGAAGGAAGGAAGGAAAATGGCACTACAGAAGAGCAGCTTCACTCCGTCCCCAAACTCCGGCTCCCACATTTCTTGACTCTGAACGGCTCTCGGTAAGGCAGTCTAATGGGGGTCTTTAGGGGCAGGGGACACAGGTGTGGGGGGGGGGGTCACTGATCTAATAGAGATCTCTAAGGGGGGTGCTAATGTAAGGGGAGTCTGAGCTAATGTAGAGGGTGCTGACTGCTGTTGACCTATTGGATCAGCAGTCAGTGTGTGTCAGGTAGGTCAGTGCGTGTCAGGTAGGTCAGTGCGTGTCAGCCAGGTAGGTCAGTGTGGGTAAGGCAGGTCAGTGAGTGTCAGGTAAGTCAGTGCGTGTCAGGTAGGTAACACCCCGCCTCCATAAAACCCCGCAGCCCCCTCAATCCCCCCCCCCGGTGCCGGGCTCTGACTTCGAGCTGAAGCCCCTGGTCTTGTTGCCACCTAGCAACGCCCCTGCACATATCAATAGGGATAAAATATTTCAGGCCAGGAATGATCTTAGATCTTTCCTGAATGCCAAACACACAAAGATGCTGTTAAAACTACGCTCTACCTTTTATACAGCTGGTAATAAAGCTGGTAAACTGTTAGCAAACTAAATCAAACAAAAAAAGAACTAAAAACAAAATCCACATCTTGTATCCTGCTACAGGAGACAAGGGGTACCACCCCAAAGACATAGCTAATGCTTTTTAGGGCATATTACCACACACTTTACAACTTAAAGGATGACCCCCACACACCAAAACCTACTGATTCAGACATATTGGGTCTTTGAGAAGTGCCTTCCGTCTGGCCACTCTACCATACAGGACTGGTTGGAGTGCTGCAGAGATGGTTGTTCTTCTGGAAGGTTCTCCTCTATCCACAGAGAAATTCTGGAGCTCTGTCAGAGTGACTATCGGGTTCTTGGTCACCTCCCTGACTAGGCCCTTCTCCCACGATCGCTTAGTTTGGCCAGACGGTCCACTCTAGGAAGAGTCCTGGTGGATCAATGCTGCAGAAAAATTTCTGTACCCTTCCCCAAATCTGTGCCTCAATACAATCCTTTTTCGAAGGTCTACAGACAATTCATTGGACTTCATGGCTTGGTTTGTGACATGCACTGTTAACTGTGGGACCTTATATAGAGAGGTGTGTGCCTTTCCAAATAATGTCCAATCAATTGAATTTACCACAGGTGGACTCCAATCACGTTGTAGAAACATCTCAAGGATAATCAATGTAAACAGAATGCACCTGAGCTCATCTTTGTGATTTTTACGTTTTTTATTTTTAATACATTTTCAAAGATTTCAAACAAACTTTTTTAATGTTGTCATTATGGTGTACTGTTTGTAGAATTTAGTAAAATAACAAATTTAATTCATTTTGGAATAAGGCTGTAACATAACTAAATGTGGAAAAAGTGAAGCGCTGTGAATACTTTCTGGATGCACTGTATTTAGTCCATGCTCCCGAAAACCCATAAAAAATGTGACACACAAACTATTCATAATATACACACTTAAAAACAACAGTTTACCAGGTTTGAGATGAGGTCAGCTGCGTCCTAACATAACACGATTCTTGTATACGTGTTTCACAGACACAGCCACTTCCTCAGGAGCCAGGGCGCTATCTCATCAAACATGACTAGGGATGAGCTTCGTGTTCGAGTCGAACGTACGTTCGACTCGAACATTGGCTGTTCGCCCGTTCGGCGAAATCTGAACTCTTGGTCCGTTCGCGTCAAAATTCGTGTGGCGCGCACGGCCCACAATGCACTGCGATGGCGCAGTGCATTGCTGGCTCATGATTGGCCAAGTATGCACTGTGACCCCGCATGATTGGCCAATCGCAGCGCCAGCAGCGAGGAGAGCCATGATTGGCCAAGGCATCCTGCCTGTGGCCAATCATAGCTCAGGCTGTGTAGTGCACGCCCCACACTATATAAGGCCGCCTTTGAGGCGGCCTCGTGTAGTGTGTTGGCATCTGAAGCAGTGGGTGTTTTGTGTACCTTCAACACAGTACACACCGATCGTTTTTCGCTGATTTCCTATCTTGCTGTTGTGTAGTGGTTATTGTCTGTGCCCTGACCGCAGTATACACCGTGATATTCACCTCACCTATATAGCTAGTGATCCATCTTTAATAATAGAGCTTGCAGTCAGTAGTGTTAGGAGATAGTGCGTGCTGTTTGCGTGCTCTGTACCCAGTACATACCGCTATAATCCACCTACATAGCTGTTATCTATTTGAGCCCAATTGCCATCTGCAGGAGTTATTGGAAGTTGTGTGTGCCTCCAGCACAGCACAGTATACATCTGTATATACCCCTTTATCTCTGCTGTTCTATAAAAAAGGCATCTGCAGGAGTTAGTGGGTGTTGTGTGCCTCCAGCACAATATAAACTACCCAACTACTGTTTTACCCAACTCCCTTCAGGCCATTACCATGTCTGGAAGGCCAGCAAGGCGAGGCAGACAGGCGCGAGCCGATAAAAGAGGGCAAGCAGGCTCTGTGTCTAGAGACAACAGTGCTGGTCGTGGACGCGGTGCATTGTCATCAGCACGTGGCCATGGGACATGCTTGTCCTTCTTTTCTGCAGCTGGACATGTTGAACCGCAACATGCCAACGACTTGGTAGAGTGGATGACCAAGCCCTCTTCATCCTCCTCATACTCTCTCACCCAGTCTCAGGGTAGTAGCAAAGCAGCTGCCATCGCATCGTCTTCCCTCCTCTCAATGTCATCATCAGTGACTCCTTCCCTAGACCCACCACGTCCTCCTGAGGAGTCTCCTGAACTCTTTGAGCACAGTGTTGGGTACATGCTCCAGGAGGATGCCCAGTGTTTGGTGGGCTCTGATGATGACACTCAGCTAGAGGAAGGCAGTAGCGTGAGCGCAGAGAGAGGGGATGCTCAAGAAGGACAGCAATCTGGCAGTCATGTTCCACAAGCTGCAGCATACTGCCAGGTTTGCTACAGCGATGAAGAGGGAGGGGATGATGAGGGCACTGACTCCATGTGGGTGCCTGGAAGGAGGGAGGAGGAGGAGGAGGAGGAGGAGGAGGAGGAGGCACATGTCCAACGAGGCAGCTTAGGGGCAGCACACCGACTGAATCACACCGCAGAGCTCCGCCTGCGCAGAGCGCTTCCTCTGCGCATTATTCTAAAAGTTCTTTGGTGTGGGCCTTTTTTTTTTTTTTTAAAACAGTTTTATTCGCCAAGTGTGCATACATACAAGAAAAAAGGCACCAGTTACAAAGTATATACTCAGCCATATACAACAAAGTGGCGGAAGTATGGACCGTTTACAGAGTTGCACACTGCGCAGGCAAAAACAAGTTATCACTTATAGCTTTTTTTTTCGGTCTTTGAAAACGTAACCATTCACCGATATGTATTACAGATCATATCGTTCGGCACCCGTATATATTATGGTAAACAAAGAACAAACCTATAACCAATTTATAAACCAAAACTATGTGGGTTAATTCCCCACCTTTTTCCCGTGCTGTGTGCTGTCATCTCCCCACTCCCCCCGATATGCCCTCACCGATAACATCTCTCACGAAATACTTATTCAACAATGGTATGTAATTGCGTCCCTTAGATATCACATGGCGTGGTTTCCTTAGAGTTTACCCATCTGCCCCATATTTTGTTAAATTTTTTCTTACTACCTCTTGCTTCATAAGTCATCTTGTACAGGGTAACGTTTGCATTGACCAGACCTTTCCATGCAGATAGGGTAAGAACCTCACTCTTAATCCAATTCAACACTATAAGTTTTCTGACATAATACAGTAATCGCAAAAATTGCCTTGTATTGTTATTCATCACCTCGTCCTCTATTACACCCAGGAGTCCCAAAAGTGGGCTACAGATATTCGGAAGATCAAAAGCGTCTGCAATAAACTGGGACACCTGGGACCATAGCGGTCGTATCTTACCACACTCCCACACCATGTGAATAAAAGTGCCGGCTGCCACCTGGCACTTGTGGCAAGTAGGATCATCTCTTCTGCCCATCCTAAATAGTCTGTGTGGAGTATAATACATTTGGTGAAGGTATCGTAACTGTATAAGTTTGTCCCGGGCTGAGATGACTGTGGGCCCGTAGGAGGCTAAAACTTCCTCCCACTGGGCCTCAGTCAGCTCCGGAATCACCTCTGTCCATCTGCTCCTCATCTTATCCTCACCGGGCAGTCTTTTGGTCATAAGGACCGCATAGTAGGTAGAGACACGTTTTGCGTGCTCCGGTTCTGCAAGTAATTTTTCCAGTCTTGTGTTTTCCAAAACTATCGGCCCGGACCCAAACTGAGCATGGGTCGCATGTTTCAGTCTGGCGTACTGGAATGCCCATGAGTCGGGAATGTGCAACTCCCTTCTCAATTGGGCAAAGGTTTTAAGGTCCCCGTCATCAAACAGCTGATGTAAATAGACAAGTCCACGTCTCGCCCACCTATGCCCATCGTCCAGGAGATAAAAGTCTTTTAACCACTTGAGATCCGCGCTATTGCCAAATGACGGCATTAGCGCGGATCTACTTTTCCGGGACTACGTCTATTGACGTCGTCCCGGTTACGAGCGGCCTGCGCGCCCCCTGAGGGGCGCGCGCGGCGCGCTCTGTGATCGGCGAGTCCATGAGACTCGCCTGATCACCGATCCGTGTAAGGGGTCGATCCCGACCCCTTATCACGTGATCAGCTGTCAGCCAATGACAGCTGATCATGTGACAGAACGGAGCCGGTAATCGGCTATTATTCCTCCTCGCGCTGACAGCGCGAGGAGAGAAAAAAAAAGCCGATCACCGGCGGCCGTGATCGGGACATCAGTCCCGATCACGGCCAGCAATACAGCTGACCACCTGCCCCCTGCCAGTGCCCACCTGCCCACCGCAGTGCCATCCTGAATGAAAGTAAGTGCCCCCCGTCAGTGCCACCCAGCAGTGCCCATAGTGCCCACAGCGCCACCCACAGTGCCACCCACAGTGCCACCCACAATGCCACCCACAGTGCCATCCAGCAGTGCCACCAACAGTGCCACCCACAGTGCCCACAATCTGCCGCAAAGGTGCTGCACCCCAGTGCCGCCCATCAGTGCCCAGCAGTGCCGCCCATCAGTGCCCAGCAGTGCCACCTATCAGAGCCACCTATCAGTGCCACCTATCAGTGCCCATCAGTCCCATCTATCAGTGGTACCTATCAGTGCCCATCCGTGCCACCCATCCGTGCCACTTATCCGTGCCACCCATCCATGCCATCTTATCTGTGCCCATCTTTGCCCATCAGTGCCGCCTTATCTGTGCCGATCGGTGCCGCCTTATCTGTGCCTATTAGTGCCGCCTTAACTATGCCTATCAGTGCCCACCAGTGCAGCCTATCAGTGCCCACCAATGCAGCCTATCAGTGCCCACCAATGCAGCCCATCAGTGCCCACCAATGCAGCCATCAGTGCCGCCTAATCAGCGCACTTCAATGAAGGAGAAAAATGACCCGTTTGCAAAATTGTATAACAAACTATTAAAACATGATTTTTTTTTTTTGCATCTTTTTTTGTTTGTTTAGCAAAAAATAAAACTCCGAGCTGTAACTAAATACCACCAAAAGAAAGCTCTATTTGTGGGAAAAAAATGATAAAATTTCATTTGGGTACAGTGTTGTATGCAATTGTCATTCAAAGTGCATCAGCGCTGAAAGCTGAAAATTGGTCTGGGACTGAGGGGGGTTTAAGTGCCCAGTAAGCAAGTGGTTAAACAGGGATTAAACCACAGGGGGGCATTGGGGGATAGACAGGAGGGCGCATCCTGTATATGCCTCGTACATGTCTCTAGCACCTGTTTGGCTGGTTTGAGTGCAGTCATGCCGCATTCCGTCGGTACTTCACCACGAAAGAAAAAATTCAAAAGTGTCTCATAGGAGGAGGCCGCAGCTGCCTCCACCGCAGTCGCAGCGTTGCTCAGTTGCGGAAACATTCGCCAATGAGCCTGGACTAATTGCGACGCCAAGTAGTACATGCGTAGGTTAGGGATTGCCAACCCCCCTCTCCCCACCGGCAGTTGCAGAATGTGCAGCGAGACCCGCGCTGCCTTGCCGCCCCACAAAAAGGAGATCAGCAAGGAGTCAATATAACCAAAAGTCTTTTTAGGGATAAATCGCGGGGCGTTGGAGATTATGTATAAAAATTTCGGGAGATAAATCATTTTGAATAAGTTAGCTCTTCCCAATAAAGTGAGCGGGAGTTCCTTCCATTTTTGTATTTTGTCTCTAAAGTCTCGAATTACCGGCCATAGATTCACCTCCGTGACTCAACAGGTAATTTCACATGTATCCCCAGGTATTTAAATTGGGTTGTGACTGTCAGGGGACAGCGAGGAGGGAGCACCAGATCCGGTTGTGGGTCTAGGGCAAACAGCGTTGATTTGGTCCAGTTGATCCGAAATCCAGAAAAATCTCAGAATTCCTCGATCACCCGGAATGCAGTAGCTAACGAATGGTGGGGGTCCCCAAGATAAAGCAGCATATCGTCTGCATATAACGAAACGCGTTCCTCCAACTCCCCGACCAAAAGTCCCCTAATGTCATCCCGAGTCCTGAGCTTAACCACTTTCAGACCGGACCATTTTGCTGGTAAATGACCAGAGGTCTTTTTACACTTTGGCACTGCGCTGCTTTAACTGGTAATTGCGCGGTCATGCAATGTTGTACCCAAACAAAATTTGCGTCCTTTTCTTCCCACAAATAGAGCTTTCTTTTGATGGTATTTGATTGCCTCTGCGATTTTTATTTTTTGCGATATAAACGTAAAAAGACCGCAAATTTTTTAAAAAAAATTATATTTTCTACTTTTTGTTATTAGAAAAATCCAATAAACTCAATTTTAGTCATACATTTAGGCCAAAATGTATTCAGCCACATGTCTTTGGTAAAAAAAAAGTCAATAATTGTATATTTATTGGTTTGCGCAAAAGTTGTCACATCTACAAACTAAGGTACGTTTTCTGGAATTTACGCAGCTTTTAGTTTACGACTGCCTATCTCATTTCTTGAGGTGCTAAAATGGCAGGGCAGTACAAAACCCCCCCAAATGACCCCATTTTGGAAAGTAGACCCCCTAAGGAAATTGATAAGAGGCATGTTGAGCCCATTGAATATTTTATTTTTTTGCCTCAAGCGATTGAATAATGACAAAAAAAATATTATTTTTTTTTTTTACACAAAGTTGTCACTAAATGATATATTGCTCACACATGCTATGGGCATATGTGAAATGACACCTCAAAATAAATTCTGCTGCTTCTCCTGAGTACGGGGATACCACATATGTGGGACTTTTTGGGAGCCTAGCCGCGTACGGGGCCCCGAAATCCAAGCACCGCCTTCAGGCTTTCTAAGGGCGTAAATTTTTGAGTTCACTTCTCACTACCTATTACAGTTTTGAAGGCCATAAAATGCCAAGATGGCACAAAACCCCCACAAATGACCCCATTTTAGAAAGTAGACACCCCAAGCTATTTGCTGAGAGGCATGTTGAGTTCATGGAATATTTTATATTTTGCCGCAAGTTGCGGGAAAATTACAAACTTTTTTTTTTTTTTTTCACAAAGTTGTCACTAAATGATATATTGCTCATGCATGCCATGGGCATATGTGAAATGACACCCCAAAATAAATTCTGCTGCTTCTCCTGAGTACGGGGATACCACATATGTGGGACTTTTTGGGAGCCTAGCCGCGTACGGGGCCCCGAAAACCAAGCACCGCCTTCAGGCTTTCTAAGGGCGTAAATTTTTGAGTTCACTTCTCACTACCTATTACAGTTTTGAAGGCCATAAAATGCCAAGATGGCACAAAACCCCCACAAATGACCCCATTTTAGAAAGTAGACACCCCAAGCTATTTGCTGAGAGGCATGTTGAGTCCATGGAATATTTTATATTTTGCCACAAGTTGCGGGAAAATTACAAACTTTTTTTTTTTTTTTTTTTTTCACAAAGTTGTCACTAAATGATATATTGCTCACGCATGCCATGGGCATATGTGAAATGACACCCCAAAATAAATTCTGCTGCTTCTCCTGAGTACGGGGATACCACATATGTGGGACTTTTTGGGAGCCTAGCCGCGTACGGGGCCCCGAAAACCAAGCACCGCCTTCAGGCTTTCTAAGGGCGTTACAGTTTTGAAGGCCATAAAATGCCAAGATGGCACAAACCCCCCCCCAAATGACCCCATTTTGGAAAGTAGACACCCCTAAATTTAGGGGTACACTAGTGAGACTAGGTAATAAATGGCGGGTGCCCTGAAACTATAAAAAAATAACTAACCAACCAGCGTCACCTGTAACCGTTATATGGTGATCACTGGTGAAAGGGTTAACTAGGGGGCAATCAGGGGGCTTTATGCGGTAGTATATGGGGGTCTCTGGCACTATAAAAAGCTGCGGCGAACCTAAATACCTACCTGTCTAACTAGCGTCACCTGTGACACTAATACAGCGATCAGAAAAACGATCGCTTATTAGGCTGGGTTCACACTGGAGCGATGCGGGAACGCCACGAATCCGTGGCGGGTTCCCGCATCGCATGCCTCCCGGCGGCAGTTCACACTGCCCTATGCGAACTGCTGGGAGTGTCAGTGAAATGTTAATGACACCCCCAGATCAGTTCGCATATCGCAGTGCGATCTGCAAACTTGGATCGCATGGTGTGAACACCCATGCGATCCGATTCTGCTGCGGACCAAAAAAAGGGTCCCGTGCGAGTTTGCGGCGGGTGCGACACGAATTCAGCCATACTATCTGTATAGCTGAACTCGAATCGCACAGAGATCGGATGTCATTTGCACTGCAGTGCGGTGCGAATCACATTCGTTCTCATAAACCGCTGCAATGTGAACCCAGCCTTAGTGACACTGGCGACGGGGGGTGATCACGGGGTTAAACCTTTATTGGGGGGGTTAGGGGGGTACCTTAGAACTAAAGGGGGCTAACCCTAACTGCCCTAACAGTTATTACAGTCACAAATGACACCCGCCGGGTGATCAGGGGGTTAAACCTTTATTAGGTAATAAATGGCGGGTGCCCTGAAACTATAAAAAAATAACTAACCAACCAGCGTCACCTGTAACAGTTATATGGTGATCACTGGTGAAAGGGTTAACTAGGGGGCAATCAGGGGGCTTTATGCGGTAGTATATGGGGGTCCCTGGCGCTATAAAAAGCTGCGGCGAACCTAAATACCTACCTGCCTAACTAGCGTCACCTGTGACACTAATATGGCGATCAGAAAAATGATCGCTTATTAGGCTGGGTTCACACTGGAGCGATGCGGGAACGCCACAAATCCGCGGCGGGTTCCCGCATCGCATGCCTCCCGGCGGCAGTTCACACTGCCCTATGCGAACTGCTGGGAGTGTCAGTGAAATGTTAATGACACCCCCAGATCAGTTCGCATATCGCAGTGCGATCTGCAAACTCGGATCGCATGGTGTGAACACCCATGCGATCCGATTCTGCTGCGGGCCAAAAAAAGGGTCCCGTGCGAATTTGCGGCGGGTGCGGCGAATGGCTGAACTCGAATCGCACAGAGATCGGATGTGATTTGCACTGCAGTGCGGTGCGAATCACATTCGTTCTCATAAACCGCTGCAATGTGAACCCAGCCTTAGTGACACTGGCGACGGGGGGTGATCACGGGGTTAAACCTTTATTGGGGGGGTTAGGGGGGTACATTAGAACTAAAGGGGGCTAACCCTAACTGCCCTAACAGTTATTACAGTCACAAATGACACCAATGCAAAAAAAAAAAAAATATTACATTGGTGTCACTGTGACTGGGGGGCAGGGGTAATTGGGGGGGTGATCGGGGGGGTGTGAGTGTGCCTGGCATGTTCTACTGTGTAGTGACGTGTTGGTGCAACTCACCGATCCTCTCTCCTCGGTGTCGGAACGAAAAATACCGACACGGAGGAGAGAATACATCACTTCCTCTCCTGTGTTTACATTACAGGAGAGGAAGTGATGTCACGAACGATTCCTATTCGCCGGGAGCGATCGCGAGGGGGTGGCCATGAACGAATGGCCGCCCCCTCGTCCGGGATCGCTCCCGCACGAATACCGACCGCCGCAGGCACCGGGCGGGGGCCCGATCGGGCCCCCGACCCGCGGGAGGGCAGGGACGTACATGTACGCCCATATGCCTGCCCGTGCCATGCTGTCGACGTACATCGTCGTGCGGCGGTCGGGAAGTGGTTAATAGCCAGTGGCTCTATAGCCAGAGCAAAAAGGAGAGGGGACAGGGGACATCCCTGCCGCGTTCCTCTCCCAATCTGAAAAGAGTCCGAAATATCTCCGTTCACCCTGATACAAGCCCGGGGATCGGTATACAGTAATCTAACCCAGTTCACAAATCTTGGTCCAAAACCCATTTTTTCCAGCAGAGAGAACATAAATTTCCACTCGACCGAATCAAAGGCCTTTTTTGTATCCAGGGAGGCTATCACGCGGCTACCAATATTAGTATGGGAAATTTGCATATTTACATAGAGTCTCCTGAGGTTCATTTGGGTACATCGGCCTGGGATAAAACCCGTTTGATCGGAGTTGATCAGTTTGAGAATCACCGACTGCAATCTACCGGCCAAAATTTTGGCCAGTATTTTGGCGTCAGTATTGATCAAAGAGATCGGTCTGTACGATTCACATTCTTGTAGGTCCTTGCCGGGCTTTGGGATCAGAACGATCAAAGCTTCACGCATGGATTCCGGCAAGATGCCCTCTTTTTCCGCAGCCACAAATACTTTTAAAAGGCGTGGGACTAAACTCTCCGCGTGGAGCTGGTACCATTCCGCCGGAAAACCATCCAGTCCAGGAGACTTCCCCGGTCTGAAGGAGGAAATGGCACCAGTTATTTCCTCAGAGGTGATAGACTGCTCTAATATGTTACTGTCTTCTAGGGGCAGCAAGGGAAGGTCAATACCCTCTAAATACGCAGAGAGGTCTCGGTCCGTACATTTAGATTGGGATTGATAAAGATCACAGTAAAAATTTAAAAAGGTGGTCAGAATATCCTGCGTATCAGTCACTAAGTCACCCGCTGGGCGTTTGATACTCAGTACAGATGTAGGGGCGTATAGAGGCCTCGCCAGAAAGGCTAGCAGGCGACCCCCCTTGTCCCCAAACTCAAAAATGGAGCTAGTTTGCCTGAGCTGTTTCTTTGTGGTCCGGTCTGTCAAAAGCAATCTAAACTGTCTCGTCAGATCCTGCCAAGCTTTATATGCGTCAGGGGATGGGTCCTGTATATATGCTTGTTCTGCAAGAGTAATGTCACATTCTAGTTGTTTCACCTCACTGTCCAGGGCCTTTGCAAAATCTTTCGTCTCTTTAGCAAAAATCCCTCTCATGGTAGCTTTAAAGGCTTCCCATTGAGTGTGTATCGTTGTCACAGCACCATTTTCCCTCCAATAGTGACCCATAGCCTCCCTGCATTTTAGCGTCACATATTCCTCTAGCAGCCACTGTGTTTGCGGTCGCCATTGTCGTCTCCCAGTGGGAATATTTAGGTCCAACGTGACCTCCAAAGGCGAGTGGTCCGACAGTGCCCTGGGAAGATATCTAACCCTGGATATAATAGGGAGACCATCCAGGGAGGATAGAAGCATATCAATTCTGGTCAGCGTCTTATGGGTCTCCGAGTGGCACGAGTATGCACTGACCCCCGGGTGTTTGTAACGCCACACGTCCGTGAGAGCATAGCTGTCCAGCCATGAAGCTAGAGTATAACGTGAGCCAGATACACACCCGTGCCTGTCCAGAACCCCATCCGACACCACATTAAAATCTCCCATCAACAACAGTGGGCCTTGTGCTATCATTACTGCTTCATGGAGGATACTGTCCAAGATGTGGAAAGAGAATGGGGGTGGAACATACACACATACCAGAGTCAAGCACACATTAAACATTTGACAAACTAAAATAACATATCTGCCACTAGGGTCAGATTTAACCTGCAGAATATGAGCTGCTGCTTTTTTTGTGACTAAAATAGCCACCCCTCTAGAATACGTAGAATATTCTGCATGGATGACTCTCATAATATTGGCTTTTTTCAGAGCCATAACCTTAGAGCCCTGGAGATGTGTTTCTTGAAGCAGGATTATATGGGGTTTATATCGTCGTATAAAGTCAAAGACAAGGGAACGTTTTACCTTTGAGTTCATACCACGAACATTCCATGATAGTATACTTATTTCACGTACCATGTATAAGGCAATTATAATGTAACAAATGTATCGGGAGAGCATTACCTGTCCAGGTCTGGGACATCATTCCCAGCCTGAGGGGGCCCAAACAGAGAGAGACAACAGCACACAGCACCAACCAACATAACAGAACCACCCACCCCATCCCACCCTGCACACAACCCAAACATGTCGTGTGCCTATACCCTATAACCATAACCATATCGACCTCAGGGGGTCATAGGTCGAGTCCAACTAAAAGGAGCACAGAATATCAAGAAAATTAAAACAAAAAAGAAGGGAAGAATACGAATAAAAACAAAACAAAACAAAAAATAAAAATATAAAAGGGGAGGGGGGGGAGAAAAGCAAAAAGGGGGGGAAAAAGGGAGGGAAGGGGATCCCTAATATAGGAAAAAATAGATCAGAGAGGAAGTGGCAGTAGTACGAATGTTCTCGTGTACAGGATTGAAGGTCCGCCTTCTTCTGCACCTACAGTCCCCATCCAGTGGAGCCCCACAGATGGATCGGGCCCTAGAGTAATATAGGGCAGAGTACAGTCAGAAAGGCGATTTTCGCTCCCTCAAACAAACCACAACAAAAAAAAAAAAGGGAACAAAAAATATCTGTGGGAGAAAATGTCAGCCAAAGAGGAAACAAAAACCCAGTGAAAAAGGGAACAAAGAAGAAAAAAAAGAAAAAAGAAAACAGTCCAAATAAGGAGAAAAGTATATGGGGAGAAAAAATTCTCCCAACTGATCGTGGAGGAGCGGTAGAGGCGGTGCGTCTGGACATCAGACAGAACCGCGCAGGACTAGGCACTTAGTAATTGTAGTGTCACAACAGAACAAAGGAAGTAATCTTCAGCCTCCAGGCTCACCTCAGGGAAAGGTGTAATGGTGGAGCAGGTTTGGTCAAAGAATGTAAAGCATGTAATCAGCTGCCAGCTTCAGGGTGCGGGCGTCCCCTAACATCCAGCCATCTCGATGCTTCAGTAGGGGAGTTAAAGAAGGACACTTTACCCCCATCTACCACTCTGAGCTTCCCCGGGTAGAGCATACTATAGGCCATTTGTAGATCTCTAAGCCTCTTCTTAACATGAACAAAGCTAGCTCTTTGCTTCTGCTCTTAGCCGCAGAGAAGTCAGGATAAGTAGAAATTCTGTTTCCATTAAATTGCAGGTTCCCCATTGTGCGCGCAGCACGCAGGATGTTTTCACGGTCCCTAAAGTGCAGGATCCGGGCTATCATCGGGCGTGGGTGGGCACCGGGAGGGGGGGGGGGGTTTGATGGTACCCTATGAGCCCTCTCAATGGCGAACAGGCGCGAAAAGGTAGTTTCCGCCATAGTATCCTTAAGCCATAATTCAAGAAAATCTTCAGGTTGTTTGCCCTCAGCTTTTTCAGGGAACCCCACTAGGCGGATATTGTTCCTCCTCTGCCGGTCTTCCATGTCCCCCAGCTTATCTGTATGAGCATGCATTTCATATTGAATATCCTGCACTTTATGTTCCAGTGGGCGCACTACATCTTCCAGGTCACTAATTCGTCTTTCAGCTTCGGTGGCCCTTTCTCTAATGTTCTGAACATCATTCTTCAGGAAAGACATTTCAGCCCTGATACCATCAATATGTTCAGTTAGGGCGGCCTGACACGTGCATATCGCTTCCATAATCTGCTTCAGGGAGGGCTCATCCTCCCCTGCTGCCTGGGCCATCCCTTCTAGTTCTTCCCTCTGTAGTCTGTCTTTGGGGGGGCCCCTGCGTGGACCCTCAGCTCTAGGGGGTAGCGGGCTCACCTTGTCAGGATGTGTGGAGGATTCCCCAGCGCCGCTCTGCTGCGTGGTACACGGGCCGCTGTCGTCTGCCTCATGGCCGCCGCCATCTTGAGAGCCCCATGCAAACTGAGAGAGGCGCTCCGCAGGAGATTCCCGAGACATGCGCCCGTATTTCACCATACCACCGTGTTCCGCCGGGTCACGGAGGTATAACGGAGGCTGTGTGGAGCAGGATCAGTGTCAGTGACACCCAGGATGGTCGAAGGATATGTTGTCCTGCACGGAGCTCTGACTCGGTGCTGCTTACATGCCGGACGCTAGCTCCGGCCCCGGTGTGGGCCTTTTTTGAGACGAGTGCATCAGATCGCACCGCTGCTATTTGCAACATATGTCTCAAGCGTATCTCACGTGGCCAAAACATCAGCCGCTTGGGCACCACATGCTTGACCAGACATATGTTGACCTGCCATGCAGCTCGTTGGCAAGCGTACCTCAAAGACCCACACCAAAGAATAAAGCGGACTTCTCCTTGCTCCTCATCAGCTGGCATCTCCAACCCCACTAGACCTTCAGTCCTCTCTGAAACCTGCTCTGAGAGGAATGAAGGTGTAGAATTAGGTGTGTCACAGCCAAGTGCTTCCGGGAACTCTGCTAGTGGTACACCCACATCCGATTATAGCAGGCAAATGTCCCTGCCCCAGCTGCTGGACCGGCGGAAGAAGTTTACTCCCACCCATCCACATGCCCAGCGGTTGAATGCTAGCTTGGCTACATTGCTAGCACTTCAACTGCTGCCTTTTCAGTTGGTAGACTCGGCCCCCTTCCGTGAGTTTGTACAATGTGCGGTTCCTCAGTGGCAGGTCCCCAAACGCCACTTTTTCTCACGGAAGGCGATTCCGGCTCTCTACCGGCATGTGGAAGGCAATGTCCTTGCCTCGCTGGACAGGGCGGTCAGCGGTAAGGTGCATATTACTGCTGACTCATGGTCCAGCAGGCATGGACAGGGACGTTACCTGTCTTTCACGGCCCATTGGGTCACTCTTCTGGCTGCTGGGAAGGATGCAGGACAAGGTGCAGTAGTGTTGGAGGTTGTTCCGCCACCACGCCTCCAAAATGCTACTATTGGTTGTGACACACCTCTCTCCTCCACCCCCTCCTCTTCTTCTTCATCCATGGCCTCTTCCAGTGCTCTGTCCTCAGAACCAGCGGTGCTCCGTAGGCGTTCCAGGGGCTACGCAAGTACGCAGGCAAAACGATGCCATGCCGTGCTTGCGCTGGTTTGTTTGGGGGACAGGAGCCACACTGGGGCGGATGTTTTGTCAGCTCTGCAGGGGCAGGCCGAGAGGTGGTTGACACCACGCCAGCTTAAGCCAGGAATGGTGGTTTGCGACAATGGCACCAACCTCCTCTCCGCCCTCCGACAGGGACAACTGACCCATGTGCCCTGTGTAGCTCACGTCCTTAACCTGGTGGTGCAGCGGTTCTTGGGCAGGTACCCCGGCTTACATGATGTCCTGAAGCAGGCCAGGAAAGTCTGTGTGCATTTCCGCCGATCATTTAATGCCTGTGCTCGGCTGGCTGAGCTCCAAAAGGAGTTGAACCTGCCCAAGAACCGCCTTATATGTGACATGCTCACCAGATGGAACTCAACATTGGCCATGCTGCAGCGGCTGCACACGCAGCAGAGGGCCATCAATGAGTACCTGTGTGACTACGGCACCAGGACAGGGTCAGGGGAGCTTGGTTTTTTCTCACCACGCCAGTGGGGCATGATCAGGGATGCATGCACTGTCCTGTCACCGTTTGAGGAGGCCACAAGGATGGTGAGCAGTGACAGTGCATGCATCAGTGACACTGTACCTCTTGTCCACCTCTTGGAGCATACGCTGCGTGGAATAATGGACAGGGCACTTGAGGCAAAACAGAGGCAGGAAGAGGAGGACTTCCTTGCCTTTCAAGGCCCCCTTTATCCAGACAGTGTTCCTGCTGTGCCACCCATCACACAGGAAAAGGATGAGGAGGAGGAAGAGGAGGAGGAGGATGATTGTGTCAGCATGGAGGTGGAGGCTGGCACTCAGCATCAGCATCAGCAGCAGCAGCAGCAGTCTTATAGGGATGATTTACAGTCCCAAGAAACACGTGGACTTGTACGTGGCTGGGAGGAGGTAGCTGCGGATCATGTTGTCCTTAGTGACCCAGAGGACTCCGGACCGAATGCCTCAGCTAACCTACGCTGCATGGCCTCCCTGATCCTGCAAAGCCTGCGGAAGGATCCTCGTATTCTTCGGATCAAGGAGAGGGACCATTACTGGCTGGCCACTCTCCTTGATCCACGGTACAAGGGTAAGGTTGCCGACCTTATCTTGCCATCGCAGAGGAAGCAGAGGATGAGACATCTCCGGGAGGCCTTGCAGAAAGCTCTGTGCAACGCGTTCCCAGAGACTGGGAGGTTACAAACTCCTGGTCCTGGACAACGTGTTGCTGAGGCATCGGTCAGAAGGAGCGGTGGAGAGGGTGGCCGTCTGACTGATGCTTTCAGACAATTTTTTAGTCCGCAGCCCCAAGGTATGATTGGTTCCAGCACCCATCGCCAGCATCTAATTTACATGCTGCAGGAATACCTAGGGGCAAGGTCAGACTTGGACACCTTTCCCACCGAAAATCCTCTGGCTTACTGGGTCTTGAGGATGGATCACTGGCCAGAGCTTGCACAGTATGCAATTGAGCTACTGGCCTGTCCTGCATCCAGCGTTCTTTCGGAACGCACCTTCAGTGCTGCTGGTGGCTTTGTTACCGATCACAGGGTGCGCCTGTCCACCGAATCAGTTGATCGACTGACCTTCATCAAGATGAATCAGTCTTGGATCACCCACAGCTACCAAGCACCTGAAGCTGATGTAACCGAATAATTTTTTTTGAAATACCACATCCCTTCAAGACTGCCTATGCTGATGCTGAGTGACTGTCCTGTTATGTTGATTGTCTATCCTCTTCCTCCTCCGCTGATATGTTGGAAGAACATTTTTGGTTCTGGGTGATGCCAGCAGCCCAATTTTTCTGCCCCTGTTTAAAAGGGGCGTTTAATTACAATTTTTGATGCAATGCTTTGCAGCAGGGCTAATTCCTGCAATAAAACTAGAGTATATGGCAGAGGTTGCAGTGTGGTGGCACCAGCACCAGTGCCTAAGGCCCAATTTTTCTGCCCCTGTTTAACAGGGGCGTTCAATTACAATTTTTGATGCAATGCTTTGCAGCAGGGCTAATTCCTGCAATAAAACTAGAGTATATGGAAGAGGTTGCAGTGTGGTGGCACCAGCAGCAGTGCCTAAGGCCAAATTTTTCTGCCCCTGTTTAACAGGGACATGTAATTACAATTCTTGATATAATATTTCACAGGAGGGCCCCTTCCTGTGCCCACCCAGAGTAACGGTGAGGACTTATAGTGTTGTGGCACCAGCACCACAACCACCAAAGGTCAATTTTTCTACCACTGTTCAACAATGGCATGTAATTACAATTCTTGATATAATCGTTCACAGCAGGGCGCTCCAGCGCCCACCAAGAGTCACTTTGAGGGCTTACAATGTTGTGGCAAAACCAACACCTTGTTCCGCCATTTCTGCAGAGCATATAGGGCAGGCCCCTACTTTCAAACATCCAACTTACAAACATCTCCTACTTGCAAACGCAAGGAGACAGCAGCAAGTGAGATGAAAAAAGATGGACGACAAAACAAATTATACAGGGGTGATAACCCTTCCCTATGTTTTCCAAAAAGCTTAAAAATAGTTTTTTTGACTGGAGCTACACTTTAAAAATGTACCAGTTGAAAATTACAAACAGATTCAACTTAACACAACAAACCTACACAGTCCCTGTCTTGTTTGCACCGCCTGTATACTGCTGTTCTGAGTATATAGGGCCTGGGGGCCACACGCATTTCCTTTTTTTAATATGGGTACAGGGTTCCCCTTAATATGCGTACAAGACCCAAATAGGCTGGTAATGGGCAGGAAGGGCTACCCATGCCATTTTTCTCAATGATTTTCAACCATATTGCAGAAACCAGATATAACATTAAAACCGCAAGCAGTTTTAAATGGTGTTATTTCCATTTAATGTCATTTTGTGCAGGGACTGTTCTAAACACGGGAAACACGTGGCACTTCACAGGCATACTACAGACACCCCCCAGGCACCATATTTAAAGGAATATTTCACTTTTTTTTTCACTTTAATCGTCATTAAAATCAGTGCTCCCGCCAAAACGGGCGTTTTTAAAACTTTTTTTTGCATTGACCCATGTCCCCTGAGGCAGGAGGCAGGTCCCCAAACCCTTTTTAGGACAATATCTTGCATATTAGCCGTTAAAATTAGCACTTTCCATTTCGAACGTTCGAGTCCCATAGACTTCAATGGGGTTCTAACGTTCGTAAAGAACGTGGGGTCCGTTCGAAAGTTCTGGTGCGATCCGAACCGGGGGGTGTTCGGCTCATCCCTAAACATGACCATCACAAATGTAAACATACTGGAATAAAAACAAAAGCAAAAACAAAAAATGACTTCAAATATACATACCAATATAACTATATTTTTTTCTGGGTTCAGGCAGCCAGCCTACAATGACCGACCAACTGCTGTGAGACCCAACTCCTGCAGCCTCCTGGGATATGTAATGTGGAAACCCAGGAAGCTAAGGTAACAGAAACAGTAAAGGACATTTCTGAGGATACTCTGTATACCAGTGGTGCACAGAATGCCTTCAGGTTGCCATATTGCATTGATTTTTTTATTACATCAGCTGCAGAATGATATGGAAAGGTAACTTTTAATAAAAAAATGTATAACAATAAATGACAAAAGTTCTTGTGCATCAATTCTATATCCTTTATCAGGGGTAGACAACCTCGGTACTCCAACTGTCGCGAAACTAAAAATCAATTTAACCACTTCAATACAGGGCACTTTCCCCCCTGCCCAAGCCAATTTTTCAGCTTTCAGCGCTATTGCATTTTAAATCACAATTGCGAGGTCATGCAACACTGTACCCAAACAAAATTGTTAGTTTACTCCCACAAATAGAGCTTTCTTTTGGTGGTATTTGATCACCACTGGGTTTTTATTTTTTGCTAAACAAATAAAAAAAAGACCGAAAATTTTGTAAAATGAAAAATAAAAAAACGTTTTTCTTTGTTTCTGTTATAACATTTTGTAAATAAGTATGTTTTCTCCTTCACTGATGGGCACTGATATGCAGCACTGATGGGCAATGAAAGGCTGCACTGATGGACACGTATAGGTGACACTGATGGGCACTGATAGGTGGTACTGATGGACACTGATGGGTGGCGCTGATGGCACTGATAGGCAGCACTGATGAGGAGGCACTGGCAGGCATTACTGATGGACACTGATTGGCATCTATAATGGGCTCTGATTGGCACCTCTAATGGGCATGTGACTGGCACCCCTGGTGGTCATGGGTGGGCATACCTGGTGGTCACGGGTGGGCATCCTCCGGGGGGCTGCACTGATAATTAATCAGCGCAGACGTCCCTGTCAGGAGAGCAGCCAATCAGCTCTCCACTACTCGTGTCTGTCAGTGCGAGTGGAGGAAAAGCCGATAAACGGCTCTTCCTGTTTACACTGTGATCAGCTGTGATTAGACACAGCTGATCACATGATGAAAAGCTTACATCAGAGGCTCTTTACCTAGATCAGAGTTGCGATGTGTCAGACTGACACACCACACCAATGATCATGGCGATGCACGCCCCCCACTGGCGTGTAATCGCAGCTTATCCTGCTGGATGTCATATGATGCCTAGTCAGGATAATGAAACCATTTTCATGGCTGTCATTATGCTATACGGTGGGTGGGAAGTGGTTAAGCATCTACCTCTTGCAACACTTCATGGGATTTTAAATGAAAGTGACGTTTTCCTTTAACCACTTCATTACAGGGCATTTTCACCCCCTTTCTGCCCAGGCCAATTTTCAGTTTTCAGCGCTGTCGCATTTTGAATGACAATTGTGTGGTCATGCAACACTGTACCCAAATTACATTTTTATCATTTTTTCCCCCACAAATAGATGATCACCTCTGCATTTTTATCTTTTGCGCTATAAACAAAAGAAGAGTGACAAGTTTGAAAAAAAACACAATTTATTTTACTTTTTGCTATAATAAATATCCCAATTAAAAAAAAAACAAAAAAAAAAAACATGATTTATACAATCTGCCTTCCTTGGCTTTTTTTGGGCGGAGCTTGATTTTCAGATGTGGGAGATTGGAGTGGAGGATAAATAACAAAGATTTGATCTGGCTGTTCCCGGGCTCATTCGACCAAGTCGAATGTGACATACATGTGAATTGTTGAAATTCGATTGGAAAAAGATGGTTGAATGGTTTCCAGAATTCGAGGAGATACTTCATGTCTTATGGTCACTTGCTGGCCAGAGTCTTCTGGTGAGCGCAATTTGTTGTCACTTTGGGTGAAAAGTCACGAATATTATTTGGAACATGGCGTTTATTTCTCACATGGTGTTGGGGTGGAATCATCTAATAAGAATTTTGGAGCTGTTTTGAACTTTTCATGATATATTTGTTTGAGCAATCATAAATACATGAATTATTCATTCTTCATTAGCCTTCACTAATTTCAGGTGCAGCAACCCCTATTTCCTTTTTGTTTTATTATTGGCGCCGGTTCCATTTATTTATTATTTAAAAAAACAAAAACAAATTTTTTCCTCAGTTTAGGCCGATATGTATTCTTCTACATATTTTTGGGAAAAAAAATCGCAATAAGCATATATTGATTGGTTTGCGCAAAAGTTATAGCGTCTACAAAATAGGGGATAGATTTATGGCATTTTTATTATTTTTTTTTTTTACTAGTAATGGTGGAGATCTGTGATTTTTAACGTGACTGACATTGCGGCGGACACATCGGACACTTTTTGTGACATTATTTTGGGACCATTCACATTAATACAGCGATCACGGCTATAAAAATGCAGTGATTACTATATAAATGTCACTGGCAGGGAAAGGGTTAACACTAGGGGGCGATCAAGGGTTAAATGTGTTACCTAGGGAGTGATTCTAACTGTAGGGGGAGGGGACTCACACGGGGAGGAGAACGATCGGTCTCCTCTCCCCTGACACACACAGATCCCCGTCCCGGCTCTGTTACCGGGAATCACGGGTGCCTGACGGCAAGCATACCGGCTCCCATATGATGCCTGCCCAAGAAGAGAGATCCCTCCTGCGGATGTCATTTGACTATGGATGGGGTATGAAGTGGTTAAACGCCCTTGAAAACAAATCACTATAAGGATCCTTTCACATGGGGCAGATTCTGTTGTGATCAGCTGCAATGAGTTGATCCCCTGCTGATCGGAGCAGAGCGGGGTGATGACAATGTTTCTGCAGAGTGGACATGGGCAGGGCCTGCTCTGCTCTATGGGTGGCCGGGAGTAAAAGGACTCCGCTGTCCATTTACGGCTGACTACATCCGATCTGCCTAACCAGAAGAGGACGGCGTCTTCTCCTATTTTTTTGGGCCTCATGGGACCTGGAGGTAGGCACACCCACCTGCCCATATGGATGAATGGCCCATTTGAAAGGGGCCCAAGACATTCATAAAGATATTAGCTGAAGATAGGGAGCCATCTAGTGTTGGAACATGGTACAACTGATTTAAGACCAAAGATAAGTATTCCTCTGTTACATTTAATAATGTGATACTACCATTGATAACAATGGGCAATAATATATCTAATAAGTGTAAATATCCAACCTACTTCTTCTCTACATAAACCTAACAATATGCATCTTCCATCCTTTAAATCAATAGTACCTTTACCTATCCATGAAATTATGCAGTTAGAAAGCATCTCCTGCTGTAAGCAAATGATTTATAAATTTGGAGACGTTTGCTTGGAATTGCCTCTCCGTTAATTCCCAATGATTTCCAGCACTGATCACTTCACTGTTAAACCACATTTTGTTTAGAGTGTATCTACTATGAGAGAAACATCAAGGCTGCTATTGCTGGCCTTTCCTTTCCAAAATGCTTACTGCCTGGCTGCCATGTTGCCTCAATACCCTTGGAGTCATAAACCTGCATGACAAAGAGTTTTGACTTTAATTCAACGTTCCAGATCTGAATACAGTGAAAAGGATCTCTGTGAGTTCAGATGGGGAAATCTGTGTACTCTGATGTAAAGGGGGACTCTTGTGATGATTAACTTCATATGATTATAGAAGAAATTTTTTGTAAATGTGGAAAATGAAATAAAAAAATATTAAAATAAAACTTCATATGTTTAAAAAATTTTTTTACTAGCGACATCTATGCATACTATAAAAAAAAAAAATTGCTGTGCGATGCCAAAGTGTTCGGGTTTGACTTGAAGAAAAGGTGACAACCCTAGTTCCAAATACCATGTGATCACATGCTATTGTTTACATGGTTGAGCCCTCCCCTGCCTCTTACAACAGATGGAGAGAAGTCATTGTCTTTTGTGAATGGGGAAATAATGAAGGTGGTAGTAAACTCGGATATCCAATTTCTACCTACAGGTAGGCTTATAATAAGTCTTACTTGTAGGTACTGAGAGTATCTCCTAAACTTGCACCATTCAAGAGATTTTAGGCTCTAGCTGATTATGTGACTGAGCATGTGTAGTGACGCTCTGCATTCGCTGCACACCGAGTGTGATGTATACAGAGCATGTTCTGCTGCAATGACAACTCCTGTGCACATGCGCAGGAATGACAAGACTGTGACCCGGACATTCAAACTGCTGGAGAGCGCAAACCTGGAAAGAAGAACTGGCGGAAATTGGAGCGCTGGCAGCGGTGACAGTACTGGAGGGCACAGTTTTAAGGGTAAAGCCCGGTACACACTGGAAGTTTTTTTTTCTTTCATTCAACCCAGCATTCTGAATAAAAAAACGACTGATTGCCATAACCAACACAAGCAATGTTGATGCAGCGATCTCCACCACTGTGCTATTGTATTCTGACCCCCCCCCCCCCCCAGAATACAGTGATCAGTGATCGTTGATTGGATGCTGATTTTCCAGCATTTCCCTTTGACAAAAGCCGATTGCTATACTGGCTTCTACCAGACTAGTTGTACACCCTGACTGAAAGTTGGCCAGTTCCTGCTGAACTTTCTCTAGTGTGTACTCAGCTTTTATCTGCCATAATGTGCTAGTGTGTTGTGGATACCAGCACATTGTGGCATAACACTGCAGGGGGCACATGTAACAACAATAAAAAAGTGGTATGCCCTGTACAAACGGTCGGACTTTCCAATGGAAAATGTGCGATCGGATCTTGTTATCGCAAAATCTGATCATGTGTGGACTCCATCTGACTTTTTCCGTCTGAGTTTGAGACACACAAAGTTTGAGAGCAGGATCTAAAATTTTCCAACAACAAAATCCAATCGTTTAAATTCCGATCGTGTGTAGACAATTCCGACAGACAAAGTGCCATGCATGCTCAGAATAAATTACGAGATGAAAGCTATTGGCTACTACCCTCTTTATAGTCCCGTCGGATGTGTTCTACGTCACCGCGTTCTAAACTATTGCATTTTCTGACAACTTTGTGTGTATGCAAGACAAGTTTGGGCCAAAATCCGTTGGAAAAAATCCAACCGTGTGTATGGGGCAGTAGAGTTTAATACTGCTTGAATGGATCAGGAGCCTCTTCGATCCATTCATTCACTTTTAATGACTGCAGAGATTTGTTTTTGTTTTAGACCTTTCACCCCCTTCCTCTCCTATACTTATGGTCTCCCTGCTATCTATGTATGTAACCTGTATAATACTTTCCTTAAATTCACATTAAAGTGGATGTAAACCCTATTTATGAAATTTGAACTATGCACATATATCTGTAGTGTTTACTTATCTCTCTCCAAAGATCTAAGTGTAGTTTCTCTCTGTTGCTCTGTTAAAAAAAGGTGAGATTGATAACTCACATACAGGAACAGTCAATAATGGTTAATCTCAAAATGACACTAAACTTTTAATGAAATAAAAAAAATGATATTCAAGTCTGTATTCTGAACTCAAAAAGTACTTCTTGTTCCCAACCTCTTCCAAATCTTGTAATTCCTCCTTTTTTTTCAGATTTTCTGCTGATTTTTGTCTTCAGATTTACCAAAAACCATATGATATGAGGTCAAACCTTAGGAGTTTTGTATGCAATCAAGCAGGCCCTTGCACTACATGGTTTTGGTAAATCTGAAGACAAAAATCAACAGAAAATCTGATAGAGTGTATGGGGCTGTAGAGGGAGATAAGCAGAGAGCTTGTCTATTCAGACCGCAGCTCTGCAAGTTTCTTTGTTCCTCTGCCTATGTGTGTCCCTTTCCTCCAATCAGCTCTCACACAGTGTGAGTGCAGTCTCTCCACCATTCCCTATGTGCTGATGATAGATGAATTAAGATTTTTAACATGATCTGCACTTTGGAAGAGGTGTACAAAGCTGAATACAGCAGATATGGATGTCAAACTTATGTAGGAGGATTTGTTTGATCCCTGTGTATCATCTGAGGCTGTTCACTTCACTGGGTATATGTGAGAGTTGACATCCACTTTAACCCCTTCACCTCCATGCTGCCACTGTATGTGACCTCTATATATTAGCCCCTTCCCCTCCTCCCTCTGTGCATGACCTGTACAATAATGTACCTGGTGCACCATTAGGTATAGAATTTTTTTTTTATTACAATGCTTGGACTTTTTTTTTTACAGTAAAACAACTAAACTGACCTAAATAAATCTGTATCTGTCTCAGAAATTATATAACATCTATTTGGGTTCAGTGTTGCATTGCTGAGTAATTGCTAATCACAGCCTGGAGGTATTGTGGGCTGGTACTGGTTACATTTAATTTAAAAAAACCATAAGAAGTATTTTGTATAGTTCTAAAAAAAAAAAAAAAGCACTGTACAAGCTGGCACAGTGATGATTTTATCCCAGCTTGCCTTGATCTAACATAACCCTAGCTCAGCACAGCTAATCCTGGTGCAGTCTGCTCCTATTCCAGAGATAGGGCACTTGCAGGTTCTGACGTCATCAGCAGTCGCCCACTGGAGGCTTCTGGAAATCAGCGTTGTAAGAGGAGTGCTGACAGCTATCAGTGTGACCCAGAGCTAGTGTGAGTCCCAGCAGAGGTCATCATGCCCCGAGGTGGTCGCAGTGTCTCTTCTCGCCAAGCTGCCAGGTAAGATCTGATCTACCATTCTCCTTGGAGAGGACATCACAAGGTCACAGGGACAATGTCACCACAACAAGGGGACACATTGGGGAACACAGGGACTGCATGACTGACTTGATCTGTGGGTCTGACTGGGGAACACAGGGACTATATAACTGTGATCTGTGGGACTGACTGGGATACAGAGGGACTGCATGACTGACTGGGGAACACAGGGACTACATAACTGACTGTGATCTGTAGGACTGACCGGAGAATATAGGGACTATATAACTGACTGCAATCTGTAGGACTCACTGGGGAATACAGGGACTATATAACTGACTGTGATCTGTAGGACAGACTGGGGAACGCAGGGACTATATAACTGACTGTGATCTGTAGGACTGACTGGGGAACGCAGGGACTATATAACTGACTGTGATCTGTAGGACTGAGAGGGAAATACAGGGACTTTATGGCTGACTGTGATCTGTAGGACAGATTGGGGACTACAGGGACCAAACAGCTGACTGTTCTATGTTTAGAAATACCTCAGAGGGTTTCTCAGCATTTTCAGGGATTAATGGGTGGTGAAATAAAAAAAAAAAAACTTGAATGGTGATTCAGCTAGAAAAAAAGGAGGAAAAAAAAAAAGCAGTGGGGTGGGGGGTTAGGAAGCCCCCCAAGGACAATGTGAATGGATTGCCATACTAAAGAGATAGCGCTCTCTGATCAGGTTAGGTGTGGGAGTCCAGATTTTTGGGGATATAAGTACACTTTTTACTAATAGTGTGATATACGTTTTACATCTATTACAACTATTGATGGAGATTTGCTAAATTACTGGTCATTTTCAAATCAACCTATTCAGTAATTGGACGATAGAGGCCGAATCAATGATTAACCTACATCCAAATCAAACATAAACCTTGGATCCCTTGATATGTTCCAAAAGTCCAGCAGTGGTATTTAAAACGCTCAAGCTTTGTTACTGTGATCTTGTGCTTTATACAGGCTTTAGAAGTATCCATTGAACACAGTGATTTGTTGAGTGGTGCTTTTAGAACTGAGTAGTGTCTGCTTAGGTCACAAGTATTGAAGGTCACAGGTAGAACTTCCCACAGACACCAGTTTCCCCAAACAAAATACACGTTGGGGAATTTATCATACTGGAGCAGACAGGATCTGGAGCAGATATACATGGCAACCAATCGGCTTTTACCTTTCTTTTTCAAACTTAACTGAACAAGTTGAAGCTAAAAGCTGATTTGTTGGCATGCACAGCTACTACAGTATGATCAATGCCCACTGTTTGAACGTTTGCTAGTGGCAAAATGAATACTTTTAAAAGCTTCTATAAGTATACAGCCTAGTTTGTAAGAGCAATTACTAGTGTCGTAGCAGATGGTTTTAAAGCTGAACTCTAACCAGGAGGAATGGTATATTACTAAAGGCATACCTTGACAAATTTGCTTTGAATTTAGGAGCCAGCTAAAAAAAAAATTCAGATCAGCTGCCCGGTACCCATAAATGACCACTGCAGTCCACAAACAGTCACCACTAGATGTGCAAAGTTAGTAGAGACATATGCCAACAGACTAAAGGCTGGAATTTAAAGCAAAGGGTGGTTCAACAAAATACTAACACAAAGGGGGTGATCCTTTTTCCAACACAGTGATTCTGTTTTTTTAATTTTATTTTTATTCTGACATGTTGGTGTTATATCTTTCACTTAGATGTTATATGTTCCACTAGTAAATACAGCTGGATAAAACAAAAACTGTGCCTGTCTTAAAGTGGTTGTAAACCCTTACAAACCACTTTGACCTACAGGTAAGCCTAGATTAAGGCTTACCTGTAGGTCCAAGCAATATCTCCTAAACCTATATGGCTTAGGAGATATTTGCCCGAAAACGGGCACCGCTGTCTACGGCGCATGCGCCGTAGACAGCGGCGCACTGAGCGCGGCATTCCCAGCGATGGAGCTGCCGCGCGTGTCGGCTCCCGTGCGCATGCGCGGGAGTGACGTCATCGCGGCTTCGCCGAATGACAGCGGCGGAGCTGCGAGACCCCACCAACAAGATGGATGCGGCGGACTACAGGGGACAGCGGTGACTTCGCTGGCTCCTGTGTCAGGTAAGTGACACATAATGGGCTACTATGCGATGCATAGTAGTCCATTATGCTTTGCCTTTGCAGGGAATGAAAGAGGAAGTAAACTCATCAGGGTTTACTTCCTCTTTAATTTCAGGCTGCAAAGCAACAAAAATTTGATTATTTTTAAGGGGGGTAATCCTTTTCTAAACCCAGTGTATGAAAGGTACAGATTTAATCCAATAAAAGACTATAGTAATATATATTTTTTTTGTTTTCTCTGAACAGCCCAGCACCTTCTCATGCACCGGCTCCAGCACACCCACCGCCCTCGGCTGTGTCCGCAGCTCCAGCTCCGTCTCAGGGGCCCGGGCTGATGGCTCAGATGGCTACTACAGCAGCTGGAGTAGCTGTGGGCTCCGCGGTGGGACACGTTCTTGGTGGAGCCCTTACTGGTGCTTTCAGTGGAGGGAGCTCGGAGCCAGCAAAGCCTGCTGTACAGGTCAGTAATACCTAATTGTATGTACAGTGTGATGATACTTCTGATTATAGGCCATGTGTAAGGAAACGTGGGGATTGTTTGGTCCTGAAATCTGAGTCTGGTCATGGGTCCTCAACAAGTGGATGCATATTTTCTTTTGACAAAAGAGATCAATGGGGGTTTTTTACTAAAGGAAAATCCACTTTGCACTGCAAGTGCACTTGGAAGTGCAGTCGCTGTAGATCTGAGGGAGACATGCAAGGAAAATAAAAAACAGCATTTTAGCTTGCACATGATTGGATGATAAAATCAGCAGAGCTTCCCCTCATTTCAGATCTACCCCTTAGATTTAGAGCGACTGCACTTCCAAGTGCACTTTCAGTGCAAAGTGGATTTGCCTTATGTAAATAACCCCCAATGTGTCCATGATATGTGCTATACAGCTTAACTATTCTTAAAACTGAGTTCCTATTAGCTGGGAACCACGATCTGACATCTCCTATAGTCAGTCTCCTCCCCCCACAGTTAGAAGACACACTCGTTAACACAGTTAACCCTTTGATCCCCCCCTGTGTTAACCCCCCTCCCTGGCAGTGGCATTTATACACTAATCAGTGCATTTTTATAGCACTGATCGCTGTATAATTGTCAATTTGTCCCAAAAATTTGTCAAAAGTGTCTGCTATAATGTCGCAGTCCTGATAAAAATCGCAGATCACCGCCATTACTAATAAAAAATAATAATAATAAATCTATCCCCTATTTTGTAGACGCTAACTTCTGCGCAAACCAATCAATATACACTTATTGCGATTTTTATTACCAAAAATATGTAGAAGAATAAATATTGGTCTGAACTGAGAAAAAAATTTGCTTTTTTTTTTTTTTTTTTTTAACAAAAATTGAGGACATTTATTATAGCAAAAATACCGGAGAGATGATCAAATACCACCAAAAGAAAGCTGTATTTGTTCAAAGTCACATTGATTGGAACGGGCACCATTGAAATCAATGGGCTGCAACTTGTCATGCGACTTTGTGTCCAAAGTCGCATGACAAGTCACACTAGTGTGAAGGCAGCCTCAAGCGGGAATTCCACTTTAAAGCTGAACTATAGGTAGTATAAACGGCCCCTCCCCCCGTACTGCAAGAGTGACCTGCTTATTTCTGTCTAGGGGACCTTAACCCTTGTAATGTGGGGGCAGCCCCAGTGCAAGGAAGGAGTTTTAGTTATCAGGGGGGGGTCATCTTTAAGTGTTCCTATTTTCTCCATTCCTCTGTCCCATTGTGGGTGACACGTAAGGACTGTGTTATAATGTGTGTAGAATGCTTGCCTTGGCAGTCACATGTCTCCCCAAGGACTTTGTGTCCTCCCTCGAGTAAACCTTCACTTATATGTACAGTGTGTGTAGTACTATGTGACGGATTTTGTAGCTTTCCATAAAGTATATAAAAAGTGTTGGTTGGTAGATATTTTCTATTTATTTTATAAGCAGCGTTGGTACTGTTGGTTATTTGCTATGGGCAATAAAGAGGCTTTTCTTTCTGACACTTGTTAGACATCATGTTTGTTGTTCTCAGTGTTTAGTATTAGACATGGTGATTTCTTTTATTGAATATCAATCACTGCCACGATAGAAGCATCTGCAATGAGCACCAGATGAATGGAGTAGTTATGAGTGGACTTTATGCTGCGATTTTATGGACACAGATTAATGCATGACTTAGTTTGGTATAAGAGCACTTTAAACACGAGTCACTTTTATTTCTATATTGATTATTGTATATTGATGCGCTTTTATATAGATTAATGTAAATGACAGGTTGTCACTGCAATTATCGCACAGGGTTGAAAATTTCTCTATTGCATATTAATGCTACATGTGTATATAGAGGTGTGTATGCTACACAGGTTGTCATTGGGAGGATTGCATAGGATTGTCATTTTTAATTGTTCATGATCACATAAGATTGCATTATTATATTCACTGGATTTTTTATATAGGAATAGAATATCTCACCACCACTATTTAACTGCAACCAGTAATCTTAGGCTTTAGTACGGTTACCGAATGATTACATTTGGATAGCGCAGATATATTGGTATAAAACTTTTTGGCACGAGCATATGGGACGTGATCGATGCTAGCAGCTGTCCTTTAATCATCTCTAATTATCATTTGGATTTTCACATGGTAGCTCGCAAGATTCTGTTTGTTTTTTTATGGTAGAAGTAGCCATACACATTTAGATTTGTAAAATCAATAGTGTTCCATCCACGCTAAACAGCATGAATGGAGGAGGCATCTGCACTGCCGGCTTTTGTATTCAGCCAGCTGTGGATGCCTGAATACCCAAACAGGGATTTTACCTTTTTAGGACACGGCCCCTGTTTAGCCAATAATTTTCCACCCAGATCAGTCGATTTTTTATTTTTATTTATTTTTTTATTTTTTATTTTTATTATTATTATTATTTTTTTTTTTTTTTTAAATAAGCGTTTGTCAGTCTAAGTAACAACAGGGCCACCCATAACTCTAATTCTGGCAGATTCAACAGGCATTGTGGAAATGTCATTTTCTGGTCTTTTTAAAGTGTTCTTACCTCTTAAAGCAGTATTTAAACATAACCAAAAATGTCATATATTGCAGCTTACCAATCATTAAATGTGGTGGTTGCATTTGTTTTTGTTAGTTTTTTTAGGCTTTTTCTTCGCTCTATTTTCACCTGATGATCTGGCCAGTAAGGCTTCATGCACACGAGACGCAGATGCAAACGCTGCTGGACACATGTTGAAACCGGCGTTTAGAAACGCGCGTTTTGCCGCGATTTTTACCGCGATTTAGCGGCGTTTTACCGCGTTTGCGTCTAGAAGCGTTTAGTTAAGCTAACATCATAGACCCTCCCCAGCTCAAAAATTAACTATTTCAGCAATTTTGTGAGACCAGAGTGAGTAGCAGCAGCTGTGAGAGCTGCAGTGTACTTGTATTTAGCGTGTCACTTGCCACGGCACCTGCCACAAGTTGTGGATTGTCCACTTGCCACGTGACTTGCCACATCACCTGCCACGTCACTTGCCATGTCATCTGCCACAAGTTGTGGATTGTCCAACTGCCACGTCACCTGCCACAAGTTGTGGATTGTCCACTTGCCACGTGACTTGCCACATCACCTGCCACGTCACTTGCCACGTCACCTGCCACAAGTTTTGGATTGTCCACTTGCCACGTCACTTGCCACAAGTTGGGGATTGTCCACTTGCCACATCACCTGCCACAAGTTGTGGATTGTCCACTTGCCACGTCACTTGCCACATCACCTGCCACATCACTTGCCACGAGATGTGGATTGTCCACTTTCCACGTCATCTGCCATGCCACCTGCCACAAGCTGTGGATTGTCCACTTGCCATGTCACCAGCCACATCACCTGCCACAAGTTGTGGATTGTCCACTTGCCACGTGACTTGCCACATCACCTGCCACGTCACTTGCCACAAGTTGTGGATTGTCTACTTGCCACGTCACTTGCCACATCACCTGCCACGTCACTTGCCACGTCACCTGCCACAAGTTGTGGATTGTCCACTTGCCACGTGACTTGCCACATCACCTGCCACGTCACTTGCCACGTCACCTGCCACAAGTTTTGGATTGTCCACTTGCCACGTCACTTGCCACAAGTTGGGGATTGTCCACTTGCCACATCACCTGCCACAAGTTGTGGATTGTCCACTTGCCACGTCACTTGCCACATCACCTGCCACGTCACTTGCCACGAGATGTGGATTGTCCACTTTCCACGTCATCTGCCATGCCACCTGCCACAAGCTGTGGATTGTCCACTTGCCACGTCACCAGCCACATCACCTGCCACAAGTTGTGGATTGTCCACTTGCCACGTGACTTGCCACATCACCTGCCACGTCACTTGCCACATCACCTGCCACAAGTTGTGGATTGTCTACTTGCCACGTCACTTGCCACATCACCTGCCACGTCACTTGCCACGTCACCTGCCACAAGTTGTGGATTGTCCACTTGCCACGTCACCTGCCACGTCACCTGCCACAAGTTGTGGATTGTCCACTTGCCACGTCACCTGCCACAAGTTAGGGATTGTCCACATCACCTGCCACGTCACTTGCCACATCACCTGCCACAAGTTGTGGATTGTCCACTTGCCACGTCACTTGCCACATCACCTGCCACGTCACTTGCCACAAGATGTGGATTGTCCACTTTCCATGTCACCTGCCATGCCACCTGCCACAAGTTGTGGATTGTCCACTTGCCACGTCACCAGCCACATCACCTGCCACAAGTTGTGGATTTCCACTTGCCACGTGACTTGCCACATCACCTGCCACATCACTTGCCACGTCACCTGTCACAAGTTGTGGATTGTCCACTTTCCACATCACTTGCCACCTGCCATGTCACTTGCCACAAGCTGTGGATTGTCCACTTGCCACGTCACCTGTCACGTCACTTGCCACGTCACCTGCCACAAGTTTTGGATTGTCCACTTGCCACGTCACTTGCCACGTCACTTGCCACGTCAGCTGCCACGTCACTTGCCACAAGATGTGAATTGTCCACTTGTCACATCACCTGCCACATCACTTGCCACATCACCTGCCACGTCACCTGCCACAAGTTGTGGATTGTCCACTTGCCACGTCACTTGCCACATCACCTGCCATGTCACTTGCCACGAGATGTGGATTGTCCACTTGCCAGGTCACTTGCCACGTCACCTGCCACGTCACTTGCCACGTCACCTGCCACAAGTTTTGGATTGTCCACTTGCCACGTCACTTGCCACGTCAGCTGCCACGTCACTTGCCACAAGATGTGGATTGTCCACTTGCCACGTCACTTGCCACGTCAGCTGCCACGTCACTTGCCACATCACCTGCCACGTCACCTGCCACAAGTTGTGGATTGTCCACTTGCCACGTCCCTTGCCACGTCCCTTGCCATGTCCCCTGCCACGTCACCTGCCACAAGTGGATTGTCCACTTGCCACATCACTTGCCACATCACCTGCCACAAGTTGTGGATTGTCCACTTGCCACGTCCCCTGCCACGTCACCTGCCACAAGTGGATTGTCCACTTGCCACGTCACTTGCCACGTCAGCTGCCACATCACTTGCCACATCACCTGCCACGTCACCTGCCACAAGTTGTGGATTGTCCACTTGCCACGTCCCTTGCCACGTCCCTTGCCACGTCCCTTGCCACGTCCCTTGCCATGTCCCCTGCCACGTCACCTGCCACAAGTGGATTGTCCACTTGCCACATCACTTGCCACATCACCTGCCACAAGTTGTGGATTGTCCACTTGCCACGTCCCCTGCCACGTCACCTGCCACAAGTGGATTGTCCACTTGCCACATCACTTGCCACATCACCTGCCACAAGTTGTGGATTGTCCACTTGCCACGTCACCTGACACAAGTTGTGGATTGTCCACTCGCCACGTCACTTGCCACATCCCCTGCCACAAGTGGATTGTTCACTTGCCACGTCACTTGCCACGTCCCCTGCCACAAGTGGATTGTCCACTTGCCACGTCACTTGCCACGTCACCTGCCACAAGTTATGGATTGTCCACTTGCCACGTCACATGCCAGTCACCTGCCACAAGTTGTTGATTTTCCACTTGCCATGTCACCTGCCAGGTCACTTGCCGCGTCACCTGCCAGGTCACTTGCCACGTCACCTGCCACAAGTTGTGGATCGTCCACTTTCCACGTCACTTGCCACTTCACCTGCCACGTCACTTGCCACAAGTTGTGGATTGTCCACTTGCCACATCACTTGCCACCTGCCATGTCACTTGCCACAAGTTGTGGATTGTCCACTTGCCACGTCACTTGCCACCTGCCATGTCACTTGCCACAAGTTGTGGATTGTCCACTTGCAATTGTTTAAAATATTTTTCTAATGGTTTTTCATCATTTGCAATCATTTTTGAGATTTTTAATGTAAAAAAAAAGGTCACCTTTAAAAACGCATATAAACGCAAACGCGGCTAAACGCGGTAGCGGCGTTTTGCCGCGTTTTACCGCGTTTTGCCGCGTTTTGCGTCTGAAACGTGGAAATTTTTGTTTCTGAACGCATTTTTTTGCTTCTGGAAAAACGAGACTAAACGCAACTGCATAAAAACGGAAAAAAACGAGACTGTGTGCATGGACACATAGGATAACATTGAATGAGTTCAGGGGCAGTTGAAAAAACTGTCCAACTGCATCTGAACGCGCGTTTAACTGCGTCTCGTGTGCATGAGGCCTAACACACCTCCTGTATTAGAGTGCCTCCACTCTGGAGGAATGAGCACAGGGGGCTGCCTTTGGAGAGTAGCTTTGTCATCCTGTGGGATTCGGTAGTGTTTTACTAACAGATTTAGATACACTAACAAATTGAAGCTAAACTCCAACTTATGCCCCATACACACGATCTGAAATTCGGCCAGCAAAAGTCCGCTGAGAGCTTTTGGTCGGAAAATGCGACAGTGTGTATGCTCCATCGGACTTTTGCTGGCGGAATTTCAGCCAGCAAAAGATTGAGAGCAGGTTCTCAATTTTTCGCTCGGAAAAAGTTCAGATTGGAAATTCTGATCGTCTGTACAAATTCTGGTGCGCAAAATCAGAGCTTTTTCCAACCAAAATTCTGATCGTGTGTACGCTTTTTTCAGCAACAGTTTTGTTCTTTTAGGGATAAAAGTGTTACATATATAAATAAAAGCTGACTAGCTGGAGATTGCACTGTCCTGTGAAGGCAGAAAGTTCAGGAAAGCAGCACTTAGGCTTGATTCACACTAACGCGTTTTTTGATGCATTTTGCAGAAATGCAGTGAAATTTTTTAACATGGGTTCCTACGGAACATGTTCACATCAATGCATTTTTGTGCCTCTGCGTTTTTGGAAAGGGTCAGGCACTTTTTTTCATACAAAATGCAGCGTTTTGCATCAAATAGAAGTCAATGGACCTGCATCAAAAATGCAAGTACCGCTTTTTTACCGCAATTTTGCGTTTTTCATTTTTTTCACTGTATATATCTGGTTGCTAAGCAACCACAGTGTTAAAAAAAAAAAAAAAAAAAAAAAAATGCAAAACATGGCAAAATCGCAGTAAAAACACGACAAGCACCGCAAAAAGCACTGCAAAAACGCTCAAAAGCAACATGCATAGATGTGAATTGAGCCTAAGAGAGCAGGAGTCAGCAGCATTGAAGGTTGTAAGCTGCAAATGCTGGAGTAAGAATTTTAATAGTTTACTGGTGAATGTTTATTTATTTTATTGTGATCAATGTATTCCATTTAAAATGCAGAGGGTTTTAATACTTCAGTCTTTTTTCTTATTACAGCCTCTTCATTGGACAGTGCCTTCCATGTTGTTTGAGGCAGTTAGTTATTTACTGTTATAAAGTTCATTCTTTTGTTGTTTTTTCCCATAGGAGGCGGCGGTGGCACCAAAGCCCCCCACCTACGCCCAGCAGCCACAGTCTACTTATGGCCCCTGCCATTATGAATTGAAGGAATTCTTGAACTGTGCTAGCAATAATGACGACCTGATCCTGTGTGAGGGATTTAGCGAGGCCCTAAAGCAGTGCAAAAGCAACTATGGTGAGATATGAGGGAGGGAGGGAAATTGATATGGGATTGTTTTCATATATCCTTGTATTGAGTCTTTTTGCAGGTGGAAATACCTAATAGGTGAATAGACTAATGGTTCCTTAGGTGCATGTTAAAAAAAAAAAAAAAGGCACTTTCCTGGGTTGTGTATGCAAAATATAAAAAACGTTTTGGTAGATTGTTACTAGAGATGAGCAAATAATGGAGTCCCCATCGGTCTCTTATTCAGGTTAATTAGTGGACTGGGAAAAATCAGCCTAATGATGCATCTAGTGAGGTCACTGTTCTGTTTGCAGGATGGAAGCTGGACCCCACCAACATGAAGCACAGATTTGCTTCCTTATTATGCTCACTACACACTCTACAATCTGTCTGTACAATCTCCTAAACTCTCAAGCCAGTTTGCTACCCATAAGGCAAGCCTTTGCACTACATAGTTGTTGGTGGAAATAAAAGAGATTGTAAAATCGGATTGTAATGTTTGTTGAGCTTTTGGCAACCAACCTGAACAACTGAAGACCCGTCTCATTGCTCCCATTATGGGGGATGCAGGAGGCGCGGGATATAGCATAGATATCCACGATACTGCGTCGATCTATGCTCGGAAGTGGGAGCAAATACCTGGATTATACAGGTATCTGGCCTACACAAGCAGGTTCTCTATTTTTCCAACAGAAAAAGTTCTGATCATCTGTAGCAATTCCGACACGTAAAATTCCTACGCATGCTCGGAAACAATTCGACACATTCTCGGAAGCATTGAACTAGAACTTTTATGTGACCGTGTGTTTGCAAGCCAAGCTTGAGCGGAATTCCGTCTGAAAAACCATCCAAGATTTTTCCGATTGAAAACTCTGATCATGTGTACGGGGCATAACTCTACAACTGCCTCACTGACCACAACCTTTTTGACTCCTTCCAGTCTGGTCTTTGCTCGCAGCACTCCACAGAAACTGCCTTACTAAAACTCACTAATGATTTACTAACTGCTAAAAGCAACGGACACTGCTCTATACCCCTACTACTAGATCTTTTTATGGCCTTTAAAACTGTTGGCCACCCGCTCCTCCTCAATAAACTCCACTCACTTGGCCTCCAAGGTTCTGCTCTTTCCTGGTTATCTATGTATCTCAACACTCCTTCAGTGTTACCTATAACTCGGTCTCCTCCTCGCCACTTCCTCTTTCTTTAAGGGTCTGTCCTTGGACCCCTTCTCTTCTCTATCTACATCTTCTCTCTTGGTCACCTTCCATGTTTTTCAGAACCATCTCTATGCTGATGGCACCCAAATCTATATCTCTACTCCTCACCCCACTCCTTCAGTTTATTTTGCATCACTAACTTTCTAACTGGCATATCAGCATGGAAATCACATCACTTTCCCAAATAAAAATGTTCTAAAACTGAGCTCGTAATACTGTCCCCTGCTTGTGCCCATTCTCCTGACTTCTCCATCGAGATCGATAACAAAACTATCAGCCCTCACACCAGGGGGTACAAGGTATATTCCTAGACTATGACCTCTCCTTTCAGCCCCAAGTCCAATTTCTGTCAAAAGCTTTTAGACTTCACCTCCGTAACATCTCTAAAATTTGTGCCTTTTGAACTAATGAACCACCAAGCTCCTCATTCATGCTCTTGTTATCTCTCACCTTGACTATTGCAACTCCCTTCTCATAGGCCTACCTCTATCACCTTTTCAATTTATCATTAATGCTGCTGCCAGACTCATCCACCTTACCAAATGCTCATTGTCTGCCACCTCTTGCAGCCCCCCTTCACAGCAGGGCTGGAGGGTGAGAGGAAGAAACAGCACAGGGAGCCAATCTGTTCATGTGCTGACCAGAAGCATGCAGATAGGAAAGGAAAGCAATGATCGCTAGGGATGCTGGAATTGGAATCATCAATACTGCAGTGAGAAAATATACAGCCAGTATTTCCGATAGTAGTAGACATGGACAGTGTTGTATGGTATGGTTTTCTGTCTTCATGGTTTCCTCAATGTAATTTTTCACTTGTGTTTTCTGCAGGTATCTCTTCCCTCATTTAATAGTCTTCTGGGTCCTCGCTGGACAGCGAAAAGCCATATCTCAGCAGCATCAGTATCTTTTTAATTCTCTACCCACTACATGCCCAGAGAACATTGCCTATGTTCTGGAAGTAACCTTTCAGTAGAATATTTAATAAATATATTTCTATTTTAATTAAGGTTTAATTGTTGTGTGATTTTATTTGTACTATAGTGTGGTTTAAAAATCGGTCACAAAATTATTTAATAAAATAAGATAAGATTAACATGCATTTTCTGTACTTGCTAAAAATGTTCTTAGCCTGAAAAATGTAAACGAATGCAGCCACCACATTTAAGGACTAAAAAGTTTCAATATATTACGTTTTTTGCTTTGGATAAGCTTTAACTGAGAGACAGAGTAGATCCCAACTAAATGTGAGATGGGAGGTGCTGGGGCCGGTCTGTTTCGTAACATGTAACCTGAATACGGGTGTAACATGTTACAAAAGGTGAACTTATAATTTAAGTAGAACTAAGGGGACCTTTCCTTCAACGGTTCTCTTCCTGGTGCCGGAATCTTCTTCTAGGTGCTGGTCTTCAGCTGTTATTGGCTGGCGCAGGCTGACATCACTCCTGCGCATGCGTGTGCAGCTCAGTTTACATGCCGAGGAATGCTGCAAGTAGGGAGGTAGAGGTATTTAATTGCAGAAGAGACAATGCATGTCTTCTCTGCTACAAAGAGCCACTTTAATCTAAAAATCTCAATATTTATTACCATAATAAAATATAAAAGAGAAAGTTTGTAAATTGTGACCGTTCAATAAAAACACAATACAGTTAACCACTTGCCTACTGGGCACTTAAACACCCCTCCTGCCCAGACCAATTTTCAGCTTTCGGTGCTCTCACACTTTGACAATTACTCAGTCATGCAACACTGTACCCAAATGAATTTTTTGTCCTTTTTTTCCTGCAAATAGAGCTTTCTTTTGGTGGTATTTGATCACCTCTGGGGTTTTTATTTTTTGCGCTATAAATGAAAAAAGATTTTTCTTTGTTTCTGTGACAAAATTATGCAAATTATAAATTTTTCTTCATAAATATTGGCCATAATTTATACTGCTACATATCTTTGGTAAAAATAACCCAAATTAGTGGATATTATTTGGTCTTTGTGAAAGTTAGAGAGTCTACAAGCTGTGGTGCGAATCATACAAAATTGATCACATCTGATGTACTGGTGGCCGATCTCATTTCTTGCGACCTGAACAAGCCGGGAAAGTACAAATACCCCCCAAATGACCCCTTTTTGGAAAGTAGACATTCCAAGGTATTTAGGAAGAGGCATGGTGAGCTTTTTGATGTTGCAATTTTTTCCCACAATTCTTTGCAATATTAAGATTTTTTTATTTTTTTCCACAAAATTGTCATTGTAATAGGTTATTTCTCTCACGTGCCATGTGTATACCACAAATGACACCCCCAAAAAAATTCTGCTACTCCTCCTGAGTATTACAATACCACATGTGTGGGACCTTTTCACAGCCTGGCCACATAGAGAGGCCCAACATGTAGGGAGCGCCATCATGTGTTCTAGGAGCATAAATTACACATCTAACTTGTTGACTACCTATTACACTTTTGAAGGCCCTGGAGCACCAGGACAATGACACATGGCACTGATGACATGTAGCACTGATGACAGATGGAACTTATACGTGCCACTGACAACAGATGGTATGTGACACTGACAGGTGGCACTGATGACAAATGGCACTGATACGTGGCACTAATACATGGCACCGATGACAGATGGCACTAATATGTGGCACCGATGACGCGTGAAACTGTTGACAGATGGCACTGATAAGTGGCATTGATGACACGTGACACTGACAACAGATGGCACGTGACACTGACAGGTGGCACTGATGACAAATGGCACTGATACGTGGCACTGATGACAGATGGCACTATGTGGCACTGATGACATGTGGCACTGATGACAGATGGCACTGGGGACAAATGGCACTGACAACAGGTGGCACTGGGGACAGATGGCACTAACAGGTAGCACTGGGGGAGGAGGGCACTGGGGGAGGAGGGCACTGGGGGAGGATGGCACTGGGACAGGTGGCACTTTTTTTTTTTTTAAACTTACGGCCGCTGCAGCCGTTCATCTCTCCCTTCTCACATGCTGTCTGTGTGAGGAGGGAGAGCGGCACTGAGAGATGATCTCATATGTTTACATATGAGATCATCTCTCATTGGACACGCCGATCGCGCTGTAAACTGCCGCTGTGATTGGCCGTTTACAGCGATCTGTGACTGGCTGTGTCCGAGGGACACGGCCAGCACAGAACTAAGTAAACAGGAGGACGTCCAGGGACGGCCTCCCGGCAGTTAGCGTCCGCTCTGTAGCCATCTTTCGGCTATAGGGCGGGTGCGAAGCGGTTAAAGAACACAGAAATTGTATAACTTCTGGGCATGAGTACATTTATCCCAACACTCAGTCACCGTGCAATGTAAACTGGGCAGCTCATTGTACATTCTAAAGAAGACTGCACACAGGCAGGTAAGATTGTTTGTTTTATTGCAGAAGAAATATAGCGGGGTAGGTTTACTAGGATTGAAGAATCTGGTGCAGCTGTGCATGATAGCCAATCAGCTTCTAACTTCAGCTTGTTCAGTTAAGCTTTGACACTAAAACCTGGAAGCTGATTGGTTTCTATGCAGAGCCACGCCAGATTTTGCACACTCCAGTTTTAGTAAATCCTCCCTGCATGTCTTTTCTGCAAAAAAAACACCCTTCTGTTATATATATATATATAACTGCTGAAAGAACAGTGTCATTTATGTAAGCACATTTTCAGTTATTTTTGAAGGAGGACTAAAATGGTACATGAGATTATATATATATATATATATATATATATATATATATATATATATATATATATATATATATATATATTTAATCATGTAAACAATAAGGGAGAAAACCTCAAAATTGCGCTTCCTCTATTTCTCCCACCTTGGCGCTAAAAGTTTCAAAACTTACACTCAACATAAAATTATAGTAATATTTGGTTTGCACCCAAGACAGCAGCTACTTTAAAATATAAAAGAAAAAAATAAACAGATTATAAGAAATTATCAATCTACTTAAGTAAAAAAAAAAAATTCTAAATAATCTAAGCAGCACTCCCATCAACTCTACATATTAACATAGTTGATTCATATATATTCTCACATAAATCTCATAAAAATTAGAAGCACATGAATAAGAATAAGTGAAATTAATCGATCACTTTGACAAAGTCGTAGTGACGAAACCGGTCAGGCTTCACGGCGACCGTAAGTGATGCCTATGCACGCTGAGACCCGGACAAACACAGCTATGGAATAGAAGCCCTGCTGCGAGCTAAATATCGATTCAGGTATTTGCTGGATTAGTGCAATAGATAACTCAAGTGGAGTAGGGCTGGCGGACATTACCGTATGCTATCTGGCTGTGGGATCCGCTGTGCTTGGCAATTTTAACTGTGTAACGACTTATTGGCTATGTTAAGTGCCTACTGCATTTGCCAAATAAGAAACTGTTTTGAGTAAGAATAAATTGAAACAAAAAAGATCTACTCTATTTTTTTCTATGTGCTGCTGCTATTGCTGATTAATGGAGGTATAAATTTGGAGTGGAAGCGTGGGTTCAACACACACAACTATCTTCTGTTTATTACCGGAGGACGGAAATGCAAATCTGAAGTGATTGTGATGACAGTTGGAGTAAGGCTCATTATATATGAATTTCTAGTGAGATAACCCCCTGTGGGAGTGTGGAGCACCGTGTGGAGGAGTTTGTGTGAAGTGCACTTATTTTCCATCTATACCCACTGGAGTCACCCACTACGGCCCTTTTATGGACTTTTTCACCTTCTCAGCTTTTGCTTTACTCTGAGCATAGGAATTGTTTGAGTAATTTCTAGCAACAGCGATCGATTGATTTCACGTATTCTTATTCATGTGTTTCTAATTTTTATGAGATTTATGTGAGAATATATATGAATCAACTACAGGTATGTTAATATGTAGAGTTGATGGGAGTGCTGCTTAGATTATTTTGAATTAATTTTTTTTTACTTAAGTAGATTGATAATTTCTTATAATCTGTTTATTTATATATAATCATGTACCATTTTAGTCCTCCTTCAAAAATAACTGAAAATGTGCTTACATAAATGACACTGTTCTTTCAGCAGTTGCCTGTACTGCATGGTAATTGAGTATCATTGTGTCTGTTTGTCACATACATGTACACATTCATTTGCATAGTTTCCAATTGTCCCCGAGTTCCATAAATAGTCCCTTGATTTGAAAGTTGCTACCTGGATGTCCGCTTTGATTAGCATCACCAAAAAATCTCCTAATATCATAATGATTTTATGGCTTTAAAGGGATACAATCATTTCAGGTAAGGCAATTCTAATCAGAATATAGAAATATTAAAGCAATGTGCTATGTACCCTTTACTCATTCACATCGGGGGGAAGCCGATATCTGTGGGCTGCCTTATCTTAAAGACAGCCTTATACTGTAGATTCTGATAAGTCACCCCCACAATCACAGTCAGGGTCCTTGTCCTCAACGTGCGCCCCCCCCCCCCCCAATGTTGAGGACACGTGGCCTTGTATGGTTCAGAAGGGGGTAATGCAGGTTGCCTCTCAAAATCCATACCAAATTTGAAGGTCTTGATTATGGAGCGGGCCCCATTTTTTGCACGAGGGTCCACCTAAGATCCTTACCAGATCTAATGGGTTTGATAATGATTTTGGGTGGGGCCCATTCTAATTTTTATTTTATTTTGTATATATATATATTATATTTTATTATCTATCTATCTATCTTTCTATCTATCTATCTATATATATATATATATATATATATATATATATAAAATTTCTGTTCAATTTCAGTAAAAGCTTTCTTTGTTTTCGTAAATAATGCAATGCCCCCCCCCCCCCCTTAAAATAAATACCAGACCATTAATAATGGAAGCTTGCAGGGAACTGTGAGTCAATATGATTTTAAACTCCTTTTTTTCCCTTTGTAAATGTCACTTTTGCTATATTTTACTTTACATTTGGTAGAGATGTGTAAATTCACAGTTAGGGGACCCCCAAGCAGGTTTTTTTTTTAAATTGGGAATATTTTTAATTTTTAATGTTGCACTTTCAGCTATACTAAATTCATTGCTCTCTTGAATTTTTTAAATTTTTTTGCATTGGTATATGTCCCTTGGGGCAGACCCTATTGACTTCGAGATGGCTTGAATTTGGCACCCAAACTTTTGATGTTTGGCCAAAACCACATTGAACTGAATGCAGGTAAGTTTGGCTCATCACTAGTTGAAAGACTCTACATGTAAGCAGAGAGGTGTGAGGCAATGTCCGAGGGAAGCAAATTGGACAGCAGTGCAGCTCTCACATGGTGACTCAGACTGGGGGAGACTTACTAAAACTAAAAAAAGTTTTAGAGTGAGTAAAGCAGCGCTATTGTTAACGCCACTTTAACGTAGTTTTAGCATCGCTATTCGGTTCGCTAGCGGCCGAAAAGAGTTAAATCCACCAGCAAAACGTTGCTGCAGTGGCGTTTTGCTGGCGGTATAGCAGCGCTGCCCCATTGTTTTCAATGGGCAGGAGCGGTAGATACATGAGCTGGACTTACCATTGGGCTTGAATGGGCTCAAGCCCATGGGCCCCGTCCAATAGGGGGCCCCACCGAGATACATAGCCTAGTTTACTCAGCTCCGCTCACAGTCATGCCCAGTAGGGGTGCTGAAATTAATCGTTGCATCGATGCATTGGGATTCGGGTGTCCCCGATGCGGCACCGATGCATACAGACCGGAAAATCTATTGCGGGTGACGTCACAAAAACTTGCCCCGCCCCTCCCAGGAAAGCACTCCGAGCATAGTTTTTTAAATAAATGCTGACTTACAGTGAATGATGTGCCCCGCTGTATCTGCTTTAAAAAAAAAATTGTCACTTGATACCGAAATTCACAGTAAATAAATCCCGATCATGTGCCGGGCCGAGCCCGGCCCGCCTCTCGTCTTCCCGCCTCTCGCCTTCCCACCTCCCTCCTCTTTCCTCTCATGCTTCTCGAGTCCTGACGTCAGCGGGGAATTCTTAGCCCCGCCCGCCTCTTTTCTGATAATGATAACTTCAGTCAGCGGGCGGGGCTGAGAATTCCCCGCTGATGTCAGGACTCAAGAGACTTGAGAGGAGAGAGGCGAGAGGCGGGCCGGTGTTGCGCTGAGAATGGTTTCCCCGTCGAAATCTGTACCCCCTGGCTCTCGGCTCAGATTGGAACTCCACCTGTCCAGCCCTCTGCACTGCAGCTCCTCCTCCTCTACCCCGAATGCAAATCACATTTCCACCATCCCCTGTACAATATTATTAGTCTATTCTATCCATATATATATATATATATATATATATATATATATATATGTATATGTGTATTACTCCATCCACACATAATATAATATATATATGTATGTATTACTCCATCCACACATATATATGGTACAATATTATTACTCCTTCCATATAGTTCCGATCTGTGCCGAGAGCCAGGGGGAACAGATTTCGACGGGGAAACCATTCTCAGCACAACACCGGGCACGACATATGATCGGGATGTATTTACTGTGAAATGCGGTATAGTGACACATTTTTTAAAAACGCACATACTTTTTTTTTTAATAAATACAGCGGGGCACATCATGCAATGTAACAGTAAGTAGAGTACAAATGGGTTTGTACTCTACTTACACCTCACGCTGGCTGCATTTGATGGGCACAGGTGGCTGCGTTTGATGGGCGCAGGTGGCTGCGTTTGAAGGGCACAGGTGGCTGCGTTTGATGGGCGCAGGTGGCTGCGTTTGAAGGGCGCAGGTGGCTGCATTTGAAGGGCACAGTGGCTGCGTTTGATGGGGGAGGTTCAGTATTTTTCAGTTTGTTTGCACCCCCCCAAAAATTTTGAGCACCAGCCACCACTGGTCAGCACAGAGATGGTACAGGGAACTTCACAGGGCTGTTTGTAAGCTGTAGATTGTTATCCCTCCTGACCTCCCAGCAGCCGTGTGTGAATGTCTGTACCTTGTAGTGCACTTTAAGGGAGTGGGGTTATTTTTAATTCAAAGCAGAGTTCCAGTAAATTTTTTGTTTATTAAAAGTCAACAGCTACAAAAAAAGTGTAACTTCTGACTTTTAATAAAAAGACACTAGGAGGCCCAAGCGGAAGTGGGAGCTCGTCGGTAATCGTGATGCATCGCAGAATAAAATGGAATCGTTGACCAGATAACTGTAATCGAATCGTGAGCCCAGTCCTGCCCTATGATGGACATAACCTAGGGACTGGGTGTGACAGTGAGCCAAGTACACTCGGCTACTCTCGGCTCCGCTTGGGACTGTGAGAGGACCCAAGAGCCGCCGAGAGGACCTGAGAGCCATGAGATACACAGGACTCTGTATCTCAGCGGCGGCATTTTTAAACTTCAAGACTGCAATGACAAGGCTGCAAATGACAAGGCTACACTGATAAGGCTGCAAATAACAAGGCTACACTGATAAGGCTGCAAATGACACTGGACGAGGCTGCAGATGGACACTGATAAGGCTGCATTGATGGGCATTTAAATGTAAGATTTTTTTCCTTAAACTTCCCTCCTAAAAGTTTTTTTCCTTAAAATTCCCTCCTAAACGTGTTATACACTGATAAATACGGTAATGTATAGAAGGTAGGGCCCGAAAGTGACTCAAGCCCAAGGGCCCCCACCACCCTAAGTCCTGCCCTGGTAGCACCACATTCTGTGTGCACCAGTTTTTAGTAAATCTCCCCTTGTGCTATGGAAGATCTCATGAGAGGCCTGGATACTAGGGAATGATATACAGTGGGGACGGAAAGTATTCAGACCCCCTTACATTTTTCACTCTTTGTTATATTGCAGCCATTTGCTAAAATCATTTAAGTTCATTTTTTTTTTCCCTCAATGTACATACAGCACCCCATATTGACAAAAAAAACACACAATTGTTGACATTTTTGCAGATTTATTAAAAAAGAAAAACTGAAATATCACATGATCCTAAGTATTCAGACCATTTGCTGTGACACTCATATATTTAACTCAGGTGGCTGTCCATTTCTTCTGATCATCCTTTTTTTTTTTTTTTGATCAAAACGGATTTTATTAACACACAGAAACATACACAGGTCATCACATAAACCACAAAAAAAATACATAGTCAAACAACTCACACAGAAAAACATCTGTTACATAGCATGGTCACATATCCCAGGAGGTAGTGAATATCCCATTAGTCAATCATGATACCACAAAAACAGGGCAAAATCTTAACTAAGCAACCGTCCCATAACCAGCTCCAGGGGCGACAGCCCGGGAGTATCAAGCCATGGTCCCCACAATCTCTCAAAGCGTCCCGCCCGGCCTCGGTGTTGGTAAATATACTTTTCCATACTCAATACATTCCCCATCTGAGTTATCCATTCCTTCAACCTCGGAGGGTCACTCGCTCTCCAGTGCTTCTGATCATCCTTGAGATGGTTCTACACCTTCATTTGAGTCCAGCTGTGTTTGATTATACTGATTGGACTTGATTAGGAAAGCCACACACCTGTCTATATAAGATCTTACAGCTCACAGTGCATGTCAGAGCAAATGAGAATCATGAGGTCAAAGGAACTGCCTGAAGAGCTCAGAGACAGAATTGTGGCAAGGCACAGATCTAGCCAAGGTTACAAAAAAAATTCTGCTGCACTTAAGGTTCCTAAGAGCACAGTGGCCTCCATAATCCTTAAATGGAAGGCGTTTGGGATGACCAGAACCATTCCTAGAGCTGTGGCTGAGCTCCAGAGATACAGTTGGGAGATGGGAGAAAGTTGTAGAAAGTCAACCATCGATGCAGCCCTCCACCAGTTGGGGCTTTATGGCAGAGTGACCCGATGGAAGCCTCTCCTCAGTGCAAGAAACAGGAAAGCCTGCATGGAGTTTGCTAAAAATCACCCGAAGGACTCCAAGGTGGTGAGAAATAAGATTCTTTGGTCTGATGAGACCAAGATAGAACTTTTTGGCCTTAATTCTAAGTGGTAAGTGTGGAGAAAACCAGGCACTGCTCATCACCTGTCCAATACAGTTCCAACAGTGAAGCATGGTGGTGGCAGCATCATGCTGAGGGGGTGTTTTTCAGCTGCAGGGACAGGATGACTGGTTGCAATCGAGGGAAAGATGAATGCGGCCAAGTACAGGGATATCCTCCAGAGTGCTCAGGACCTCAGACTAGGCCGAAGGTTTACCTTCCAACAAGACAATGACCCTAAGCACACAGCTAAAATAATGAAGGAATGGCTTCACAACAACTCCGTGACTGTTCTTGAATGTCCCAGCCAGGGCCCTGATTTAAACCCAATTGAGCTTCTCTGGAAAGACCTAAAAATGGCTGTCCACCAACGTTTACCATCCAACCTGACAGAACTGGAGAGGATCAGCAAGGAGGAATGGCAGAGGATCCCTAAATCCGGGTGTGAAAAACTTGTTGCATCTTTCCCAAAAAGACTCATGGCTGTATTAGATCAAAAGGGTGTTTCTACTAAATACTGAGCAAAGGGTCTGAAAACTTAGGACTGTGTGATATTTCAGTTTTTCTTTTTTAATAAATCTGCAAAAATGTCAACAATTCTGTGTTTTTCTGTCAATATGAGGTGCTGTGTGTACATTAATGAGGAAAAAAATGAACTAAAATGATTTTAGCAAACAGCTGCAATATAACAAAGAGTGAAAAATGTAAGGGGGTCTGAATACTTTCCGTCCCCACTGTATGTGTGCTGACCACAGGGGCATTTCAGCCTAAGCAGACCCTAATCAGCCTGTTCAAAGATTGATTATACGGAAAAGACACACACATTGATGAATCTGACTAATCCTGATTCTGGTGTGATGCCAGAAAAGCCATAGAAGCAGAATGGATCAGCATTACTCTGCTTCCTATTAACAGTATATATAATAAGCAACGAACAAGACATTTATAATATACCAACATGAAAATGTGCTCCACTATATTAAAATAGCAATTATATAAACAACTACAGTATAATAAAATGCTATATACGTACAAGGAGATTAAACCATTCACAGTAAAAATCCTCATAATATATAAATTGTGTGCCAAATGAAGAAAGATTGCAACATTGTAAACAAATATAATGTAATAAATCCAGGCATGCCCTGAAATAACCCTTCCTTAATGGAAGCTCATAACTACCATCTAGTGGCAGAAATAAATATTGCAGTTGAAATGTGCAAAGAATATAATATACTGTATGGTTGTAAGTGAACTGCTAAACTACAAATAATACTAGGAATATTACAGTTTTAGTCAGATATGATGCTGATTTTTTTAAATATATATATATACAAAGATAGATTTCTGTATTGTGTATATTTTAGAGTTTTCACCTTGGGGTCCCAAAGCTGTACCTTCCAAAATGGTTTGAAACATTAGATGGGTGTGTCACATCAGGCTTAACTGCACCGTATATGTGGCCTTATCAGTTCTACATGTCCTAGTCAGTTCATTGAATGATTTTATTGTATATTTTGGATGCCAAGCCTTAGCTTGTATACAGGGCTGTCCATTGCAGATTTACAGGGGAGGTTTGGGGGGGTCACCAAAGATGCATCCTTCCACTAACCCATGATGAAGTTGGCTAGGAATGGAGAAGTTTGTGAAAGGTTTAAGAAAATGAGAAATTACCAATTTGTAATTTATATGCACCTTTCTTAGTCACATTGGCTAAGTGGTTAGCACTTCCGCCTAGCAGCGCAGGGTTGCTGGTTTGTATCTCAATCACGGCCCTATCTGAAGTTGCATGTTCTCCCTGTGCCTATGTGGGTTTCCTCCGGGTACTCTAGTTTCCTCCCACATTGCAAAGACATGCTGGTAGGTTAGATGACTCCTCTCAAAATTGGCCCTAGTATGTATGTGAGTTAGGGATCTTAGATTGTAAGCTCCATGAGGGCAAAGACTGATGTGAATTTATAATATATATTTAAAGCCCTGCATAAATTGACAGCGCTATACAAGTACCTTAAATAAATAAGATCCAAAAAATGAATCTAATTTTATTTATTTTGATGGTACTGGGAAACGTTTGAAGAGAAGTTTGATTTTTATGTGGCTTCCCTAATAAAATACATTAAAGGCATCTAAATAAACATCCAACAACATTTATGATCAAGGACTTATGGTACTACTGGTACCAGAGGGGGACGTTCATACAAATGTTCTAAAAAAATATTATTACAAAATCCAGCAAAAATATTTTTAAAAGAGACATTGAAAAATTTTCAAAATGTGACATAGATGATAATAATAGATTAACTTTGCTGTATATTTAAAGAGGTCAAACCTCTTTTCAAGGTGACCTCTTGAAATATACAGCAAAGTTAATATATTATTATCGCATTTTAAACATTTTTCAGTGTCTTTTTTTAAAAAAAAAATTATTGGATTTCAGTGTCTTTTTTAAAATGTTTTTACTGGATTTTTGTAATTTTTTTTTATTTTGTTTTTTAGAACATTTATGTAACCCTCTCTCTGGTACCAGTAAAGTCCTTGATCAGAAATGTTTTTGGTGGTTGGTAATATTTATGGATGAGATACCCTTTGTAACAAGCCCGCTTTCTTTAATATTTGTATATCTAAATAAACATTTTAACAAAATGAAATTGTCTCAGCTGTATAGCTTCCCTAATGACTTTAGATCTGTTGATAGTCCCCAAAATGTACACCAAGCTCTTCAGGTTGGTCGGCTCTTCTGCTGTGAAACAGCTCTTGGTTTTATAGGAGAACTGAAAGGAGTTTCTTTGGAGGCTCGCAATTTCTTGCTGATAGAATTGCGCAATTTGTCCCGCACATTCGGATTAGACAGCTTTTGTAGGCGCTCTGGCAAAGAAAAACATACATGTAATCTTCATCTCTGGAATTACATTCACCATTAGAATCTAAGAAGTTAGGATTCACCAAAATACTATAGTGCTCAATAGTAGGTAAAGCATGCCTTCCAATGATTTCAGTGCAGGGTGGACAAAAATAAAAATATTGTCTCCGTAAGCCCTTGTACACACGGTCGGGCATTCCGACAACCAAATCCATCGGATTTTGTCTGTAACTGTTGCATACACACAGTCGGACAAAGTTGTCAGAAAATCCGATCGTACTTAATGTGATGACGTTATTTCATACGACGGGACTACGTTCAGGCTAGTAGCCAATAGCTTTGGTCTAGGAATTTGATCTGAGCATGCGTGGCACTTTGTCCGATCGGAATTCTCTACACACAATCGGACAAAGTCCGATTGGATCATGTTGTCGGAAAATTTTATAGCCTAGCTGGAAAACTTGGTCCGTCGGATACTCAGACGGAAACAGTCCGATGGAGCCCACACACGGTCGGATTATCCAACAACATGGTCCTATCAGACATTGTCCATCAGATTGTCTGACCGTGTCTACAAGGGCTTAGGCTTCATGTACACAGGACGTTTTTACAACCTCTCCTGAACGATTTAACTTAACAGATAGTAACCCACATTTAATACGTCAGTTTTGCCGCATTTACATGCTGCGTTTAAAGGCGTTTCGGCGCATTTGTGTTTAGGCGGCCAAGGGAGGTTATGGCCGCCTAACAGGCACACCTCAGTATTCCAGAAGGTGGAAGTCCCTGACTGCCGTTGTCATTTCTGTCATAAACACGTGACATCATGATGTCGCATGCACTCGTGGGGAGACCACGCGTGTGTGCACAGCGTGAGACGTCTGGAAATGATTAGGGATGCCGACGGCAAGGAGATTGTTCACACAGGTTGCCAAAAAACAGAAACGGCCACCCAGCAAAATAAAAATGGGAGCGCAGATGTTAAACTACCCCCCCAAGCCAGGGTCTCCCCCCCCTTTTCACTCACCTATACATATCATGCCCCTGTGCTCTTTATGGTTCTCTTTTACACTAACATTATTATTCATGCACTAATTACCTACATTTATAAGATATTTATATAACACGCATAATACTCCTTTAGTGGCTTTTTCTTTGCTGCAGGTGTCGACCCCACGCGGTCTGGTGTGCCCTGGGGGGGTACATAAACGTGTGACTCCTTGTAAGTCACACTCATTGAGATGCCGTCTCCTCCTGGGGTTCTATCTGACCTTGAATCACGCGGGATTATCTAACAGCTTTTAAGGAAATTTCCTAAACTGAGGAAAAAAATAGTTTTTTGTTTTTTTTTGTTTTTTAAATTGGGATATTTATTATAGCAAAAAGTAAAATCAATTGGGTTTTTTCAAAATTGTCGCTCTTTTTTTGTTTATAGCGCAAAAAATAAAAAATGGCCGAGGTGATCAAATACCACCAAAATAAAGCTCTATTTGTGGGGAAAAAAATTATAAAAATTTAATTTGGGTTGCATGACTGTGCAATTGTCATTCAAAATGTTACAGCGCTGAAAGCTGAAAATTGCCCTGGGCAGGAAGGGGGTGAAAGGGCAGGGCCAGATTAAGAACTTCATGGGCCTGGTGCTGAGGATTTTGGTAGGGCTTTTTACAATAAATAAATAAATATGCAAACAATTTTTTGTTATAACAAATTAAATTAAATAGAGGGAGGGAGGCTGAGAGAGAGGGGTGAGGGGTAAAGGAGTGGGGATGAGAGAGAGGATGCGCATGGGAATGCGTGGGAGTGACAGCAACGCAGCCTGGCCAAGGCAAGTGACCGAAGGCACAGAACCTGGAAGGAAGACTGGGGGAAGATAGAAGCGCCCGGGCCCCGCCGGATTGATCACAGTGCAGTGCTGGAGGGCTCAGTCTGACAGGTAAATGTACCATAATGTGCTAATATGCTGTGCATACTCGTACATTATGGCATAACTTACCTCAGGGCCTCTAAAAAGTAGTAATGTTACTACCGCTTTAATATCACAGGATCCCAGGAGCCTCTCATGGAGCCCCCTACATACCCTTGGGCAATGACCAGGTGCATAGTTGCCAACATTTCAAAAATATTTTCAAGGATGCTTTTTTTTTTTACCAGTGGTATATTTAGAGTAGCTGGCATCCCCTATGTTCCTTCATACATCACAGTAGTAGTCATAAAATTAAATGAGTACTAATAATGTGCAGAACAAATATGAGGACTGAGAAGATTTCCTTTAGTTGAACTAACAAAAGTGTGCCCATTCTAGAGCTGGTAACATTGAGGATATTCAATATCATTTTAAAGAACTGTTTTTGTGGGTAAGAGGCATATGGGGAGGGGTATGGATGGTATAACAGTGGGCACTATGTACAGGAGTTGAGTGTGTAGGGTATGTCAGTGGGCAGTATGCATAGCAGAGGGATGTGGAGGGTATGGCAGTGGGCACTATGTACAGGAGAGGAGTGTGGGGGGTATTACAATTGGCAATATGTACAGGAGAGGAGTGTAGAGGTTATGCGAGCTGGCAGTATGAACAGGAGGAGTGCGGAGTGTATGATGGGGGCAGTATGTACAGGAGAGGAATGTGGAGGGTATTATGGGGTAGTATGTACAGGAGAGGAATGTGGAGAGAAAGACAGTTGGCAATATGTACAGGCAAGGAGTGTGGAGGGTATGACAGTTGGCAGTATGTACAGGAGAGGAGTGTGGAAGGTATTATGTGGGCAGTATGTACAGGAGAGAAGTGTATGACAGTGGGCAGTATGTACAGGAGAGAAGTGTATGACAGTGGGCAGTATGTACAGGAGAGGAGTGTGGAAGGTATAACAGGGGCCACTATGTATAGGAGAGGAGTGTGGAGGGTATGACAGTGAGCAGTATGTACTACACCCAAGAAGAGGAGGATTGGGGCTGCTCTGTGCAAAACCATTACACAGAGCAGGTAAGTATAACATGTTTGCTCCAACCCCGGGAGGTTTTAGCCCCTTAATGACCAGGCCATTTTTACTGCACTGTGTTATTTTAACTGACAATTGCACGGCCGTGCAATGCTGTACCCCCCAAAAAATTGTGTCTTTCTTTTCCCCACAAATAAAGCTTTCTATTGGTGGTATTTGAGCCTCAATAGAGCCACTTTGCTGCAGTACATGTACATTGCATGGTCTGCAGGTGGTTAAACAAAATTGAGCATTTACAATCGCTTTAAAGATTTTTAGATATTGTTTAAAAGTTAACTACACCTTTAGCAACACGTTACATGTTGCACCCATATTTATCCTAAGCAACCCTTTCACCCCCAAGGTGCCCCCCCCATGTATTCAGCAAAAAAAGAATGGGAATGGGAAAAGGAACATCTTGTACCCTAAAATTGTAAATGCTTTGCATGCCTGTACCCTAATAAATAATTTGCATGCCTTTAATGGGTATTTTTGCAAAAAGGGTTGCCACATTTTATGGGATTAATGTAAACACCTATAAGTGACATGGTGTGGGGACAATAGACAGGGCTACGACCTGCTATGTATGGTTGGGACTGCTGTGACCATGTTCCTCCATTGGCTATTTCTGTTTCAACTGTTTTATTTCGAAAAAAAATCCTGGAAACATTATAAAGCAGAGTGGCAAACAATCCTTGCCATGCTCCAATCATTAAAGTGATTGTAAAACCTTGTTTTTTTTTTCGTTAAAACAAAAAACAAAACAAACATGTTATACTTACCTCCTTTGTGCAGTGAATTTGCACAGAGCAGCTCAGATCCTCCTCTTCTTGGGTCCCTCTTTGCTGCTCTTGGTCCCTCCCTTCCTATGAGTCACAGCTCCATGTGTCCATTCATTTTGACCTGGCCCCGCCCCTCTCTCCCCTGATTGGCTGACTGACTTTGATTTACAGCTGCGGGAGCCGATGGGTCTCAGTCAATCATTGCTGGATAGAGATGGGGTTCAGGTAAATAATTAGGGGCTGCTGCTACACAGAAAAGGTTTTTTATTTTAAAGCGGGGTTCCACTGTCTCCAAGCTTTTTTTTAGAGGGAAAATGACAACGATTATTATATTTAAATTTATCACTCACTTGCTCCATTTTAAAACACTGCTGCTGCCTGTTTTCTGCTCATATAAAAACATATAAATCATTATGCTGCTGGTTGTCATCTTGCCTGTGGGCATGTGAAGCCCACAGGCATCCTCTTCCAGGACACTGTGCTGCTGATGGACCAGCATGCACCGCCCGTTCTATCGCCGATCTCGCGCATGCGCAGTTAATCCAAATTGGAGCGCTGACAACAGCTTAGGTTGCCATCACAACGGGCGGCGTCGCAGGAAGTCCCGCCCCATTGTGATGGCAACTGATCGCGTGATAACTCAAGCCTGGCCACCGCACAGACTCCTGGGAACAAGAAAAAAGGATCCCAGGAGACAGTGGGGCACAAAGGAAATATCGACCTAGCCGCTGCAACCCCGCCCATATCCGCAGCAACCCCAACCCGGAAATGGCCAGTAACTGAAGAATAAAAAAGGTACATGAAAGGTACAGGTCCTCATTGTATATCAGAGCTATAAATAATATTATAAAAAACCTTCTGCCTTTACAACCCCTTTAAACAATTCTCCATTAGATATTTCTTGCTAAATATCATTATTATTGTATGCTGATTTAAACTCCAATGACTACATCTGCACATTACTATTTTCACAGGACTGCTTATTGTATATAGTATATGCACTTTGAACACAATAATGTTATTACATATGTATATATAGTATGTTCTATAAGTTACTGTTTCCATCCTTCTATATGTGATAAGAATTTGAATGGTTGTTCATTTAGTTTGTTCTCACCTGCCAACTCTGGGTGACGTTTCCACAGGTTCTCCAACATAGATTCATAGCGGGCTTGCTCTGCTCCTTCCCCTCCTACAATTCACAAAGTTAATCATAGACAGCAACAGCAAAACTGCAGGGCACAAAAAGTGATCTGTGCATATAAAAGGCACCGCAGGGTATGTGCTGCCAATTTAGTCTGTCATTTCATGCCCATGATACATGCAAACACAAATCTGATTAGGCTAGAGGTCTTTTCCAGGTCATGAGCTTTAGGCACACTCATCCAACATTCCACGGTGTAAAGATGGCCGTACATTGCTTGAAGTTCAACTGGTTCCTGATGACCTGGCTGAAATTTGCTTCTTGGGTTGCCCTCCCTGACATCCTTCGACTCAAAAATCAGAGGAGCTGGGTGGAACGTTGTCAGCCGAACATCGACTGCATCCAACTAGATGCAGTCACTATTTGGGTTTTCTGACAGCTGGCAGCCCAGCAGGGTTTTTTGTCCATCCTCCACGTATAGCATGGATGGAGGAATCTGTTCGATATTTGGCATACAGGAATACAACTACTGAGATGTTTTTTTTACCTTAATACAGGGAATGCATTAAGGTGAAAAAACAAAAAAATTGTTGCCTTTAGAATCACTTTAAGGTGTAAAATATGTTCATCAGAAGGGTTTTGGGGATGTCTATGCTTATGCAAACACTGCCTCTAAGAAAATAGGTGTTTGTATAGGCACTTTATAGGGGTGCAGTGAAGGAATGGAGACTAAATCTAACACTTTGGGAAGACACTGTATGGTACCTGTTTTCATTCAAAATGGAGAATTTTCTGGAGATATTTTTCAAGACTCCATAATGTCCATAAAGTAGCAATATGTGTGTTAATCTAGATGCATTATAATTATTTTCTAACTAACACTATACTACACGACAGTAGTATGACTTTCATCCTACTTTTCTCTGCAACATCAGTCCTACATTGGTCCTACATTGGTCCTACATCCATCCGACTTTCATGAACAGGATACTACTTTGATCCGACTTTTCAGATAGTATAACTTGTCCTTTGACCAATCAAAACTAACACACAATGGGAGGGGCTACAGCAGGGGGCAGGAAATAACACAATGTCGGATGCCAAAGTTGGATGGTTAGGACAAGGATCCGAATTTGATCCAACTTCAATGATAGTCAATGGGCTGAAGTAGGATCAAAGTCAGACCAAAGTAGTGCAGGGAGCATTTTCAAAGTCGTACCGACTTGTGTCAGACCAGTTAAGACTTCCCCATAGGGAAACATTGATTTTCACACGTCATGTGACATGAGCTCCCAATGTCAGAGCGTTTGTCGTATCAGTGTGAACCCGGCCTCAAACTACTTGATAAAGAATATTGCTGATAAGCATATTGCCATAATAGGAACAGCTGTTAACCAGCGTTAATTTCATTGACTAAAACATTTTAGTCGAATAAATGAATATTGTTTTAGCCAACTAAAATACGACTAAAGCTAAAACAGCTGAGATTATTAAAATACGACTAAAACTAAAATGGCATTTTAGTCAAAAGACTAACATGGGACTAGAACTAAAATGGCATTTTATTCAAAAGACTAAGACTAAAACTAAATTGAAATTTGACTTCAAAATTAAAACTGGTGTGTAGTGCATGTTCATACCTCAATGTAATAATAAATAACATATTCGATTTTTCACTCCAGCAGTATATAATGAGTTTGCAAATTGTAGAGACTTGTTAACTAATGCATTACAATTGAACTATACCCATTAGATTTTAGACAACTAAAATGAGTTTTAGTCGACTAAAATGTACTGGAGATTTTAGTAGACTAAAACGTAGGACATAACAAATACTTTAAGGAGACTAATACACAAATCACAAGAGGAAATAGACAACATGTGGAACAGTAAACTTTGTGATTAAAAAAAACGTCATCTTTGTGTGTACTTACGGATTATTTTAACCAATATATAGCACTGGCGTTCCTTTAGATGATTAGTAGCAACTTCTTGGGAGCCCTCCAGATCATTGAGATTTATTAACATTCCTGATTCATCCAATAGATCTATAGAAACTATAGAAGTCAAAGTGGTAAGGCAAAGAAAAAATTAGGTAGGCATTTAAGTTGCCTAGAAATTGATTATTGAGTACAGCTTGCCAACCGCCTCATGCCGATCTACGTCGGCAGAAGGGCTCGTACAGGCAAACTAACGTACCTGTACGTGGCCCTTTAAGAGGCGGCCTGCGGGCACGTGTGCTCCTGCGGCAAGCTCCGCAAGTCGGGTCACGGGTTCCGCGGACTCGAACGCCGCGGGGATACCCACGATCGTCTCACGGAGAAGAAGAACAGGGCGATGCTAATGCAAACAAGCATCTCCCCATTCTACCTCGTGACAGTGTCATTGATCTCTGCTCCCTGTGATCGGAAGCAGAGATCAGTGACGTGTCACATGTAGCCACGCCCCCCCACAGTTAGAATCACTCCCCAGGATACACTTAACCCCTACACTGCCCCCTAGTGGTTAACCCCTTCACTGCCAGTGTCATTTACACAGGAACCGGTGCATTTGTATAGCACTGATTGCTGTATGAATGACAATGGTCCCAAAAATGTGTCAAAAATGTCCGATGTGTCCTCCATAATGTCACAGTCACAATAAAAATCGCTGATCACCAATACTAGTAAAAAAAAAATTGTAATAAAAATGCCACAAAACTATCCCCTATTATATAAACGCTATAACTTTTGTGCAAACCAATCAATAATCGCTTATTGTGATTTTTTTTTACCAAAAATATGTAGAAGAATACGTATCGGCCTAAACTGAGGAAAAAAATGTTTTTTTTATATATTTTTGGGGGATATTTATTATAGCTCTTTTTTTGTTTATAGCGCAAAAAATAAAAAACACAGGGGTGATCAAATACCACCAAAAAAACTTTTTGTCAGTTAAAGCGACACAGTGCCGAATTGCAAAAAGTGCTCTGGTCAGGAAGGGGGGGGTTAATCCTTCCGGGGCTGAAGTGGTCAATAAAAGAAAGCAATGTTATTTCTGGTTGCTCCACCTTCTTCTTTATTCAATAATAAAAAAAAATACCTGTATTTAGAGGCATGGAGGGCCCCCCCCCCACAAAAAAAAAAAAAATGGAGGGGCAACAGCAGTCACTGCTTCTGTGTTATTTTCTAGTGTATTGTATCTTTTATTTGCATTTGTTTTTATATCTCAGTTTCTTTGTATGGCTCCCTGTGGGGTATTCCTGAAAAGGAACATTTTATAGGGATCATGTACTGTGCTAAAATAGCGCCTGTGTAGCGCCTGAAAAAAACGGCCCCTTTCACTCCAGTGTGAAAGCCGGAGGGCTTTCACACTGGAGCGGTGCGCTGGCAGGACAGTGAAAAAAGTCCTGCTAGCCGCATCTTTGGAGCGGTGTATTCACCGCTCCTAAACCGCTCCTACCCATTGAAATCAATGGGACAGCGTGGCAATACCGCCGGCATAGCGCCGCTGCAGCGGCACTATGCGAGCGGTTTTAACCCTTTTTTGGCCGCTAGCGGGGGTTAAAACCACCCCGCTAGCGCCCGCAGACTGCCGCTAAAACGACGGTAAAGCGCCGCTAAAAATAGCGGCACTTTACCGCCGACGGCTGCACCGCCCCAGTGTGAAAGGGGCCTAAGCCAGCCTTTCTCAGTTTATTTACCATGGAGGAACCCTTCAAAGGTTGTCAGTAGGGAAACCCTACAAAAAAATGATTTCTATTGCTCACAGTATATTCGCATGATTAGTAGGTTTTAGAGAGTTTTATATTAAAGAATGGGATGTACTTGACCTCACCTCTTCTCTAGATATCCAAATTATCTTGATAATCATAAAAATTAACCACTTCAATACCGGACCCTTTCACCACCTTCCTACCCTGGCCAATTTTTAGCTTATAGTGCTATCGCACTTTGAATGATAATTGCTCGATCACACAACACTGTACCTAAATTAAATTTGAATTTTTTTTTTTCACACAAATAAGCTTTCTTATGGTGGTATTTAAAGTGGAATTAAACTCCACTTTTGAACTTGTACCTAAAGGTAGAGAAAAATGTGGTTTAAGGCTATTTTGGATGTTCAAGGTACCGTACAAAGGCTAGACATCATCTTTTTTTTTCTATTCAATAGGACGTAGGTACCACCTTTCTATGTTTTTATATTTGGCACTTCTTTTTTTTCCTTGTACCTACAGGTAAGCATATAATAAGGCTTACCTGTAGGTACAGTGAATATCTCCTAAACTTGCACTGTTTAGGAGATATTCACACAACATGCAGCCGGTGACGTCACCAGCACATGCGCTCTGAAGGGACGGCCTACTATGCAGGACCTTCAGACCTTCACCGCCTACTAGCACATTATGACAGACTTACCTGTACAAGGAACCCTCCAGCGCAGTGCTGTCACAGCTCCCTGACGCACCCATCTAAACATAATCTTCCTCTGGTTTTGCGGCCTCCAGCTGTATAAATGACTGGGGCGTGCTTACGTCACTCATGCGTATGGGCGGGGATACAGGATCCGAGTCACTTGCTGGTTGCATATGAGAACTCATACTATTTACTATTCATGGGCGTGTTATTTGTTAGTCTTGACCGATATACGTATATAAAAAAAATATGTACATGTTTTGCTTTAATTCAGAGGTCTACATTTTTTTTTTATCTTTGCCCGCGGGTTGGTTACTTACCTTCATTTCCACATTGACATTTGTCCCTCAAGACTTCTGATAAATTTACCATCTTGCAGTTAGGATTCAATAAAATCTGATGATCAGCTGAAACAGGATAAAACCCATGGTTAGATTGCCTTATGGTATAACTAAAACCACAGAGAATCCAAGTCTGAACTAGATTGTAATAGTGTATAAATTATACTGTATAACAAAATAACAATCCTATGTTACTATCCTTGGCCCACCACCTCATTCATTGGATTTCATTTTTTTCCCTTAAATTCCAGAGGCTCAGCATTACATGTATGCATTTACTAGCATAATATACATGCAAATGCAGCCTACCTAGCCCCCAACTCCCCTAGGCTGACTTCCATCCATCAAGGAATTCAGATATATGCATAAACTCTCCTACGAGCCAGCCCACTGCTTGCATCAAATTTGAGGGATCTTGAGAGACATATTTAAAACGGAGTTCCGACAATTTTTTATTTTTTTTAAGTCGGCAGCTACAAATACTACAGCTGCTGACTTTTAAAATAAGGAAACGTACGGGTCCAGGACCCCCATGATGCGGCTTCACAGCCTGGTTCCCTACTGCGCATGTGCGCGTCGCGCTCTGCGTCCCGACTGGTCCCTGATATCTTCTGGGACCTGTGTGTCTCCCAGAAGACAGCAGGGAGGGGACAGAGGAGGGACCGGCTGAATTTCTGTCCGTGTGTCCCGCTGTCTGTTCAACAGAAGCCTGTGTTCTGTCAAATGGTCATACTGGAAAACCAGCATTCAATCAGCGCTTGCATCACTTGCATTGATGCGGGAATCTCTTGGGGGGGGGGGGGGGGTTTCGCCCAATTCACTGATTTAACAAAAAATAGCTGTACATATATAATCTAGACTGGGTGTTGTGATGTTTTCAGGACGTCATGTACAGAACCCTGACAGCTCCTCCTGCCAGCCATGATCTGCCTACATTGCAAAGCACAAAACAAGGTATGTAAATGGTGTAAAAATGGAGATAAAGTATGTCATGAATGTAATGAAAATGGAAAAATGTATTTGAAAATGTAATTAGCATTTTGGGAGACCAAGAAAAGCCAAATATATGCAGATTAAACTTCACCATTAAAGGAGTTGTAAACGCAGAAGTTTTGCATTATAAAAATCCTTCCGTGTGTAGCAGCCTCCCCAGCCCCCCTAATACTTACCCGAGCCCCATCTCTTTTTAACAATGTCAACAAATCCCTCGGCTGTCCAAAACTCTGCTGTGTCAGCCTGATTGGCTGACACAGCAGCAGTGTCATTGACTCCCGCAGATATCTTATGCAGCTGCACAGCTTGCAGAAATGGTAGGTCTGCTCATGGTGCCTTCATAAGTGACTTAAGCTTACATATGTACAGTATCTCACAAAAGTGAGTGCACCCCTCACATTTTTGTAAATATTTTATTATATCTTTTCATGTGACAACACTGAAGAAATAGAACAAAATAGTACAGCGCACACATACAAAAATGACATTTAACTCCTGCAAAGCTATTTAAGACACCTGAACATTTTCAAAAAATATGGGGATTTGGTCACACCATATGGCCAACTTACTGTGTCAAAGTACCCCATTATCAGTGGGTCCTACACTATTCATAGAATGAAAGATCCTGCTTCTCTAAGAGAAATATACTCCTCTATATGGGAGAACTAAAGGACTTCACCTATATCACAGGTGGACACTAATTAATAAGAGGTAATGGGGGGGGGGGGGGTGTCCCATCCAAAGGGATCTGGTCAGGATCCATACAATAGACAAATACTTGGGAGGCACACCCTAAAACATGCATTAAAGATGGTGCAGCCATAAGACCATTCATGGCTGCACCATCTTTAATGCATGTTTTAGGTTGTGCCTTCCAAGTATTTGTTTGAACACTGAAGAAATAACACTTTGCTAAAATGTAAAGTAGTGTACAGCTTGTATAACAGTGTCAGTTTGCTGTCCCCTCAAAATAACTCAACACGCAGCCATTACTGTCTAAACCGCTAGAAACAAAAGTGAGTACACCAAATTGGGCCCAAAGTGTCAATATTTTGTGGGGCCACCTTTATTTTCCAGCACTGCCTTAACCCTCTTGGGCATGGAGTTCACCAGAGCTTCACAGGTTGCCACTGCAGTCCTCTTCAACTCCTCCATGATGACATCACAGAGCTGGTGGATGTTAGAGACCTTGTGCTCCTCCGCCTTCCATTTGAGGATCCCCCGCAGATGCTCAATAGAGTTTAGATCTGGAGACATGTTTGGCCAGTACATCACATATGCCATCAGCTTCTTTAGACAGGCAGTGGTCGTCATGGAGGTGTGTTTGGAGTCATTATCATGTTGGAATACTGCCCTGCGGCCCAGTCTCCGAAGGGAGGGGGATCACGCTCTGATTCAGTATGTTACAGTATATGTTGACATTCATGGTTCCCTCAATGAACTGTAGCTCCCCAGTGCCGGAAGCACTCATGCAGCCCCAGACCATGACAGTCTCACCACCATGCTTGACTGTAGGCAGGGCTGGTACAAGGATTTTTGATACCCTAGACATAATCTCATTTTGCTGCCCCCCCTTGGCTCCACCCCTGACTCCAGCACCTTTGCCCTGCCCATGTATACCTCACCCTTTTAATGAAGTGCCTATCAAATGCAGCCCACCAGCCCCCATCAAATGCAGCCTCACCAGTGCCCACCAAATGCAGTCTACCAGCACCAATCAATGCAGCCAAACGAGCGCCCATCAATGCAGCCTACCAGTGCCCATCAATGAATGTTTGCTTGCTTCCATTCATTCGGGATTCAAGACACAGACACAGTCCTCCTGTGCCGCTATGCCTCTGACACTATGTGTGAATGGAGCGGTGGCTGCTTGCTGATGCTGAGACTTATTTGCTTGCTGCTGAGAGAAGAGAGTAGGAACACCAGTGGCCGGGTGCTCTAGGCAGCAGTGCGCCCTAGGCGGCTGCCTAGTTTGCCTAGTGGTAGCACTGGACCCGACTGTAGGCAAGACATACCTGTCTTTGTACTCCTCACCTGGTTGCTGCCACACATGCTTGACACCATCTGAACCAAATGGGTTTATCTTGGTCTCATCAGACCACAGGACATGGTTCTAGTAATCAATGTCCTTAGTCTGCTTGTCTTCAGTAAACATTTTGCAAGCTTTCTTTTGCATCATCTTTAGAAGAGGTTTCCTTCTGGGACTACAGCCATGCAGACCAATTTGATGCAGTGTGCGGCGTATGGTCTGAGCACTGACAAGCTGACCCCTCACCCCTCCAACTACTGCAGCAATGATGGCAGCACTCATACGTCTATTTACCAAAGACAACCTCTGGATATTACGCTGAACACGTGCACTCAACTTCTTTGGTTGACCATGCCAATGCCTGTTCTGAGTGGAACCTGTCCTGTTAAACCACTGTATAGTCTTGGCCACTGGACTGTAGCTCATTTTCAGGTTCTTCATTTAGCCTAGGCCATCTTTATGTAGAACAACAATTATTTTTATCAGATCCTCAGAGAGTTATTTGCCATGAGGTGCCATGTTGAACTTCCAGTGACCAGTATGAAAGAGTGAGAGTGATAACACCACAATTTAACACACCTGCTCCCCATTCTCACCTGTAACATTGTAACACTAATGAGTCACATGGCACTGGGGAGGGAAAATGGCTAAGTGGGACCAATTTAGAGATTTTCACTTAGGGGTGTACTCACTTTTGTTGCCAGCGGTTAAGACATTAATGGCTGTGTGTTGAGTTATTTTGAGGGGACAGCAAATTTACACTGTTATACAAGCTGTACACTCACTACTTTACATTGTAGCAAAGTGTCATTTCTTAAGTGTTGTCACATGAAAAGATATAATAAAATATTTACAAAAATGTGAGCGGTGTACTCACTTTTGTGAGATACTTTAAATTTGGTGGGGGCTTATACTGCTATTACTTACATCTTTTTATTCTGTACTTCTGTTGATTTAAAAAGGTCTTTCAAATGTATTCTAGATTAGTGGTCATCAACCCTGTCCTCGGAGATGCAGACTAGAATACTGCAGTCACTGAACAGCAAATGATATCACCTGTGATGTATTTCAGTTATCTTGCAAACCTGGCCTGTTAGTGGGTCCCGAGGACAGGGTTGATGGCCACTGTTCTAGATAAAAAATCACTCAGGAAGCCAAAAGTACCCTGTTGGAGGAAAGGGGGTGTTGGAATAATATTGCCATAGTTTCTGACAATTTCACATATTTACACACTTTCCAGAAAGAACAGTACTAATCAAGGCAGCTTTTCTAACCCTCCCAATTGACATTCTCCAATTATTTGTTGCTATTGATTTCTGCAGCTTGCATGTCATTTCATTGTGTTGCCTTATGGAATCCCCTGTTTTTTTGTTTTGTTTTTGGGTTTTTTAAAGCTAAGTGACTTACTGGTTGATCACCAGGTGAAAATAAAGGAAAGAAAACCTAAAAAAGAAAACTAATGCAGCCATCACATTTAGGAATTGATAAGTTGCAATATAATGAAAGTTTGCTTTTTGGTTTAATACAGCTTGAAGTTAGAACCTGATTGGTTACTACGCACAGCTGCACAGTATTAAATTCCCCTCCACGATCGTAAAGTTCAACAAACCAGTAGTAACTATGATTAATGCCGATCATGCACTATACAATCCTCCCAAGAAATTCAATAAAATTCAAATTCAATGAAATCTCTCTCATGTGAAATAATTCTGTCAAGCTACGTACCTCCATATTTCACAGTGATAAACATCTTATATACTGTCTAGATGCTTCACAATTACGCGGGTGGTCTTCAGCTCCTACGAAATTATGAATTTCTTTGAAAATATGACTCTCCCCTGGTTTCTCACACTGAAGAGAGAGGAAACCTCCAGATTGTTGTTGCTGTTGTCTCTAACTGGCTCAGCTCAGCAAAGAGTGAAGCCTTTTGTCTTGGTATCTAAGAGGCAACAAAAGCATGTGCCAAGAAACCTCTAATTATCCTCTATGGGATTTTACAATGACAAGAGTAGACGGAACAGGTTTTACATCTCCACTCTCACTAAATCTCACTCTCTAACTATAAGAATGCAAGTAACGAAAAACAACAATTTCATTGTGGCCTTGTGTGTAGGACTGCGTGATGCGCATACATAAGCAAACTTGTCAGATACCGGGAAAAACTACAGTTTTGTAGAGCACACTAAGGCACTGGAGAATTTTTTTTTTTTTTACTTATTAAATTCATGCTCTGAATTAAAATTTTGAAGGTATTTGAAGGCAGGTTGTCTACAATGTCGGTTTTTGTATTGGCAAGTTAGTTAGCCTGCCCAGGCTGGGAAGGGGTTAACTGGATTCAGACTCCTTTCTCTGGCTTTTTCGGCCCCTTGTTTCCTACTGTGATATAAAAAGATGAAGAATGCCAATTATGAACTTTCACCTTATCAAGGTATGCCTGGGCAGCCTTAGTTTAGATAGGGTTGAGAATGTATTGTATTGTGTATGGTATTGACTTTGTCATGAGAAGTGCTCAGTAAAGTTTTGAAATGTTCTAAGCCTGGTCTGAAGTTATTCAAGGGGTACATGGTAGTATATGGCGTATAAAAAGAACAGGGTCTGTAAAGCACATATGGGGGTATGAAGCAAGGTCGCTAAAAAGGTTAACTGGGCAGGAGAGTTAGATTTGAAGTGCAGTGGCCAGGGGTATTCAGTAACTGGTGGGAAGTGTATAGCAGCCAGTCATGAAGCATTGTGCCTAGTGATGGCAGCGGGTCCTTAATGATCTTGCACCTGGCCACATGGTACGGGAGAGAAGGAGATAAGTAAGAGCACGCATTAGGTCCATGCTGGTGCTTGGTGGGGAACCGTTCTATCACTGGGAGTGAGGTGGCAGGGGTACGCTGGACTGGTTGAGAGGGCACGGTCTCAGCAGTGTCCCTCCTAAATGCAACATTCATCATCAAGACGTGTAGTGATACAGGACAAGATATTTCACAGAGGGACTCTGTATGTTTATTTTCACTGCACACCGTGTACAGTTCATCTCTAAGCAGAGTACTGCCATGTCTGACTTTAATGTGAAAACAGCCTCACCTGGTCCTAGGCTTGTGCACAAGAAAGGTACCTCCATGTGCAGGGCGATTAGGCACTCCCAATGTTCTTCTTCTAGACTTTCATTTCTCCTCTCATCTGGATAGATATGGTCAGGAGAATTTATAAAGAATGTCAGTGCTACACTTTAGGTTTCTATTGTGTCTGTTGGAAGCAGGTACCTGAATTTATGGCAAACGCCAACATTTGTTGTGCAGAGGAAAACTAAGGCCAGAGTGTCCTTACAAACACTTGATCCCTATTGTAGCCGATTTCCCTACCAACCATAAGGCACTCTGCCTGTCTCTGAACACCAAGTTACAGTTGGTCTTAATTACCTCCAGTTTTGTCATCTATGAACTGGAGGTAATCTTTTTACATTTAGTGCAGCCATAATGCCACTTTGTAGACTGAATCTTTCACACATTTTGGTAAAGCTACTGAAACTAGTGGCATGGGTTTTGCAAATCTGGTGAGGAGTTTTTAAAGGCACACATGCTTTATTGAATTCCTCCCAATGTATCTAAAACTAGATTTTGGAAAGATTGGTAAGGGGTTAGAACCCCTGTCCTTTTTTTTTTTACTGCTGTCTCCACTAGGGAGATTCACTCTCTCTTTTGGCCATAATAACCAAAATAAGCTTGAACCTTGACTAAGCCCTGTTCTTTGATATGCCATACATGCACACCTTTAATGACTAGGTAGTTAAACTGAACAGTAATGTTCTTATACTAAAGTAATAGAAAGTACAGTTCTTGAAGACATCTTTACCACATTTCCCTGAGAAAGTTCTATAAGTACCCCTGTGATAGTGCCTGTCAGGTAAGGCAAGAGTCTGTCATTGGCAGTAAATCCATAATTGGCAGCAACAATCCACCAAAGTCCATTTTATGGTAGCACAATTCTAAATAAATCACGGCCCTTCAGGGGCCCTGACTGGGCTTATGCAAGGGGGGCAAAGTGACAGAATGATGGCTACATCTTGACCTCCCAAACCCTTTTCCTCTTGGGACTCAAGGACACCCCATTTTATTTGATGTGACCGGAAGGGTACAGTGTTCCCCTGAAAAGTGTGGGAAAACCTGTGCAGCAGAATTAACCCTTGCCATTTAAGTTCCACCATCCCAACAGAGCCACTACAATTAACAAAATACCCATCTTAAATTGTAAAATCAATAGTAAAATATACAGTAGTTAGAACTCAAAGAAACGATAATAAAACATTTTAACACAGAAAACTCTCCTTTAGAACCACCTGCTTCCATGCCTTATTTACTTACCTGAAGATGTGCTGAAATGATATTTAGGTCTCAAGTCTCCTCTCCTCTTTTGTTTACATCTGAGGGGTCCTTCTTCTCAGTGTCCACGTCACTGCCTGCGTGACATGGACAGTTTTTATTGGTGGAGACACAATCCAGAGGCAGGGGGCCTTCTATAGGGGCTTTAGATGAAGCAGAACTACAGGGGGAGGCAAATGGACTGGTACACAAGACAAAATAACAAGCGGTCAAAATGATATAGACCCTGGGGCAGGAAACAAGATTTCTCTAGCAAGGAAGAGCTGACAGTTGAAGTTCTCATCTTGTTATGAGCCATGACAAGGTGTTTGCAGGACCGACCCAGGCGAAAGGAAAGCCATTCATTATAATGTGTTAGAATTAGATTTTTGCTCAGAGTTGGGTTTTAAAGTTATTTCCACTTTAGCAGCCAAATAATACATACTTTATATCTGGGATAACACCGACTTTATATTTGTTACATGTTCCCATTCACAGAGCATAACTTAGGCCTTATTCACATGATGTGCATACTACAGCATACGCCCATGTGAGGGCCATTTTTCCCGGCTCCGTTCCAGAGTTTCAGAATCACTGTTCCAGAACAAACATAGATAAGGAATTCTAATGCCCCGTACACACGATCTGACTTTCTGCCAACAAAACTGTGGATTTTTGTTCGAAGGTTGTTGGCTCAAACTAGTCTTGCATACACCTGTTGGCCAACAATTCCGAATGTGGGAACGCGGTGATGTACAAGACATACAACGAGCCAAGAAAATTAAGTTCAATAGCCAGTGTGGCTCCTTCTGCTTGATTCCGAGCATGCATAAACTTTTGTGCGACGGAATTGTGTACACACGAACGGACTTTCCGACAACAAGTTTTGTTGGCGGAAAATTTGAGAACCCGCTAGCAAACATTTGTTGGCAGAAAATCCGACAGCAAATGTTCGATGGAGCATACACACAGTCGGACTTTCTGACAACAAGCTCACATCCAACATTTCCCGTTGGAAAATCCAACCGTGTGTACGTGGCATTACACTTTTCTGACACTCACGCAGCATGCTTCTTCTAAAGCCTCATACACACGATCGGACTTTGTACAAACTTTAACATGGACTTTTGTACAAAGGGCGTTGGCCATAAGTTTGTATTGCATACACACAATCTGACTTTTTAGGCAACAAACACGAACGTAGTGACGTTTCAATGTACTGACGACACTTCAAAAGAGGACGTTCAATTACTCCAGCGCCACCTTTGGTCAACTTCTGTATTGTTGTCTGATCTTTTGCGTTGGTTCTGAGCATGCGTGTTTGTACTTTCTACAAAAGTCAGATAGTTTTCTGTACACACGATCAGACTTTGCGACATCGGACTTATGTTGTCAAAAAGTTTGTCCTTTCGCACAGCCAACAAAAGTCAGATGAAAACCGCAAAATATGGTCCGATGGAGCGTACACAAGGTCGGATGTTGCCCCAAAACAGCTACTTTGCATGTTTGTTGTCAAAAAGTCCGATCGTGGGCACGGACCTTTCGTTTATGACTCAAAAATGTTAAAGCCAGACATTGCGAGGCAAATAGTATTTTCAGAGGGAAACCACCTACAGGTAAAGGAAACTCACCTGCTGCTACCAGTAAGGATTAATGGTAATTTTAAATATTTGTGTGAACTTTTGACTTTAAAAACTTTATAAGAACATACAACCAATTTTACCAGAATATTTTAACCTTTTCTTTGCCATGGCTTCTTTTACCTGCATCCATCATTCAGCACCACAGAGGTACTAATGCTATGAATATCTTTATGGTATAGGAAAAGTGATGTGTGGTAACAAAGTGGTTACGTGAGTGTCATGAGGAAGGCGTAGGACCATGTATCATGCTATTTATCAATATCACGCTTAAATCTACGAATCTACTCTTGCTTTGCATATGGGACCAAGAACCCCCTATATATTAAAGCTAAGTAATAGTTACACCCAGTAAGCTCAGCTTTGTAAGTCTAGTGTTAGGAGGTTTAGTCTTTTTCTGCATCATGATCAGCTTGCACAAACTCTGCCTGCTGAGTATTCTAATAACTGGTAAAAGGCTTTCATTATCTACAATGTTAAAAAATAATAAAAAAAAGTGCAGGCTTATTGTGATAAATGGTAGACATGGGATATTGTTGCATTTTTGTTTTTTTAATCAGTGAAATGCATTTTTAATTATTTAACTTAGCAATGTGTCTTCATTGTAATGGAGATTTGAATGACTTTAATAGAAGGACAGCAATGGTTACATGTTTTTACACATGTTTTGCTTTTTTGCAGGGTCTCAGGCTCAGCACACAGTGACACAGGATCCCACAGTGACAACATCACCTGAGAACAATGTCAGAATATCCTGTCACCTAGGAGGGGGTCTGTCTGTCAGTGGAAATGGTGTGGCATTTTACCAACAAACTGATGGAAACAAACCCAGGTACCTCATGTACTACAGCACTGAATCCAGCCAAAAGAGAGGAGATGGGGTTCCATCCCGTTTTGTAGTATCAGGCTCCGGAAATACAGGTTATTTGAACATCAATGAAGTGCAGGTAGAGGATGATACTGTTTATTATTGTCTAACATGGACTGGGAGCCAGTATCACATTATTACAGGTACTATGAGGAAGTATCACAAATACATGTGTGTTGTTTGACAGTTGCCTACTGAAGAAAAAAAGTAGCTGTGCCAGAGGGTTTTAGTATGCTATCCAGTTACCAGGTTACTCCTAGCATTTGATTAGTTAAGTCCAGAGTACCTGCATACCTGGGTACACCTCAGACCCACTTTTTGGATAAATATAGGGTCATTGTGTAACTTGCCCCACCAGTGTTTTATTGTCACTCAAAATCTGGAATAAAAGTATCCTGATGTGTTTTTGGTTGTTTTCTTTGATGAGCACTTGGGTAACCAATTAAATTAATGTTCAAGCCCAGCTACTCATGATGAAAAGCCTATTAAATTGGCTCACTGTTGATCTATCACCCATAATGCACTTCCTAGGCTCAGAAAATGATTCTGTTGTTGTAGACTTTCTACATTGCCTAGGAAAATGCTGGCTGTATGGATGGCTTCCCATTGAGTGTACCATGTCTACCAATTTTTAATTTGCTGTGGGAAATTATTAATATTTTTGCATTTTATTGCAGGTGCCAGTCTGAATCTGTTGGCAAAAATTTATTTGATGCTTGGTGGACTGTAAATACAGTACTGAGTTTTGCCAAGCCATGTTTACAAGTCAGTATGCAATTTGGATGTGTTCTGTGCTGGTGTGTCATACATGGTATAATACGTATATTGCAGAATTTTATGCCACCTAATATGCATTCTCTTTTTTATTAAGTTAGTATCTACAATAATTGCACTTAGTTAAAATGTAAAAAGAAAACCTGTTGACATATTGTACTTCTTTTTGTTATATATATAGATGCCCTTTAACCACTTAAGCCCCGGACCATTTTCCAGCTAAAGGACCAAGCCTCTTTTTGCGATTCGGGACTGCGTCGCTTTAACTGACAATTGCGTGGTCATGCGACGTGGCTCTGAAACAAAATTGGCATCCTTTTTTTCCCACAAATAGAGCTTTCTTTTGGTGGTATTTAATCACCCCTGCGGTTTTTATTTTTTGCGCTATAAACAAAAGAAGAGCGACAATTTTGAAAAAAAATGCATTATTTTTTACTTTTGCTATAATAACTATCCCCAAAAATATATAAAAAAACATTTTTTTCCACAGTTTTGGCCGATACGTATTCTTCTACATATTTTTGTTAAAAAAATCGCAATAAGCGTTTATTGATTGGTTTGCGCAAAAGTTATAGCGTCTACAAAATAGGGGATAGTTTTATGGCGTTTTTATTAATATTTTTTTTACTAGTAATGGCGGCAATCAGCGATTTTTATTGTGACTGCGACATTATGGCGGACACGTCGGACAAATTTGACACATTTTTGGGACCATTGGCATTAATACAGTTATACAATTAAAAATGCACTGATTCCTGTAAAAATTTCACTGGCAGTGAAGGGGTTAAGTGTGTGTGTGTGTTTTCTTTAACTGTGGGGAGAGGAATTCCATGATCACCATGTGAACCGTCACTAATATAGGGGATGGACTCTTACCAAGTGGATGCTGTTACTGAGTAAAATAAGCCTGTAAGTAATATCTTGTCATGAGGTACTGCGACCCATGTTGCTTTGTGTCTCTAATTTCCCAGATGTATATTGGATGTGCATGGCAACCATTACATTGCGAGATTCCACCATAAATCAGAATAGAGATGCCCACATAGTGTCACTCACATGTGAGCCATGAAAATGGCACTGTACATATAAAACGTTCCCACATAGTATTGCAAGTATCTCCAGGTAATACAAACAATTGAAACAGGCATGGTGACATTGTATGTGTTAGCCCCGCCCATAGCGTTTTGTCATAACTGAAAGAACTTTGACCCATGATGACACATCCATCATGGGGTACAGGACAGCCAATTGAGACATTTCAGCACATGGACAAGTGAACATTCCCCCTACCTTATAAATAGACCTGATCTGGCAGCCATTTTACATTCTGTCTTATTTCAGTGTAGGGACAGGACGCTGTGTGGAGCAGGGAGAGACTTTAGTGACACAAATCGCTAGCTATTAGGTCCACAAAAGTTCTTTTAAGGACTGGTATGGTATAGGTGTAGTACAGTATATAGGGTTGAGTGCCCTGCTGTGCTGGTGATTGCAGCTGCCTGTCTTTTGTCAGTGCAGGGAGGGACAGGACACTGTGTGCAGCAGGGACAGTCAGTTTAATCACTAGCTATTACTATTAGGTCCACAAAGGTCCTTTTAAGGACTGGTATAGGTGTACAGTATATAGGGTTCAGTGCACTGCTGTGTTGGTGATTGTAGCAGCCTGTCTTTTGTCAGTGCAGGGAGGGACAGGACGCTGTGTGCAGCAGGTACAGTCAGTTTAATCACTAGCTATTACTATTAGGTCCACAAAGGTCCTTTTAAGGACTGGTATAGGTGTACAGTATATAGGGTTGTACACGTATAATATACTTTCTTCCAAATATAGAAAGAATATTATACTTGACTGCTGCCCTATTCTGCAGCAGTCCTATTATACTTGACTGCTGCTCTATTCTGCAGCAGTCCTTTATCAGTGTAGGGACTGAGGTACAGTCTGCAAATCACTAGCTACTTGGTCCACAAAGGTCCTTGTAAGGACTGGTATAGGCGTACTATTTGGAGGGTTGTGGTGCACTGCTGCAGATTGCTGCCCTATTCTGCAGCAGTCCTTTATCAGTGTAGGGACTGAGGTACAGTCTGCAAATCACTAGCTACTTGGTCCACAAAGGTCCTTGTAAGGACTGGTATAGGTGTACTATTTGGAAGGTTGTGGTGCACTGCTGCAGATTTCTGTCCTATTCTGCAGCAGTCCTTTATCAGTGTAGGGACTGAGGTACAGTCTGCAATTCACTAGCTACTTGGTTCACAAAGGTCCTTGTAAGGACTGGTATAGGTGTACTATTTGGACGGTTGTGGTTTACTGCTGCAGATTGCTGCCCTATTCTGCAGCAGTCCTTTATCAGTGTAGGGACTGAGGTACAGTCTGCAAATCACTAGCTATTTGGTCCACAAAGGTCCTTGTAAGGACTGGTATAGGTTTACTATTTGGAGGGTTGTGGTACACTGCTGCAGGTTGCTGCCCTATTCTGCAGCAGTCTTTTATCAGTGTAGGGACTGAGGTACAGTCTGCAAATCACTAGCTACTTGGTCCACAAAGGTCCTTGTAAGGACTGGTATAGGTGTACAATATATAGGGTTGTGGTGCACTGCTGAAGATTACTGCCCTATTCTGCAGCAGTCCTTTATCAGTGTAGGGACTGAGGTACAGTCTGCAAATCACTAGCTACTTGGTCCACAAAGGTCCTTGTAAGGACTGGTATAGGTGTACTATTTGGAGGGTTGTGGTGCACTGCTGCTGATTGCTGCCCTATTCTGCAGCAGTCCTTTATTAGTGTAGGGACTGAGGTACAGTCTGCAAATCACTAGCTACCTGGCAGAATACTGGCTGGCCCTTAGACTTCACGCCCTGGGGGATCCCGTGTCCCCTGCTCGCCTGTGGGCTCATTATAGTAGTACCTTGACAATTTGCTCTTCCAATTGTCGATTGATTTTCATGAATTACTTATCAATCAGATTACTGCATGTAATGTGAACTGTATGGTTGAAGGGGGTAATGAAGGCATTTTGAAGAGAAATTTAATAGATTAGGTTGGGCAATACATATAGATCATCCTACATTAGTACTCCTACCATCGTTATTGCCTGTTTTTATTATTATAGCCACTTGCTGAACCCCTTAGATCTCCCACATATCATTCTGTATATATGATTTGATAATTAAGCTGTTTTTTGAGACAGTGAATGAACAGAAGGAATGACATATTGGGAAAAGAAAATATGGGGAGAAATGGGGTAAAAACTAATCAAGAATTGCAACTTTATAAAAACGTATATCGTACAGGATAAAGTTGATCAAAAAATGTAACAAATAGTTGAAAATTTAACTGGAAGTGTAGAGGCAATAATCTCCTCCCAAGAAGATCATATGAATAAAAGCATTGGGCCTGGTGAAGAAGTAAGTCAGCCAAAGGATCAACAACAATAGAAGATGGCAGGAGATAAAGACGTGGATAGCTTACAAGCTCTTCCCACAAAAGCAAGATATGGCTGAGATGATGTCTCACTTAGAGTGTATGATCAAAGGAGAACTGAATGCTACTAGAATGGGTTGAAGAATCTGAAGCACATTTGGATGAACATAAAAAAGCAATTCTGGATCTGCGGGCGAGGGCGGAATCAGACTGGCTGGAAATGAGGACTATACGATACAGATTAGAGGACCAGGAGAACCGTAGTAGACGGAATAATTTGAGGATTCGTGGTCTACCTGAGTCCGTGAAAAACAGTCATCTTGAAAAAACGGTCCACGAGGTATTTAACCACTTCAGCCCCAGAAGAATTTACCCCCTTCCTGACCAGAGCATATTTCAAAATAAAAAATCGCAATAAGCGTATATTGATTGGGTTGCATAAAAGTTTAGTGTCTACAAAATAGGGATAGACTTATAGCATTTTTATTATTCTTTTTTTTACTAGTATCAGACAATTTTGACACATTTTTTCACAAGAGGAATCCTATTGGGGATTTATTAGGGGGTGTTGTACGGTCTTGTTATATGTTGTTAAATTGTATGTTAGTTAAATGGATTGGATCATCTCTGGTAAATTAGAAATATTTGTATCTCCACCTCATAGTAAAAAAGTATGGGATTTTATCTTCCACCTACGTAAGAAATGGTGTCTTTGAAGATAGTGACATATGTCAGGGGCCTAAATAGCCCTAGTAAACAGCATCAAATACTGCAAAATTTAAAAAGTTAGGCATCTAATATTGTTTTTACAAGAGTCTCACTTTAAACGGTCATCCAGGGTTGGACTGAACTCTAAAGAACAAGTTTCATGGATATTCTTCTGATAAGAAATCCAAAGGAATAGCAATAGGTTTTGACAAAAATATATTATTTAATTTAATAGCAATGGAATCTGATTCCGAAGGAAGGTATTTGTTCATCAAGGGTTCCATGTTTAATATTGATTATACTTTGGTGAACATATACTGTCGTAATATCCATCCGTGTTCCTTCTTGAGAAAAGTAATGAGTAAGCTAGATAATTTTAAAGAAGGGAAAGTAATTATGGCAGAGGATTTAAATTTTGTGCTTGATCCAACCCTGGATACCCAGCCCTTCTCCTTACGCTCAGAGGGCAAACATCTCAAGGTAGTAAAATCTACCTAGTCATTAAACCCAATAGTATCCTATAAAGTAAAACAAGTATAATGTTTGAAATGTAATTTTACCTAGACTCCAAGAACTTTGTTTTGATAGACCATATACACCATGTGGTTAAAATATCATCCCATGGGCAGCCTCTCCTTAATTCAGGATACAGAGGTAAATTTTATCACAGTCTTTAAATGTCATCAGAAATCAATAGATTATATAACCTAACCTGCATCTGAAGTTGAAATATCAGTTTTCAACGAGTCTGTAATATAAAGCAGGGTTCCAGGCAAAAATTGAACTCTGTTTGAAACAAAAGCAAACCACGCCCGCTTCATTTTTTTTCATACCTTTTATTATTTCCTTCGGGACTTCCATCCCATGTCGCCGTGGCGAGGTACATCACTTACGCAGTTTTATTGTGCCCTCCACCTTCCCCCGTTGCCTTATGGGACTTGTTTGTGTCCCAGAAGACGATGGCTTCACTTTCTGTTTCCTTTAGTAAAGATGCCGGTGCCTGCCTGTGGAGTTGATGGACGGGTCGACTTTGGGTGCCAACATCACGGGCTCTCTGCACAGGTAAATGTTCTTATATTAAAAGTCAACAGCTACAGTATTTGTAGCTGCTGACTTTTAATTTGTTTTCACCCAGTCTGGAACTCTCCTTTTAAAGTGAAAAGGGAAAATGGCAAGAGTAAATTCCAAGGAAATAGCACACTAATGTTATACAAAAGCAAAACCATTATCACCATATTCACTGATGTTTTTTTCTTTTTTCTTTTTACATCTTTAATAAATTGCTGGAGTTAATTTGCATAATGGGAGGAGTGAAGCTGTTTATTATAGCCAGGCCATGGCAGGCAAAGTGAGCCCAGCTGTGTGACTGTCACTTCTCATTCACCATGATCAGTCTGTCTCTAAGTCTATTCTTGCTGGGTATCCTAATAACAGGTAATAGAATTTTGAAGACTACAAGAAAAACAGAATGGATTCCAAGACAATTCTCTCATCATAAAAAAGAAATACACAATTGTATGTTTCATTTTTTTATTTATTCTTTTATGTCTTCAGGGTCTCAGGCTCAGCACTCAGTAACCCAGGACCCCACAGTGATGACATCACCCGGACAAAATGTCAGAATGTCTTGTAGCCTTGGAGGGGGGCTGACTGTCAGTAGTAACAGGGTGGCGTTTTACGTGCAGAAAGATGGAGACAAGCCAAAATACATCCTATACTATTTCACTGATTCTAGCCAAGGCAGAGGAGAAGGGGTCTCGTCTCGTTTTACAGCATCTGCCTCTGGTAATATAGGTTATCTGAGCATTTCAAATATCATTCTGGATGACGAAGGTGTATATTACTGTCTTACATGGACTGGAAGTCAGTGACACAGTGAGAGCGAGAATGAGGAACTAATACAAAAACCTGACACCAAATAGCATGGCTTTGGGTTAAAATGTGTAGGTTTTTTTCAAAAATAATGTTTAAAGTACAGTATCTCATGCCAACCAATACAAATTCCCTTTACTGAGATCAGGCCATTACAAAATGGTGTATTTGTGATTTTCAGACACATTTGATGTAAGGCAAACAGTGGAATTAACATTTGGAAATAATATGTAGTACCTGTCTTGATCTGCTATGTTTTTAAAGGTTTTAAAGAGTCTTTTGTGAAAATTAAGATATATACATATTCTCAATTGCCTTCATGGAAGTCTGACTACATGGAAAGTAGTAACAGCAAATATAATACTATTATTAACATGCATGCGAATAAATGTGTCTTAAGCCCCATACACACTATCAGTTTTTCTGCTGTGTTTTTCCTTCAGTTTTACCAAAACCATGCAGTAGAAGCACCTGCCTGATTGCATACGAATTGAAACTTCTAAGGTTTGTCCTCATATTATATGGTTTTGGTAAATCTGATGAAAAAACTCAGCAGAAAAACTGATAGTGTGTATGGGGCTTTAGGGGTGTGTGGCCATGGGGGAGGTAAAAGCATGCAGTTGAGCCATGGTTTAAGTGCCACCAATTGCCCACCTAAACAAAAAGATGCAGGCAATCAGGCCAAAGCCACACTGCTATGCTTACAAAAAATTAAGCCCCCTGTGGTAAAAGGTAAACCCCCTGCCTACCGCTGAATGCAAACAATTCAAGTTGATAGCGCTGTGGCTGTGATGCAACTATGTGCAATGCATGTGGTTGCAGTGATTTGGCCTTTTCAGGGGGTGGCATGGGCAGTTGCACTTCTGAATGAGCCTTCAGGAGGAAAAAAATAAAAATAAATATATATATATATATATATATATATATATATATATTTTAGTAAATTTTTAAGTGTTTATACACTGGCAAACAACAAGAAAACACAGTGCAAAAAAACCCCCACCATATCTTGTGTCAAATGGGTGTGGTTTCAGCAAAATAGTGGGCGTGGCTCTAAGGTGATTTGGTTAGCATCTGAGATGAACGAGGGATGGAGGGAGAGGGAGAGAGGGATGGAGGGACAGCAGGCCCAGATCCTAAAAAACAATAGAAATATGTGTATTCTAGAGCAGTGGTCATCAACCCTGTCCTCGGGGGCCCACTAACAGGCCAGGTTTGCAAGATAACTGAAATACATGACAGGTGATATAATTTGCTGCTCAGTGATTGCAGTATTCTAGTCTCCATCTCCCCAAGGTAATACATAAAACCTGGCCCGTTAGTGGGCCCTGAGGACAGGGTTGATGGGCACTGTTTTAGAGAGTTCAACAATCAGCTTATAAAGATACTCCAAACACCTGGTGTTAGCACTTCAATCATCCCGACACCATGGTTGTTATGGTGTCAGGATAATTGAAGTGCATTATTTCTATTATTACATTGTAGTACAAACTGAAATCATTCAACTCACCCTAGGGCAGTGTTTCCAAATTCCAGTCCTCATGGCCCACTAACAGGTCATGTTTTCAGGATTTCCCTCAGATGAAACAGCTGGGGTAATTACTAAGGCAGTGAAACTGATCAAATCACCTGTGCAAAATAATGGAAAGCCTGAAAACATGACCTGTTAGTGGGCCATGAGGACTGGAATTGAGAAACACTGCCCTAGGGGGAAGGACTATATATATTATTCCATTGGGGAAGGCCTGAAAATTAATGAAGAAGCTTTGGGGGCCTATATATCACTTCTATGTAAGGAAGGAAATGATTCAACATTGTGCTCAAGCTTTAGGCCAATATCCTTGATTAATGAGGATGTTAAAATATATGCTTGAGTTTTGGCCGAAAGATTGAGACCACTTATGCCTGATTGTATTGAAAAAGATCAAGCAGGTTTTGTTCCCGGTAGGGAGGCAAGAGATAATATACTAAGAAAAACTTTACTGATGCATGTTGCAAAAAAGGGGAAGAAACCTGCTCTTTTTCTATAAATAGATGCCGAAAAGGCCTTTGATAGATTAGACTGGGACTTTATGTTACAGAAATTACTTAGATTTGGTATGGGCCCACACATGCTGAGGTGAATAGAGGCTCTGTACTGAGTCAGAGTTGAGTAATTCCGCTCTGAATCAGATTTTCTGGATACAAAGCCAACACAGCCAACACAGAGGTCTCCCTAGAGATATGGCCCCAATTACCGTAGAGACACTTAGAATATGGGATAAGCTCTCTAAAAATAGATCTTGGCAATATAATAGTCCTCTAATGCCCTCTCAGGTAATAATTATTTCCCTCCAGTTAAGGAAAATAAATTATATTTAAAATGGACCTCTTTGGACCATCTGAGATTAAAAGATGTTTTGAAAGGAAATGTCCTCTGTTCACTATCGGAATTACAAGAAAAATATGGTGAAACGCCTTGGGATGCATGGAGATATAGACAACTTCAACATTTTGTAGGATCTCTTCCAATGCCTCTTCGTTTAGCTAGGGGACTGGATTCATGGGAAAGACTAGTTGACCAAGGAGGAAAAAATAGACAGGGGATTGCCAATGTATATAGGCTCTTGATGACTTCCCCAGATGTGGACTCCATGTGTCTTTTGGAGAGTTGTGAATCAGAACTAAACCATGTACTACCTGAAATAATGAGCAGTAAAGTTTATGATTATGTTCACTCATCTTCAATGTACACTAGGATGAAAGAAATTAACTATAAATTCTAATGAAGTGGTTATATATCCCAATAAAACTGCATAAAATCAATCCTGACCCATCTCCTTTTTGTTGGAGAGACTGTGGGGAGGATGGAACTCATGCGCATATATGGTGGCAATGTCTCTTAATTCAACCATATTGGAGAGAAGTAGTAGACTGGATAAAGAAGATTAGTGGGATTGAAACTGAATTTGATCCTTGGCAATGCCTGTTTTATGTAACGGGGATGCCAAGGAAGAAATATAGAGAAGCAATTACACCATTCCTGCTGAACGCAGCAAAGGTACTAATTCCAAAACACTGGAAGCCTAAAAATATCCAGACGATAAAGGATTGGTTTAGGGAGATAGATAAAATTAGGTGTATGGAAGAAGTAATACATATGCTTTATAATTTTTGGGGCTGGGATGGGAGAGGGGGGAGATGGCGGAATACCATTAACATTTCTGGAATGTATTTTGAGATTGATTCATGTGTTATGTTGATTGTGGTTATTATGCGTTTTGTTTTATACAGTATGTATGTATATGTATTTTAACCACTTAAGCCCCGGACCAATTGTCAGCCTGAGGACCAGAGGTCTTTTTACAATTTCGCACTGCACTGCTTTAACTGGTAATTGCGCGGTCATGCAATGTTGTACCCAAATTAAATTTGCGTCCATTTCTTCCCACAAATAGAGCTTTCTTTTGATGGTATTTGATTTCCTCTGCGATTTTTATTTTTTACGATATAAAAGGAAAAAGACTGAGAATTTTGAAAAAAAAAGATATTTTCTACTTTTTGTTATAAGAAAAATCGAATAAACTCAATTTTAGCCATACATTTAGGGCAAAATTTATTCAGCCACATGTTTTTAGTAAAAAAAAGTCAATAAGCATATATTTATTGGTTTGTGCAAAAGTTATAGCGTCTACAAACTAGAGTACATTTTCTGGAATTTACACAGCTTTTAATTTATGACTGCCTATCTCATTTCTTGAGGTTCTAAAATGGCAGGGCAGTACAACCCCCCCCCCCCCCCCAAATGACCCCATTTTGGAAAGTAGATACCCCAAGCAAATTGCTGAGGGGCATGTTGAACCCATTGAATATTTTTTTTTTGTCCCAAGTGATTGAATAATGACAAAAAAAAAAGTTTACAAAAAGTTGTCACTAAATGATATATTGCTCACACATGCCATAGTTATATGTGGAATTGCACCCCAAAATATATTCTGCTGCTTCTCCTGAGTATGGGGATACCACATGTGTGGGACTTTTTGGGAGTCTAGCCGCGTACGGCACCCCGAAAACCAATCACTGCCTTCAGGATTTCTAAGGGTGCAAATTTTTGATTTCACTCCTCGCTACCTATCACAGTTTTGAAGGCCATAAAATGCCAAAATAGCACAACCCCCCCCCCCCCCCCAAATGATCCCATTTTGGAAAGTAGACACCCCAAGTTATTTACTGAGAGGCATGTTGAGTCCATGAAATATTTTATATTTTGCCACAAGTTGCGGGAATATTACAGACTTTTTTTTTTTGCACAAAGTTGTCACTAAATGATATATTGCTCACACATGCTATGGGCATATGTGAAATTATACCCCAAAATAAATTCTGCTGCTTCTCCTGAGTACGGGGATACCACATGTGGGGGACTTTTTGGGAGCCTATCCGCGTACGAGACCCCGAAATCCAAGCACTGCCTTCAGGATTTAAATATAAAACACTACCAAAAAAATCTGTTAGCGATCGCAGGGATCAGGCCTGACTCTGAGAACGCTGCAGTTATGTGTTTAGTGTTTTGTAAGTGACAGTGATCGATCGATACTGCACTTGGGTGGGCTGGGCGGAGGGGCAAAATGCAGGTGCTAGCAGGTATCTGGGCTGATCCCACTAACAATGCATTTTTTTTTGGAACCCTAAACTGCTGGGGACGCTAGTATAGATCTGATCAGATCAGATATTGATCTGTTCAGATACTATACCACTCAGGGGTTGTGTATGCTTTGCACATGGGTGTTAGCGGTACTGGCACTAACCTAGTGCTGCCTGGGGCGACGCAGACCCTATCTGACCCTAAAACCTAATTGATATCACCCGCCAGGTGATCAGGGGGTTAAATCTTTATTGGGTAATAAATGGTGGGTGCCCTGATGCTATAAAAAGCAAACTAACTAACCAGCGTCACCCGTAACACTTATACAGTGATCACTGGTGAAAGGGTTAACTAGGGGCAATCAGGGGGTTAAAACCCTTATTAGGTAGTATATGGGGGTCCCTGACGCTATATAAAAAAATTACGGGGAACCTAAATAATGAAATAACTAACTGGCTATCCAGCGTCACCAGTGACACTTATACATTGATCGCTGGTAAAAGGGTTAACTCTAGGGGCAATCAGGGGGTTAAAATCTTTATTAGGTAGTATATGGGGGTACCTAAAACTATAAAAACCTGGCAGTGTACCTAAAAAATAACTAGCTACCTAGCGGCACCAGTGACACTAATGCAGTGATGATTAGAAAAACGATCACTTAGTGACACTGGCAAAAGGGGGTGAAAGGGTTACCTGGGGGCAATCAGGGGGCTAAAACCTTTATTAGGTAGTATATGGGGGTCCCTGACGCTATATAAAAACCTGACGGGGAACCTAAACAACTAAATAACTAACCAGCATCACCAGTGACACTTATACGGTGATCGCTGGTGAAAGGGTTAACTCTAGGGGCAATCAGGGGGTGAAAACCTTTATTAGGTAGTATATGGGGGTCCCTGACGCTATATAAAAACCTGATGGCAGGGCTCGAGTCCTGCGGGAACACATGGGAACGGCGTTCCCGTACTATTTCCACAGCGGGAACGCCGTTACCATTAGCCGCCTGAGGGCTGAGGCTATGCAGCGCGTAGTCCGCCGCCGCTCCTCGGCCGCCCGAGTGACTGGTTGCTAGGCAGGGGCCGCACCGCGTCTAGCAACCGGTCACATGACATCGGCCATACACGTGGGCACGCACTGGCACGAGTCAGTGGGCAGTGTGACACACGCTGCGTGCCTGCTTGGATCCGGACTGTCCCCTCCCTCCCCTCTACCCAGTGCCAGACAGTCCTGGCCTCCTGGGGCCACAGCCGCTGCACTGCTTCCAGTTTACTTCTCCCCCGAGAACAGAAGGGAAGAGGATACCAGGTTAGTCACTAGTGTGTAAGTTGCACTCTGCAATACCCTGCCAATACTCTGCAATTCCCTATCAATACTCTGCAATACCCTGCCAATACTCTGCAGTACATACCCTGCCAATACTCTGCAATACATACCCTGCCAATACTCTGCAATGCCCTGCCAATACTCTGCAATACCCTACCAATACTCTGCAATACCCTACCAATACTGTGCCAATACTCTGCCAATACTCTGCCAATACTCTGCCAATACATACCCTGCCAATACTCTGCAATACCCTATCAATACTCTGCAATACTCTGCCAATACTCTGCAATACTCTGCCAATACTCTGCAATACCCTGCCAATACTCTGCAATGCCCTATCAATACTCTGCAATACTCTGCCAATACTCTGCAATACCCTGCCAATACTCTGCAATACCCTGCCAATACATACCCTGCCAATACTCTGCAATACCCTATCAATACCTACCCTGCCAATACTCTGCAATACCCTAGCAATACTCTGCAATACTGTGCCAATACTCTGCAATACCCTAGCAATACTCTGCAATACTGTGCCAATACTCTGCAATACTCTGCCAATACTCTGCAATACCCTGCCAGTACTCTGCAATACCCTGCCAATACATACCCTGGCAATACCCTGCCAATACTCTGCAATACATACCCTATCAATACTCTGCAATACTCTGCCAATACTCTGCCAATACTCTGCAATACTCTGCAATACTCTGCAATACTCTGCCAATACAAACCCTGCCAATACTCTGCAATACCCTGCCAATACTCTGCAATACCCTGCCAATACTCTGCAATACTCTGCCAATACTCTGCAATACATACCCTGTCAATACTCTGCAATACCCTATCAATACTCTGCAATACTGTGCCAATACTCTGCCAATACTCTGCAATACCCTGCCAATACTCTGCAATACTCTGCCAATACATACCCTGCCAATACTCTGCAACACTCTGCAATACTCTGCCAATACTCTGCAATACATACCCTGCCAATACTCTGCAATACCCTGCCAATACTCTGCAATACCCTACAATACTGTGCCAATACTCTCCAATACTGTGCCAATACTCTGCAATACTCTGCCAATACTCTGCAATACTCTGCCAATACATACCCTGTCAATACTCTGCAATACCCTGCCAATACTCTGCAGTACATACCCTGCCAATACTCTGCAATACATACCCTGCCAATACTCTGCAATGCCCTGCCAATACTCTGCAATACCCTACCAATACTCTGCAATACCCTACCAATACTGTGCCAATACTCTGCCAATACTCTGCCAATACTCTGCCAATACATACCCTGCCAATACTCTGCAATACCCTATCAATACTCTGCAATACTCTGCCAATACTCTGCAATACTCTGCCAATACTCTGCAATACCCTGCCAATACTCTGCAATGCCCTATCAATACTCTGCAATACTCTGCCAATACTCTGCAATACCCTGCCAATACTCTGCAATACCCTGCCAATACTCTGCAATACCCTGCCAATACATACCCTGCCAATACTCTGCAATACCCTATCAATACCTACCCTGCCAATACTCTGCAATACCCTAGCAATACTCTGCAATACTGTGCCAATACTCTGCAATACCCTAGCAATACTCTGCAATACTGTGCCAATACTCTGCAATACTCTGCCAATACTCTGCAATACCCTGCCAGTACTCTGCAATACCCTGCCAATACATACCCTGGCAATACCCTGCCAATACTCTGCAATACATACCCTATCAATACTCTGCAATACTCTGCCAATACTCTGCCAATACTCTGCAATACTCTGCAATACTCTGCAATACTCTGCCAATACAAACCCTGCCAATACTCTGCAATACCCTGCCAATACTCTGCAATACCCTGCCAATACTCTGCAATACTCTGCCAATACTCTGCAATACATACCCTGTCAATACTCTGCAATACCCTATCAATACTCTGCAATACTGTGCCAATACTCTGCCAATACTCTGCAATACCCTGCCAATACTCTGCAATACTCTGCCAATACATACCCTGCCAATACTCTGCAACACTCTGCAATACTCTGCCAATACTCTGCAATACATACCCTGCCAATACTCTGCAATACCCTGCCAATACTCTGCAATACCCTACAATACTGTGCCAATACTCTGCAATACTGTGCCAATACTCTGCAATACTCTGCCAATACTCTGCAATACTCTGCCAATACATACCCTGTCAATACTCTGCAATACCCTGCCAATACTCTGCAATACCCTGCCAATACTCTGCAATACATACCCTGCCAATACTCTGCAATACTTACTCTGCTAATACTCTGCAATACTTACTCTGCCAATACTCTGCAATACTCTGCAATACATACCCTCCCAATACTCTGCAATACTTACTCTGCCAATACTCTGCAATACTTACCCTGCAATACCAAGCAATGCCCTGCCAATAATCTGCCATACCCAGTAATAATCTGCAATACCCTGCCAATACTCTGCAATACCCTGCCAATACTTATCCTGCCAATATTCTGCAATACCCTGCCAATACTTACCCTGCCAATACTTCCTCTGCCAATACCCAGCCATATCCATCCATGCTCAGCCAATATTACATTGGGGGAGATGCAGGGCTCAAGTCCTGCGGGAACTCACGGGAACGGAGTTCCTGTACTTTTTCCACAACAGGAAGTCAGTTCCCATTAGAAGCCATGTCCTGCAAGACTTTGAAGTATGCGAGCTGTGTGGCAGGTGCTACACCAGCAGCCGCCGACGCAGCTCGCAATAGTAAGTGCCGCACACCTGACCATTCAGGCATTGCCAGTAGGGGGCCCCATGACAGCTTCCTCTTTGATCTACCTGTCAATCACAGCTAGCTGACGGGTAGATCAGGTCCCTGCTGCTAAGAGATTGTATTTAGTCAGACCTCTCGGGATGTGCTCCTCCCCGCCGCCCCCTCCTGATTTTCTGTCTCCTCATCCTCTCCACCTTGTCCTGCATACTTGCTCTGTGTGTCCCGCTGAATCTCTCCCTCCTCTATCTTCAGTGCCATATGATGAGAGAACCCAGAGGAGGAGCACAGCTATTCTGCTCACAGGACATGCAGGGAGAGAGGTAAGCTGAGGGATGAACATCAGTTTGGGGTGGTAAGCTGAGCACAATACCTGGCAAAGTTTAATGCCAGGAGGGAAGTTTATGTGTAAATATGTGAAGGGTTGGAATAGCAGCGAGTTTGTGTTGGAGCGCTGCAGAGTTTGCAGCCCCCCAAGCTAACATACATCTCCTAAGCAGGAACACATCACTACCTCCCCAAGCATTCTGTCCAGATAATGTGCAGTTCATTTATGACCTTTCCGTTTAACCCTGTGTTATCCAAACTCTGTTCAATGAAAAGTGTAAACTCACCACATAAACACTCTATATACAAAATAACATTCCCCAATAAAGATCAGAACATGATGTTCACATTTGCATGGAAGCACAATTGAATGAATGCTGATTATTCAGAGAATTACCGTATTTATGTTTATTGAGAATTGTTTTTTTTTAATGTACTAACAGTTAAGCTTCATACACACAATATGAAAATTGGATGAAAAGTACCACTTTTGAAGCGTTTGTGCAAATGAGCGTATCATTTATTTATTTATTTTTGGTGGGGGGAGTGGATCTTGGGTGGGAGTTCCCACACTTTTTCCCCCAGGACTTGACCCCTGCCTGACGGGGAACCTAAATAACTAACTGGCTAACCAGCGTCATCAGTGACACCTATACGGTGATCGCTGGTGAAAGGGTTAACTCTAGGGGCAATCAGGGGGTTAAAACCTTTATTAGGTTATATATGGGGGTACCTAACGCTATAGAAACCTGGCGGTGAACCTAAAAAATAACTAGCTACCTAGCGGCACCAGTGACACTAATGCAGCGATCAGAAAAACGATCGCTTAGTGACACTGGCAAAAGGGGGTGAAAGGGTTAAGGCAGGCAGGTTCGGGTACGTTTGGGTACGTGATTGTGCCCATCTGTGTGCCCGTCTGTGATATTTACATGCGGCGGTCCTTAAGTGGTTAAAGTGGCGTTGCACAGAAAAAAAAATCATTAAAATTCCTAAAAAAAAAATTTGAAAAAAAAATTTGGAAATTAATTTTTTTAGCTCACCTCTAAATGCCTGTTGCTAGGGGGTCCCTGGTAGTCTGCCTCCTTCAGTGCCTGGGCTGGTGACATCACTTCCCCTCGGCGCAGGAAGGGCTCAGTTCTGCCCCCTCCCTCCTGTCAGTCATCTGGGACACGTGACAGATCCCAGATGACTGTGCGGCCAATCACGGCACGCGGCGCCGCTCGCGCATTCGCAGTGGGTGTCCGGCTGTGAAGCCACAGCCAGGTGCCCATAGTTAGAATGTTGGAGCCTCCAAGCGGAGGGGGGAACGAACGGGGCTTCGTTCCCCCGCATCGCTGGACCCTGGGACAGGTAAGTGTCCGATTATTAAAAGTCAGCAGCTGCAGTATTTGTAGCTGCTGACTTTTATTTTGTTTTGTTTTTTAAGGGGAACTCCTCTTTAAGTATGTTTATATAAGTATGTTTATATATAAGGTTTTGAAATGAAATAATATGGAATGTTTTTATGTGAAAAATATCTTTAAAAAAATAAATAATTGAAAACATTATAAACAAGACAAACAGTAAAATGTAATGTCAAACATTATACTTGTTTTATTTTATAGGATACTATTGGGTTTAATGAATAGGTAGATTTTACCTAGACTCCAAGAACTTTGTTTTTGATAACCCATATATGCCATGTGGTTAAAATATCACCCCATGGGCAGCTTCTCCTTACTTCAGGATACGGAGGTAGATTTTATCACAGGGTTTAAATGTCATCAGAAATCAATAGATTCTATAACCTAACCTGCATCTGAAGCTGAAATATCAGTTTTCAACGAGTCTGTATTTTAAAGCAGAGTTCCAGGCAAAAATGTAACTCCTTTTGAAACAAAAGCAAACCCCACACCCCTTAATTTTTGGATTTATTTATTTTTCATACCTTTTGTTATTTCCTTCAGGACTTCCGTCCCACGTCACAGTGGTGAGGTACATCACTTCCGCTGTTTTATTGTGCCCTCCTCCTTCCCCCCCGTTGCCTTCTGGGACTTGTGTGTGTCCCAGAAAAGGACAGGACCATTCACAAAGCACCGTGCGACTCGCGCATGCACAGTAGGCAACAGGCTGTGAAGATGCAAGGCTTCACTTTCTGTTTCCTTTAGTAAGGATGCCGGTGCCTGCCCATGGAGTTGATGGACAGGTCAACTTTGGGTGCCGATATCGCGGGCTCTCTGCACAGGTAAATGTCCTTATATTAAAAATCAACAGCTATAGTAATTGTAGCTGCTGACATTTAATTTGTTTTCACCCTGTCTGGAACTCTCCTTTTAGAGTGAAAAGGGAATATGGCAAGAGTAAATTCCAAGGAAATAGCACACTAATGTTATACAAAATCAAAACCATTATCACCATATTCACTGATGTTTTTTTTTTTTCTTTTTACATCTTTAATAAATTGCTGGAGTTAATTTGCATAATGGGAGGAGTGAAGCTGTTTATTATAGCCAGGCCATGGCAGGCAAAGTGAGCCCAGCTGTGTGACTGTCACTTCTCATTCACCATGATCAGTCTGTCTCTAAGTCTATTCTTGCTGGGTATCCTAATGACAGGTAATAGAAGTTTGAAGACTACAAGAAAAACAGAATGGATTCCAAGACAATTCTCTCATCATAAAAAAGAAATACACAATTGTATGTTTCATTTTTTAATTTATTCTTTTATGTCTTCAGGGTCTCAGGCTCAGCACTCAGTAACCCAGGACCCCACAGTGATGACATCACCCGGACAAAATGTCAGAATGTCTTGTAGCCTTGGAGGGGGGCTGACTGTCAGTAGTAACAGGGTGGTGTTTTACGTGCAGAAAGATGGAGACAAGCCAAAATACATCCTATACTATTTCACTGATTCTAAGCAAGGCAGAGGAGAAGGGGTCTCGTCTCGTTTTACAGCATCTGCCTCTGGTAATATAGGTTATCTGAGCATTTCAAATATCATTCTGGATGACAAAGGTGTATATTACTGTTCTACATGGACTGGAAGTCAGTGACACAGCGAGAGCGAGAATGAGGAACTAATACAAAAACTGACACCAAATAGCAAGGCTTTGGGTTAAAATGTGTAGGCTTCTTCAAAAAGAATGTTTAACCACTTGCTTACTGGGCACTTAAACCCCCCTCCTGCCCAGACCAATTTTCAGCTTTCAGCGCTGATGCACTTTGAATGACAATTGCGTGGTCATACAACACCGTACCCAAATGAAATTTTTATCATTTTTTCCCACAAATAGAGCTTTCTTTTGGTGTTATTTAATTACAGCTGGGAGTTTTATTTTTTGCTAAACAAACAAAAAAAGATGCAAAATAAAAAAAATAAAAAATCATGTTTAATAGTTTGTTATAAAATTTTGCAAACAGGTAATTTTTCGCCTTCATTGAAATGCGCTGATGAGGCGGCACTGGTGGGCACTGATAGGCGGCACTGGTGGGCACTGATAGGCTGCACTGGTGGGCACTGATAGGCACAGTTAAGGCGACACTAAAAGGCACAGATAAGGTGGCACCAATAGGCATAGATAAGACAGTACTGATGGGCACAGATAAGGCGGCACTGATGGGCAAAGATGGGCACTGATGGGTGGCACTGATGGGTGGCACAGATGGGTGGCACGGATGGGTGGCACGGATGGGTACCACTGATAGATGGGACTGATGGGCACTGATAGGTGGCTCTGATAGGTGGCATTGCTGGGCACTGATGGGCGGCACTGATGGGCACTGATGGGCTCTGGTAGATGACACTGATGGGCATGGATATGTGGCACTGAGGGGCAGCAATGTTATTGAGGCAGATTGTGGGCACTGATAGGTGGCACTGTGGGTACTGATGTATGGCACTGTGGGCACTGATGTATGGCACTGTGGGCACTGATGTATGGCACTGCTGGGTGGCACTATGGGCACTGATGGGTGGCACTGCTGGGTGGCACTTTTTTAATCATCTGGGGGTTACTGGCAGGAGGCAGGTGGGCACTGATACGCTGGCCGTGATCGGGACTGATGTCTCACGATCATGGCTGCCGGTGATCAGCTTTTTTTTTCTCTCCTCGCGCTACCAGCGCGAGGAGAAAAAATAGCCAATCACCGGCTCCGTTGTATCACATGATCAGCTGTCATTGGCTGACAGCTGATCACGTGGTAAGGGGTCGGGATCGACCCCTTGCTCGGATCCGTGATCAGGCGAGTCTCACAGGACACGCAGGCCGCTCGTGCACGGGACGACGTCAATAGACGTGGTCCCGGCAAAGCAGGTCCGCGCTGTAGCCGTCATTCGGCTATAGCGCAGATCTCAAGAGGTTAAAGTACAGTATCTCATGCCAACCAATACGAATTCACTTTACTGAGATCAGGCCATTACAAAATGGTGTATTTGTGATTTTCAGACACATTTGATGTAAGGAAAACAGTGGAATTAACATTTGGAAATAGTATGTAGTACCTGTCTTGATCTGCTATGTTTTTAAAGGTTTTTAAGAGTCTTTTGTGAACATTAACCACTTGCTTACTGGGCACTTAAACCCCCCTCAGTCCCAGACCAATTTTCAGCTTTCATCGCTGATGCACTTTGAATGACAATTGCGCGGGCATACAACACTGTACCCAAATGAAATTTTTATCATTTTTTTCCCACAAATAGAGCTTTCTTTTGGTGGTATTTAGTTACAGCTCGGAGTTTTATTTTTTGCTAAACAAACAAAAAAAGATGCAAAAAAAAAAAATCATGTTTTAATAGTTTGTTATAAAATTTTGCAAACGGGTCATTTTTCTCCTTCATTGAAGTGCGCTGATTAGGCGGCACTGATAGGCTGCATTGGTGGGCACTGATGGGCTGCATTGGTGGGCACTGATGGGCTGCATTGGTGGGCACTGATAGGCTGCACTGGTGGGCACTGATAGGCATAGTTAAGGCGGCACTAATAGGCACAGATAAGGCGGCACCGATGGGCACAGATAAGGCGGCACTGATGGGCAAAGATGGGCACAGATAAGATGGCACGGATGGGTGGCACGGATAAGTGGCACGGATGGGTGGCACGGATGGGCACTGATAGGTACCACAGATAGATGGGACTGATGGGCACTGATAGGTGGCACTGATAGGTGGCTCTGATAGGTGGCACTGCTGGGCACTGATGGGCGGCACTGCTGGGCACTGATGGGCGGCACTGCTGGGCACTGATGGGCGGCACTGGGGTGCAGCACCTTTGAGGCAGATTTTGGGTGGCACTGTGGGTGGCACTGCTGGGTGGCACTGTGGGTGGCACTGTGGGCACTGCTGGGTGGCACTGTGGGCACTGCTGGGTGGCACTGTGGGCACTATGGGCACTGCTGGGTGGCACTGACAGGGGGGCACTTACTTTATTTCAGGATGGCACTGCGGGTGGCAGGTGGGCACTGGCAGGGGGCAGGTGTCCGTTTAAATTGCTGGCCGTGATCGGGACTGATGTCCCGAACACGGCCGCCGGCGATCGGCTTTTTTTTTTTCTCCTCGCGCTGTCAGCGCGAGGAGGAATACTAGCCGATTACCGGCTCCGTTTTATCACATGATCAGCTGTCATTGGCTGACAGCTGATCACGTGATAAGGGGTCGGGATCGACCCCTTACACGGATCGGTGATCAGGCGAGTCTCACGGACTCGCCGATCACAGAGCGCGCCGGGCGCGCAGGCCGCTCGTAACCGGGACTACGTCAATAGACGTAGTCCCGGAAATGTGGGTCCGCGCTATTGCCGTCATTTTGCAATAGCGCGGTACCCAAGTGGTTAAGAAATATACATATTCTCAATTGCCTTCATGGAAGTCTGACTACATGGAAAGGAGTAACAGCAAATATAATACTATTATTAACATGCATGCGAATAAATATGTCTTAGGGGTGTGTGGCCATGGGGGAGGTAAAAGCATGCCTTGGTTTAAATGCCACACCTAAGCATGCCTTGGTTTAAATGCCCACCTAAACAAAAAGATGCAGCCAATCAGGCCAAAGCCACACTGCTATGCTTGCAAAAAAAAAAAAGCCCCCTGAGGTAAAAGGTAAACCCCCTGCCTACCGCTGAATGCAAACAATTCAAGTTGATAGCGCTGTGGCTGTGACGCAACTATGTGCAATGCATGTGGTTGCAGTGATTAGGCCTTTAAAACAGACGGTAAAGAACAGCATTTAGCCTCCCAGCCACCTATCAATCATCCTCTGAAAAGTTATCCACCACGGATTTCTTTTCAGGGGGTGGCATGAGCAGTTGCACTTCTGAATGAGCCTTCAGGAGGAAGAAATATGTTATATATATTTTTAGTAAATTTTTAAGTGTTTATACACTGGTAAACAACAAGAAAACACAGTACAACAAAAAACACAATTTCTTGTGTCAAATGGGTGTGGTTTCAGCAAAATAGTGGGCGTGGCTCTAAGGTGGTTTGGTTAGCGTCTGAGATGAACTAGGGATGGAGGGAGAGGGAGGGAGGGATGGAGGGACAGCAGGCCCAGATCCTAAAAAACAATAGAAATATGTGTATTCTAGAGCAGTGGCCATCAACCCTGTCCTCGGGGCCTACTAACAGGCCAGGTTTGCAAGATAACTGAAATACATCACAGGTGATATCATTTGCTGCTCAGTGATTGCAGTATTCTAGTCTGCATCTCCCCAAGGTAATACATAAAACCTGGCCTGTGAGTGGGCCCTGAGGACAGGGTTGATGAGCACTGTTCTAGAGAGTTCAACAATCAGCTTATAAAGATACTCCAAACACCAGGTGTTAGCACTTCAATCATCCCGACACCATGGTTGTTATGGTGTCAGGATGATTGAAGTGCATTATTTCTATTATTACATTGTAATACAAACTGAAATCATTCAACTCACCATAATGCAGAATCAGTGGGAGCCCTGAGCATGTCAGTAGCCACGTCGCTTGCCACCAGATGCCAACAGGCATCAGCCGCAGAGTCCGTCCTTACATCAGGTGCCCCCAGCGGAGTCCCTCCTTACATGCAGCCTGTGTCACATCAAATGCAGCCTGTGTCACATCAAATGCAGAATGCGTCCCACCAAATGCAGCCCGTGTCCCACCAAATGCAGCCCGTGTCCCACCAAATGCAGCCTGTGTCTCACCAAATGCAGCCTCTGTCCCACCAAATGCAGCCTCTGTCCCACCAAATGTAGCCTCTGTCCCACCAAATGCAGCCTTGTCTGTGTCCCACCAAATGCAGCCTGTGCTCCCCCAAATGCAGCCTGTGTCCCCCAAATGCAGCCTCTGTCCCACCAAATGCAGCCTCTGTCCCTCCAAATGCAGCCTTTGTCCCCCAAATGCAGCTTGCCTGTGTCCCATTAAATGCAGCCTCTGTAACTTCAAACCCCCCCCCCCACCATTCTCTGTGCAGTGGTACTTACCTTGCTGTTGTGCTCTCCTGCGGTGTCTCCTTCCACTGGCAGCAGCATACTTCCTGTTTCCTCTCTCCCGGGTGCAATGGAAGAGAGAAAACAGGAAGTGACATCAAACTCAGATGTAAATAAAACTGCCCGTTCATAGTAATAGATATTACGAGCGCCGGGTGGAAGCTACTCAGCACTTCAGAAAGTGCCACAGGGCGGGCTAAACGCCCGCTAATGAAGCAGTGCACAGAACACAGTGCGCTTAAGGAACTTTTATTTATTTATATTTTTTTAAAGGGCCGGTTTTAAAAATAATTATTTAAAAACAAAATTTTTTGTGGGGGCCTGGAGGGGAGGGGAGGGGGGTGGGTGGGTGGGTGCCCATGCTCCCTCTATGGACGGGCCGCCACTGGTACATATAGAATTCACTTATGAGAAACCTTGTTTCAAATGGGGCGAGTTTGTGGGCAGATGCAACTGTCCCCAAATTTTTTCAAATAATAGTGGCTTGTTTCTGAGTTTGAAAGGCCATTACACAGGATTAAAGTATAAATAATTAGGTTTTTGGATATAAGAAAGAGGGTTAGTGTCATGTCCACATTAAAAGGAGCAGGTTTTTTTTTTTTAAATAGAGGGTTTGCAGTACCACTTTATTTGGACAGTCATTGGTCCCAGGGTTCCCAACCCCCGATTACTTGTTTTACTGACAAAACATGGGAAATTTACTGACTGAGCAAATTTTTTACTGATATCTTAATGACAGAAACTCTTATTATGAACTAAGACAATCAATATTTAAACAATATAAAGAATATGTAAACATTAACAATACTCATAACAAGCAGCCTGCCTGGCTTTACAATTAAAAATGCAAACCAAAATGTGTGCATGACCAAGATTCCAAAAGGACTGCGGCACCCTGAAAAAAAAACAGGAAAATAAGTCCTGCGGCGTGCGTAGCATGCCGTGGCAAACAGTATGCATGGGCAAATTTTTTCTAACACTAAAGGTATGATTAAACAAAATCTCTACCTAGTCACTGCATACACTGCAAAGTTCTTGTACCCACAAATTATTCATAATTACTGTAGCACAATTGACAGCCTCACAGACACATACTGTACTTATTCCAATTGGCTCTGTTGAACGCTTATGTGATATATAAAGCGTCAGGAAGAACTGGATCCTTCCTAAAATTCCAGTGAGATCATCACAGCCCTTCTGTTTCCAGACAGTGCTGTGGCCCAACTTCTCAATGCAAATGCAGTGAGCCGGCTGCATGAAAGGCATTTTCTGGTTTCAAGTTCTCGGTGGTACCTCTACCCAAAGAACACCCCAAAGAAGATGTCGTGTCTGCAGAAAACGTGGATATAGGCATGACATTAACTTTTATTATCCCTCCTATCCTGACCAACCTGGTCTCTGCATCAGTGAATGTTTCTGCCGCTACCACACACAAGTGGAGTACTTTTTTCTATAATAAATATAACCATTTTTTTTTTAAAAAGCAATTTTTTTCTCAGTTTAGGTCAATATGTATTCTTCTACATATTTAAAAAAAAAATCGCAATAAGCATATATTGATTGGTTTGCGCAAAAGTTTAGCGTCTACAAAATAGGGATAGATTTATAGCATTTTTATTATTATTATTTTTTTTACTAGTAATGGCAGTGATCTGCAAATTTTTATTGTGACTGCAACATTGTGGCAGACACATCAGACAATTTTGACAAATTTTTTGGACCATTTTTCATTAACCACTTAAGGACCGCCGTATTGCCATTGTACGTCATCACAATGGCACAGGCAGGCACAATCACGTAGATGTACGTGCCTGCCTTCCAGCGGGTGGGGGGTCCGATCGGACCCCCCCCGCTGGATACGACGGTCCGGTTCGCTTCAGGAGCGTTCCGTGATGAGGGGATGGCCGTTGGTTTTCGGCCACCCCCTCTGGATCGCTCCTGGCCAATGAGAAGCTTCCTCCCACTGTGTATTGTTTACACAGGAAGGAGGAAGTGATGTCATTCTCCTCGGGGCGGTCTTTTTGACCGGACTACGAGGAGAAGACACAAAGTAAGTGTGCACCAACACTACACTGACATGTAGGTACACACAGGCACACAAACCCCCCCCCCCCCGATCCCCCCCCCCGATCGTTTTTCTGATCGCTGCATTAGTGTCGCTACAGTCGCTAGGTAGCTAGTTATTTTTTTAGGTTCACCGCCAGATTTTTATAGTGCTAGGTACCCGGATATACTACCCAATAATGGTTTTAACCCCCTGATTGCCGCTAGTTAACCCTTTCACCCCCTTTTGCCAGTGTCACTAAGCGATAATTTTTCTGATCGCTGCATCAGTGTCGCTAGTGTCGCTAGGTAGCTAGTTATTTTTTTAGGTTCACCGCCAGGTTTTTATAGCGCTAGGTACCCCGATATACTACCCAATTATGGTTTTAACCCCCTGATTGCCGCTAGTTAACCCTTTCACCCCCTTTTGCCAGTGTCACTAAGCGATAATTTTTCTGATCGCTGCATTAGTGTCGCTACTGTTGCTAGGTAGCTAGTTATTTTTTTAGGTTCACCGCCAGGTTTTTATAGCGCTAGGTACCCCCATATACTACCCAATTGCCCCTAGTTAACCCTTTCACCAGCGATCACAGTATAAGTGTCACTGGTGACGCTGGTTAGCCAGTTAGTTATTTAGGTTCCCCGTCAGGTTTTTATATAGCTCCAGGGACCCCCATATACTACCTAATAAAATGTTGAACCCCCTGATTGCCCCTAGTTAACCCTTTCACCACTGATCACCGTATAAGTGTTACGGGTGACTCTGGTAAGTTTGTTTTTTATAGCATCAGGGCACCCACCATTTATTACCCAATAAAGGTTTAACCCCCTGATCACCCGGCGGGTGATATCAATTAGGTTTTAGGGTCAGGGTCTGCGTCGCCCCAGGCAGCGCTAGGTTAGTGCCAGTACCGCTAACACCCACACGCAAAGCATAAACCTCCCGTAGTGGTATAGAATCTGAACAGATCAATATCTGATCTGATCAGATCTATACTAGCGTCCCCAGCAGTTTAGGGTTCCAAAAAAACGCATTGTTAGCGGGATCAGCCCAGATACCTGCTAGCACCTGCGTTTTGCCCCTCTGCCCAGCCCACCCAAGTGCAGTATCAATCGATCACTGTCACTTACAAAACACTAAACACATAACTGCAGCGATCGCAGAGTCAGGCCTGATCCCTGCCATCGCTAACAGGTTTTTTGGTAGCATTTTATATTTAAATCCGGAAGGCAGTGCTTGGTTTTCGGGGGCCTGTACGTGGCTAGGCTCCCAAAAAGTCCCCCACAGGAGAAGCAGCAGAATTTATTTTGGGGTGTAATTTGACTTATGCCCATAGCATGTGTGAGCAATATATCATTTAGTGACAACTTTGTGCAAAAAAAAAAAAGTTTGTAATATTCCTGCAACTTGTGGCAAAATATAAAATATTCCATGGACTCAACACGCCTCTCAGTAAATAGCTTGGGGTATCTACTTTCCAAAATGGGGTCATTTTGGGGGGTTTTGTGCTATTTTGGCATTTTATGGCCTTCGAAACTGTGATAGGTAGTGAGGAGTAAAATCAAAAATTTACACCCTTAGAAATCCTGAAGGTGGTGATTGGTTTTCGGGGTGCCGTGCGCAACTAGACTCCCAAAAAGTCCCACACATGTGGTCTCCCCATACTCGGGAGAAGTAGCGGAATATATTTTGGGGTGCAATTCCACATATAACCATGGCATGTGTGAGCAATATATCATTTAGTGACAACTTTTTGTAAAAAAAAAATTTTTTTTTATTTTTTGTCATTATTCAATCCCTTGGGACAAAAAAAAAAATATTCAATGGTCTCAACATGGCCCTCAGCAAATAGCTTGGGGTGTCTACTTTCCAAAATGGGGTCATTTGGGGGGGTTTTGTGCCATCTTGGCATTTTATGGCCTTCAAAACTGTGATAGGTAGTGATGGAGTAAAATAAAAAAATGTATGCCCTTAGAAATCCTGAAGGCGGTGCTTGGATTTCGGGGTCCCGTACGCAGCTAGGCTCCCAAAAAGTCCCACACATGTGGTATCCCTGTACTCAGGAGAAGCAGCAGAATGTATTTTGGGGTGTCATTTCACATTTGCCCATGGCATGTGTGAGCAATATATCATTTAGTGACAACTTTTTGTAAAAAAAAATAATTTTTTTATTTTTTTGTCATTATTCAATCCCTTGGGACAAAAAAAAGAAATATTCAATGGTCTCAACATGGCCCTCAGCAAATAGCTTGGGGTGTCTACTTTCCAAAATGGGGTCATTTGGGGGGGTTTTGTGCCATCTTGGCATTTTATGGCCTTCAAAACTGTGATAGGTAGTGAGGAGTAAAATAAAAAAATTTATGCCCTTAGAAATCCTGAAGGCGGTGCTTGGATTTCGGGGTCCCGTACGCGGCTAGGCTCCCAAAAAGTCCCACACATGTGGTATCCCTGTACTCAGGAGAAGCAGCAGAATGTATTTTGGGGTGTCATTTCACATATGCCCATGGCATGTGTGAGCAATATATAATTTAGTGACAACTTTTTGTAAAATTTTTTTTTTTTTTGTCATTATTCAATCCCTTAGGACAAAAAAAAAATATTCAATGGGCTCAACATACCCATCAGCAATTTCCTTGGGGTGTCTACTTTCCAAAATGGGGTCATTTGGGGGGGGGGTTTGTACTGCCCTGCCATTTTAGCACCTCAAGAAATGAGATAGGCAATCATAAATTAAAAGCTGTGTAAATTCCAGAAAATGTACTCTAGTTTGTAGACGCTATAACTTTTGCGCAAACCAAAAAATATTAGACATGTGCATTCGTTTTCGTCCGAATGCATTTTCGTCCGAATTTCAGCTATTTTCGTTTTCGTTTTGACAAACGATAACGAAAGCACAAAATCCGAAAAACGAAAGATCCGACATAAATAAATGCTTTATTTTCGTTTTCATTGTTACAACAGTTCGATATAGAATAGGAGATTCGACATGACTCTGACAACAATCTGTGTCTATAGAACCTGTGTTCGAATGTGCCTAACCTTACCTCTATTAGTCCAAGATTATATAGAGAAAATATTCGACAGAGAAAAAAGATTTGACAGAGAGAAAAGATTCTGCAAGATACTGTCCTAAAAAGTGTTTGGGGACCCGGGTCCTGCCCCAGGGGACATGGATCAATGCAAAAAAAAGTTTTAAAAACGGCCGTTTTTTTCGGGAGCAGTGATTTTAATAATGATTAAAGTGAAACAATAAAAGTGTAATATTCCTTTAAATTTCGTAGGGGGGGGGGTTGTCTATAGTATGCCTGTGAAGGGGCGCATGTTTCCCGTGCTTAGAATTGTCCCTGCACAAAGTGTCATTTATGCAGGAAAAAAAGTCCTTTAAAATCACTCGCAGCTATAATGAATTGTCGGCTCCCGTAATACAGAGAACACTCATTGAAAGTCATTGATAAAAAAATAAATAAATAAATAAATAAAAAAAGCGTGGGGGTCACCCAAATTCAATTACCAGGCCCTTCAGGTCTGGTATGGATATTAAGGGGAACCCTGCCTCAAATTTAAGAAAAAATTTGACGTGGGGTTCCCCCTAAATATCCATAACCAGACCCTTCAGGTCTGGTATGGATATTAAGGGGAACCCCGCGTCAAATTTAAAAAAAAAATTGACGTGGGGTTCCCCCTAAAAATCCATACCAGACCCTTTATCCGAGCACGCAACCTGGCAGGCCGCAGGAAAAGAGGGGGGGACGAGAGAGCGGCCCCCCCTCCCTCCTGAACCGTACCAGGCCACATGCCCTCAACATTGGGAGGATGCTTTGGGGGTCTGTGACCCCTTAAAGCACCTTGTCCCCATGTTGATGAAGACAAGGGCCTCATCCCCACAACCCTGGCTGGTGGTTGTGGAGGTCTGCGGGCGGGGGGCTTATCAGAATCTGGAAGCCCCCTTTAACAAGGGGACCCCCAGATCCCGCCCCCCCCCCCTGTTTGAAATGGTAAGGGGGTACAAAAGTACCCCTACCATTTCACAAAGAAAGTGTAAAAAATGGTTAAATAAAACAAACACACTTTTGAAAAATTCCTTTATTAAAAATAAAAAAATAAAAAAAAGATTCCAGCGGCGGTAATCCACTCTTGCTATCCAGCGACGGACGGTCATCTCTCCAGCGATGTCTCATCTCATCCAGCGCAGCGAATCCTCCGTCCTTCTTCTGTCTCCGTGGAGGAGACACTGCAAGGATTCCGGCGGCTGACGTTTCTTATATACGGAGGGCGGGGCCACCCGTCACCTGACCCCGCCCCCCTCTGACGCAAGGGGAAACCCGGGGTTCCCTGTGACATAGGGGTGACCCGCACCCCTCTGATGTAACACAGGCAGGTTTCCGTTACATCAGAGGGGGGCGGGGTCACCTATACGTCACGGGGAACCCCGGGTTTCCCCTTGCGTCAGAGGGGGGCGGGGTCAGGTGACGGGTGGCCCCGCCCTCCGTATATAAGAAACGTCAGCCGCCGGAATCCTTGCAGTGTCTCCTCCACGGAGACAGAAGGAGGATGGATCGCTGCGCTGGATGAGATGAGACATCGCTGGAGAGATGACCGTCCGTCGCTGGATAGCAAGAGTGGATTACCGCCGCTGGAATCTTTTTTTTATTTTTTTATTTTTAATAAAGGAATTTTTCAAAAGTGTGTTTGTTTTATTTAACCATTTTTTACACTTTCTTTGTGAAATGGTAGGGGTACTTTTGTACCCCCTTACCATTTCAAACAGGGGGGGGCCGGGATCTGGGGGTCCCCTTGTTAAAGGGGGCTTCCAGATTCTGATAAGCCCCCCGCCCGCAGACCTCCACAACCACCGGCCAGGGTTGTGGGGATGAGGCCCTTGTCCTCATCAACATGGGGACAAGGTGCTTTGAGGGGTCACAGACCCCCAAAGCATCCTCCCAATGTTGAGGGCATGTGGCCTGGTACGGTTCAGGAGGGAGGGGGGGCCGCTCTCTCGTCCCCCCCTCTTTTCCTGCGGCCTGCCAGGTTGCGTGCTCGGATAAAGGGTCTGGTATGGATTTTTAGGGGGAACCCCACGTCAATTTTTTTTTTTAATTTGACGCGGGGTTCCCCTTAATATCCATACCAGACCTGAAGGGTCTGGTTATGGATATTTAGGGGGAACCCCACGTCAAATTTTTTCTTAAATTTGAGGCAGGGTTCCCCTTAATATCCATACCAGACCTGAAGGGCCTGGTAATTGAATTTGGGGGACCCCCACGCTTTTTTTTTTTTTATTTATTTATTTTTTTATCAATGACTTTCAATGAGTGTTCTCTGTATTACAGGAGCCGACAATTCATAATAGCTGCGAGTGATTTTAAAGGACTTTTTTTCCTGCATAAATGACACTTTGTGCAGGGACAATTCTAAGCACGGGAAACATGCGCCCCTTCACAGGCATACTATAGACAACCCCCCCCCCCTACGAAATTTAAAGGAATATTACACTTTTATTGTTTCACTTTAATCATTATTAAAATCACTGCTCCCGAAAAAACTGCCGTTTTTAAAACTTTTTTTTGCATTGATCCATGTCCCCTGGGGCAGGACCCAGGTCCCCAAACACTTTTTAGGACAGTAACTTGCAAATTAGCCTTTAAAATGAGCACTTTAGATTTTGAACGTTGGAGTCCCATAGACTTTAATAGGGTTCTAAAGTATGCTATATACTAGCTCCGTCGAATCTTCTTTATACATTCGACAGACACCATAAGCCTTCAAAGACAGATTCGACCGTGATTCATGTGGATTTTCAGACGAATGCAATTTTTGAACGAAAAACGAAATAAATAAAAACGAATTTCGGGAGTAACTAAATAAATTAAGTTTTCAGACGAAAACGAAATTCCGAAACGAAATATTTTACTCTGCACATGTCTAAAAAATATACGCTTATTGACATTTTTTTTACTAAAGACATGTGGCTGAATAAATTTTGCCCTCAATGCATGACTAAAATTTAGTTAATTCGATTTCTCTTATAACAAAAAGAAGAAAATATCTTTTTTTTTCAAAATTTTCGCTTTTTTCCATTTATATCGCAAAAAATAAAAATCGCAGAGGCAATCAAATACCATCAAAAGAAAGCTCTATTTGTGGGAAGAAAAGGACGCAAATTTCGTTTGGGTGCAATATTGCATGACCGCGCAATTACCAGTTAAAGCAGCGCAGTGCGAAATTGGAAAAAGACCTCTGGTCCTTAAGGTGTTTATTGGTCCGGGGCTGAAGTGGTTAATACAGCGATCAATGCTGTAAAAATGCTTAGATTACTGTAAAAATGTCACTGGCAGGGAAGGGGTTAACACTAAGGGGCGATCTAGGGGTTAACTGTGGTCCCGCGGTCATCACGACCATCGGCCTTATGCATGGGCACCCCTGATGTGCAGTGGGCACACGCGTGCTTGCTATCCCGACCCTGCAAATTGACGTATAGCTACAACGGCTCGTGCAGGGGAGCCAACCTGCCACAGTATAACTGCGGCGGTTGGTCAAGAAGTGGTTAATAAAATACTGGACAAAGAAATATCATCTCCTATACATTTTTATAGAGTTCACCGGATACAAAAAACAACTATGTCATCAACAGATGTTGTAAGAGCTGTAATAGCGAGATTTACTCACTACGAAATAAAACAACAAGTCTCTTATGGCATGAGAAGTGCTGCACCAATTGAATTCAATGGAATTGAGATATTAAGCTTTACAGATTTGTCACAAGAGACTTTGTTCAGAAGGAGAGCTTTGAAACCCCTGGTAAATCAGCTACAGGCAAAAAATATTTTGTATAGATGGGGTTTCCCAGCATGTTTGGTAGCTAAACATCAAGGGGTATCAGCCACATTGTGATTCCCAGAAGACTTAAAAGATTTTTGTAGCAAAGGTACTAATTCCGAAACACTGGATGCCTAAAAATATCCAAACGATAAAGGATTGGTTTAGGGAGATAGATAAAATTAGGTGTATGGAAGAAGTAATACATATGCAAAATCATTCTGAAATAAATGTATTTTTCTTTCCTTTTTTTTCTTTTCTTCCTCCTTCTCACTTGTATAAAAAGGAAATCACTCAGAGAATTTAATAAAATAGATGAAGGGTTTTTATATCACACACAAGTAAAGTAGTGGGGTGTTTTTTTTTGTATATCACTAAGGAGAAATATAATGATGGTAGATAGTCGCGACTTTCTCCTCTTCAAAAAGAAACAAAATAGGGTTGGAAAGTTACAGTACCACATATTTAAGAAAGTAGTTACCAAGAGAATTTAACACTATAGTGAAATACACAAATACAGTATGAGATAAAGGATGATTATGACCGGGAACAAGAAAAACGGAGGGAGGGGATCACTAAAATAAAGGAAAAAGGGTAATGGGGTACACTATAAAGTTTGGAGGTTTTTTTTGGGGGGGGGGGTGGGAGAGGGGGGAGACGGCGGAATACCCTTAACATTTCTGGAATGTATTTTGAGATTGATTATTGTGTTATGTTGATTGTGGTTATTATGCGTTTTGTTTTATACAGTATGTATGTACAGTATATGTATTGTGGCAGCACGCAGGTAAAGTCACCTGGTTGTATCCAGGATGGGAAATATGTGTGCCCTAGATTCAGGCTTTATGCAGACCTTTACAATTAGAGGGGAAGAGTTAATGAGCCCAGCTGAAGTAAGTGGGCTCATTAAGACCTCTACAAAAAACCCCAGCATGCTTAGGGAGATGCTCCATCCTGGAACCAGTTTTGTGTTGTATAGACTGGGGAGTGTGACACCTGTTCTGTGCGGTGAGTTAACGCCTGTGTGGCAAACCTCTACAACAGAGACAGGGACTGGTGCAGCACAAGGCTGCACTCAGTTGTTAGACAGGGAATCTAAGTGTGTAGTTAGAGGTCAAGCTGACCAGGATTTATTTTCATGTTTTATTTTTGTTTGGCTGTTATATGTATCACTGCATGTAGCATAAATAAACCGCATCTTTTGTTTTTTGCACCTACAACGCTGTCTGCTGTGCCTGATTTTGTGTTGTGAACCCATCCAGGGGGTCACACACACCCGCTGCCGAGCTAACCCCTCACAGTTGGTGGAGAATTTTGGCAGTTTTTTTTTCAATTTTATTAAAAGCATGGAGGAGATACTGAGACAGCTGGCTCTAGCAAATGCAAATCAGCAGCAAACAAATGCGGCTTTACAAAAGAGCCTTGCAGCTCAGCAGAAAGCTCACCTGCAGAGTCTGGAAGCTCAGCAACAAGCCCAGCAGCAATCTGAAGCCCGCTTCATAGACCTGTTGCAGAAGCAAGAGCAGAATTTTCAACAGAAAATAGAGACATTAATACAGCAACGTCCGCAGACCAATGAAGCAAGTGGTTACAATAATACCGCATCCTTTGGTGTGAGCCGTTTATTGACAAAAATGACTGGAGAGGATGATCCGGAGGTGTTTTTGACCACATTTGAAAGGACTGCTGAAAGGGAAAAGTGGCCTAAGGAGCAATGGGCTGGACTGGTGGCCCCTCTGTTAACTGGGGAATCGCAGAAAGCTTATTATGACCTAGAGCCTGACCAAGCAAAAGACTATGTGGTGCTAAAAACAGAAATATTGGCACGGCTGGGTGTCACCCTGGCCGTCCGGGCTCAGCGTGTGCATAATTGGACTTTTCAGGTTGGAAAACCCCCCAGGTCTCAAATGTATGATCTCATTCACCTGAGCAGGAAGTGGCTGCAGCCAGAGACTTTGACCGCACCAAACATTGTGGAACGTGTTGTTATGGATCGTTTCCTAAGAGCTCTTCCTACTGCCATCCAAAAATGGGTAAGCCATGGAGACCCAGAAAATGCAGATAAACTTGTGGATCTGGTTGAGAGGTACTTGGCTACAAAGAACCTGACCACCTCTTCCAGGGACTCACGGACTTTCCACCCTAAGACCAGATCATCCCCAGTGGCGGGTAAGATGACTCCAAGGGGTGAGGGTGGAGAGAGTGAGAGGGTGGGAGTTCTACATAAGGTCTGGCGGGAGCAGCCCAGGAAGCCCATGCTGCAAGAGACAGCGAAAAAGATTATTTGCTACCGCTGCCGGCAAGAGGGACATATTGCAGCCAATTGCCCCGTTGTGGATGAGCCTATGCAATGTGACTTTATAAGGGAGAGACGTCAGTCGCTGTTTGCGACAGTTGCATGCACTGCCATTCGGGGACCTGAGAAACATTTATGTAAAATGTGTATTAATGGTAGAAATGTTGATGTGTTGCTGGATTCAGGTAGCCTGGTAACATTGATAAAAGCTGAATTAGTTACTACAGAGGTCTCTGGGAAGAACAGGGTGGCTATTATTTGTGTGCATGGGGACACCCGAGAGTATCCTGTAACTTCAGTGTTTTTTGAGACCCCCAAAGGTAACCTCTCTCATCAGGTGGAGTTAGTGTCTCACTTACCACATGATGCTATTGTGGGAAGGGATTTTCCAAAATTCTGGGAACTCTGGGATTGTCCTGAGCCCCCCACTGGTGCCCCTATAAACCAGGAAGATGACCAGAATTCCTCTGGGAGTGGTGAGGACTCTCCTGAATTTCCCTTGTCGGTATTGGCGGGGGAAACTCGAGAAACTGGGGAGGAGCCAACATCCTCAGATGAAAACATGCCGTCTGTGGAGTTTTCGGATCTTGAGGTTCACAGGGAAAATTTTGTCACAGAACAGTTAAAAGACCCCACCCTAATAAAGGTACGGGAAAATGTGGTGAAAATAGATGGCGAGTTAGTGAACCCAGATAAGACTTGCCCTTATCCTTACTTCACTATGGAAAGGGACCTGCTGTATCGAGTGGCTCATAGGGCAGAAGAAACCATTGAGCAACTTGTAGTGCCCAAACCTTACAGGAAGTTGGTGTTAGAATTGGCTCATGGGCACATTCTGGGAGGTCATCTGGGGACAGAGAAAACCAGAGAGAGGGTATTGCAGAGATTCTATTGGCCTGGGGTCATGAAGGAAATAGAAAATTATTGTTCCTCCTGCCCTGTGTGTCAGAAGTCGGCACCTATGCCACATTTCCGTAACCCGCTGGTACCTCTTCCTATCATTGAGGTCCCCTTTGAAAGGATCGCAATGGATTTGGTAGGTCCGATAATGAAGTCCGCCAGGGGGCATCAGTACATTTTGGTTATATTGGACTATGCCACCCGTTATCCGTAAGCAATTCCTCTCCGAAATACCTCGGCCAAAACCATAGCCAAAGAGCTATCTCTTGTTTTTAGCCGTGTGGGTATTTGTAAGGAACTGCTTACGGACCAAGGTACACCCTTTATGTCCCAGGTTATGAAAGAATTATGCAAGTTGTACAAAGTGACGCAATTGCGTACATCTGTGTATCATCCCCAAACAGATGGGTTGGTTGAAAGATTCAACAAAACCCTTAAACAAATGTTAAAGAAGGTGGTGGATAGAGATGGAAAGAATTGGGACTGTCTAATACCCTATCTAATGTTTGCCATTAGGGAGGTACCCCAATCCTCTACGGGTTTCTCACCCTTCGAGTTGCTTTATGGGAGACACCCAAGAGGGCTGCTGGATATCGCCAAGGAAACTTGGGAAAATGAGAGTTCTCCTCACAGGAGCGTGATTGAGCATGTCGCCCTGATGCAAGATAGAATTGCACAGGTAATGCCAATTGTAAAGGAACATTTAACCCAAGCGCAGTTAGCACAGCAGAGAGTGTACAACCGTGGGGCCAAGACCCGTACTTTTTCCCCGGGGGATAGGGTCTTGGTGCTAGTCCCTACGTTTGAAAGCAAATTTCTGCCCAAATGGCAAGGTCCATATGAAGTAATTGAAAAAATTAGTGAGGTGAACTACAGGGTTAGACAGCCAGGAAGGCGAAAGCCGGAGCAGATCTATCACATCAATCTGCTGAAAGCCTGGAGGGATAGGGAATCCCTAGTCGCAGAGACTTTGTCACAAGTACAGCCTGATTGCTTAGTTCCTGAGGTTGGAATAGCAGACACCTTATCGAAACCCCAACAACAGGAGGTTAAAGAGTTTGTACTTCGTAACAAAGAGATTTTCTCTGAGCTTCCGGGACAAACATCTGGCGTAGAGCATGACATTATCACCCCGCCAGGAGAAAGGGTAAAACTAAAACCTTATAGAATACCAGAGGCCCGACGGGAGGCAATACGTGGGGAGGTTCAAAGGATGTTGGAATTGGATGTGATAGAGGAGTCCCAGAGTGACTGGTCCAGTGCTATCGTACTAGTGCCCAAACCTGATGGGAGCTGGCGGTTTTGTAACGATTTTCGACAATTAAATAAAGTTACAAAATTTGACACCTACCCCATGCCGCGTATAGATGAGTTGATTGACCGGCTGGGAACAGCCCGATATATGACAACTCTTGATCTCACCAAAGGCTATTGGCAAATTGCCCTGGCCGAGTCGGCCAAGGAGAAAACTGCGTTTGTAACCCCAGATGGGGCATTCCAATATAAGAGAATGCCGTTTGGGTTACAGAATGCACCGGCAACATTCCAGCGGAAAATGGATACGATTCTGAGGCCCCATCAGAAATATTCTGCAGCTTACCTGGATGATGTGATTATCCATAGCACAGACTGGGTCTCACATTTGCCGAAAGTACAAGCAGTCCTAGACTCTATCCAGGAAGCTGGGTTTACGGCCAATCCAAAGAAGTGTACCATTGGACAGGAGGAGGCCAAATATCTTGGGTACACTATTGGGAGGGGGGTGATAAAACCCCAAGTCAATAAAGTCGAGGCCATACAGAGTTGGCCACGTCCCAACAGCAAGAAACAGGTACGAGCCTTTCTGGGAATCGCTGGCTATTATCGACGATTCATTCCCCATTTTGCTTCTCAGGCTGTGCCTCTCACCAACCTGACAAAAGGGAAAGAGTCTGTCATGGTTAAATGGTCCCCAGAGGCTGAAGAAGCATTTCAGTCCTTAAAAACAGCCTTATGTAGCCAGCCAGTGTTGTACTCACCAGACTTCTCTAAGGACTTTGTTGTACAAACTGATGCATCAGACGTTGGGTTAGGAGCAGTGTTATCCCAGGTCTGGAACGGGGAAGAGCACCCAGTCATTTACCTCAGCAGGAAGTTGAAGTCCCATGAGGTAAATTACGCCACGATTGAGAAGGAATGTTTAGCAGTGAAGTGGGCTCTAGATTCCCTTCGGTACTATCTGCTAGGTAGGCACTTTGACCTGGTGACTGATCCTTTAAAGTGGATGGCTCAGAACAAGGAGACCAATAGAAGGGTAAATACAGTGGTGTGAAAAAGTGTTTGCCCCCTTCCTCATTTCCTGTTCCTTTGCATGTTTGTCACACTTAAGTGTTTCGGAACATCAAACCAATTTAAACAATAGTCAAGGACAACACAAGTAAACACAAAATGCAATTTGTAAATGAAGGTGTTTATTATTAAAGGTGAAAAAAAATTCAAACCATCATGGCCCTGTGTGAAAAAGTGATTGCCCCCCTTGTTAAAACATACTATAACTGTGGTTGTCCACACCTGAGTTCAATTTCTCTAGCCACACCCAGGCCTGATTATTGCCACACCTGTTCACAATCAAGGCATCACTTAAATAGGAGCTGCTTGACACAGTAAGGTCCACCAGAAGATCCTTAAAAGCTACACATCATGCCGAGACCCAAAGAAATTCAGGAACAATTGAGAAAGAAAGTAATTGAGATCTATCAGTCTGGAAAGGGTTATAAAGCCATTTCCAAAGCTTTGGGAATCCAGCGAACCACAGTGAGAGCCATTATCCACAAATGGCGAAGACATGGAACAGTGGTGAACCTTCCCAGGAGTGGCCGGCCGCCCAAAATTACCCCAAGAGCGCAGCGACGACTCATCCAAGAGGTCACAAAAGACCCCACAACAACGTCCAAGGAACTGCAGGCCTCACTTGCCTCAGTTAAGGTCAGCGTTCATGCCTCCACCATCAGGAAAAGACTGGGCAAAAATGGCCTGCATGGCAGAGTTCCAAGGAGAAAACCACTGCTGAGCAAAAAGAACATCAAAGCTCGTCTCAATTTCTCCACAACACATCTTGATGATCCCCAAGACTTTTGGGACAACATTCTGTGGACCGATGAGACAAAAGTGGAACTCTTTGGAAGGTGTGTGTCCAAGTATATCTGGCGTAGAAGGAACACTGCATTTCATAAAAAGAACATTATACCAACAGTAAAATATGGTGGTGGTAGTGTGATGGTCTGGGGCTGTTTTGCTGCTTCAGGACCTGGAAGACTTGCCGTGATAAAAGGAACTATGAATTCTGCTGTCTACCAAGAGATCCTGAAGGAGAATGTCCGACCATCTGTTCGTGTACTCAAGCTGAAACGAACTTGGGTTCTGCAGCAGGACAATGATCCTAAACACACCAGCAAGTCCACCACCGAATGGCTGAAGAAAAACAAAATGAAGACTTTGGAGTGGCCTAGCCAAAGTCCTGACCTGAATCCTATTGAGATGTTGTGGTATGACCTTAAAAAGGCCGTTCATGCTCGAAAACCCTCTAATGTAACTGAATTAGGACAATTCTGCAAAGATGAGTGGGCCAAAATTCCTCCAGGACGCGGTAAAAGCCTCATTGCACGTTATCGCAAACGCTTGGTTGCAGTTGTTGCTGCTAAGGGTGGCCCAACCAGTTAGTAGGTTTAGGGGGCAATCACTTTTTCACACAGGGCCATGATGGTTTGGATTTTCTTTCACCTTTAATAATAAACACCTTCATTTACAAATTGCATTTTGTGTTTACTTGTGTTGTCCTTGACTATTGTTTAAATTGGTTTGATGTTCCGAAACACTTAAGTGTGACAAACATGCAAAGGAACAGGAAATGAGGAAGGGGGCAAACACTTTTTCACACCACTGTAGGTGGTTCCTGGCCCTACAAGAATTTAACTTTACAGTTAAGCATCGCCCTGGTGTTAAAATGGGGAATGTGGATGCTTTGTCTCGGATACATGCGTGTCTGACTGCTTGTGTTACAACCCCAAGGTTGAAACAAGAGGGGGGGGGGGGGGTATGTGGCAGCACGCAGGTAAAGTCACCTGGTTGTATCCAGGATGGGAAATATGTGTGCCCTAGATTCAGGCTTTATGCAGACTTTTACAATTAGAGGGGAAGAGTTAATGAGCCCAGCTGAAGTAAGTGGGCTCATTAAGACCTCTACAAAAAACCCCAGCATGCTTAGGGAGATGCTCCATCCTGGAACCAGTTTTGTGTGTATAGACTGGGGAGTGTGACACCTGTTCTGTGCGGTGAGTTAACGCCTGTGTGGCAAACCTCTACAACAGAGACAGGGACTGGTGCAGCACAAGGCTGCACTCAGTTGTTAGACAGGGAATCTAAGTGTGTAGTTAGAGGTCAAGCTGACCAGGATTTATTTTCATGTTTTATTTTTGTTTGGCTGTTATATGTATCACTGCATGTAGCATAAATAAACCGCATCTTTTGTTTTTTGCACCTACAACGCTGTCTGCTGTGCCTGATTTTGTGTTGTGAACCCATCCAGGGGGTCACACACACCCGCTGCCGAGCTAACCCCTCACAGTATTTTAAGTATGTTTATATATAAGGTTTTGAAATAAAATAATATGGAATGTTTTATGTGAAAAATATCTTAATAAAAATAATTGAAAACATTATAAACAAGACAAACAGTAAAATGAAATGTCAAACATTATACTTGTTTTACTTTGTAGGATACTATTGGGTTTAATGACTAGGTAGATTTTACCTAGACTCAAAGAACTTTGTTTTGATAGACCATATACGCCGTGTGGTTAAAATATCACCCCATGGGCAGCTTCTCCTTACTTCAGGATACGGAGATAGATTTTATCACAGGCTTTAAATGTCATCAGAAATCAATATATTCTATAACCTAACCTGCATCTGAAGCTGAAATATCAGTTTTCAACGAGTCTGTAATTGAAAGCAGAGTTCCAGGCAAAAATTTAACTTAGTTTGAAACAAAAGCAAGCCCCACCCCCTTCATTTTTTTTTCATACCTTTTGTTATTTCCTTCAGGACTTCCGTCCCATGTCGCCGTGGTGAGGTACATCACTTACGCGGTTTTATTGTGCCCTCCACCTTCCCCCGTTGCCTTATGGGACTTGTGTGTGTCCCAGAAGATGACGGGACCATTCACAAAGCACCGTGCGACTCGCGCATGCGCAGTAGGCAACAGGCTGTGAAGCCGCAAGGCTTCACTTCCTGTTTCCTTGAGTAAGGATGCCAGTGCCTGCCCATGGAGTTGATGGACGGGTCAACTTTGGGTGCCGACATCACAGGCTCTCTGCACAGGTAAATGTCCTTATATTAAAAGTAAACAGCTATAGTATTTGTAGCTGCTGACTTTTAATTTGTTTTCACCCAGTCTGGAACTTTCCTTTTAGAGTGAAAAGGGAATATGGCAAGAGTAAATTCCAAGGAAATAGCACACTAATGTTATACAAAATCAAAACCATTATCACCATATTCACTGATGTTTTTTTTTTTTCTTTTTACATCTTTAATAAATTGCTGGAGTTAATTTGCATAATGGGAGGAGTGAAGCTGTTTATTATAGCCAGGCCATGGCAGGCAAAGTGAGCCCAGCTGTGTGACTGTCACTTCTCATTCACCATGATCAGTCTGTCTCTAAGTCTATTCTTGCTGGGTATCCTAATAACAGGTAATAGAAGTTTGAAGACTACAAGAAAAACAGAATGGATTCCAAGACAATTCTCTCATCATAAAAAAGAAATACACAATTGTATGTTTCATTTTTTAATTTATTCTTTTATGTCTTCAGGGTCTCAGGCTCAGCACTCAGTAACCCAGGACCCCACAGTGATGACATCACCCGGACAAAATGTCAGAATGTCTTGTAGCCTTGGAGGGGGGCTGACTGTCAGTAGTAACAGGGTGGTGTTTTACGTGCAGAAAGATGGAGACAAGCCAAAATACATCCTATACTATTTCACTGATTCTAGCCAAGGCATAGGAGAAGGGGTCTCGTCTCGTTTTACAGCATCTGCCTCTGGTAATATAGGTTATCTGAGCATTTCAAATATCATTCTGGATGACGAAGGTGTATATTACTGCTGTACATGGACTGGAAGTCAGTTACACAGCGAGAGCGAGAATGAGGAACTAATACAAAAACTGACACCAAATAGGACGGCTTTGGGTTAAAATGTGTAGGCTTCTTCAAAAAGAATGTTTAAAGTACAGTATCTCATGCCAACCAATATGAATTCACTTTACTGAGATCAGGCCATTACAAAATGGTGTATTTGTGATTTTCAGACACATTTGATGTAAGGCAAACAGTGGAATTAACATTTGGAAATAGTATGTAGTACCTGTCTTGATCTGCTATGTTTTTAACGGTTTTGAAGAGTCTTTTGTGAACATTAAGAAATATTCATATTCTCATTGGCCTTCATGGAAGTCTGACGACATGGAAAGTAGTAACAGCAAATATAATACTATTATTAACATGCATGTGAAAAAATAAGTCTTAGGGGTGTGTGGCCATGGGGGAGGTAAAAGCATGCAGTTGATCCATGGTTTAAGCGCCACCAATTGCCCACCTAACAAAAAGATGCAGCCAATCAGGCCAAAGCCACACTGCTATGCTTGCAAAAAATTAAGCCCCTGCGGTAAAAGGTAAACCCCCTGCCTACCGCTGAATGCAAACAATTCAAGTTAATAGCGCTGTGGCTGTGACGCAACTATGTGCAATGCATGTGGTTGCAGTGATTTGGCCTTTAAAACAGACGGTAAAGAACAACATTTAGCCTCCCAACCACCTATCAATCATCCTCTGAAAAGTTATCCACCACGGATTTCTTTTCAGGGGGTGGGCGTGACTCTAAGGTGGTTTGGTTAGCGTCTGAGATGAACGAGGTATGGAGGGAGAGGGAGAGAGTGATGGAGGGACAGCAGGCCCAGATCCTAAAAAACAATAGAAATAGGTGTATTCTAGAGCAGTGGTCATCAACCCTGTCCTCAGCGCCCACTAACAGGCCTGGTTTGCAAGATAACTGAAATACATCACAGGTGATACCATTTGTTGCTCAGCGATTGCAGTATTCTAGTCTGCATCTCCCCAAGGTAATACATAAAACCTGGCCCGTTAGTGGGCCCTGAGGACAGGGTTAATGAGCACTGTTCTAGAGAGTTCAACAATCAGCTTATAAGGATATTCCAAACACCAGGTTTTAGCACTTCAATCATCCCGACACCATGGTTGTTATGGTGTCAGGATGATTGAAGTGCATTATTTCTATTATTACATTGTAATACAAACTGAAATCATTCAACTCACCATAATGTAGAATCAGTGGGAGCCCTGAGCATGTCAGTAGCCCTGTCGCTTGCCACTAGAGGGTTTGCAGTACCACTTTATTTGGACAGTCATTGGCCCCAGGGTTGCCAACCCCTGATTACTTGTTTTACTGACAAAACATGGGAAATTTACTGACTGAGCACATTTTTTTACTGATATATTTAACTAGATGCTGACCGCCGGCTGTCAAATGACGGCCAGGTGGCGCACCTATTGTGGCGGAAGGCCATCATATGACGGCCTCCCGTTTAAACAGGGAATGCGCGCGATCGTGCGCGCGCATCCCTGTTTCTTCGGTGGTGGTGTGTCACGGAGACACCGCTCACCACTGAAGGGGGTGAACAGCCATTGGTTATGGCTGTTTACCACGTGATTGGCCGTGATGAAGTGACGGCCGATCACAGATGGTCACACCCCGACTGTGCACGGCGCATGCGCACGATTGTGAGCACGCTGCGCGTGCACGGCGGTGGCGGCGTGTTCCCCGGAAACACTGCTCGTCACCGACGCTGGTAAACAGCCATTGGCCGGCTGTTTACCCACGTGATCGGCTGTGATCCTTTCACAGCCGATCACTAAAATGTAAACAAACCGCGGTAACGAGATGTTACCGGGTTCTCCTCCTCACACACCGATCGTGTGTGAGGAAGAGATTGTGGTAACATCTCGTTACCGCCTAAAGTGTACACCAATCATACTGATTGCCCCCCCCAATAAAGAGGACCTGTCACCACCCCTCATAGTATCTGTCAATCGCAGTCCATCAGAGTACCCGAGTACCTGTCACAGCCCATCAGAGTACCCGAGTACCTGTCACAGCCCATCAGAGTACCCGAGTACCTGTCCCAGCCCATCAGAGTACCCGAGTACCTGTCACAGTTCATCAGAGTACCCGAGTACCTGTCCCAGCCCATCTGAGTACCCGAGTACCTGTTACAGTTCATCTGAGTACCCGAGTACCTGTCCCAGCCCATCAGAGTACCCGAGTACCTGTCCCGGCCCATCAGAGTACCCGAGTACCTGTCACGGCCCATCAGAGTACCCGAGTACCTGTCACGGCCCATCAGAGTACCCGAGTACCTGTCACAGTTCATCTGAGTACCCGAGTACCTGTCCCAACCCATCTGAGTACCCGAGTACCTGTCACAGTTCATCTGAGTACCCGAGTACCTATCCCAGCCCATAAGAGTACCCGAGTACCTGTCCCAGCCCATTAGAGTAGCCGAGTACCTGTCATGGCACATCAGAGTACCCGAGTACCTGTCATGGCCCATCAGAGTACCCGAGTACCTGTCACGGCCCATCAGAGTACCCGAGTACCTGTCACGGCCCATAACAGTACCCGAGTACCTGTCACGGTCCATCAGAGTACCCGAGTACCTGTCACGGTCCATCAGGGTACCCGAGTACCTGTCCTGGTCCATTGGGGTACCTGAGTACCTGTCACGGTCCATCAGGGTACCTGAGTACCTGTCACAGTCCATCCGAGTACCTGAGTCCCTGTCACAGCCCATCAGAGTACCCGAGTACCTGTCCCAGCCCATCAGAGTACCTGAGTACCTGTCACAGTTCATCTGAGTACCCGAGTACCTGTCCCAGCCCATCTGAGTACCCGAGTACCTGTCACAGTTCATCTGAGTACCCGAGTACCTGTCCCAGCCCATCAGAGTACCCGAGTACCTGTCCCGGCCCATCAGAGTACCCGAGTACCTGTCACGGCCCATCAGAGTACCCGAGTACCTGTCACGGTCCATCAGAGTACCCGAGTGCCTGTCACGGCCCATCAGAGTACCCGAGTACCTGCCACAGTTCATCTGTGTACCCGAATACCTGTCCCAACCCCTCTGAGTACCCGAGTACCTGTCACAGTTCATCGGAGTACCCGAGTACCTATCCCAGCCCATCAGAGTACCCGAGTACCTGTCCCAGCCCATCAGAGTACCCGAGTACCTGTCACGGCACATCAGAGTACCCGAGTACCTGTCACGGCCCATCAGAGTACCCGAGTACCTGTCACGGCCCATCAGAGTACCCGAGTACCTGTCACGGCCCATCAGAGTACCCGAGTACCTGTCACGGTCCATCAGAGTACCCGAGTACCTGTCACAGTCCATCAGGGTACCTGAGTACCTGTCACGGTCCATTGGGGTACCCGAGTACCTGTCACGGTCCATCAGGGTACCCGAGTACCTGTCACAGTCCATTAGAGTACCGAGTACCTGTCACAGTCCATCAGAGTACCGGAGTACCTGTCACGGTTCATCCGAGTACCCGAGTCCCTGTCACAGCCCATCTGAGTACCCGAGTACCTGTTCCAGTCCATCTGAGTACCCGAGTACCTGTCACAGTTCATCTGAGTACCCGAGTACCTGTCACAGTCCATCTGAGTACCCGAGTACCTGTCACAGTTCATCTGAGTACCCGAGTACCTGTCACAGTTCATCTGAGTACCTGTCACCGCCTTTCAGAGTACCCAAATACCAGTCACCAAGCCATCAGAGTACCCGAGTACCTGTCACGGCCCATCAGAGTACCCGAGTACCTGTCACAGTTCATCTGAGTACCCGAGTACCTGTCCCAGCCCATCAGAGTACCTGAGTACCTCTCCCGGCCCATCAGAGTACCCGAGTACCTGTCACGGCCCATCAGAGTACCCGAGTACCTGTCACGGCCCATCAGAGTACCCAAGTACCTGTCACGGCCCATCAGAGTACCCGAGTACCTGTCACAGTTCATCTGAGTACCCGAGTACCTGTCCCAACCCATCTGAGTACCCGAGTACCTGTCACAGTTCATCTGAGTACCCGAGTACCTATCCCAGCCCATAAGAGTACCCGAGTACCTGTCCCAGCCCATTAGAGTAGCCGAGTACCTGTCACGGCACATCAGAGTACCCAAATACCTGTCACGGCCCATCAGAGTACCCGAGTACCTGTCACGGCCCATCAGGGTACCCGAGTACCTGTCACGGTCCATCAGAGTACCCGAGTACCTGTCACGGCCCATTAGAGTACCCGAGCACCTGTCACGGTCCATCGGGGTACCCGAGTACCTGTCACGGTCCATTGGGGTACCCGAGTACCTGTCACGGTCCATCAGGGTACCCGAGTACCTGTCACAGCCCATCAAAGTACCCGAGTACCTGTCACAGCCCATCAAAGTACCCGAGTACCTGTCACAGCCCATCTGAGTACCCGAGTACCTGTCACAGCCCATCTGATTACCCGAGTACCTGTTCCAGTCCATCTGAGTACCCGAGTACCTGTCACAGTTCATCTGAGTACCCGAGTACCTGTCACAGTCCATCTGAGTACCCGAGTACCTGTCACAGTTCATCTGAGTACCCGAGTACCTGTCACAGTTCATCTGAGTACCTGAGTACCTGTCACAGTTCATCTTAGTACCCGAGTACCTGTCACAGTCCATATGAGTACCTGTCACTGCCCTTCAGAGTACCCAAATACCAGTCACCAAGCCATCAGAGTACCTGTCACCAGGCCATCAGAGTACCCGAGTACCTGTCACCAGGCCATCAGAGTACCCGAGTACCTGTCACCAGGCCATCAGAGTACCAGAGTACCTGTCACCAGGCCATCAGAGTACCCGAGTACCTGTCACGGCCCATCAGAGTACCCGAGTTCCTGTCACAGCCCATCAGAGTACCTGAGTACCTGTCATGGCCCATCAGAGTACCCGAGTACCTGTCACGGTCCATCGGGGTACCCGAGTACCTGTCACGGTCCATCGGGGTACCCGAGTTCCTGTCACGGTCCATCGGGGTACCCGAGTACCTGTCACGGTCCATCAGGGTACCCGAGTACCTGTCACGGTCCATTAGAGTACCGAGTACCTGTCACAGTCCATCAGGGTACCCGAGTATCTGTCACGGTCCATCAGAGTACCGAGTATCTGTCACAGTCCATCAGAGTACCCGAGTACCTGTCACAGCCCATCAAAGTACCCGAGTACTTGTCACGGTTCATCCGAGTACCCGAGTACCTGTCACAGCCCATCTGAGTACCCGAGTACCTGTCAAAACCCATCTGAGTACCCGAGTACCTGTTCCAGTCCATCTGAGTACCCGAGTACCTGTCACAGTTCATCTGAGTACCCGAGTACCTGTCACAGTCCATCTGAGTACCCGAGTACCTGTCACAGTTCATCTGAGTACCTGAGTACCTGTCACAGTTCATCTTAGTACCCGAGTACCTGTCACAGTCCATATGAGTACCTGTCACCGCCCTTCAGAGTACCCAAATACCAGTCACCAAGCCATCAGAGTACCTGTCACCAGGCCATCAGAGTACCCGAGTACCTGTCACCAGGCCATCAGAGTACCCGAGTACCTGTCACCAGGCCATCAGAGTACCCGAGTACCTGTCACCAGGCCATCAGAGTACCAATCTCCAGCCCATCAGAGTACCCGAGTACTTATTTGCAGCCCATGTCTCATAGAATATACGTTGGGATTTTTGCTTTCCAAAATGGGGTCATTTTGTGGGTAATTTCACTGTCCTGGTGGTCCAGGACCTTCAAAAATGTGATAGGTAGGAATTAAATGAGATGTGTCATTTATGCTTCTAGAACGCCTGAACGTACTACTTCAATGTTCGGCCTCTCTATGTGACCAGGCTGTGTAAAAGTACTACACATGTGGTATCACCATACTTGGGAGGAGTAGCAGAATGTATTTTGGGGTGTAATTTTTGCTATATACATGCTATGTGTTAGAAATATCTTATAAATTGACAATTTTGTGTAAAAAAAAAATGTGTTTTAATTTTTTTCCACACATTCCAAAAACTTCTGGAAAAAAATTAACCATTCAAAAGACTCATTATGCCTCACAGATTATACATTGGGATGTTTTCTTTCCAAAATGGGGTCCTTTTATGGCAAATTCCATTGTCCTGGTACTCCAGGGCCTTCAAAAGTGTAATAGGTGGTTGAGAAATTAGATGCGTCATTTTTGCTCGTAGAACGTCTAAAGGTACTACATCAATGTTGGTGCTCTGTATGTGGCCAGGCTGTGTAAAAGTCTCACACATGTGGTACCTGTCACGGTCCATCAGGGTACCCGAGTATCTGTCACGGCCCATCAGAGTACCGAGTATCTGTCACAGTCCATCAGAGTACCCGAGTACCTGTCACAGCCCATCAAAGTACCCGAGTACCTGTCACGGTTCATCCGAGTACCTGAGTACCTGTCACAGCCCATCTGAGTACCCGAGTACCTGTCACAGCCCATCTGAGTACCCGAGTACCTGTTCCAGTCCATCTGAGTACCCGAGTACCTGTCACAGTTCATCTGAGTACCCGAGTACCTGTCACAGTCCATCTGAGTACCCGAGTACCTGTCACAGTTCATCTGAGTACCTGAGTACCTGTCACAGTTCATCTTAGTACCCAAGTACCTGTCACAGTCCATATGAGTACCTGTCACCGCCCTTCAGAGTACCCAAATACCAGTCACCAAGCCATCAGAGTACCTGTCACCAGGCCATCAGAGTACCCGAGTACCTATCTCCAGCCCATCAGAGTACCCGAGTACTTATTTGCAGCCCATGTCTCATAGAATATACGTTGGGATTTTTGCTTTCCAAAATGGGGTCATTTTGTGGATAATTTCACTGTCCTGGTGGTCCAGGACCTTCAAAAGTGTGATAGGTAGGAATTAAATGAGATGTGTCATTTATGCTTCTAGAACGCCTGAACGTACTACTTCAATGTTCGGCCTCTCTATGTGACCAGGCTGTGTAAAAGTCCTACACATGTGGTATCGCCATACTTGGGAGGAGTAGCAGAATGTATTTTGGGGTGTAATTTTTGCTATATACATGCTATGTGTTAGAAATATCTTATAAATTGACAATTTTGTGTAAAAAAAAATGTGTTTTAATTTTTTTCCACACATTCCAAAAACTTCTGGAAAAAAATTAACCATTCAAAAGACTCATTATGCCTCACAGATTATACGTTGTGGTGTTTTCTTTCCAAAATGGGGTCATTTTATGGCAAATTCCATTGTCCTGGTACTCCAGGGCCTTCAAAACTGTAATAGGTGGTTGAGAAATGAGATGCGTCATTTTTGCTCGTAGAACGTCTAAAGGTACTACATCAATGTTGGTGCTCTGTATGTGGCCAGGCTGTGTAAAAGTCTCACACATGTGGTATCGCCGTACTCGGGAAGAGTAGCAGAATGTATTTTGGGGTGTAATTTGTTGTATGCATATGCTGTGTGTGAGAAATAACCTGATAATATGATTTTGTAAAAAAAAATAATAATAAAAAAAAAATCTTCATTTTGCAAAGAATTGTGGGAAAAAATGACAACTTAAAAAAACTCACCATGCTACTTACTTAATACCTTGGAATGTCTACTTTGTAAAAAGGGGTCATTTGGGGGGTATTTGTACTTTCCTGACTTGTTAGTGTCTCAAGAAATGAGATACACCTGATGTACTGAAGGCCTGATCAGAAGTGATCAATATTCAGTGATTGGCACCATAGTTTGTAGACTCTATAACTTTCACAAATATCAAATAATATATACTAATGTGAGTTATTTTTACCAAAGATATATAGCAGTATACATTTTGGCCAAAATTTATGAAGAAAAATTACTAATTAGCAAAAATTTATGACAGAAACAAAGAAAAAGGCATTTTTTTCACAAAATTTACGTTTTATTTTATTTATAGCACAAAAAAATAAAAAACCCACTAGTGATTAAATACCACTAAAAGAAAGCTCTATTTGTGTGGAAAAAAAGACGCAAGTTTCATATGGATACAGTGTTGGATGACTGAGTAATTGTCATTCAAACTGTGAGAGCGCTGAAAGCTGAAAATTGGTCTGGTCAGGAAGGGGGTGCAACTGCACTGTACTGAGGTGGTTAAAAATGACAGAAACTCTTAATATGAACTAAGACAATCAATATTTAAACAATATAAAGAATATGTAAACATAAACAATACTCATAACAAGCAGGCTGCCTGGCTTTACAATTAAAAATGCAAACCAAAATGTGAGCATGACCAAGATTCCAAAAGGACTGGGGCACCCTGAAAACAAAACAGGAAAATAAGTCCTGCGGCGTGCGTAGCATGCCGTGGCAAACAGTATGCATGGGCAAATTTTTTCTAACAGTAAAGGGATGATTAAACAAAATCTCTGCCAATCACTGTATACACTGCACAGTTCGTGTACCCACAAAATATTCATAATTACTGTAGCACAATTGACAGCCTCACAAACACATACTGTACTTATTCCAATTGGCTCTGCTGAACGCTTATGTGATATATAAAGCGTCGGGAAGAACTGGATCCTTCCTAAAATTCCAGTGAGATCATCACAGCCCTTCTGTTTCCAGACGGTGCTGTGGCCCAACTTCTCAATGCAAATGCAGTGAGCCGGCTGCATGAAAGGCATTTTCTGGTTTCAAGTTCTCTGTGGTACCTCTACCCAAAGAACACCCCAAAGAAGATGTTGTGTCTGCAGAAAACGTGGATATAGGCATGACATCCACTTTTATTGTCCCTCCTGTCCTGACCAACCTGGTCTCTGCATCAGTGAATGTTTCTGCCGCTACCACACACTAGTGGAGTACTTTTTGCTATAATAAATATAACCATTTTTTTTTTAAAGCTATTTTTTCCTCAGTTTAGGTCAACATGTATTGTTCTACATATTTAAAAAAAAAATCACAATAAGCGTTTATTGATTGGTTTGTGCAAAAGTTTAGTCTACAAAATAGGGATAGATTTATAGCATTTTTATTATTATTATTTTTTTTACTAGTAATGGCGGTGATCTGCAAATTTTTATTGTGACTGCAACATTATGGCAGACACATCAGACAATTTTGACAAATTTTTTGGACCATTGGCATTAATACAGCGATCAATGCTGTAAAACTGCTTAGATTACTGTAAAAATGTCACTGGCAAGGAAGGGGTTAACACTAGGGAGCGATCTAGGGGTTAACTGTGGTCCCGCAGTCATCACGCCCGTCGGCCATGAGCATGGGTACCCCCAATGTGCAGAGGGAACACGCGTGCCTGCTATCCCGACCCTGCAAACCGACGTATAGCTACGACGATTCGTGCAGGGGAGCCAACCTGCCGCAGTATAACTGCGGCGGTTGGTCAGGAAGCGGTTAATAAAATACTGGACAAAGAAATATCATCTCCTATACATTTTTATAGAGTTCACCGGATACAGAAAACAACTATGTCATCAATAGATGTTGTAAGAGATGTAATAGCGAGATTTACTCACTACAAAATCAAACAACAAGTCTCTTATGGCACGAGAAGTGCTGCACCAATCAAATTCAATGGAAGTGAGATATTAAGCTTTACAGATTTGTCACAAAAGACTTTGTTCAGAAGGAGAGCTTTGAAACCCCTGGTAAATCAGCTACAGGCAAAAAATATTTTATATAGATGGGGTTTCCCAGCATGTTTGGTAGCTAAACATCAAGGGGTATCAGCCACATTGCGATTCCCAGAAGACTTAAAAGATTTTTGTAGCAAATTAGATTTGCCACGCATTAATTTAGAGAATTGGGAAAAAAAAACAGAGTGGGGGAAGTTAACAGATCAGCAATAGAAAAAAGCATAGTGTCCATTAAACAGAATAGATTGGGGACTAAATAAATAAACAGCATAGGGGGGGTCAATGGTATAACGGCTCAGTAAGACCCACTTACGGGGGCTTGGGGGTCCGGCGATGTCTGTCTGCTCCCCCAGCGCCATTCCTGAATTTAGGATGAGATCTGGGAGTCTGGGCAGACATATTATAACCCCCATGGGATGCCCTGCCTGGCTGGATGCCCTGCCTGGCTAGGCGCTCATAATTTGAGTGACAGCCAATTAGGCCATAATATTTGGAGGGGAGGCAGGGAGGGTGGAGGGGGGTTCACAAGAGGTACCCTATTGGGGATGTATTAGGGGGTGTTGTATGGTCTTGTTATGTGTTGTTAAATTATATGTTAGTTAAATGGATTGGATCATCTCTGGTAAATTAGAAGTATTTGTATCTCCACCTCATAGTAAAAAAGTATGGGATTTTATCTTCCACCTACGTAAGAAATGGTGTCTTTAAAGATAGTGACATATGTCAGGGGCCTAAATAGCCCTAGTAAACTCCATCAAATACTGCAAAAATTAAAAAGTTAGGTATCTAATATTGTTTTTTACAAGAGTCTCACTTTAAACGGTTATCCAGGATTGGATTGAACTCTAAAGAACAAGTTTCATGGATATTCTTCTGATAAGAGATCCAAAGGAATAGCAATAGGTTTTGTCAAAAATACATTATTTCATTTAATAGCAATGGAATCTGATTCTGCAGGAAGGTATTTGTTCATCAAGGGTTCCATGTTTAATATTGATTATACTTTGGTGAACATATACTGTCGTAATATCCATCCGTGTTCCTTCTTGAGAAAAGTAATGAGCAAGCTAGACCATTTTAAAGAAGGGAAAGTAATTATGGCAGGGGATTTAAATTTTGTGCTTGATCCAACCCTGGATACCCAGCCCTTCTCCCTACACTCAGAGGGCAAACATCTCAAGGTAGTAAAACAAAAGCTACACCAGGCCTGGAGACTTATGCACCCTAGGGGGAAGGATTATACATGTTATTGCATTGGGGAAGGCCTGAAAATGAATCAAGAAGCTTTGGGGGCGGGGCGTGGCCTGGACTCAGCGGAGATGGCGGTGTGAGTCCTGAGCTCCGGCAAGCAGCGGGATACAGAAGCGGCTCACGGCGACTAGAGGCATCGGTTTTCACCCCAGTACCAGCGGACTGACTCCCTAAACCTACGGAATCATGTCCAGGAAACGGCAAGCTGCACATCGGCCAAAAAAGCTGACGGACTACTATGTACAGCCAGAGCGGCCTCGTGGACAAGGCTGTAAAAAACAATATTAGATACCTAACTTTTTAATTTTTGCAGTATTTGATGGAGTTTACTAGGGCTATTTAGGCCCCTGACATATGTCACTATCTTTAAAGACACCATTTCTTACGTAGGTGGAAGATAAAATCCCATACTTTTTTACTATGAGGTGGAGATACAAATACTTCTAATTTACCAGAGATGATCCAATCCATTTAACTAACATACAATTTAACAACACATAACAAGACCATACAACACCCCCTAATACATCCCCAATAGGGTACCTCTTGTGAACCCCCCTCCACCCTCCCTGCCTCCCCTCCAAATATTATGGCCTAATTGGCTGTCACTCAAATCTATATTCTACATCCTGGCACAAGGGTATCCCTCTCCCGGCCGCAGCTAGTCTCCATTGGGGCGGCTTGTGTGGAGGTCCTGACCTGACTGCTACGATTTATTTGGTTGTAATACTGATTATTATAACGGGGTAAATGTTTAAAAGTGTTGACTATACTACTAAATGATTGTAATCTTCGACTCCACAAAGTTACCATATGATGTAAATAACTCTTTGTATACATGTCAAAATTCAATAAAAATGTAATTATAAAAAAAAGAAGCTTTGGGGGCCTATATATCACTTCTATGTAAGGAAGGAAAGGATTTAACATTGTGCTCAAGCTTTAGGCCAATATCCTTGATTAATGAGGATGTTAAAATATATGCTCGGATTTGGCCGAAAGATTGAGATCACTTATGCCTGACTGTATTGATAAGGATCAAGCGGGTTTTGTTCCCGGTAGGGAGGCAAGAGATAATATACCAAGAAAAACTTTACTGACGCATGTTGCAAAAAAGGGGAAGAAACCTGCTCTTTTTCTATAAATAGATGCCAAAAAAGGCCTTTGATAGATTAGACTGGGACTTTATTTTGCAGATATTACTTAGATTTGGTATGGGCCCATGAATGCTGAGGTGAATAGAGGCTTTGTACTGAGTCAGAGTTGAGTAATTCTGCTCTGAATCTGATTTTCTGGATACAAAGCCAACACAGCCAACACAGAGGTCTCCCTAGAGATAGGGCCCCAATTACTGTAGAGACACTTAGAATATGGGATAAGCTCTCTAAAAATAGATCTTGGCAATATAATAGTCCTCTAATGCCCTTACAGGTAATAATTATTTCCGTCCAGGTGAGGAAAATAAATTATATTTAAAATGGACCTCTTTGGACCATCTGAGATTAAAAGATGTTTTGAAAGGAAATGTCCTCTGTTCACTATCAGAATTACAAGAAAAATATGGTGAAATGCCTTGGGATACATGGAGATATAGACAACTTCAACATTTTGAAGGATCTCTCCCAATGCCTCTTCGTTCAGCTAGGGGGCTGGATTCATGGGAAAGATTAGTTGACCAAGGAGGAAAAAATAGACAGGGGATTGCCAATGTATATAGGCTGTTGATGACCCCCCCAGATGTGGACTCCATGTGTCTTTTGGAGAGTTGTGAATCAGAACTAAACCATTTATTACCTGAAATCTTCAATGGACACAAGGATGAAAGAAATGAACTATAAATTACTAATGAAGTGGTATTATGTCCCAATAAAACTGCATAAAATCAATCCTGACCCATCTTCTTTTTGTTGGAGAGACTGTGGGGAGGAGGGAACTCATGCACATATATGGTGGCAATGTTCCCTAATTCAACCATATTGGAGAGAAGTAGTAGACTGGATAAAGAAGATTAGTGGGATTGAAACTGAATTTGATCCTTGGCAATGCCTGTTACATGTAACGGGGATGCCTAGGAAGAAATATAGAGAAGCAATTACCGTATATACTCGAGTATAAGCCGAGATTTTCAGCCTCTTTTTTGAGGCTGAAAGTGCCCCCTCGGCTTATACTCGAGTCGCCGCTGTCTGACTGCTCGATCAGCGTATCGAGCAGACAGACGGCGGACATTAATTTTCAAAAGCCGCGCCTCCTTCTCCGCCTCCGCCTGTGATAGGCGGAACACTGAATTTCCCAGCAGTCAGTGTTCCGCCTATCACGGACATCCGCTCATTCTCATACTACGGACGAGTATGAGAGGATGTCCGTGATAGGCGGAACACAGGCTGCTGGGAAATTGAGTGTTCCGCCTGTCACAGGCGGAGGCGGAATTTTGAATTGTAGAATGGCCGCCGAGAAGAGCGGCGATCCATCGGCACGGGACGGAGGAGGCACGGGACGGAGGAGGCACGGCACGGGACGGAGGAGACACGGGACGGAGGAGGCACGGCACGGAGGAGGCACGGCACGGGACGGAGGAGGCTCGGGACGACGGCGGCTCGGGACGGAGGCTTGGGACACAGGTAGGCTGGACACACACACAAGGCTGCACGGACACACACACACACACACACACACACACACACACACACACACACACACACACACAGGGATGGATGGATGGATGGATGGATACACACACACACACACACACACACACACACACACACAGGGATGGATGGATGGATGGATGGATACACACACACACACACACACACACACACAGGGATGGATGGATGGATGGATGGATGGATACACACACACACACACACACACACACAGGGATGGATGGATGGATGGATACACACACAGGGATGGATGGATGGATGGACACACACACAGGGATGGATGGACGGACACACACACAGGGATGGACGGACACACAGGGATGGACAGCCATGTCTCACCCTCGGCTTATACACGAGTCAATAAGTTTTCCAGTTTTTTGGGGGTAAATTGGGGGCCTCGGCTTATACTCGGGTCGGCCTATACTCGAGTATATACGGTACACCATTCCTGCTGAACGCAGCAAAGGTACTAATTCCGAAACACTGGAAGTCTAAAAATATCCAAACGATAAAGGATTGGTTTAGGGAGATAGATAAAATTAGGTACATGGAAGAAGTAATACATATGCAAAATCATTCTGAAATAAATGTATTTTTATTTCCTTTTTTTTCTTTTCTTCCTCCTTCTCACTTGTATAAAAAGGAAATCACTCAGAGAATTTAATAAAATAGATGAAGGGTTTTTATATAACACACAAGTAAAGTAGTGGGGTGTTTTTTTTTGTATATCACTAAGGAGAAATATAATGATGGTAGATAGTCACGTCTTTCTCCTCTTCAAAGGAAACAAAATAGGGTTGGAAAGTTACAGTACCACATATTTAAGAAAGTAGTTACCAAGAGAATTTAACACTATAGTGAAATACACAAATACAGTATGAGATAAAGGATAATTATGATCGGGAACAAGAAAAAACGGAGGGAGGGGATCACTAAAATAAAGGAAAAAGGGTAATGGGGTATACTATAAAGTTTGGAGGTTTTTTGGGGGGGGGGGGTGGGAGAGGGGGGAGATGGCGGAAAACCCTTAACATTTCTGGAATGTATTTTGAGATTGATTATTGTGTTATGTTGATTGTGGTTATTATGCGTTTTGTTTTATACAGTATGTATGTATATGTATTTTAAGTATGTTTATATAAGTATGTTTATATATAAGGTTTTGAAATAAAATAATATGGAATGTTTTATGTGAAAAATATCTTAATAAAAATAATTGAAAACATTATAAACAAGACAAACAGTAAAATGAAATGTCAAACATTATACTTGTTTTACTTTATAGGATACTATTGGGTTTAATGACTAGGTAGATTTTACCTAGACTCCAAGAACTTTGTTTTGATAGACCATATACGCCATGTGGTTAAAATATCACCCCATGGGCAGCTTTTCCTTAATTCAGGATACGGAGGTAGATTTTATCACAGGCTTGAAATGTCATCAGAAATCAATAGATTCTATAACCTAACCTGCATCTGAAGCTGAAATATCAGTTTTCAACGAGTCTGTAATTTAAAGCAGAGTTCCAGGCATAAATTTAACTCCGTTTGAAACAAAAGCAAACCCCACCCCCTTAATTTTTTTTTCATACCTTTTGTTATTTCCTTCGGGACTTCCGTCCCATGTCACCGCAGCGAGGTACATCACTTACGTGATTTTATTGTGCCCTCCCCCTTCCCCCGTTGCCTTATGGGACTTGTGTGTGTCCCAGAAGAAGACGGGACCATTCACAAAGGACCGTGCATCTCGTGCATGCGCAGTAGGCAACAGGCTGTGAGGCTGCAAGGCTTCACTTCCTGTTTCCTTTAGTAAGGATGCCGGTGCCTGCCCATGGAGTTGATGGATGGGTCGACTTTGGGTGCCGACATCATGGGCTCTCTGCACAGGTAAATGTCCTAATATTAAAAGTCAACAGCTACAGTATTTGTAGCTGCTGACTTTTAATTTGTTTTCACCCAGTCTGGAACTTTCCTTTTAGAGTGAAAAAGGAATATGGCAAGAGTAAATTCCAAGGAAATAGCACACTAATGTTATACAAAATCAAAACCATTATCGCCATATTCACTGATGTTTTTTTTTTTTTTACATCTTTAACCGCTTCCCGCCCGCCCTATAGCCGAATGATGGCTATAGAGCGGACACTCTCGTCCGGGAGGCCGTCCCTGGACGTCCTCGTGTTTACTTCTGCAATGCGCGCCGCCGCAGGCGTGCATCGGGGAAGTTTTGTGTTTGCCGTGTCCCCCGGAGACAGGCAAACACAGATCGCTGTAAATGGCCAATCACAGCGGCCGTTTACAGCGCGATCGGCGTGTCCAATGAGAGATGATCTCATATGTAAACATATGAGATCATCTCTCAGCGCCACTCTCCCTCCTCACACAGACAGCGTGTGAGAAGGGAGAGATGAATGGCTGCAGCGGCTGTAAGTGGAAAAAAAAATGTAAAAAAAAGTGCCATCCTCCCCCAGTGCCACCCGCCCCAGTGCCATCCGCCCCAGTGCCATCCGCCCCAGTGCTACCTGCCCCCAGTGCCACCTGTTAGTGCTATCTGTCCCCAGTGCCACCTGTTGTCAGTGCCATTTGTCCCCAGTGCCACCTGTTATCAGTGCTACGTATAAGTGCCATCTGTCATCAGTGCCACATGTCATCAGTGCCACATAGTGCCATCTGTCATCAGTGCCACATATTAGTGCCTCTGTCATCAGTGCCACGTATCAGTGCCATTTGTCATCAGTGCCACCTGTCAGTGTCACGTGCCATCTGTTGTCAGTGTCACGTGACCCCCGCCATCGGCCGAAAAGGGGTTAAACCCGCCCGCAAAGCGCCGCTGCAGCGGCGCTTTGCCGGCGCTTTGCCGGCGGTATTGCCGCGGTGTCCCATTGATTTCAATGGGTACGAGCGGTATAGGAGCGGTGAATACACCGCTCCTTCACCGCTGCAAAGATGCGGCTAGCAGGACTTTTTTCACCGTCCTGCCAGCGCATCGCTCCAGTGTGAAAGCCCTCCGGCTTTCACACTGGAGTTAAAGGGGCCGGTTTTTTTCAGGCGTTACACAGGCGATATTTTTAGCGCTGTAACGCCTGAATACCGCCCCAGTGTGAAAGCAGCCTAACTTTCACAAAGACCAAATAATATCCACTAATTTGGGTTATTTTTACCAAAGATATGTAGCAGCATAAATTGTGGCCAAAATGTATGAAGAAAAATTAATAATTTGCATAATTCTGTCACAGAAACAAAGAAATATGCGCTTTTTTTCAAAATTTTCGGTCTTTTTTAATTTAGAGCGCAAAAAATAAAAACCCCAGAGGTGATCAAATACCACCAAAAGAAATCTCTATTTCTGGGAAAAAAAGGACAAAAAATTCATTTGGATACAGTGTTGCATGACACTGTCATGTAATTGTCATTCAAAGTGTGAGAGCACCGAAAGCTGAAAATTGGTCTGGGCAGGAAGGGTGTTTAAGTGCCCAGTAAGCAAGTGGTTAATAAATTGCTGGAGTTAATTTGCATAATGGGAGGAGTGAAGCTGTTTATTATAGCCAGGCCATGGCAGGCAAAGTGAGCCCAGCTGTGTGACTGTCACTTCTCATTCACCATGATCAGTCTGTCTCTAAGTCTATTCTTGCTGGGTATCCTAATGACAGGTAATAGAAGTTTAGAAACTACAAGAAAAACAGAATGGATTCCAAGACAATTCTCTCATCATAAAAAAGAAATACACAATTGTATGTTTCATTTTTTTATTTATTCTTTTATGTCTTCAGGGTCTCAGGCTCAGCACTCAGTAACCCAGGACCCCACAGTGATGACATCACCCGGACAAAATGTCAGAATGTCTTGTAGCCTTGGAGGGGGGCTGACTGTCAGTAGTAACAGGGTGGTGTTTTACGTGCAGAAAGATGGAGACAAGCCAAAATACATCCTATACTATTTCACTGATTCTAAGCAAGGCAGAGGAGAAGGGGTCTCGTCTCGTTTTACAGCATCTGCCTCTGGTAATATAGGTTATTTGAGCATTTCAAATATCATTCTGGATGACGAAGGTGTATATTACTGTCTTACATGGACTGGAAGTCAGTTACACAGCGAGAGCGAGAATGAGGAACTAATACAAAAACTGACACCAATTAGGACGGCTTTGGGTTAAAATGTGTAGGCTTCTTCAAAAAGAATGTTTAAAGTACAGTATCTCATGCCAACCAATATGAATTCACTTTACTGAGATCAGGCCATTACAAAATGGTGTATTTGTGATTTTCAGACACATTTGATGTAAGGCAAACAGTGGAATTAACATTTGGAAATAGTATGTAGTACCTGTCTTGATCTGCTATGTTTTTAAAGGTTTTGAAGAGTCTCTTGTGAACATTAAGAAATATTCATATTCTCATTTGCCTTCATGGAAGTCTGACTACATGGAAAGTAGTAACAGCAAATATAATACTATTATTAACATGCATGCGAATAAATATGTCTTAGGGGTGTGTGGCCATGGGGGGAGGTAAAAGCATGCAGTTGATCCATGGTTTAAGTGCCACCAATTGCCCACCTAAACAAAAAGATGCAGCCAATCAGGCCAAAGCCACACTGCTATGCTTGCAAAAAATTAAGCCCCCTGAGGTAAAAGGTAAACCCCCTGCCTACCGCTGAATGCAAACAATTCAAGTTGATAGGGCTGTGGCTGTGATGCAACTATGTGCAATGCATGTGGTTGCAGTGATTTGGCCTTTAAAACAGACGGTAAAGAACAACATTTAGCCTCCCAGCCACCTATCAATCATCCTCTGAAAAGTTATCCACCACAGATTTCTTTTCAGGGGGTGGCATGGGCAGCCACACTTCTGAATGAGCCTTCAGGAGGAAGAAATATATATATATATATATATATATATATATATATATATATATATATATATATATATGTATATATATATAGTACATTTTTAAGTGTTTATACACTGGTAAACAACAAGAAAACACAGTACAGCAAAAAACACAATTTCTTGTGTCAAATGGGTGTGGTTTCAGCAAAATAGTGGGTGTGGCTCTAAGGTGGTGTGGTTAGCGTCTGAGATGAATGAGGGGTGGAGGGAGAGGGATGGAGGGACAGCAGGCCCAGATCCTACACAACAATAGAAATATGTGTATTCTAGAGCAGTGGTCATCAACCATGTCCTCGGGGCCTACGAACAGGCCAGGTTTTAAAGATAACTGAAATACATCACAGGTGATATCATTTGCTGCTCAGTGATTGCAGTATTCTAGTCTGCATCTCCCCAAGGTAATACATAAAACCTGGCCTGTGAGTGGGCCCTGAGGACAGGGTTGAGCACTGTTCTAGAGAGTTCAACAATCAGCTGATAAAGATACTCCGAACACCAGGTGTTAGCACTTCAATGATCCCGACACCATGGTTGTTATGGTGTCAGGATGATTGAAGCGCATTATTTCTATTATTACATTGTAATATAAACTGAAATCATTCAACTCACCATAATGCAGAATCAGTGGGAGCCCTGAGTGTGTCACTAGCCACGGTGCCTGCCACCAAATGCCAACAGGCATCAGCAGCAGAGTCTGTCCTTACATCATGTGCCCCCATCGGAGTCCCTCCTTACATGCAGCCTGTGTCGCATCAAATGCAGCCTGTGTCACATAAAATGCAGCCTGTGTCCCACCAAATGCAGCCGGTGTCCCATCAAATGCAGCCTGTGTCCTACCAAATGCAGCCTGTGTTCCACCAAATGCAGCCTGTGTTCCACCAAATGCAGCCTCTGTCCCACCAAATGCAGCCTCTGTCCCACCAAATGCAATCTGTGTTCCACCAAATGCAGCCTCTGTCCCACCACATGCAGCCTTGCCTGTGTCCCACCAAATGCAGCTTATGCTCCCCCAAATGCAGCCTGTGTCCCCCAAATACAGCCTGTGTCCCACCAAATGCAGCCTCTGTCCCCCCAAATGCAGCCTGTGTCCACCAAATGTAGCCTCTGTCCCCCAAATGCAGCCTCTGTCACTGCCACTGGTACATAGAGAATTGGCTTATGAGAAACCTTGTTTCAAAGGGGCAAGTTTGTGGGCAGATGTAACTGTCCCCAAATTTTTTCAAATAATAGTGCCTTGTTTCTGAGTTTGAAAGGCCATTTTACGCAGAATTAAAGTAAAATTAATTAGGTTTTTGGATATAGGAAAGAGGGTTCGTGTCATGTCCACATCAAAAGGAGCAGATTTTTTTTTTAAATAGAGGGTTTGCAGTATCACTTTATTTGGACAGTCATTGGTCCCAGGGTTACCAACCCCTGATTACTTGTTTTACTGACAAAACATGGGAAATTTACTGACTGAGCACATTTTTTACTAATATCTTGAAAAATGACAGAAACTCTTATTATGAACTAAGACAATCAATATTTAAACAATATAAACAATATGTAAACATTAACAATACTCATAACATACAGCCTGCCTGGCTTTACAATTAAAAATGCAAACCAAAATGTGAGCATGACCAAGATTCCAAAAGGACTGGGGCACCTTGAAAACAAAACAGGAAAATAAGTCCTGCGGCGTGCGTAGCATGCCGTGGCAAACAGTATGCATGGGCAAATTTTTTTCTAACAGTAAAAAGGATGATTAAACAAAATCTCTGCCTAGTCACTGTATACGCTGCACAGTTCTTGTACCCACAAAATATTCATAATTACTGTAGCACAATTGACAGCCTCACAGACACATACTGTACTTATTCCAATTGGCTCTGCTGAATGCTTATGTGATATACAAAGCGTCAGGAAGAACTGGATCCTTCCTAAAATTCTAGTGAGATCATCACAGCCCTTCTGTTTCCAGACAGTGCTGTGGCCCAATTTCTCAATGCAAATGCAGTGAGCCAGGTGCATGAAAGGCATTTTCTGGTTTCAAGTTCTCGGTGGTACCTCTACCCAAAGAACACCCCAAAGAAGATGTTGTGTCTGCAGAAAACGTGGATATAGGCATGACATGCACTTTTATTGTCCCTCCTGTCCTGACCAACCTGGTCTCTGCATCAGTGAATGTTTCTGTCGCTACCACACACTAGTGGAATATTAGCATAGGGTACAGAATAGTACAGTCTTAGGGCACACTTACAGTGTCTTAAAGGATGTTAGCTGCTGCACTATACAAATATCATTATTACTGATATTCCATTATTCAATAAATATGTTATGTGAGCAGTATAAAAATAACTACAAAATAGTTTTAATATCATGTAGTATGCCTTTTTACGTGACTTGCCTTTATTTATAGTTTTAAGCACAATTACTTGCACACTGTGCTATCCAGTAAAAAAGTGACAATGATAGGGGTTGTGGACAAGCTTTACAGTAGAACTATAGGAAAAACATTTTTTTTTTCATTTTGAGTCATAACCCCTGTCAGTTCATTTTTTGTCATCTGTGTCTCATTTTGGAGATTTACCTTCACTTCCCGTCCCATAGTCAAACAGGAAGTGAGAAGCAATCCCTGCAAATTAAGAGGGACCCCCAGCTCACCAGAACGAGTGTCCCCATTGGAAGATTACACCTCTATTACTTTTCTGGGGACAACCCAAAATTTGGGATTTTCTTTTACTTTCACTTTCAATGATAATAGTAAACAGGACAAAAAAGAGGGTGAATCTCCCTAACAGGGGCAAAGAAAGCAATACAAACTGACAGGTGTTCTAATCCCTCTCTGCTCAATGTAAAATAAAAACATTTCCTTTAGTTGTGCTTTAAAGCGATCTATCTACATCTATGTAGTGTATGGGCCTTTTTCATTTGACGTAGGGGTGCTTACAGTTATATATATTTTTTTACACTCCTTAAATTATTAAAACAAATTTGTTGCTACTGCCTGAAGTGTATGAATAGTAAACGAAATGTAGCTTTGGATAGAGTAGGGAAGGGTTAAAACACCTTCCAGTTTTTTTTTCTTTGCTGTCTGTGTACCATTGGGGACATCTCCCTTTATTTCCTGTCCCAAAGAGACAGCAGGAAGTTAAAAGAAAACTCTCAAAGCGAGGGGAATGTCACTGTTAGACATTTATCCCTGGAAAATGTGTCCACCATTGACTGATTTTGTCTTGTTCTGCAGACAACTCTTAACATTTTGCATTTCCCCTCACTTTCCTTCTTGGTGACATTGATCATCAGTACAAATAGAGAGGGTGAACCTCCCCATTATGGACACAAAACAATAAAACATTTTAATTTTACCACTCTATCCAAATGTTAAAAAAAATGTATTGTATTGTATCATACCATAATTTGTCTTTGCTGGTGACAATCCATGGCAGCATACATGTGATAGAGCTCCGCCTCAACTCCTCCTTCAGGACTAGTGAATAGCATAAATTAAAGGCATAGATCCTCCGCCAACATTCTCTGGAATATAGAATACCGAGGGTGGGAGTGCATGTTGCCATGGATTGGCACCAGGAAAGAACAGCCCGGAGTAAAAGACAGAAGACATAGGCGTAGGGCTGGCATGAGTGAGTTAACAGGGAGAAGTTTACGTAGAGAAAGGGGATGGGTCTAGAGGGGAAAGGGGGTGGGGCCAAGATCGAGTAACGGAGTGGTCATCCCGCCCCAGCGTCAATCGGCGAGGAAAGAAGATTGAAGATGGCGTAGTCCCTAGGAGATCTCGTGAGCCAGCTGAGAGCCACGGCGGCGGCGAATGGAGAGTGCAGGCTCCGGGACCAAGTCGACAGCTTTCTAGGGGAAGGATGAGACAGTGCCGCAGCTGCAAGGGGGGAACCGGCGCTCCCGTCTAGGGATGAGCCGAACACCCCCCGGTTCGGTTCGCACCAGAACTTTCGAACGGACCCCAAATTCGTACGAACTTTAGAACCCCATTGAAGTCTATGGGACTCGAACGTTCGAAATTAAAAGTGCTAATTTTAACGGCTAATATGTAAGATACTGTCCTAAAAAGGGTTTGGGGACCTGGCTCCTGCCCCAGGGGACATGGGTCAATGCCTAAAATGTTTTTAAAAATGGCCGTTTTGGCGGGAACACTGATTTTAATGACGATTAAAGTGAAAAAAAAAGTGAAATATTCCTTTAAATATGGTGCCTGGGGGGTGTCTGTAGTATGCCTGTGAAGTGCCACGTGTTTCCCGTGTTTAGAACAGTCCCTGCACAAAATGACATTAAACGGAAATAACATCATTTAAAACTGCTTGCGGTTTTAATGTTATATCTGGTTCCTGCAATATGGTTGAAAATCATTGAGAAAAAAACGGCATGGGTAGCCCTCCCTGCCCATTACCAGCCCCTTTGGGTCTTGTACGCATATTAAGGGGAACCCCGTACCCATATTAAAAAAAGGAAATGCGTGTGGCCCCCAGGCCCTATATACTCAGAACAGCAGTATACAGGCGGTGCAAACAAGACAGGGACTCTGTAGGTTTGTTGTGTTAAGTTGAATCTGTTTGTAATTTTCAACTGGTACATTTTTAAAGTGTAGCTCCAGTCAAAAAAACTATTTTTAAGCTTTTTGGAAAACATAGGGAAGGGTTATCACCCCTGTATAATTTGTTTTGTCGTACATCTTTTTTCACCTCACTTGCTGTTGTCTCCTTCCGTTTGCAAGTAGGAGATGTTTGTAAGTTGGATGTTTGAAAGTAGGGGCCTGCCCTATATGCTCTGCAGAAATGGTGGAACAAGGTGTTGGTTTTGCCACAACATTGTAAGCCCTCAAAGTGACTCTTGGTTGGCGCTGGAGCGCCCTGCTGTGAACGATTATATCAAGAATTGTAATTACATGCCATTGTTGAACAGTGGTAGAAAAATTGACCTTTGGTCGTTGTGGTGCTGGTGCCACAACACTATAAGTCCTCACAGTTACTCTGGGTGGGCACAGGAACGGGCCTTCCTTTGAAATATTATATCAAGAATTGTAATTACATGTCCCTGTTAAACAGCGGCAGAAAAATTGGGCCTTAGGCACTGGTGCTGGTGCCACCACACTGCAACCTCTCCCATATACTCTAGTTTTATTGCAGGAATTAGCCCTGCTGCAAAGCATTGCATCAAAAATTGTACTTAAACGCCCCTGTTAAACAGGGGCAGAAAAATTGGGCCTTAGGCACTGGTGCTGGTGCCACCACACTGCAACCTCTCCCATATACTCTAGTTTTATTGCAGGAATTAGCCCTGCTGCAAAGCATTGTATCAAAAATTGTACTTAAACGCCCCTGTTAAACAGGGGCAGAAAAATTGGGCCTTAGGCACTGGTGCTGGTGCCACCACACTGCAACCTCTCCCATATACTCTAGTTTTATTTCGGGAATTAGCCCTGCTGCAAAGCATTGCATCAAAAATTGTAATTAAACGCCCCTGTTAAACTGGGGCAGAAAAATTGGGCTGATGGCATCACCCAGAACCAGAAATGTTCTTCCAACATATCAGCAGAGGAGGAAGAGGATAGACAATCAACATAACAGGACAGTCACTCAGCATCAGCATAGGCAGTCTTGAAGGGATGTGATATTTCAAAAAAAATTATTCGGTTACATCAGCTTCAGGTGCTTGGTAGCTGTGGGTGATCCAAGACTGATTCATCTTGATGAAGGTCAGTCGATCAACTGATTCGGTGAACAGGCGCACCCTGTGATCGGTAACAAAGCCACCAGCAGCACTGAAGGTGCGTTCCAAAAGAACGCTGGATGCAGGACAGGCCAGTAGCTCAATTGCATACTGTGCAAGCTCTGGCCAGTGATCCATCCTCAAGACCCAGTAAGCCAGAGGATTTTCGGTGGGAAAGGTGTCCAAGTCTGACCTTGCCCCTAGGTATTCCTGCACCATGTAAATCAGACGCTGGCGATGCTTGCTGGAACCAATCATACCTTGGGGCTGCGGACTTAAAAATTGTCTGAAAGCATCAGTCAGACGGCCACCTTCTCCACCGCTCCTTCTGACCGATGCCTCAGCAACACGTTGTCCAGGACCAGGAGTTTGTAACCTCCCAGTCTCTGGGAACGCATTGCACAGACCTTTCTGCAAGGCCTCCCAGAGATGTCTCATCCTCTGCTCCCTCTGCGATGGCAAGATAAGGTCGGCAACCTTACCCTTGTACCGTGGATCAAGGAGAGTGGCCAGCCAGTAATGGTCCCTCTCCTTGATCCGAAGAATACGAGGATCCTTCCGCAGGCTTTGCAGGATCAGGGAGGCCATGCAGCGTAGGTTAGCTGAGGCATTCGGTCCGGAGTCCTCTGGGTCACTAAGGACAACATGATCCGCAGCTACCTCCTCCCAGCCACGTACAAGTCCACGTGTTTCTTGGGACTGTAAATCATCCCTACAAGACTGCTGCTGCTGCTGATGCTGAGTACCAGCCTCCACCTCCATGCTGACACAATCATCCTCCTCCTCCTCTTCCTCCTCCTCATCCTCTTCCTGTGTGATGGGTGGCACAGCAGGAACACTGTCTGGATAAAGGGGGCCTTGAGAGGCAAGGAAGTCCTCCTCTTCCTGCCTCTGTTCTGCCTCAAGTGCCCTGTCCATTATTCCACGCAGCGTATGCTCCAAGAGGTGGACAAGAGGTACAGTGTCACTGATGCATGCACTGTCACTGCTCACCATCCTTGTGGCCTCCTCAAATGGTGACAGGACAGTGCATGCATCCCTGATCATGCCCCACTGGCGTGGTGAGAAAAAAACCGAGCTCCCCTGACCCTGTTCTGGTGCTGTAGTCACACAGGCACTCATTGATGGCCCTCTGCTGCGTGTGTAGCCGCTGCAGCATGGCCAACGTTGAGTTCCACCTGGTGGGCATGTCACATATAAGGCGGTTCTTGGGCAGGTTCAACTCCTTTTGGAGCTCAGCCAGCCGAGCACAGGCATTAAATGATCGGCGGAAATGCACACAGACTTTCCTGGCCTGCTTCAGGACATCCTGTAAGCCGGGGTACCTCCCCAAGAACCGCTGCACCACCAGGTTAAGGACGTGAGCTACACAGGGCACATGGGTCAGTTGTCCCTGTCGGAGGGCGGAGAGGAGGTTGGTTCATTGTCGCAAACCACCATTCCTGGCTTAAGCTGGCGTGGCGTCAACCACCTCTCGGCCTCGTAGAGAGCAGGAATCGCCTTCCGTGAGAAAAAGTGGCGTTTGGGGACCTGCACATTGTACAAACTCACGGAAGGGGGCTGAATCTACCAACTGAAAAAGCAGCAGTTGAAGTGCTAGCAATTTAGCCAAGCTAGCATTCAACCGCTGGGCATGTGGATGGCTGGGAGTGAACTTCTTTCGCCAGTCCAGCAGCTGCGGCAGGGACATTTGCCTGCTATAATTGGACGTGGGTGTACTGCTAGCAGAGTGCCCGGAAGCACTTGGCTGTGACACACCTAATTCTACACCTTCATTCCTCTCAGAGCAGGTTTCAGAGAGGACTGAAGGTCTAGTGGGGTTGGAGATGCCAGCTGATGAGGAGCAAGGAGAGGTCCGCTTTGTTCTTTGGTGTGGGTCTTTGAGGTACGCTTGCCAACGAGCTGCATGGCAGGTCAACATATGTCTGGTCAAGCATGTGGTGCCCAAGTGGCTGATGTTTTGGCCACGCGAGATATGCTTGAGACATATGTTGCAAATAGCAGCGGTGCGATCTGATGCACTCGTCTCAAAAAAGGCCCACACCAAAGAACTTTTAGAATAACGCGCCCTGCACAGGCGGAGCTCTGCGGTGTGATTCAGTCAGTGTGCTGCCCCTAAGCTGGCCCCCGGAGGGCATCCTGACTCGTTGGACATGTGCCTCCTCCTCCTCCTCTCTCCTACCAGGCACCCACGTGGAGTCAGTGCCCTCATCATCCCCTCCCTCTTCATCGCTGTAGCAAACCTGGCAATATGCTGCAGCTTGTGGAACATGACTGCCAGATTGAGTGTCATCACCAGAGCCTACAAAACACTGGGCATCCTCCTGGAGCATGCACCCAACACTGTGCTCAAAGAGTTCAGGAGACTCCTCAGGAGGACGTGGTGGGTCTAGGGAAGGCGTCACTGATGATGACATTGAGACGAGGGAAGACGATGCGTTGGCAGCTGCTTTGCTACTACCCTGAGACTGGGTGAGAGAGGATGAAGAGGGCTTGGTCATCCACTCTACCAAGTCGTTGGCATGTTGCGGTTCAACATGTCCAGCTGCCGAAAAGAAGGACAAGCGTGTCCCATGGCCACGTGCTGATGACAATGCACCGCGTCCACAACCAGCACTGTTGTCTCTAGACACAGAGCCTGCTTGCCCTCTTTTATCGGCTCGCGCCTGTCTGCCTCTCCTTGCTGGCCTTCCAGACATGGTAATGGCCTGAAGGGAGTTGGGTAAAACAGCAGTTGGGTAGTGTATATTGTGCTGGAGGCACACAACACCCACTAACTCCTGAAGATGCCTTTAGTATAGAACACCATAGATAAAGGGGTATACTGTAATGGAGTCACACAACACCCACTAAGCCCTGCAGATGGCTCTATTAGAGAACAGCAATAAAGGGTAGATACAGGTGTATATTGTGCTGGAGGCACAAAACACCCACTAACTCCTGCAGATGCCTTTATTATAGAACACCAGAGATAAAGGGGTATATACAGATGTATACTGTGCTGTGCTGGAGGCACACACAACTTCCAATAACTCCTGCAGATGGCAAGTGGGCTCAAATAGAGAAGAGCTATGTAGGTGGATATAGCGGTGTGTACTGGGTACAGAGCACGCAGACAGCACGCACAAGCTCCTAACACTACTGACTGCAAGCTCTATTATAAAAGATAGATCACTAGCTATATAGGTGAGGTGAATATAGCGGTGTATACTGCGGTCAGGGCACGCAGACAACAACCACTACACAACAGCAAGATCGAAAATCGGCTGATAACGATCGGTGTATACCGTGTTGAAGGTACACAGAACACCCACTAACTGCTTCAGACGCCAACACACTACACAAGGCCGCCGCGCTGGCGACCTTATATAGTGTGGGGCGTGTACTACACAGCCTGAGCTATGATTGGCCACAGGCATCCTGCCTGTGGCCAATCATGGCCCTCCTCGCTGCTGGCACTGTGATTGGCCAAGCATGCGGGGTCACAGTGCATGCTTGGTCAATCATGAGCCAGCAATGCACTGCGATGACGCAGTGCATTGTGAGCCGTGAGCGCCACACGAATTTGGCGCGAACGGCCCATAATGTTCGGAATTCGCCGAACGGGCGAACACGAAGCTCATCCCTACTCCCATCCATTGCCTCGGTTCTCCCCTGATTCCCCCAGTGCTCCACATCGCTGAGCGGGGGTTGCCAGCACAGTTACCCCTGAGCCACCAGCAAAATGACCGGCCATCAGGGCAGAGGGGGTCCGGAGGAAGCCGCATGGACAGACAGACGGAGTGGTGTGGTGGGGGTTTCAGCCAGGCCGGTGGGGTCACATGGCAGGATTGCCATGCGGAAGGAAGCTGAGCAGCTGGGCCTTGCCTCTGGTCACCTGGAGGGTCTCCGCTGAGGAATGTGGACGGGAGCTCGGAGGTTCTGAAGGGGAACTGTCCTTATCCGAAGAGGAGGAGCTGGCGGCAGTGGAGAAGAGAGCAGTAGCTGGTGGGAGTTCTTCCAGGCAGCCCGGTAAGTCTGACTTTCTTTTGGGGTCATTGGAAGGGAAGGAAGGGGGAGGGTCAGACAGTGGGGATGGTGAGATTGCCTCCGGGGTTCCCAGTGGCGGGGGGCCCCCTCACCATCCTCTCTCCCTCTGGCCAAGCGGGTCCTAAACCACGACCCGACAGACGAGGGGTTACTGGGTTTCCTGGCAGGACTGAAAGAGTTGGTAGGCAGGTTCGAGCCTGGCAGTGCCAGGGTTGTTACACCAGGGCCTGCGTGGGTAGCTCCAGGGGACCGGATCGCGGAACAGGCAGGGTGTCTCAGTCGGGGTCCACTATGGCGGCTTCGAAGTCTAGTGGGGTGACACTGTGGTAACCTCAGAGACTTCGGTGATGGGTGCGAGGGATGATATGGTGGCTGCTACGCCCGCGGTGCTCCCAGTGACCGCAGGGGAAAAAACAGGGACGATTGGGGAAGCAATGAAAAAACAAGATTTGGTCAGATTAGCTGATGCAGCTAGGTGCGAAGTATATATATGCTTTGAGGGGTCGATGGGCGCTCATTTGAAGCAGGAGGTCAGAGAGAAGATCTGGAAGGGGGAATATGTGGAGATATTTTCTCTACTACCCCTGGAGAAGTTTAATTTGGACAGGGTTAAGCCGGAGGACAACAAAAAAGAGGAGAAGAGGAGATACAGGCTTATACCGTAGACGTTCCAGAATTGGCTACAAGCGTTTGTGATTCTTGCCAGCGTGATAGGGGAAAAAGAACCCGGAGCATTGCTCGCCCCTTTTCTGCTACCTGGATGCGATAGGGGAAGCACACAGAGTCTACGGGGGATTAGCGTGGCTGAGATACAACGAACAATTTTGTCAAAGGAGGGTGATACGACCTGCTCTCTGATGGGATCACAAGGACATCAGCCTCTGGATGCGCCTGATGTCGTCCACGAGGGTGCTGAACCAGTTTTTTCCCGGGGGGGGGGGGGGGGCGGTGGATCAGGGGCTTCCGGACAATCGGCCGCTAGAAAAAAGGGAGTCTGTTGGCAATACAACGAAGGAAGTTGTAAATTTGGGGGAAACTGCAAGTACAAGCGCTCCAGTAGTGAGGGTGCCCATCTGGTGTCTCGTGTTTCAAGCAGGGAAAAGGTAGGGCTGGCGAGTCTGCAAACAAGAGGGGTGACGCCAGTGAGGGTGGAAAGGATGCGTCCTTTCCTAGATAGATAGCCTGATAAGGAGGCAGCGCAGATTTTGGGGCAGGGGTTTGCGGGGGGGGGGGGGGGTTCGGATTCCAGCAGTCCTGGGGGTTTCCCCTCCGATGTCCAAGAATCTGCAGTCCACACTGCAGCATCCGGACGTGGTTTCGGAGAAACTACGGAAAGAGGTTGTACTGGGGAGCATGGTGGGCCCTTTTTCGGATATGCCAATGCCAGATTTAGTGGTCTCTCCTTTGGGGGTAGTACCCAAAAAGGAACCATTTAAATATCGGTTGATCCATCACCTTTCCTACCCGAAAGGGGGGGTCGGTTAATGACGCCATTGATCCTCGGATGTGTGCGGTTTCATACACGTCCTTTAATGCGGCAGTGTTTTGGGTGAGGTGATATGGACGTGGGGCAAAGATAGCCAAAACAGACATAGAGGCGGCATTTAGACTAGTCCACCCTGACAGTTTCCAACTACTGGGTTGCCGGAAACAGGACGCGTACTATGTGGATAGGTGTTTGCCCATGGGATGTTCCATCTCCTGTGCTTTTTTTGAACACTTCAGCTCATTTGTAGAATGGGTGGTCAGGGACGTGGTGGGAGTGAACTCCATCATCCACTACCTGGATGATTTCTTGTGTGTAGGCCCGGCCTCATCTGAGGTCTGTGCGGTGTTATTGACAACGTTGGAACAGGTGGCAGAGAGCTTTGGGATTCCACTGGTGCCGGATGAGACTGAGGGCATTGTTTTGGATTCAGAGGCCATGGAGTGTCGCCTGCCGGAGGACAAGCTGGAGGCTTTGAAGGCAGAGATTCGAGGGTTGATGGGGCTGCGCAAGGTGTAGCTCAGGACCGTCCAGTCAGTTTTGGGGAAGTTAAACTTCGCGTGCCGGATAATACCCATGGGCAGGGTCTTTAGTAGGCAGCTGGCGCCCAGCACAGGGGGGTGGACTCCCCGAAACACTTTGTGAGACTGTCGAGGGATCATAGGGATGACCTACGGATTTGGCACGTGTTCTTGGAACGTTTTAATGAGATGGCTTTGTGGATGTCTGGGCCGGTGAGTAACCTCGATTTGGAGCTATATATCGATGCGGCTGGTTCCACGTGGTTTGGGGCTGTTGGAATCAAACAGGAATTATTGTTATACATCTACACAGCTGTTTGTACAGCCGAACTCAGCCATATTGATACTTGCAGTCCCACATGTTTAAAAGGAAGGAATGTGGCACCAAAACACAATCTGAATAGCAGAATGAGTTCTATTCAGCCCACCTGGAGTGTACTGAACTTCAAAGACAATATGGTTCCGGTCTGTCTGCAAGAACAAAGAAGATAATTAGTGAGCGGGAGGGGGCGTCCGAGATTGAACCACAAGGTGGGAACCCAGTCGGAGCAGTTGCAATTCATGGGAAGACACTGCCCCGCAGATGCCAAGTATGGCAGGACTGTCCGAGGTGATTAGCCTGGGGGTGGAAACGCCCCAGAGACGCTGATTGGTTTACGGGAAAAGTAGGGTGGGCTATGGGGTGTGGTATGGCTGAGGTATGTTTAACAAAAAGGGTTGCAACAATGAGTTCGGTCTCTATTCCATCAGGAGGTCGAGTCACGAGGGTTGGATAAGTATAAGGCTTATATTGTATTCTGATTGTATGCTATGTATTATTGTAACTTCTATTGATACTTTATGCACGCTTTCTTATTTCCTTGGGAAATAAATGAGATTTAATTGATCTTAGACCGTGTATTGATTTCATGGCCAATGGTGGTAGTATTGTGATATTAACGATAGCATGTGCTTGGCGTATAGATAGATAGCTAAACTATAGGGACTAGACAAAGTAATACATAACTGATAATAATAATAATAGATTGAATTGATCAGTTACTTCATTTGGCACCCCAAAAGGCGTGTAAAACATATTTTTACACAGAATCCACAAAAATCTAATGTATTTTTGTTTCTGAGTCCCTGTAAGCACAGATCCTCAGACACCCAGAACTGAAAGTCATCTCTAGTGTGGACAAGATTGGCGCTGGCTCGCAAATTCTGAAACCACGCTTGGATGAGCAGGAAAATTCTGTGAGATATTTCACTGGTAGAAAACGCATGCGTAAAACCTGGTGAGAACTGTGACTGATATATATATATGTACGTTATTGTTGTGTTTGCTGCAGACCTGTAACCAGAGGGCAAATTAGCGCACTGGCGAGATAGGGACTGATCATCCCTGGTTATGTGATATAACCGCAGATTGACAGGATAAACCACACAATTTTGAGGGAAAAGTCCCAAGAGAAATTTCCTGTGGCCTGCTATTGGAGAGGAGAGCATTGAATAAGAGTGTGTTCTCCTAAAGAAATTCGTGCTTAAACGGATTTGTATTTGTTTTTTGTTTTATTTTTTGCATTTTTTTCTTTTTTGTATTTGGAGTGGGACTACAGGTCAAAGCTAGCTTCTAAACAGCTTCATCTGTGTCTTTGTGTGTTCTTGGTATCTGTTTGTTTAGGGTATTGCTAATGCAAAGTGTTGATTAGAGATTGACAGGAATTACCATACATCTTTGAGGAAAAGAAAAAAGTGGGGGAAATATAGGTTTTTATTTCTACCCACATGAGAGTGAAATAGCTCTGGTAAGATAACCTGCAGCCTAAGGCATTAAGAGTGTGCCTTGTGTCTTGTATGCTGTAGAACCACAAGTCACTGTAGATTTAAACGGCTGTATCTGTTTTTTTTTATTTTTATTTTTTTGTTTGTTGGTAGGACTAGAGGGGGTTATCTAGTTGTTTGTCTGTTTTCTATTGTCTAAGCAACTGGTGGAGCAACCTTAGTGTGGGTAGGCTAATTAGCATATCAATGGAAGCCATTGAAGGTCTCATTAGCAAGCATGGTGGGATTAGATTTCAACTTTCAACTTACTCATGAGACTAAGTTAACGTATCAATTTGGGGAACTTTTGAGACAATGTAATACACATAACAATCTCATAAGTAATAAATCAAAAAAAGGCAGGAAACAGAGAATGGCCAATGCCTTATGCATGTTAATGAGAATGAAAGAAATTGCGGAACAAAAAGAATTAGAATGGTTTGCTGATAGAGAAAAAGTGATGGAACAGGTAAGTGATATAGCTATGGGGATTGAAAAGGCTGATGCAGATGCTCGTAGTCGGATTTAACAATTAGAAACAATTAGTGACTGAGAAATGTGTATTGCAACAGAGTAGATGAATTAGAACAAACGTGCAAATTAAGAGAAAGTTGCATTGCCTCTTTGAATCAAAGGGAGGCTGAGAATTTGCAGGTTATCACAATGCTTAAGGCACAAGCAGCCATAATGGAATTATCCCCCAAGTGTGCAATGGTGGAGGTACCCTCCGCACATGCTCAGTGTACAGAAAAGCTAGAAGTGAAACATGAAGACAATCCGTATGCTATTATCACTGCAAATGATAGTACTGTGATGGGAATCGATGTGGAAGAGGCAAATATAGGTGGGATAACTGCACTTGAAATTGACTCAGGAGTTGAAACGTCTGATGACTCCTAAGACAACGAAAGTGTAAAGTCTGTTCATTCCAATCGCAGTAATATTATCCAGCAATGTGGGTTTCCAGCGCCATATGCTAAAAAAATGGCCTATGCAGGGAAACCAGAATTAAAATGTTTTTTTTGTGTAAAAGGGGGGGGGGGGGGGGGGTCACATTTCAAAATATTGTCGGGTGGCGAATAATGATATCGAAAGGAAATTATACCCGAAAACGACCCCAAGGCTTCATGTGTGTTATTCAGCCAGGTAGGGTAGCCATCCAAAGCATGGAACCCATAGTAATCAAACCCATTTCCCGTGTAAAATGCAAATGCAGGGTCTACAAACTAAAAAGCAATATGTAGGACAGTTGCGTAGAGTCAAAATGGAGGTAGACGCATGGTTACTCAAATATAGCACTGGGGGAAACGATGTTAGCAGAACTTAGTGAGCTGCAGGTATGGTAAGAATACTCTGGTCAATGTTTCCCGGCTATGAAAAAGGTTTGATGTAAGTTTCAGGTTCAGAATATGATAGAGGACCTTGATATAGATATACATTTTTTTTTGTCTTTTTTTTGCTTTGTACTTTCAGGGGTAAACCTCTGAATTGGTATTATGTTTTTTTTTTGGGGTTAAAAGATGTTTCTGTTATGAGTATTGTTTTTTCTTGTGTTTCTTTACTCTTCTCTTATTGTCAGTCTTTGTAAACTTTTCCTGAGTAATATCCAATACTGCTGATTAACATAAGAATTGTGTGTAATCACTGTCTGTGTGTTCCTTTTTCCAGAGACCAGGGAAGAAGTTAAACTGGTTCGGATATGGACATTTGCATTTGTTTGCAGGTCTGTCAAAGTGAGAACAACAGTGGTAAAATATAGCAGAACAGGGGTTAGGTTATTGTAAATGCATAATCGTTTATCACATGGTACCATGAGCTCAGTAGTTAGTAATTGTTTGCAAACAATGAAAAATAAATAGTACTAAAGAGTTACAAATGAAGCTAAAATGTTGTAATGATACATATGCTTTGTTTTGTTTTTAGTTTGTTTTTCGTTTTCCCCCAGTAACTAATTGTATTTCAGATTGGAATGAGCACGCTAATTTTTTTTTTTTTTGATATTGGTTTAGTCGTCTATTTTAGTTATATTTTTATTCAGGTGGAAAAGTAGTAGGTCTAATCCACCTGAAAGGGGGGGAATTGACAATGCCCTCAGTTAGAACCAGTCATCAGTTAGAACCAATGCCCTCAGTTAGAACCAGTCATCAGATAGATGCATTGTCTTTGTAGCATGTAAAATTTTAAGTTTTTGAGAAGCAACATTGACGCTCAGTTTTAAACATTTTTTGATCATACCACGGGGATCCATTTTACAGTGGGTTCAGCCTAAAGAGGTCATGGTTGTTTGGATAGTTTGGTCAGAGTTGCAGAAGCCAGGAATACTGAGGTCCTGGGCTCCAAGGAGGGAACTATAAGTAAACATGGTAAGCGAGCAGATATTGTGGATAAGAATTTGATACTGCTCTTGGTTTTTCACTTCCAGAATCCTGGTGGAGCGAGAATTGGAGAGGCTTCTGGAACATGGATGACAGATGATCATCTGGTTGGCAGTTTGTCTGTGCCACACCACACCGCAAATTTGTTCTGATAAACATCAGGAGAGGAAAAAAGGAAAAACTTGAAAGATTCAGATTATACTTGTTGGAATCATTATTGAGATTCCAGTTCATAGCAGTTTTCCGTAAATGCCTGAAGGCCTTGGGTTTGGAGGGCAAGACATTTTCCTCACATTCTTTCAGGATAGGGGCTGTGACAGAAGTGGTCAGGTGGGGTTTGGATGAGGAGTCGGTGAAGAGGATTGGCAGGTGGATTTAGATCTTATGTTAGGCCAGATCTTTTGGACGTATAGAGCAGGTTGTAAGGATGTGTCGGCATGGGTTTGTGTTGCAGCTGTTCATCTACTGTTATTTGGGTTTGTTTTTTTATTTTTTACAGGTGCTCCACAAGGGTTGGTCTGGATAATGGGGCACTCATATGTCTGCTGGGGTACTAGGAGGGGCAATATGAGGCCAGAAGGTAGGCAACTGGGCAACCGGGCATTTCCAGGAGGGAGGCGTGCATAAAATGATTTGGAATCCCGGGGATGCTTTGGAGCAGGATTGTGCCTGAAGTGCACCGTTTTGCGGGTTTTGACAGGCCCCCGGATGTATTAGTTCTACATGTGGGGGGCAATGATCTGGGCCTCAGAACGAAACTGGACATTACGCGGGACATCAAGTATGATTTTGTGCGTCTCTGTGCGGCTTTCCCCAGGATGCTAATTGTGTGGTTGGACATGGTTGCCAGGACCACGTGGAGGTTGGCGAGGTAGGTTGACAGGATCAATAAGGCTAGGAGGAAAGTCAACCAGGAAATTATCAGGTTTGTGGTGAAGAATGGTGGGTTAGCCATCAGACACGTGGAGTTGGAGGTAGACAGCTGGCGTTACCTGCGAGATGATGGAGTTCATCTTAATGCAGTAGGGATCGATTTGTGGACCTTAGGACTCCAGGACGGTATTGAGAGAGCGTTGAGGGTGTGGAGGTGCGCTCAAGGATAAGGTTTTACCCTTGTTTGCTATGGTGGGTGTTAGTCAGTGCAGGTGAAGGAAGATACCCCCTCCCCCCAGAGAAGGTGATGCGGGACTCATTGGCGATATGGGCTCTTTGGTGATATTCCATATAACGATGGTTTATATGAAATCTGGTGAATGGGTGCACTGCGGTAAATAGTTAGTTGTCTTTGAGCTAGCATGTCAGCTTGAGGCCTAGTTTGCAGTTAATACGACCGCAGTGTATGGTTGATCTTTATGTTAATGGGGTGGGGAGGGGGAATGTCCTGCAGAAGACCAACGTGTTCAGTTTTCAGTTAACCGATGTTTGTTGAGATGTTTGGTTGATATGTTAAATTTATTGATTTGATTAATAAAGGGGCTGCTATGGCCACTAATTACTTCAAAAAGGTGTGGTCTCCTTTAATGGGAAAGGGAAAAGGTATGGAGTGGGTGGCTGGTCAGCAGTAACAGGCAACATCTGCTATACTATAGTCAAGAACAGCCCAGAGTAAAAGACAGAAGACATAGGCGTAGGGCTGGCATGAGTGAGTTAACAGAGAGAAGCTACATAGTGAAAGGGGATGAGTCTAGAGGGGAAAGGGGGCGGAGCCGAGATCGAGTAAGGGAGCGGTCATCCCACCCCAGCATCAGTCGGTGAGGAAAGAAGATTCCCACCCTCACTCCCTAAAATTTGGGTACTGTTGTGAATGTGCTAACTTATTTTACTTTACAGAGGTTTTGATTGGTATGTGGTAGCAGTTGGCGGATATTGGTCGGTGCAGGTAAAGGAAGATACCCCCTCCCCCCAGAGAAGGTGATGCGGGACCCATTGGAATATGGGCTCGTTGGTCATATTCCATATAACAATGGTTTATATGGAATCTGGTGAATGGGTGCACTGCGGTCAATAGTTGGTTGTCTTTGAGCTAGCATGTCAGCTTGAGGCCTAGTTTGCAGTTAATATGACCGCAGTGTATGGTTGATCATTATGTTAATGGGGTGGGGAGGGCAATGTCCTGCAGAAGACCGACACATTCAGTTTTCAGTTAACCAATGTTTGTTGAGATGTTTGGTTGATATGTTAAATTTATTGATTTGATTAATAAAGGGGCTGCTACAGCCGCTAATTACTTCAAAAAGTTGTGCTCTCCTTTAATGGGAAAGGGAAAAGGTATGGAGTGGGTGGCTGGTCAGCAGTAACAGGCAACATCTGTTATACTATAGTCAAGGAGAATTACAGTAGCATACATGTGGAAAATAACTAGCTGACACGGGTGGGTTTAATGCTTTAACAAAATAATTTAATTAAACACAGACATGGAAGCACAAAGTGCTCTTCTCCCAAACTCTACTGTCGTAATAGCTCTGGGATCAACACGATAATGTTTAAGGAACATGTGTTGAGAAGACTGAGTGATGGCCTTGCATACTGTTTCCAAAGAAACATTGCTCTTGTTGAATGAGCATTCACATGAGCTGGAGGTTCCAAGTTTTTCACCCTGTAAGCTTTCTGAATTAACTTGACAACCCAGGATGCCAGAGTTCCTGAAACTTGCTGTGGCTTCCAAATAGGCCCTGAGGACTTTGGATATGTCTAACTCATGACAAGAGTTTGATTCTGAGTCCAAGAAAACTGGTAACGACATGGTTCCGATAGATGTGCAATTGTAGTGACTTTAGGCGTAAACCCTCGGAGAGCGCAAAGTTCTACCCTGTCTGGGAAAAAGGATGTGTTCATCCACCATGCCCAGAGAGTGGAGTTCCTAAATCCTCTTACCCGATGTTATAGCCAACAGAAAAGTTTTTTTTAAAGTTTAGCTCCAAATGGAGACCTCTTCAACCGTCATGAACGGATGAGTGGATAGGACTTCCAATATTAGAAGTAGATTACACTTTGGAAAGGAACGTCTGGATGTAGGATGCATTTTCAATATTCCCCTGAGGAACGTAACCCACTAGAGGGTCTTCTGCCCACCTGGTCTTAGTTGCTGCATAAAATGCGGACACTTGCACCCTAAGGCAACTCTAGCTGAGCCCCAAATCGAGACCAGTTTGAAGAAAGCTCAGAACAACAGCAGTGGAAGGTGAGATTGGATCAAACCCTTTTCCTGTGGCGTAGGATAAGAATTAGTCCCAAATCCTCGCATATATTGCGTTGGTTGTAGGTCTTCTGGCTTTTAACAGGGTAGATATGACCCCTTGGGAACAACCTAACAATTCAAACCTCCTCCTTTCAACCTCCATACACAAAGATCCAGCTTCTGTGGGTCTGGATGAGCCAGCCTGCCCTGGGACAATAACTGCGGGACAGATGGTGAATTCTGATCGGAGGATCCAAACTGAGGTGCATGGCTAGTGGGAACCTATGTCTTTTCGGCCAATAAGGTAGCACTGCTAGCACTTGGACTGGTTCCCACAGGAGTCTGAGGAGAAACTTCTGTATGAGTTTGCGAGGAGCAAAGGTGTAAACTGTCTTGAAGTTCCAATGATAACGCATATACTCCCTCCGCTTGTGAGTGTGGGAGGCGAGAGAAGAATATTCTGAGTTTGGAATTCTCCTGCTTAGCAAAGAGGGGTCTGCCATAGATGGGAGATTTGGTTGAACATGTGGCGGTGGAGAGACCACTCGTTGTCCCCAAACCACCTCGATAAAACATCTGCCTCTAAGTTAATTTTGCCTGGGAGATTGTCAGGGAAATAGCCGCAATCTCACGAGGTACGTTCGTGTTAGCGCGCGTCGGCGCCTACGTAAGCGCAAAGTAGTTTCAAGACGAACGACCGACGCTACGTCTAACCGGGCGGGCATACGCGGTGATACTACGAATACACAACGTACTCGGCGTAGCCGTACGATCGCCCCGACGCGCTCACGACGTGACCCGGTCATCTCGCCTATTTAAACGTTCGCCTGACAGTGCCGCATCGCTGGATTATCGTCAGCTATCCTATGTGAACCTGTACCCGTGTTTCCTGTTATCCGACCTCCTGTGTACCAACCCGGCTTGCTTGACCTGCTCCTGTTATTCTCCTGGCTCTGACTCCTGGCTTGTACCCGTCGCTCCTGATCTGCTTCCTGCACCTGATCCCGGCCTGTCTTGACCACTCTCTGGACTTCCGCTGCCCACTCTCGGACTGCCTAGCACAGTTGCCCCTAGAGGCTTGCTTACCCGGTACCTGACCTCTGCTGCTACTACCTGGCAACCTGTGCTACTGTGGGCACTGCATCCCTGTGTCAACTTCAGGGTTGTGCTGCACTCGGCCGCAAGGGGAGCCCTCTCAGCATCTCGGCCTCACTCCTGACCGTGACAGAGATATATTGCCCTAAGGTCTACCAGGTTCCTCTCGACCCAGACCATTAGAGGTTCCACTTCCCTCAGAAGTGTCTTGCTGTGGGTGCCCACTTGCTTCTGAAGGTATGAGACTGCAGCTTTATTGTCCAAATGCAGAAGCACTCTCTGCCCCTTGATGTGAGATGCAAAAGAGGTTAAGGCTAGAAATGCTGCCCTCATTTCTAGGACGTTGGCCACTATCCCTCTGGTGGGAAAGGACCATCTTTCCTGAATCCGAAATTCTCTGCAATGGGCACCCCACCCCTGGCCACTCGCATGTGAAATAATTGTGAGTGGGAACCCAAAGGATGGGACTGTAAGAGATTCTCTGGATTCATCCACCAGTGCAGACTCCTGCTCACTAGTGTTGTCAAATGAATTGTCTGGGATAGATGTTGCCGTCTCCATTGTGTTAAGAATCCCGGCTGGAAGTGTATCAGGTGCCAGTGAGACAACGGAACTAGAGGTATGCGTGAGGACATTGTGCCAATAAGGCTCAGACACCGTGAAGCTGATAAATGGGACCTCTGTATGGTCTTGGACATCTTCTGAATGGTGCTCTCCATCTTCAGTTGGGGTAAAGAGACTGTGTCCAGGTGCGTATCAAACATTGCTCCTAGATAAATCATCTGTTGTGTTGGAACTAATTGGCTCTTTTGGTGATTCATCAACCACCCCAACTCCAATAACGACTGTAGAAGAATTTCTCTGTGGGCTATAAGCTGGCTCAGGTTGTTTTATAGCAAGATGATATCATTCAGATAGTGGTAAATTCTTAATCCCTTCTCTCTCAGAGGGGCCAAGACAGATATCAATAGTTTTGTGAACACCCGAGGGGAGGTGCACAGCCCGAAGAGCAGGGCCTGGAATTGCAGGTGGACATGACCCACTGGAAACCTTTCGAGATGCATGTATCGATTGAGCCTTTTCAGATCTATTACAGGTCTGTTTTTTTCTGTACCAAGAAAAGGGTGGAATAAAAACCTGTAAATCGCTCCAATGGGGGGACAGGTACTGCTGCCCCTTGACACTGCAGAGACTCCATAAATTGGTTTAGGGCCAGAGTTTTCTGTGGGAAGGCTGATGAGAGAAAGTCCAGAAGTGATCAATGATAGGACCCATGGGTCTTGGTACTTGGAGGCCCAGATGGGGAAAAAATGTTTTAGCCGGGCTTTCACTGGGGGTGTCTCTGCCCCTTTGGCGTCAAAAAGACTTTGTCCCCCCTGGGGAGCGGAGTTCTTTCTGGCTCCCAAAAAAGATGTCTGAGTGCCTCTCCACGATCTCTTGTTGTCCCTAAAGGGGCGGGACTGCCTGAAGTCTCTGGAATTTGATTGCCCGAATCAGAGACAAATAGGCTTTTGTTCTCTGGACCTTCCTGCCCTGGGGGAGTAAGTCAGATTTGCCCCCTGTTCCTCGAGAGATTGCTTTGTCGAGTTTCTCGCCATCAAAGGGAATCTTGCACCAATTTTGTTTTAATGCCAGATCAGCTGTCCAAGGTTTTAGCCATAAGGCTTGTTTTGCCATAATTAGTGCAGCATTGAGTTGGCTGAAAGAATAGATCGTGTCAATTGCCACTTCTCCAACGAAAACCGCCACCAACTTAAGCTCCTCCAGAGCTTTGATTATTTTGTCCTTGGGGACATCTTGGTTCAGGGCTGTCTCAACATTTTCCGTCCATGACCTGATGGCATTGGAAACAGATGTCAGCGCAATGGCTGGTCTAAAACCTGCCCCTGCAGCTAGATAGCTCTTTTTGAGGTCTAGGTCAATTCGTCTGTCTAGGGAATACTTGAACAACGTTGAATCCTCCATCGGCAAAGTTACATTTTTTGCCAGACACACCACAGCCGCATCAACCACAGGCTGAGTATCCAAATCTGCCAGTGGATACAATTTGGTTATATGGGCTAGAGAAAACTTTTTGTCAGTTTTGTTCCACTCATCCTCTATGATCTCGCTGATCTCCCCGTTAATGGGAAGAAGATTTGTTTTCTTTTGAGGAATGGGAAATAAGTTTTTGATTTTTGAGGAGGTTTTCGGATCTTCCCAGGCATTGTTGCTCCTCACTGCTTGAACAAAGGGCTGAACCAGGGGGAAACTGAAACTGGATGGTGTTAGGAATCTTCTCTTGTGATCAGTCAAAACTCCAGATGTATTGAGAAGCAGACAATTTATTTATGATGTGGCACCACAACAGAGAGACATGCTTACAGGACAAAAGCTGAAGAAAGATGTCTCCCGAAAAGAACGTGTTCCGCCTCCTCATACCCCACAAGAAAAACACCTCTATGCTTCTATTGGCTGAGGAAACATAAATAACGTTGTCATGGTACGAACTGGTACCTTTATTTTTTGGCTATTCATGTTCCTGTACATTCTTAGGCTATCATATTTAGTTAAATCTAATGATTCTACAACTTACTATGGAGTTAATTAAGACAAAACAATACAATGAGTTAATACAATAATGTGCTCAGAAGTAAGCTCTTTAAAAAATCAGCTCTTATTATACAATTGCAACATACATTTTAAACCTTCTGGATCTGTATTGTGATCTAGAGGAAAAGGAACTGTTGCTAAATGTGGTCTGGCTCCGGCACAAACCAAACAGTTTTCCTTTTTCAGAGTTCTAACCGTGTACCTCAACCATTCTAACCACTCATTTTTTTCTTGGTAGCCCGTCTCCAAAGCTATGGCATCTTCTATTGTTAGGTTAGTGAATCTTATAGTTTTACTCAGAACTTCTATTTTAGTATGGCCTTCTTCTTTCCCTTCTGAGTCTACCTTTTCCTGTTGTCTAGTTTTATTAGGTGGTAATACCTCAAGGAAAAATGTTCCTGAGGGATCAGTTCCTGACACCCATGCTCCCATGGAATACAACCGCTGATCTTCCTTCCTCGGCTCCTTTAATGTTATTAATAGTTGGTTACAGTTCTTAATGTGTAGAAACAGAACGAAACTCTGGATAGCCGCACTCCGGATTGTGTAAAAATTAGATGCCTTTATTTCTTCAAAATGCAAGTGCAAAACTTCATTGAACAAAACGTCACAGCAAAAAGGGAACAAAAAAGGATTTTTGAATAAAATAGCTAACGCGTTTCACGCTACAAACAGCGCTTACTCATAGCTAGCTTATGTTCTGAATAACAAACAAATATATACTGTTCATGTATAAGCACACCACAGTGAAATCAGAGGTAAAACCATGACAGCTGATAAGGCTATCATCATAGATTCTCCACACATGCATTCCACACCCAGTTGTTGGTTGATGAAAATAACTGGGAAAGGAAAGAAGGGGAAAAAAAGGGTGAACATGTCTGTGTGTTGAAACGTGATTAGATGAAAAGTATAAATATGTAAAAAATATATATACATATAGAGGTGAAAATAACAAAGTGTGAAAATAAAAAGAAAAATATATATATGTATATAGGCGTGTATAAATGTGTGTATATAAATATATTGGTGTAGAGGTGATAATAATACATATAATTGTGCACTAGTGCAGAATAACCTTTTAATGCATAGATAAAGAATATGAATAAATGTCATGAGATTCAAAGTAAAACAGTATTGAATGTTTATATGTATGTAAATAAACTCAAATATTTAGAGAATGAACTGTGTTATAACAGTAACAGGGATGAACCTGCACTAAACAAAATCACATCAGATCGATGGCCATATTTATGTGAACTATTGGTGAAAAAAGAAAAGAATGATAATGAAAGAACCAATATGAAACCATACAATTGATGGACTTATTTCGATGACAAGTAGTATGCATGCATGGAAAATCCAAGATTCAGAAGCAGATCACAATTGCCAAATATTTCTAAAGTTGTACATACACCAACCAATCTCGTGTTTTTATCGATATGTAAATGAATGTAAATACACCAATCAATGCATAAAATAAAGTATGTACCTGCAACTACCACTATAAAAACACACAAATATACAAATATAACATGTAAAATAGTTGAATAAAAACAGAAACAAAAGAGAAAAACAAAAAACCTTTTAGAACCCTCACGGACACTAGAATAAGCCTAGACGCCTCAATCAAGTGCCTAAAACAGTAAATGTACCCAAATCAGGCGTATGCTTTAGGCAATCAACCATCTACTTGAATATTCCATAGATATTACGATTAATGGGCAAGAAAAGGAACAAACATTTTAACCCCTTCCTTCCTAAACTATAATTAACTCATCTTGTTCACACGGGTCGCCCATATAAAAACACCAATACAGCGACGTGCAGAAATGTCTGTAATACAATAAATGCAACTAGTGTACAGACACCAACTGTTCTACATAGAATAGTGATATATAGTGTGTAATCGCAGTGTATATAAAGTCACTTAGACATTTTTATATAGGTTGTGTAATATGAAAAGGAAATATCTCACTATAATGCTGTGAAACATCTCCTTTTCTTTAAAGACCAATGACCTGAGTGAATAGTATAAGAAAGTCTATGATGGAATAGAGGCAAGGATGCAATGGCTATAACGGGTGATTGAACATTATCAATTCCGCATAAGATAAAAATGGTGATATATATAACCACAATATGTATAAACTCATGTAAACACGGTTTGTGGACTATATATATGCAGAAGGGATCACGCTACAATGCTGTGAGATCTCTTGATTTCTATTTCTTATTTTTATTATTATTTATTAACCAAATGTAAATGACACCTCTCTAGATTATGTAAAGTGAAAAAATATATAAAGATTTACTTGTTAAAAGACTATAGTCGCGGAAAAAGAATATTTCCAGATCTGTACAATGGTTAAATGTGAAATGTGCTGTGTATAAACCGCATCAATAAATTGCATAAACCGCAAAGTGTGTAATGCGGTATATACAAAATCCCCAATATCTGGGTTATATCAGTAAACCACATACATGTAAAATAGTGAGTGTGTCCCATATCTATGAGACTATACCCATATAATATATACTGTATCTGAAAATATCTATATATGGGTGACATTCACAAACTAGACAAAAACCCCCCTCTATAATCTTAGTAAATATGGGGAAGAAATGTCAATTACCACCCACTTGGTGTGTCTGACTAGCGCACACATGTATAATTTTAGACATTCACATGGATGTTATCATTTTGATCCCATGTGACAAGCTTATAGAGGGTGTTATTGTGAATGAACCTATGACTATTATAACGTTAGATTTTGGGATGGCTGAAAAAGCTGATGGGAAATAAGAAACAGAACTGGAACACTAGTATATCATAAAAGGTGACATTAAATTGGGGTAATCTTAATCCTGAAGGGGAATTGCAGTGTTTCAAAAGATTTCTCAATCATAATAATATGAAACATCCCAATCAAAGTTTAACCCTGTCGGAATTCTGGTTTCTAAAAAGAATATCCAGAAAACCTCACGTTTACAGAGTATGAGAAATCTGTCACCTCCTCGCTTGGGGGTCACCACCTTCTCAATCCCCTGTATGAATAGATTTGAAACATCCTTCTGATGTACAGTGTTCCAGTGTCTAGCCACATTAGTGGATTTGTTCTTTTCAATGTCATATAAATGATCATATAAGCGATCTTTGAGTCTGCGTGTAGTGCGTCCTACATATTGTATATGGCAAAAATTGCATGTGATGACATAAATTAAATACTTAGTGTTGCAATTCATGAAAGATTTAATGTCAGCAATTTTATTATTAACACAAGAAGTAATCTGTGTACCTCTCATAATATGGCAACAGTAAGCACAGCCTGTTCCACCGCATTTAAAGTTACCTGTAAATCTTAACCAATGTTGGTCGGATTTGCTACTTGTAAATAAACTGGGGGATAAGGTATGTCCTAAAGTAGGTGCTCTACGAGAAACCGTTTTTATACCTCTGGAAAGGATTTGATTGTATGCAAAATCGCTAAATAAAATAGGGAGATATTTAGTCACTATTTTCCTCACGTCATTAAATTCTGAACTATAAGACGTGGAGAACACAGGGATGTTTGTCCCTAAAGAAGAAATTTTGCTTTTATTGCCATTTCTACTGGAGGAACGTTTATTTTGTAACAAAGTATTTCTTGGGATGGTACTAGCTGAAACCAGGGCTTTTTGTATATTGGCGGGTGTATATCCTCTTTCCTTGAATCTATTGGCCATCTCTTTGGCTTCCAGCTGAAAAATTTCTGGGGTGCTGCATAAACGCCTCAACCTCAAAAATTGTCCATATGGTATCCCTCTGATAGTATGACCAGGATGGGCTGAGTCTGCTCTTAAAAGTGTGTTACCTGCGATTGATTTTCTATGTAGACCAGAGACTATGTTTTCTTCTGAACCAGTCAGATTGACATCTAAAAATTCTATGGTGCTTATTCTCATGACTCCAGTAAATTGTAAATTTAAATTGTTGTCATTGAAATAGGTAAGCCAATTTTCCAAACTGGCACACTCATCAGATGAAATAAATAACAGATCGTCTATGAAGCGCCCAAAAAATATGGTATCTTTGCGGCGGGGGCTATCATGTCCAAAGATGCGGGACCTCTCCCACCAACCCATGTACAGGTTGGCTAATGAGGGCGAAAATTTCGCTCCCATGGAGGCCCCGCATCTCTGGAGGTAATAGGCCCCATCAAACATAAAGAAATTATGTGTAAGTAAATATTCTAAAGATGACAATATAAATTCTTGAAGTGTTAGAGAAAACCTCCCAGATGTTTGTAAAAAGTGAGCTACTGCTCTTAAACCCAGTCGGTGTGGAATGCTGGAATACAGACTGGTAACATCACAGCTGATCCATCTGTATGTAGAGTGCCACTTTAGATTCTGTAATTTACTCAGCAAATCACCAGTATCTCTGAGATATCCAGGTAAACTTAGGACTAAAGGCTGGAGTAAATTATCCACCCACTCTCCTAATCGTTCGTTAAGAGAGCCTATTCCTGCCACTATCGGTCGACCCACAAGGGGATTTAACCCCTTGTGGACCTTAGGAAGATAGTGAAAAATAGGCATGACTGGATTCTCAGGAATAGAAGAGATTTTGTCATTTTCAGACAGAAGACCAGCCCTGACAGCTCTATTCAACAAATTAGAAAGTTCAAGTTTAAAGGAGGCAGTGGGGTTAGATCGCAGTAATTGATAAGTGTTGGTATCTGAAAGTTGACGCAGTGCTTCTGCTTTATAATCACATGAATTCAGGACCACCACACTGCCTCCCTTATCCGCATTCTTGATAACTATGTTTTTATCTGTTGACAATAATTTGAAAGCATTTCTTTCAGCATTTGTTAAATTGTCAAGAAATGGTTTTTTATGACAAGTGCGAGCAAGGCGGGTCAAGTCTCTCTCCACCATTTTTTGGAATAAATCCAGATCCTTGCCCCTTGACTCGATAGGGTAAAAATTGGATCTAGTCTTAAATGACATTTTTAGGGAAACATCGATAGGGTCAAGGGGGAAGGAATCCGATTCCATAGCAAGGTCCTGTAAATCTAATAATGCACAAGTATCACAAAACTTGACAGGTGAAGGAAGATCAGGAGACTCACCCCGCTCGCAGGTGTCAAAGGAAACCTCAGCTTCAATGTCTGTGGGAGAAATGTCCAAGAAATGTTTCTTGAGTGTTAAAGCTCGTGAAAACCTATTAACATCTAAAATAGTTCCAAACAAATCAAAGTGTCTATTGGGGCAAAAACCAAGTCCTCTTGATAATAAATGACATTCCTCTTTCAATAAAGTTCTCTCTGAAACATTGATAACGTTTAGGGCTATCTTCTGGTTCTCATCCGTGGCATGTGCTGAGTGTCCTTCGCGACTTCTGTGTTTCTTGCCCCCTCTCCTGACTTTTTTATGGATGATTTTTTCTTTTTGGTTTGACTGGATCTTTGAGGGTTTCCCGGTGACCGATCTGTAGTAGATTTGATTGAACCTGATGGTTCTGTAGAAGAATCTGACATGGTATACGCAAGGGTATCATCTCCCAGGTCACTGTCATGATCTGAGAAACTGACTTGTTTAATTGGATTCCTCTGAGAACGTCCAGGAAAAAATCGTGGCTTCTTCCAAACATAGACTTTTTTATTTTCATAGTCTGTTTTATCACGAGCCATTTTCCCTCTTTTACTGTCGATCACCGATTTTTCCATTTTATCCAATTTGCTGTTAAGTCGGCTGTCTAAATTCAAAAAGTCAGGGTGAGTTTGCATCCTTGCTAGGTCTGTTTGAACGGAGGTTATCTCTGTTTGTAGCACTTCTATTTCTTTTTGTTTAGATGACACTAAAGTCTTCATTAAGGTGAAGGAGCAGATATCAAGTGCTTCAGTCCATTCCTTCTTCATGTCATCATTGAATAGTTCTGAGGATGGAAACTTTTTAATACGCAGTCCACGTGGAATGTGTGCTATAGAAATATATTCTGTCAGAAAACTAATGTCCCAATAAACTCTGATCTCTTTGGCCATCAGATGCTCAAGTTTCCTGAATTGACGTATTAAAGGCACACTATCATCGTCCAAAGGTTACAGTTCTTACTATGTGTGCAGGGGGAGTTGGCCGCTTTTGTGATTATGAGTCTCTCCTTTATTCCACTCTTTTTAGCCCCTGGTTGATTATACCCCCAATCTTGATGCGCTGTAGTCCACAGGGCCTGATCCCATGCTTGACATCCTGCCTTATTCCAGAGCCAGCAGATATATTTATCTGCCCATAGAAGTCCTCTAGCCCCAGTAGTATCCCCACAATCTGCAATCTGACAGAAGTCTACCAGTATAGTGCTAGTTATTCCCTCTATAAAGGTTAGATTTAATGCTTTTCCTGTTCTTTCCCAATCCAAAGGTTCCTCTACTCTTCCGTAGCGCCTACCCCCTCTTATGGATGCCTCTCCTAGAGTCACCAGTAACCCAAGGATAATTACTGTCCCTTTCATCCTAACCAGCTACAGAGTTCCAGCGGATAGGATAGGGGAGTTGGAAGGGGAGGGAGACTTCACCGGTTTGAGACAAGTCCCACCTTGTGTGAGACCTCCCTTTGTAGCCGGATTTTCTGGACCTCTTGTAGCCAACTGGCCCTATTCTGCCTGTAAAACCTTTTTACAATGGGACTGGTGAATCCAGGTAGACCTCTCTGCAATCCTTATAGCCGTGGGAGTGATGAGAAGAACTTGATACGGTCCCTCCCACTTAGGTGAGTGCCAATGTTTTCTCTTTATTATTTTTACCAGGACCCAGTCTCCAATATGGATTTTCTCTTCTCCTTTGATTGGACCTTCTGGAATAGAACAGACTTCATTAATTTGCTTCTGTTTCAACAGATTAGACATATATTCTGATAGAGTACGTTCAGATTCTTCAACTGGTGTTTCATTTGGCAATAAGGGTATTCTATATGGCCTTCCATATATTATTTCAAATGGGCTCAAACCTTCTTTTGTGGGTGTAATATGCATACTAGTCACTGCCAATGGTAAGCAGTACATCCAATTTTTACCATTTTCTTCCATAGCTTTTCTCAGCTTATTTTTTAAAATTCCATTGTGTCTCTCCACTAATCCAGCTGATTGGGGGTGGTAGGCGCAATGGTTTTTTATTTGGATACCCATCACTTCTGTCAAATGTTGTATAGTTTTATTTACAAAATGGGGTCCATTATTACTGTAAATCCTTTCAGGGATTCCAAATCTAGGAATAATATCTCTTAGTAATGCTTTGGCTACAGTCTGTGCATCTGCACTTCCTGTCGGGAATATCTCCACCCATTTGGTCAGGGTGCCTGGGTACCAAACAATATTTCTTCCTTTCACATTTGTCTAATTCAATAAAATCCATGCAAATGTGTTGGAATGGATATTGCTGTGTAGGGAACTTCCCTTTCTGTGGTCTTTTACCTCCCTGAGCATTGTGTCTTGCACATATAAGACATTGAGAGCAAAAAGTTTTTGAATAATTTGTGAATCCATAGGCTGTACATACTTTATTTAACATCTCAGTCATCCCCCTGTTTGACACATGCGTTACTCCATGTGTCAATACTGCTGCATACCTAAATAAAGATTTTGGTAATACCGGTTTCCCTTCAGGTGATGTGTAAATGTCATCAATTATTGTGCAACCCTTTGTTTTCCAATATTGTTTTTCCCCAGGGGGGGGGGGGGGCATTTTGCTGCATATCAGTAAGGACTGTATGATCTATCACTATGATTTCTCGTCATTATTTTATGTGTTTCTTGTGCCGCTATTTTGGCAGCTTCATCTGCCCTTTTATTTCCCTTTGAGATGGGGTCCGTATATTTTGTGTGTGCTTGACATTTACAGATTGCAAGCTTTTTTTGGTAACTGTATTGCATCTAGGAGTTCTAAAATGAAGTCCGTATGTGAAATTGGTTTACCACTGGAGGTGACCATCCCCCTGTTTTTCCATTGTTGTGCAAAAACATGTACTGTTGAAAAGGCATATTGACTGTCAGTGTATATGGTTACAGATTTTCCTTCTGACAGTATGCATGCTCTTGTCAGTGCTACAAGTTCTGCTACTTGTGCTGAATAATGTTTTGGTAGTGGCCCTGTTTCCAAAATCTCATCCCGTGTCACTACTGCATATCCTGTTGCATTTGGGCCATCTGGATTTTTCTTACTAGAACCATCAACAAAAAGTGTCATGTCAGGGTTAGATAATGGTATATCTTGCAGATCACTTTGTGGCAGTACATTTTCAGCGATGGCAGCAGTGCAGTCATGTTTTATGACCATCAGTAGGAAGTGGTAGTAGTGTGGATGGGTTTAATGTAGTACACCTCTGTATTGTTAAGTGAGGTTGTGTCAAGAGTATTGTCATACAGGAAAGGTGTCGTGCTGGGCTCAAATGTGATACTTTTTGTTGTAACAGGATAACAGACACTGCATGTACCTTTCATAGTTAGTAAAGTTGAATAAAGACACCAGTCCATCCGGTTCAGCCTGAGTGAGTGTCTAGCCCCTACCCCTGTACACACACATCGGTCTCCACCCCCAAGGATCCAACGTCCCCATTCATATACCAGGGCCAACCCGGGACAGAAGCCAATCAACCCACCTGCATGTCCCCGGAGTGCGGGAGGAAACCAGAGCACCCGGAGGAAATCCACGCAGGCACAGGGAGTACATGCAAACTCCAGGCAGGCAGCGCCATGATTGGGATTCGAACCAGCAACCCCCTTCACTGCTAGGCGAGAGTGCTAACCACTACACCGCTGCTGCTACCAGTGCTTGTACACAGGGTGGAAGTGCTCTCGTTGCACTGTCTAATTCTGTAGAGTAATCCTTCCTCTAAAACCACCTGTGCCTCTCCTGCTATGAGACCCCTCTGGTTCTGCCTCAGCAGTGTACTCTTCTGCATCGTCCTCTCCTTCATCACCTTGCACAAAAACCTTTACTTTCACATTCTTTTTTTGCCTTTGTTTTCAAATACTTCTCAGAATGCTTGGCATATTGTAAAACATCTAAAACTGATGCAGTTCGGTAAGTAACCATGTTTTTAACAATGTAATCCTTATGATCCTGCTTCAATCCAATTAAAAAAAGCAATCTTTAGCTGTTGTTAATATGCGCTATTCACATCCTCAGCTTCGGGGAGCCTGGAGAACACTCTAAAAATCTCTCTAATTTATTTAGGTAGTCACTGACACTTTCCTTGTCTTCTTGTACTGTCATATTTATTTATCAGTCCGTTGTACCCATCTGAGCTGGCATCTGTTCAGTAAGGCAGTCAACCTGTTCCCTAAGTCTGGGCTTTCTGAAGGCAATGGATCCCCCCGTCCCTGTGCATTTGCTGTGGAGCAGGGGTCGAAATCCCCCTTTACTGAGGCCCAGTCTGATCCTAATACTCTCCTCAGGGCTCTCTCTACTTCCACCCCATTCAATTTATAACTGTTCCGTAATCCCTCTGTGTTTTCAATAAATTCAGCTGGACCTAATTTTGGATGTTTTATGTGTTCTGTAGCCTTTTGTATATCAATGTCAGTCCATGGTCGAAAACAGTCATAGTCAAGGGATATGGCTGGCCCAGTGCATCATTCTGTCCTCCCCTTGGGTTTGGGACCTCTATCAAGGGGTATTCCTCACCGTCCTCCACACCATACCTAATAGGAGGTTTACTTAGTCTCTTGGCTCCTGCTGGGGCACCTAGTGCATGAGTTATGGCCTCAGTTAATGTTTCAAGGATCGATCTGTTCATCTCCAGGACTGAACTACTGTCTGGAGAGATTGAGGAAGTGGAGTTGGGGTTTTGTTCAGAGGCGGTTCCTTTGACAGGGGTGGATGTCACAGGGAAGATGTTACTCTGGGCAGTTACTTGCACCTGAGGGGGAGGACCATTATAAGGAGGTGGTCTCTGGGTATAGCAGATGAGATCATTCTCTTTGTCCACTAGGGACAATTGGGCTTGGCATTTTTCCTTTGTTCTTCTTCCTTCTACCCTAATTCTAGCATGCTGAAGCCAATACTCCGCCATTTCCAACCCATACCTTTTTTAAACTTTGGGTCCTAACATTTTAAGCTTATCCACAGGGCCCCAAAATAGAACTTTCTTTCTTTTTAATTAATTTTTTAGTATTCTGATTCAGAACTTAGCCTTTTGACTTTATAAATGTACCCAAATATAAACAGCATTGCATCATTAACACTTCACAGTTGAAAGTCTGTGAATTCTAAAAATAACTCATCCAATATAAATATTTACTTTAAGACTATTATTCAGACTTTCTTTCCCACCAAAAGTCCTAATATTTTCAAAGATGCACAAATTGACCTCTGTCAGGCAATCTGCATTTTCTTGTTTCCGAGAAACAGCTTCTTGACCATAGTAATGAAAACATTCTCAGCCTTTTTTTTCTTTTCTTTTCACATTCATCAAGCCACCTGATAATAAAACATGTCCCATCTACCCAAACTATAAACAATTTCTGCCACTTGCTTCCTGTAACACCATGGCATGCTAAAATAATAAAGCAACCTGGTGTTATCAGTGTACCTTTTTTTTCTTTTATGCTAAGTTTTAATATTTACAATATAACCCTTCTGTATTGTCATAGCTAATCAAGGGTTAACTTTTACAACTTCTGACAGGAGCAATCCTTACATGGGGGGAGGGGGAGGGGGAGAGTAAGTTCAGTGCGTTCCTTTTTTTTTTTTTTACAGACACACAGATCATGAGAACGTGAAGAATGACTTCTTATCTTCTTCTTAGAAATACGCAGCACAAAACATGTAAACGAACAAAGACCGTTGTAACGTGGGGTAACAATACAAGAGCAAAAACATCAGCACTCCCCACACTATCGAGAGAATCAAAAAGGGTTAAACATGAACAAAGATAAAGTAAACACACACAGAAGAAAGTTAGCCTTGCGATCTTTTTAGATCACTTAACTAAACAGCGCTTAAATAATCAGGCATCCAACCTCCCAACAGCGTCAGGCAATCAACCTCTGATGTTCGGTATACCTCAAATCTTTTTGTTATCTGTCCGGACAGCGGGCGACGTAATTTTTTACCTTAGACAACGTCCCCAAGTGTCTCTACGAGCATTGGACCACCTAGAAGATTATAGGATCAATACCAATGTCGGCAATTACAACACATTAAACCAGAATCAAAGAGAAAGAGAAGAAAAGACTCTTAGAAAGAATTAAGAATAATTTAAATTATCTTACCTCTCAAACACCTGGACTGGATCACACAAGGTTCGGAAACAGACAGTGGAATCCAGATCTTAGGCCCCCGCCCCTTTTTCACCAAATAACATTGAATGGGGGGGTCGGTTATTTTCATTGAGCTTCAAAGTCCAATACTCACCGAAGTTTTGTCGGGGCCGTCTGATCTGAAAACCAGCGTGTTGTTTCAGGCTGCGAAGGACCAAAAATGTTAGGAATCTTCTCTTGTGATCAGTCAAAACTCCAGATGTATTGAGAAGCAGACAATTTATTTCTGATGTGGCCCACAACAGAGAGACATGCTTACAGGACAAAAGCTGAAGAAAGATGTCTCCCTAAAAGAACGTGTTCCGCCTCCTCATACCCCACAAGAAAAACACCTCTATGCTTCTATTGGCTGAGGAAACATAAATAACGTCATGGTACGAACTGGTACCTTTATTTTTTGGCTATTCATGTTCCTGTACATTCTTAGGCTATCATATTTAGTTAAATCTAATGATTCTACAACTTACTATGGAGTTAATTAAGACAAAACAATACAATGAGTTAATACAATAATGTGCTCAGAAGTAAGCTCTTTAAAAAATCAGTCTCAGGACTATTGTTTTTCTAATAGTCACACAATAAACATTTAAAACTTTTCTAACAGATGGTTCAGAATCATCTGAGGACTCCTCGGATGAATCTTCATGTGGAGTTTGTTAAGCTTTTTTTGCCTGATGCAGGCAAAGGAGTACTAACAGCTGCTAGACTCGGAATGAGCAAAAGATTGCCACTCCAACCTCTCAAATCTGTAAAAAGACACCCGCCCTAATGGAGCTCACAGGTGCTGGCTTTGCACAAGCTTGAGGAAAGAAAAGGATCCTGGACGGCCGCACTCCATGGAAGGCATTTTTATTGCTATGAAATAATAAAATCCAAATACAGTCACATATATATATATATATATATATATATATATGGAAAAATGGGGCAGATATCTAACGTGTTTCACGCCCTATCATGGCGCTTATTCATAGTCCCGAATGACCCGGAATATCGGGGTCTAAATCCAATACATGTGCAGCTTGTGGAACCGGGTGAGCGGGAATCATAGCCATCAATTCAGAAAGAGAGTCTTTTATGGTTTGTTTAAGTAGGTCCACCACCTTCTAATTCCCGGTTGGCTGCGTAGTCCCTGAGACAGTCTCTGCGGACAAGCTTATCAGGGAGTGGAACCGCGCCACATCCCCAGCACTTTTTCCTTGATGCCTGCAGTGGGGGCAAAGTAGAATGATGACATCTTTGAGATCCTGATCTTCTAGAAGACTTATGGTGCGAAGAACGTGACCTCCGCTCAGGACTATCGTCATGGCGTCTTGAGGACTTTCTGGACTGCTTTGAACAGGGCTGAAACAAAGTTTGTTCTTCAGTGGCGTACTTTTTTTTTTTTTTAAATACTCACGTACAGGTGGTCGCATACCTATTGGATACCAGAGGATCTTGGCTTCATGATGAATGGCTCATGGTGAATTATGGGCAGGAGAATCAGCTGTAGGAGGGTGAAGCAAGAGACAAAATAAATATATAACCTATTTACAAGAAAAAATTTAACAAAGCTACCGCAATAGGAGTGGGATCAAAGTGTATCATCATCATATACCTGTATTACTGAAGTAATTTGGACTGCGGGGCATACACTCGTTATGCAGAGCAGCCCTGAGCCCAATTTGGAACCAGAATTTAAAGCTAAAAGGGGAGGGGAAGTGTGATTAGAAGGACCTACCCTATTATTGGCAAAAGAAACAGAATCTGAGCAGTTTTCTCTACACTAAAATGACTGCCGAAGCCCCACTGCCAAATGCGTGTGCGCACATGCATGCACACTGGTGATTGGAGGAGGCATTGAAGATACAGCCTCCAAATGCATTCATTGTGGGCTGTGCAGATGCACTGAGCCTCCAAATATGTCACCTCACAAAGGAGGAAGTTACTGCCCCCTCTCCGCAGCTCAGCTCAGCTATCTTTTCTCTCTCCCCTGCCAGTACGGTGAAACGGGCAGAGGGAAATCCGGAACCGAGGCCACAATAAGGCAATAAATCCCTGAGGGGAAAAACAAGGTTAAGTCCAAAAACTATCCTGAGACATATATATCGGCAAAAGGAATGAAATGCCCGATCAGCTCATGCGTGCGGACCAGGAAGACGCGCCTTGAAGGGAACAAAAAAGTTTTTTTTTTACTCTTTCCTAACCTCTAAACTTATACCACCAGGGTCCTATACATTGAAGACCTAAAAGAAAAAAAAAACCTGACCGACCAAGAAAGAATAGAAGCTGATCCTCTCGCCGTCTTCACCAGCATTCGTTTTTATTCTGGAAAAATCTGCAGACTGCGTTCCTATGAGGAAAATCTGCAAGACCCCAAAAGATCCGCAGAAGGGGTTCCCAGTCTTATTAGCGCTAATAGCGTCCCAAGAACAGGGACTGCGCATGGGAGAGGCTGAACCCGGTGGACGCTGTTGACTGCAGAGGTATGGACGTACTGCTACTCTTCACCTGTCAAGAGGTATGAGGAAAAAAAAAGGAGAATGTCGGGGAGGGGCTATGCCTTTAATTTATGCTATTCACTAGTCCTGAAGGAGGAGTCGAGGCAGAGCTCTATCACATGTATTCTGCCATGGAGGCACCAGGAAAAGGGAGTTTGGCCTTGAAATACACTTTAATGTGAAACTGAAGCTTTAGTTAAAAAAAAAACTGAAAAAATATCTGAAAAGTGTGGTGTGCAATTGTATTCCGCTCCCTTTACTCTAATACCATTAACTAAAATCTAGTGGAACCAATTACCTTCAGAAGTCACCTAATTAGTAAATATGTAATTTAATCTCAGTATAAATACAGCTGTTCTGTGAAGCCCTCAGAGGTTTTTTAGAGAACCTTAGTGACCAAACAGCATTATGAAGGTCAAGGAACACACCAGACAAGTTAGGGATAAAGTTGTTTAGAAGGTTGTTTAAAACAGGGTTAGGTTATAAAAAAATATCTGAAGCTTTGAACATCTCACGTAGCACTGTTCAATCCATCTTCCGATAAATGGAAAGAGTATGGCACAACTGCAAATCTACCAAGACATGGCCATCCACCTACACTGACAGGCCAGGCAAGGAGAGCATTAATCAGAGAAGCAGCCAAGAGGCCCATGGTAACGCTGGAGAAACTGTAGAGATCCACAGCTCAGGTAGGAGAATCTGTCCACAGGACAACTATTATTCATGCACTCCACAAATCTGGCCTTTATGGAAGAGTGGCAAGAAGAAAGCCATTGTTAAAAGAAAGCCATAAGAAATCCTGTTTGCAATTTGCGAGAAGCCATGTGGGGGACACAGCAAACACGTAGAAGAAGGTGCTCTGGTCAGATGAGACCAAAATTTAACTTTTTGGCCTTAAAGCAAAATGCTATGTGTGACAGAAAAATAACGCTGCACATCACCCTGAATACACCATCACCGCTGTGAAACATGGTGGTGGCAGCATCATGTTGTGGGGATGCTCTTCTTCAGTAGGGACAGGGAAGCTGGTCAGAGTTGATGGGAAGATGGATAGAGCCAAATACAGGGAAATTTTAGAATAAAACCTGTTAGGGCAAGTTCACTTCAAAAGTCTGGCGGACTCCCACCATAGTCCGGTGGTTTGTCCGGAAAAGTCCGGTCGTGTGTGGGCAGGTCCGCTCGTTCGGAAAGTCCGATCATGTGTACGCGACATTAGAGTTTGCAAAAGACTTGAGACTGGGACAGAGGTTCAACTTCCAGCAGGACAACGACCCTAAACATACAACCAGATCTACAATGGAATGGTTTAGATCAAAGCATATTCATGTATTAGAATGACCCAGTCAAAGCCCAGACCTTAAATCCAACTTAGAATTTGTGGCAAGAATTAAAAATTGCTGTTCCCAAACTTCTCCATCCAATCTGACAGCTTGAGCTATTTTACAAGGAGGAGTGGGCAAACATTTCACTCTCTAGATGTGCAAAGCAGGTAGAGACTGAAGGGATATTTAGCTTAACCGCTTTCATTTTTTAAGAAATTTGGTTTCCATTTTGTGTCTCTCTAAAATCCTCTTCACAAATAGATTGCTCAAGTTTTGCTAATCTAGTTTTGTTTCTCATGTTGCTGTTATCTTCTTTCAGTTGTTTCGTTTTTTGGAAAGCACATGATTTTGAGGAATCACTAGTTTCACTTTTATTGTAGGCTGTACTTGTAATATGATTGGATAATCTGTATGACACATTCAAAGGGTGGTGCTTTCTGAAAGCCCGCTTTAAATATTCACACCAAAGAATAAAGATTAGATTTGCTCTGAGAGACTTTGTTGTTTTGTGCCATTGTCTCAATGGGCTAATCTCACAGGCCTGTGTGGGGATTGGACATTACACTTTAACAGACATCGAATGGGTTAAAAAAAACTACCTCTAGACAATCTACATTCCCTTTAGAGACATACCCAAAAAGACTTGTAGCTGTAATTGCAGAGAAAGGTTGGTTCTACAAAGTATCGAGTCAGGGGGGCTGAATACAAATGCACACCACACTTTTCACATATATATTTGTATAAAATGTTGTAAACCACTTATCATTTTCCTTCCACTTCACAATTATCTGCCACTTTGGGTTGGTCTTTAACGTAAAATCCCAATTGATGTTTTTAGTAGTAACATGACAAAATGTGGAAAATGTCAAGGGGTGTGAATACTTTTTCAAGGCATTGTATACCTCTTGAAAAAAACTGGGACACTATCTAAGGAAGGGGGCTGGTCCAGGTCTTTGATGAATGGGAGAGATCATGGGAGATTACTGCATCATGGATGGAGATTAGGATAAAAACATGTGATCCTGACTATTTTTCACTTCACTACAAAAAAAAAAGATATTGCTATGTATATCCCCAACTGGATGGATTCACATCACTTGCTGTTCCAGATAACTCGTAGGCATGGATGAGGTTCATGACCACCGCTGCTGTGGGTTTCCGATTTCCAACCCCTATGAATTTCTCTCAAAAGTTATTCAGAGGTAAAGAAATTACACTCAAAACGAAGAGCACTTTAGATAAGATTTTTGCACTTTGGTTTATTAGGGAATGGGCCCATAGAACACTGGATTTGTAGGGTTCTTCCCTTTTTTTGCAATTAGCTTGATATAAGCTTGAAAACCAGTTGGGAGATAGGGTCCTTTCTCCCATATTGCTTTGTATGCTCTCAACAGGGAGTCTAGAATGAATTCTTGGGAAGCTTTAAAGAATTCTGCTGTGTACCCATCTGGGCCAGGGGCTTTATTATTCGCCAGATGTTTTATGGTGTTTATAATTTCATCGGGGTAATTGGGGCATTTAGCATTTCTAGTTGTGTGGACGAAAGTTTTGGGAGTTGTAAAACGTCTAGAAACTTCGTAGCTGCTACTTTATCAATTTCTATTATGTTAAGAGTACAAATTATTATTATCAAATGAATCGCACATACTGTATTTACCATTCTTCCAATATAAGCGTTATTTGACACATTCTGTATGATAACTTCTTGTTTGTACAAATTATCCAGAAAACAATAAAAATTATGGGTAAAAAAAAAAAAGATAGAAGATCACGGCTGTAAAAGCTGGACAGGACAGAAACAGGACAGAAGAAAGATCAAGGTGCCGGAGAAGGATTTTATGCATGCCGTGGACAGCTTGTAGAACCAACAGATTGATTTTGGAAGAGGTTCAAACTAGCTCTGTCCTCTTTTGGTCACACTGTTTGAAGAAAGAGATCACTGGAGAAGAAGATCATTTTGGGAAGATACCAGGCGAAGAGGGAGATTGGCTGCTAGGTGGTTGGACACATTGACTACAGCTGTGGGGATGACACTGGAAGATCTCACCACATTAGCACAAAAAGGACTTCACCTCAGATTTCTCATTCATCAAGTCTCTAGGACAAGGGTCTCAAACTGGCAGCCCTCCAGCTGTTGCAAAACTACAAGTTCCATGAGGCATTGCAAGGCTGACAGTTACAAGCATGACTCCCACAGGCAGAGGCATGATGGGACTTGTAGTATCACAAAAAAGCTGGAGGGCTGCCAGTTTGAGATACCTGCTCTAGAACTAGGACCTGAGTTGATGGAACTTAACTAATTAACATTCACCTGGGGGCATTTGTTTTAAACTAGAATGACATTGCCTATGAACTATGTCCAGCAGTCTTAGAAGGGCCAGTAAAGGGGCTTTTGCATAAGTCCGCACCCTCTGTATAAAAGGGGGACACAAACAGCTATGGTGATTGTTATTCGGAAGCTGTCAGGAAAGTAGACTTGTACAAATTTGTTTTGTTTGGTTTCGAATATATTCGTTATGTTACTAATTTAGTTTTGTTGATTCATTGCGTTATTCATTTTTAGTTTAATTTTGCTTAATTTCAATTAGTTTATTAATCTTCTAAAGAATTCTAAATTTTCAGAAGGATTCGGAATTTGGATTGGTCGAAAAGTGATCGACCGATTTTAATTCTATGTGAAGAATAACAGGTTAATGAGGAGTGGCCCAGATGCCGCCTGCTGCGTCCTTAACAACCGATGTTTAATCAGCTGTCAGCGGACTTCCACACTGACAGCTGAAATGTAAACATATGTAGGTAAGCAAAAGAATGTCGGCAATGAAAAATGAATAAAACAAAAACGCTGTGTACATCCATCGTCAATCACAACTCCTGCCGCACTGCTGGACCTAAAAAAATAAAACGGTCTCATTCAAGGACATGGAAATCCAATAGTTTTAATAAATATAAACTGCTAAATATCTTTTCTCATCAGCAGTTAGAGCAGTCTTGTAACTTCTATAAGTGTCTGGTTAAAGCTTGAAGGAGGAGTTTTCAGACTCCTCTGACTGTCCCATGAGGACCTTCTGTCTGGGCAGTGCTGATTGGCCCTGTGATGATCACATGCACTCTTCCAAGAAAAAAAACTGTCAGGGAAGAGTTCACCTACTGGTGGCACTGTGGCTCCCAGATCTATAGGCTGCAGTTCAGGTGTCCACCAGTGGGTGTCCCTCAGCAGCCAATAGCTCATATCATCTTATGTAATCAGTCATCACCTGATGCTTGTTGCAGGAAGTGTATTTAAGCCCTGCCTATCCTTTTTCTCCCTGCCTTGGTGTTTGTCTTCATGCGCCTCTGACCTGCATCCCTGCATCCCTGCATCCTGATCCTGGACCCTGACCCCAACCCTAAGACCCCTTTCACACTGGGGGTATTTTGCAGGCGCTATAGTGTTAAAAATAGTACCTGCAAACCGTCTTAAAACAGCTGCTCCATTCACTCCAGTGGGAAAGCCCAAGGGCTTTCTAGCGGCATCCTGGTGGTCCTGGGCGGGCATCCGAGGTGTGGTAAACAATCAGCACAGACCAGGAGAGCAGCCGATCCGCTCTGCTCTACTCGCGTCTGTCAGAAGCGAGTAAGGAAAAGCCGATCAACAGCTCTTCCTGTTTACATTGTGATCAGCTGTGTTTGGACATGGCTGATCACATGGTAAAGAGTCTCTATCAGAGGCTCTTTACCCAGATCGTAGCTGCAGTGTGTCAGACGGACACGTCACAACAACGATCGCTGTGATGCTTGCCCCTGGGGCTGCGCAGCGGCTTAATATACTGAAAGACGTCCGGTCAGGATATTGCAACCACTTTGCCAATGTCATTTTGTTATATAGTGGGCGGCAAGTGGTTAACTAAATGATATTATTTTACACTTGTGCCTGGTATTCTCTGTGACAGACAACACATTTCTGGTCACACCGGTTCCTGACAAAAACTCCCTAGCAATACACACCAAATTGAGCATATGCAGCTTGTCCCCAAGGCTCTTTTCTATCAAGAGATGGATTGGGGACTGTGGAAGAAGGGGAGGAACAGAGAACATAAGATCAAACAGTCTTTTTACACAATACAGAGAATTAACCCCTTAGGTTCCAGAGTGAGTATATCAAGCATGCTCTTCTGCATATACAGATTGATTTTACTGTTGTGGGTTTAGTAACACTTTATAGTGGAACTAGAGATTATCACTAAGGCTCGGTTCACACAGGGGCGACTCCGATCCGACTTCAGGTCGCCCCTAGTCGCCTCAGGTCGGACAACATTTAAAAATCAATGTAAGTGAATGAGAGCCGTCTTAATGCACGCTACTGAAGTCGCTCCGACTTCAAAAGAAGTTCCTGTACTACTTGAATCCTTGTACCCATTGATTTCAATGGAGGTCACCTCCAAGTCGGATCTCTGTATATACGGAGGCGACTTTGACAGAATTATTAGCTCTGAAGGGGGAACTCCACGCCAAATTTCTGAAAAAAAGTTGGCGTGGGTTCCCCCTCCGAGAGCATACCAGGCCCTTAGGTCTGGTATGGATTCAAAGGGGAACCCCCTACGCCGAAAAAACGGCATGGGGGTCCCCCCAGATCCATACCAGACCCTTATCCGTGCACGCTACCCGGCCGGCCAGGAAAGGGGGTGGGGACGAGCGGGCGGCCCCCCCTCCTGAGCCGTACCAGGCCGTGTGCCCTCAACATGGGGGAGTGCCTTGGGGGAGGGAGGGCGTGCGGCCCCCCCACCCCAAAGCACCTTGTCCCCATGTTGATGAGGACAAGGGCCTCTTCCCGACAACCCTGGCCGTTGGTTGTCGGGGTCTGCGGGCGGAGGGCTTACCGGAATCCGGGAGCCCCCTTTAATAAGGGGGCCCCCGGATACCAGCCCCCCACCCTATGTGAATGAGTATGGGGTACAATGTACCTCAACCCATTCACCTGTAAAATAAAGTACAAAAAAAAATCACAACACACAAGGGTTAAAATAGTTTATTGCACAGCTCCGGGGGTCTTCCGTCTTCAGGGGTCTTCTCGCCTGACTCCTCCGCTATCTTCTTCTAGCTCTTTTGCTAGCGGAGGAGCCCGGCTTTCTTCCTCGCCCCCGCCCTCTTCTTCTGACTTCGGGGGTCTTGTCCCCCTCTTCGGTTCTTCTGCCGGGCCACCGCGCCTTCTTTTAGTTTTTTTACAGGCGGTGGCCCGGTCTTCTGTCGCCGTCGCCGCCTTCCATTCTTCTTCTTCTTCTTCTCCTTCTTCTCCTGGAGATGTTGACTCGACGCTCTCTCCGGCCGCAATGCCAGGGACGCGCTGCGCGGCGACTTATATAAGGACAAGGGGCGGGGTCATCGGTTGATGTCACATGGGTTGATGTCACATGGGTTGATGTCACATGGCGACAGTCCCAGCATCCTCCGGGACTGTGACATAAGGGGCGGGGGTCACCATGTGACATCAACCCATGTGACATCAACCGATGACCCCGCCCCTTGTCCCTATATAAGTCGCCGCGCAGCGCGTCCCTGGCATTGCGGCCGGAGAGAACGTCGAGTCAACATCTCCAGGAGAAGAAGAAGAAGAACGGAAGGCGGCGGCGGTGACGGCGACGGCGACAGAAGACCGGGCCACCGCCTGTAAAAGAGCTATAAGAAGGTGCGGTGGCCCGGCAGAAGAACCGAAGAGGGGGACAAGACCCCCGAAGTCGGAAGAAGAGGGCGGCGGCGAGGAAGAAAGCCGGGCTCCTCCGCTAGCAAAAGAGCTAGAAGAAGATAGCGGAGGAGTCCGGCGAGAAGACCCCCGAAAACGGAAGTCCCCCGGAGCTGTGCAATAAACTATTTTAACCCTTGTGTGTTGTGTTTTTTTTGTACTTTATTTTACAGGTGAATGGGTAGGGGTACATTGTACCCCATACTCATTCACATAGGGTGGGGGGCCGGTATCCGGGGGCCCCCTTATTAAAGGGGGCTCCTGGATTCCGATAAGCCCCCCGCCCGCAGACCCCGACAACCAACGGCCAGGGTTGTCGGGAAGAGGCCCTTGTCCTCATCAACATGGGGACAAGGTGCTTTGGGGTGGGGGGGCCGCACGCCCTCCCTCCCCCAAGGCACCCCCCATGTTGAGGGCACGCGGCCTGGTACGGCTCAGGAGGGGGGGCCGCCCGCTCGTCCCCACCCCCTTTCCTGGCCGGCCGGGTATCGTGCTCGGATAAGGGTCTGGTGTGGATCTGGGGGGGACCCCCATGCCGTTTTTTTGGCGTAGGGGGTTCCCCTTGGAATCCATACCAGACCTAAGGGCCTGGTATGCTCTCGGAGGGGGAACCCACGCTAAAAAAATTTTCAGAAATTTGGCGTGGAGTTCCCCCTTCAGAGCTCATTCTCTGATTGGCCACGGCAAAAGTCGCCTGGCCTGGGGCGACTTGTAAGTCGCCCCAGGTCGTGTCTAAAAGTCGTGTTCAAGTCGTCTCCAGGTTGCCTCACAAAGTCGTCATGAAGTCGTGTCGCCCCTGTGTGAACCGAGCCTAACTGTTCTTAAAAATGTCAAAATGTCTTCCTTATACCTACCGTGTCTACTCTGTGTAAAAAAAAAAAAAAAATCGGTATACTTATCTGTAGCGGCCATAACTCTTTGTAGGGCGGCCTTAACTTATTGGGCTTACCAGTTACCTCCACTTGGCTTGCTCTTCCATGTCTAGGAGTTCCCAGGGTTGATACCCAACAACTTGGACGCTGACACCAATAAAGTCCTTTTGAAAGGTTTTATTCTGCAGGGGTAACATCCAATAACACAATCTCATATAAGAACAGAGGGCACGGGTAAAGAGCTCAGGCACTTTGAACTGCAGACATAACAAAATCTCTATTACCATCCAGAGAGTAGCCACTCGCAGCTGGGCACTTCAAGGCTGAACAGATCTCTAGCCAGAGATCATGGCAGTCAACACGTTGATTCAGAACTTGTCAAATCCTATGAACGTGTACAAGGTATAACTGGAAGTGAACAGGAACCTTTTTCCTCGGTACCTGGAATGTTCTCTGTCTCCTTGATAGTACTGGAAAAAGCGTGGATTCGTCAATGTCCTTCCCAACTCAGTAACCAGGCACTTCCCAGGATGCCACTTGTCGGCCCTCCTCCGAAGAGTCCTCCCCCGGTCAGTTTTCACGAGCTGTGGCGCCTCTCCAAGCCGAGAGCACACCCGGACACCTTGAATCCTGCCTTAGTTACTGCGCCTCGGACCAGCCGGTTCCGAGACTCGGGAACAGACGGATCCCTACCCCAGACCAGACGGGTCTATTGGGGGTGACAGGGACCCCTCGCTGGGCTACCCCGGTCCTGGAACCAAGAACAGACCACACGGGCCTCACAAACTCCTCTCTTGAACACGTGACCTCCACACCTTAAGTACCCCCTCCCAGACTCCTCAGCAGGGCCCGGCTCACCCACTGATTGGTTCCGAGAAGGCTGATACCCAAACGTCCAACCAGGCCTGGTTCTGGCTTGTCATTTGCACTCCACTGTACACATGACCAAGCAGAACTTCTAACACAGCCCAGCTAAACTGATGTCAAGGTTAACCTACACAATTAACCCTCAGAACCCCTACTGTTCTGAGGCAAAAACTAAATTTACATATGAATGACATTTTGTCCAAAATGTTATCCGCTACATATCTTTTTTTAGTTGATCTGATTTGGTCATGTGATCCGACAGCTCAGACTGCCCTGTATCATAGAGTGCTTGACAATAGCTGGGAATTCACAGGAGCCACTACTGTACATCACCCATAGGCTCCCATGGCCCAGCGTTTGTCGGCACCCCCTCCTCTCCCCTGCAGCTTCTGCTCATTGACACAGGGATCATTTTTACGTTTTTTAAGAATAGTGTTACCCTTTAGTTACACTTTTGCATTAGCAATGACTGGAAACTATATGTAAAATGAATGGTTAATTAAAAGAAATCAATTACAATGATTAACTTTAAGGCATACCTTAAACAAATAATAATATTTTTTTTTTTTGCTAACAGCACCTTTACCTAATGCCGCGTACACACGAGCGGACTGTATGGCGTACTTAGTCCGTCGAAACACATTTCAGCGGACAATCCGCTCGTGTGTGGGCTTCAGAGGACTTTTTCAGCGTGCAGTCCGGCGTACTAAGTATTTAGGTTTTTTCGAAATTCTGTCCGTCGTACTTTGGTTTCAGCGGACAGTACGGTCGTCAGTATGCTAGTTCGACGGACTAAGAATGGCGCATGCCCAGAAAGGATTTACACGGCGGAAGGGTGCTTTGCTGTGTCTTGGACTTCCTATTTCTAGTCCCGTCGTACGTGCTGTACACGTCATCGCGCAAGCTTTCGACGGACTGTTTGTGCATCCGTGTGTGGTCAAGTCCGTTCAGTGGAAAGTACGATGGACTGTCCGTCGGATTGTATGACGAACTAAGTATGCCATACAGTCCGCTCGTGTGTACGTGGCATAAGCTGTTAAAGCAGTATATTTCCCAAAACAGACATATGTATGTAATTTCTACATCTCCCACCAGAGGGCAACCACGCCACATGCTCTGTGACATGAATGTGCATCATAGAGCAAAAGATCATGGAAATTCCCTTTCACGTCCAGTTGAATTATCAGCATAAGCAGCGAAGACAAGCCCTTGTACACACGGTTGGACATTCTGACAACCAAGTCTGACGGATTTTGTCCGAAACACACAGTCGGACAAAGTTGTCAGAAAATCCGATCATACTTAAAGCGGAGGGCCACCCTGAAAACCAAAAAAATATAAAAAATTACAAAAAAATATAAAAAAAAAAAAAAAAATGAAAAAAAATTTTTTTTTTTTACTTACCAGAAATGCCTGTTGCTAGGCACTTTCTCCTAATCTTCCTCTTCCTCCTCCGCGGAGATCTTCTGTCTTCGTCGCGGCGTCTTCTGGGTAATGGGTCGCGCTGTGTTCTGGGAACTGTGTGTTCCAGAACACAGCGCGTCCCATTCAGAAAGCGCTGCGGGACTCGCGCATGCGCAGTAGCTGCGGGACTCGCGCATGCGCAGTAGGAAACGGGCAGTGAAGCCGTAAGACTCCACTGCCTGTTTCCCTTACAAGGAATGGCGGCGCCGGGACCCGAGAGCCGAGGGACGGGTCGGCCTCGGGCGGCCGACATCGCGGGCGCCCTGGACAGGTGAGTGTGTTGATTAAGTCAGCAGCTGCAGTGTTTGCAGCTGCTGACTTTTTTTTTTTTTTTCGTATAACCGGCCCTCCTCTTTAACGTGGTGACGTTATTTCATTACGACGGGACTACGTTCAGGCTAGTAGCCAATTGCTTTGGTCTAGGAATTTGATCTGAGCATGCGTGGCACTTTGTCCAATCGTAATTCTCTACACATGAGCGGACAAAGTCCGATCGGATCATGTTGTCGGAAAATTTTATAGCCCAGCTGGAAAACTTGCTCCGTCGGATACTCGGACGGAAACAGTCCGATGGAGCCCACACACTGTTGGATTATCCGACAACACGGTCCGATCGGACATTTTCTGTCAGAATGTCCGACCATGTGTACAAGGGCTTAGTGAGGCTAACAATAAAAGAATGTTTAATAGTAAACATTAGAAAGGTTATAGTCTTAGATTTCTGTCACAGATTCTGTCACCAGGATATGAATTGCTAGGAAATGTCCCAAAAAAGAACATAGGCAGCATAAAACATTTTTGACGGTAATCTAACACTTCTAAACAAAACAATAATAATTTGTTTACAGCTCCCTGGTATATTTTACTGTCATTTTATATTTGTTATCACTTATAATAGTAAAATACACCAAAACAAAAGCAAAAAAGAAATAAAAATGCTGTAAAGTCTTTTCAGATTTCATTTGGACTGTTAAAAAAATCTCAAATAACACACAAAAATAAGTCAAAAACAGTTTTGTGAATCCATTTTTTTCCATATATTTGTATATACACTATATTACCAAAAGTATAGTGACACCTGCCCTTACATGCACATGAACTTTAATGGCCTCCCAGTCTTAGTCTGTAGGGTTCAATATTGAGTTGGCCCACCCTTTGCAGCTATAACAGCTTCAACTCTTCTGGGAAGGCTGCCCACAAGGTTTAGGAGTGTGTCTATGGGAATGTTTGACCATTCTTCCAGAAGGGCATTTGTGAGGTCAGCCACTGAAGAGAAGGCCTGGCTTACAGTCTCCACTCTAATTCAACCCAAAGATGTTCTATCAGATTGAGGTCAGGACTTTGTGCAGGCCAGTCAAATTCCTCCACCCCAAACTCACTCCATGTCTTTATGGACCTTGCTTTGTGCACTGGTGCGCAGTCATGTTGGAACAGGAAGAGGCCATCCCCAAACTGTTCCCACAAAGTTGAGAGCATGAAATTGTCCAAAATGTCTTGTTATGCTGATGCCTTAAGAGTTTCCTTCACTGGAACTGTGAAAGAAGGGGGGGGGGGGGATTGGGACTTTAAATGAAATGCAAGGGAGAGTTTGCACCTCTATCCCTATCTGTATGCAGAAATAAGGGAGAAGGTTGGGACATTAAATGAGGTGTGTGCAGTGAAGCCGTACAGATGCGCAAACATATACATTTCTGTATATACTTTTATTATTCATTGTTTATTTATAGACCGAATGTGGCATAGATAGAATAATATAACATAAAGAGTATCAATATACATAGTATGAATTTATAACCAGCATGACACATAAAAAGTAGAAATTATACATCATAATCCCCCAGGGAGAAAAATATTGATTTCATTTGATCAGGTATGATAAAAATTCATAAGAATCATAAAAAATGGTGGATAACCAGTAGATACGTCAGGATAGGTTCGACACGTTTCGTGGACTCCAATCCACTCATCAGGGGCAAGTGCATCCATGTTCTAAGGGAGAGAAAATCACCAAAGTAATCTAATGTAACTACCAACTGGGAAAATAAAAGTAATTGATGAAAAATGGCTAGCCATAGCTGGAAATACTCACACAAGACCTGATATCGAGACCATGCGATGCCACATGCCGGGGGAGCCAGAAAAATATGTCTGACACGGGAGCTGAGGAGGAGGCCAAAGCGAAAACCAGGAGCAACCCCCCATGGCATATATATTGTGTAAACACTCTTTGTGTGATTATTAATGGAATTTCTATGTTATATAAGATAAATAAAATAAATTAAATGGTGTATACTCATAAAGATATAAGTAAGTAAGATTATAATAATAGAACCCATAAACCACAGAATAGAAATGATGTGGAGCATATAAACCAAGGTGAAGAAATGAAAAGAAAATGTGCATAGATATAGTGTGATAAAGAATTTAAATAATAGAGATCCTGAAAACAGGAAGTGGGAATGAAGGCTAGAGTGAAAAGATTGTGCAGATGCTTGCTTCAGAGGATTGAAGTGAAAACAATGTGCACTAAGTGAAGCTGAATAACTACCTTAATGGGTCCTGATAAAACAAGAGCCAGTCTGGAAATACAAGAGATGTGTAGGAAAGAGGATATCATTGAATGGGGACTCCCATGGGGGATCCCTGATGAAGTCACGAGCAGTGACGTAATGCATAGGGAAGTGACTGGATTACGAAACAACCGGAAGTGACGCATAGAGGCACCTGTAGCGCCGCACATTATAGATCTGCCTGCTGGTTTTAAGATTTGTTGTAAGTAGCCATTTTTTTTTTAAACTAATAAACTGAATTAAGACATATTACACTATGGGATATTCCCTTGGAAGCCATCTTTGAAATACAGTACTCTTAAGGATATCATCCCCTGTTACCACACTCAGGAAGGCCCTTCATTGTAGAGATCTTAGTGGCGTTTTTTTACCCACTTGGGGCATAGTGAGCACTTGAGTGGGGCACACAAAGAGCACACAGTGGATGTCACCTGAAGAGTCTGCTTGTCACATTGCTGCACACCAGCACTTTTTTGCACTGTTTTGCACGTTTATTTTTTATATTTATGAACTTTTATATTGACATCACCATCTAATATAGTAGGACTTTACCGGTATACCCATACACCTTAAGGTGTACACAAAGGACTGCATAATATTCAGCACTTTATAATAATTTGCACTATATACTATTTTGCACTATATCAATTGTTTACTCAGCAATATTTTTTACAAGAAAGGATTGACTGCATAGTGATATTTGTTTATTTATCGCTTATTTATTTTGTGCATATTTGTTTGCACAGTAGCACAGCAGTATTTTGCACAAGAAGGATTGCCTGCATAGAGATATTGATTTTTGCATATTTGTTTGCACAGCAGCTATTTGCACGAGGGCTCACCAATTAAGATTTATTTGCACAGTAATTAATTTTGATATATTTGCACTTTGTATATTTATTTGCGCGGTATAGTTCACATAAGTTCTATACAGGGAACTATATCCCTGTACAATTATATGGTATATAGGTTGTGCTGATCACTATTTTTATCTAATTGAATGGGGACTGGCAGGTGAGCCCAGCAAGGCCAAGGTCCCATCCACCATCACGCTGGCAGCACACAACGGAGAGACGGCCTGGTGGCCGCCAGACTACATCCCCATGTGTCAGCCAAGCTGAAATACTAACGTGTGTATGAAGGGATGCCCTGACGGACATCACACACACAGCGCAAGGGGCATGCCGCTGATGCATGTGGGAAACGTCCGCCCAATCCCCTGCATCCATTGTAATGGAGAGGAGGGGAAAGGGAGGGCACCCAGTGCACATCACAGCTCCTGGGCAAACAGAAAATGGCCGCCCATCGGCCGCAGACCACATGGAATCAACACAGCCTGTATGAATAGAGACAGTAAACAGTAACACCATGTCTATCAAATTATGTGTTCTAAGGGGCATATAATATGACCAATGGGGTTAGTCGGGACTTTAAATGAAATGCAAGAGAACGTTTGTGCCTCCATCCCTGTCTGTATGCAGAAATAAGGGGGAGGGTTGGAACTAGAGGGCCAAGCCCAAGCCCTCAAAAACAACCCCACACCATAATCTCCCTTCCATGAAATGAATAGAACCAGTGCACAAAGCAAGGTCCATAAAGACATGGATGAGCAAGTTTGAAGTGGAGGAAATTGACTGGCCTGCACAGAGTCCCGACCTCAGTTCGATAGAACACCTTTGGAATGAATAAGAGCGCAGACTGCAAGCCAGGCCTTCTCATCCAACATCAGTGCCTTACCTCACATATGCACTTCTGGAAGATTGGTCAAGCATTCCCATAGACACACTCCTATACCTTGTGGACAGCCTTCCTAAAAGAGTTGAAGCTATTATAGCTGCAAAGGGTGGGCCAACTCAATATTGAACCCTACGGACTAAGACTGGGATGCCATTAAATTTCATGTGTATGTAAAGGCAGGTGTCCCAGTAATTTTGACAGTACAGTGTATGTTGTTATGTGAAAAAAAAAAAAACACTTTCATTGACTGTGCTCCTCCTCAGAAAATAAGGAGCAAAAGCCCCATTTGTGGTTGTGACACGTGTCATTCCTGTCATCCCTGCGATAATAGTGTGCCTTAGGAGGGAAAAAAGACCCAGTTAACCACTTCAATACAGGGCTTTTTCACCCCCTTCCTGCCCAGGCCAATTTTCAGCTTTCAGCGCCGTAACAATTTGAATGACAATTGTGCGGTCGTGCGACATTGTACCCAAATTAAATTTTAATAATTTTTTCTCCCCACAAATAGAGGTTTCTTTTGGTGGTATTTGATCACCTCTGCTGTTTTTATTTTTTGCTCTATAAAAAAAAAAACGAAAATTTTGAAATAAACACAATATTTTTTACTTTTTGCTATAATAAATATCCCAATTTAAGAAAAAACAAAACAACAATTTTTTTCCTCAGTTTAGGCCGATATATATTCTTCTACATATTTTTGCAAAAATATATCGCAATAAGCATATATTGATTGGATTGCACAAAAGTTATAGCGCCTTCCAAATAGGTTATTGATTTATGGAATTTTTTATATAATTTTTTTTACTAGTAATGGTGGTGATCTGCAATTTTTATCAGTAGTGCAACATTGTGGAGGACACATCGGACACTTTTGAAACTATTTTGGGACTATTGACAATTATACAGCAATCAGTGCTATAAATATACACTGATTACTGTGTAAATGTCACTGGCAGGGAAAGGGTCAACACTAGGGGGCGATCAAGGGGTTATATGCGTTTCCTAGGGAGTGATTCTAACTGTTGGGGGATGGGACTGATTAGGGAAGGAGACTGATCGGTGTTCCTATATACTAGGAACGCACGATCGGTCTCCTCTCCTCCCATACAACACAGGGAAGCCGAGGACATCATATCACGCCTGCCCAGGATGGCAGAGCCACTCTTCAGGCATCATATTACAATGGCTGGGATGGGAAGTGATTAAACGCATTGTGTTGGTCAAACCACAAGCCACAGTACTGCACACTGATCGAGAGACAGTTGGTTCAATATTGTCCACAGTGTAATAGCTGTAGCCTTGAGTGAAATGCCAGGCTGCCATTACACTATGGATAATCAACTGTCTCTTGAAAACGCACTGCAAATTCACATGCACAAAATTTACAGTGAATGCAGAGATTGTAGTGTAAATGAGCCCTTAAACACACTAGTAGAGTTTTGTTTAACATTTTTCATTGTAAGAACATTTGTTTGTTTTTCTAATCTTTAGTGGGGTCAGAATTTTCTAATCATTAATAGGGTCAAATCAACGTTCGTTTTCAACTGCAGTGATGAGAATTCAAAGGAGTTAGATGGAAAACTTTTCTCAAATCTACAAAAATCGAACAATTTATGTGGTTTTCCTTTGGTAAAGTCCATTTATTCCAAAATTGAATGTTAAAAGTAAACAAAATATTGACTATTTGAATGAACTGGGAATATTTGTACAAGTTTCCCTAAGAATTTACATTTGAATTTCTACTAGTGTATATCCAGCTTAAAGGGCCAAAAATTAACCACCATAAATAAATAGTGAAAATAAAAGTTAAACAGATTATTGAGAAGTCAAAAAAAATCCAACCAACCCCCCCCCCCCCCCAACAATCACAGTTTACACCTGCCCTCGCATAATGTACACATGAGGCTCATTATCTTCAATGTGACATGCATGTGTACATTAGACCTATTATACTACACACATTACATATCTCTGATAGTAAGGCCACATGTACACTGGCTGTTTAGGCCATGTGTGGACAATCTTGATGTCTTTTTGCACCCTGGAGGCACAGGTGCAGCATCCAGCATACTTGCCAACAGTCCCTAATTTTCCGGGTCAGTCCCAAAAATCCAACCCATTTCCCATTTTTTAATTGTCCTGGCAGGAGTCCCGAAAATTAGCTTTTGTCCCAGCCCCCGGATCTCTGTCATCTCCCCCCTCCTTCAAGAAAGTACTGTGGATTGGTCAGTGGGAGGCATGGCCAGCCGAGATGTTCTATCCATTAGCATATCGCTGCAGAATGACACGCACACACAACAAGCCGTTGCCATGGGACAGGACTCGGAGACAGGCAGTGGGCCGCTATGCTGTGTATATGTCTATTCTCCAGTGAGAAAGTAATGGACGAGGCCGTGATCTACACTACTGCTCTGATCCCTCCCTATGCCATGCTGCCTGTATGTTGGGGACGCCATGGGATAGGAGCTGCTGGGAGTGGTAGAAGGCTGTATTCAGAGCAGGCAGATGATGAGTGGAACTGGCCAGCAGGACTAGGTATGTACTGCTTTCTCCCCATAGACTGTTCCTAAACCTTGGCCTGGCTGTGGTTTTGCTCTATAAATAGAGAGTAAGGCCGCGTACACACGGGCGGATTGTCTGCCCAACTTAGTCCGCTGAACCGTGTTTCAGCGGACAATCTGCTCGTGTGTGGGCTTCAGCGGACTTTTTCAGCGGACAGTCTGACGGACTAAGTCTTTCGGAATTTCCGTAATTTTGTCCGTCCAAACTTGTCAGGGAAATAGCCGCAATCTCGCGAGGCACGTTCGTGTTAGCGCGCGTCGGCGCCCACGTAAACGCATAGTAGTTTCTAAACGAACGACCGACGCTACGCCTAACCGGGCGGGCATGCGCAGGGATGTTACGAGTACTCTACGTAGCCGTACGATCGCCCCGACGCGCCCACGACGTGACCTGGTCATCTCGTCTATTTAAACGTTCACCTGACAGAGCCGCATCGCTGGATTATCGTCAGCTCTCCTGTGTACCTGTGCCTGTGATCCTTGTTGACTTGACCTCCTGTGTACCGACCCGGCTTGTTTAACCTGTTCCTGTTGTTCTCCTGGCTTCTACCCTTGGCTTGTACCCGACGTTCCTTGTCTGCTTCCTGCACCCGGTCTCGGCTTGGCTCAGACTCCTGCTTCCGGTCTCATCTAAATCTCCGAGGACTGACCTCCCGTGTTTGAACCTCAGCTTGGTTTGACCTCTCTACTGAACTTCCTAGCACGGTTGCCCCGGACTCCTGTTCACCAGGCCCTTGTCCTCTGCTGCTGCTACCTGGCAACCTGTGCTACTGTGGGCATTGCATCCCTGTATCACCTTCAGGGTTGTGCTGCACTCGGCCGCAAGGGGAGCCCTCTCAGCATCTCGGCCTCATCTCCCGGACGTGACAAAACTTGGTTTCAGCGGACAGTCCGCTCGTGTGTAGGCAAGTTGGACGGTCTAAGTATGGCGCATGCTCAGAAAGGATTTACACGGCCGAAGGTTGCATTGCAGTGTATTGGACGTCGTTTTTCTAGTCCCGTCGTACGTGCTGTACACGTCATCGCGCAAGTTTTCAGCGGACTGTCTGCTCATCGTGTGTGGTCAAGTCCGTTCATTCAAAAGTTGAACGGACTGTCTGTCGGATTGTCTGACGAACTTAGTTGGGCAGACAATCCGCCCGTGTGTACGCGGCCTAAGGGTCACAGTGGCACTGGCACACATGTCAACACTGCTGATGTACAACGTGTTTACCTTCTTACACTGCCCTGTAACCTGCTGACCTCTGTACACTTCCCTGCAACCTGCCTAACTATGGATATTGTGTACTGTGGGAGGTACCTTTACTAAGGGAAGGCATAGATCTGTGTCTCTGCTTTTTTTGGAGAACTTAGGGTTGAGGGAATTGAGTGGGATACTCCAAAAACAGAACCGATGTACAAGTTGTGGACAATAAAACTCCTTTCTGAAAAGTTGAAGCAGAAGTTCTTGTTTGTAGCAAACTGTTCTTTGAAGTGTAAACATTTAAATGTAGACCTTCGTTAGAACAGCAAAAGCAAAGTCCTTTCACAGAGAACTAGATAGACTAAGCGCTTTAGGACAACAGCCAATGTTTTCTTTACCAAACACACAACTGACTACCTAACACAAGAGGGTTGGCAGCCGCCCAAATATCTCTAATATCCCTCACAGCAGTCTCTACTCACAAAATGTCCAGGGTGGTTGGTTACCTCCTTCCAACTTCCAAGCGACACCTTTCCCCAGTGACACCAGATTAGATGTTCAACAGACATCCCCTCAGTCAGCTCTCTGTAGCTTTAGCATCCGGGCCCCCAGGCCACCCACCTAAGGTCTCATGAACAGCAAGCACATGGCAGTGTTGCCCTTGAGGGCAGTAGCCCTCCAGGCTGGACTAATGCTCACCAGGAAAAGAACCAGAGTTCAGTGTCCCAGAGAATACATACAGACTGCTAGCAACCTTCAGGGCCCTGTTCCCTGGGATTGGCCAGGGCTGTAAAAATATTCATACTGCCAAGTGCATTTCTCCACACCTATGTTCCAGAGAGTTCTACAACTTACTGGATAGCAGAGAGAGCTATCAGACTGGCAGCAACTGAGAACATGACCAGACTGATTACAGTGAGCAGAACTAAATTTAGCCAACACAACAATTACAGCCACACTGGTTACCATGTGGCAATATAAATGTACTTATCAAAAACACAGCTCCACTGGACATACTGAGCCAACTCTAAACCTAACACCTCTTTAGCAGGGTGCCACATAGCCCTTATTCTGTATTATTCTAGTTAGTATTTTGAAAAGGCGAAATAAAGGAAAAACAGTGCTCAAAAAATGTGACTTGAAGTGTAATTTCACATTTATAGAAAAAATAAAAAGTTACTAACTTTAACACTCTACATCCTGCCCCCCCCCCCCCTTAAGTCCCCACTACACTTTTGTAGGTGATGAGCTGTCAGTGTCCATGCAGCCAGTGTAGCAGTCTGGGCATTTGAAAACCCCATTCTTCTTCCCCTTTTTCTTGTTGAGCCTTCAGAACAGATCAGGGATATTCTGATTGGTTGGCACCATCACATGACAAATAATCACACATGAAGGTGAGGAGGGTGTAGTGTGTACATTCACATTTTAATTTCTTCTGAAAAGGTGAACCCTGGTTTTCCTAAAATGAGGACTGTCACTAAGTTATTCCCCATCACCTCTCCATTAGTCCATGAGGTCACCTTTTAAACTTTGGGAGTAACAGGGCAGCAAGCAGGTCTGGCGCTACCACTAGGCAGCCACCTAGGTTGCACTGCAACCGCCGCTGGTTCGCCTACTCTCTGCCACAGGGATGTAGATAAGGGGGGTTAGGGGGGTCTAACCCCCCCAGAGCACTCTACCCAAATGCCTAGTTATTCCCTGCTGTCGAAATGGAGCCACTCTGTTCAGCCTCAGCAACCAGATCTGTCAGAGAATATAGGCTGAGTGGCAGAGGCGGTGTGGCCCCCAGACCTCCCCCTCCTCTGTTCTTGCCCTATTCCTTCTCTGAAAGTCAGGGCCTGGGGGGGGGGGCAAGCATGTAATTGGTTGCTATGACATCAGAAGTCCTAGCAACCAATTACGTGCTTGCCCTGGCCCTGGGCCCCAACATTCAGAGAAGGAGGGAAAGGGTGAAACTTCCTCCATCAGATCTAGCCAGTCAGGGAGTGCCATCACTGCAGGCAGGAAACTGGGACACAGGGTGGGCTCAGGACAGATGTTCCAGGCTGACCAGCAGCACTGAGGGACTCAAGTGAGCTGAATATCCTGCTACTGGTACCTGTAAAAATGTCTTCCCACCTCACCCATCCCTCATACTACCTCACCCATCCCTCATACTACCTCACCCCCCCCCCATACTGCTTCAACCACACCCCATACTGCCTCACCCACCCCCATACTGCCTTACCTATCACCCATACTGCCTCACCCATCCCCTCATACTGCCTTACCCACCCTCATACTGCCTCTCCCACCCCCATACTGCCTCACCTACTCCCCCATACTGCCTCACCTAACTCCCCATACCGCCTCACCTAAAACCCCCAAACTGCCTTACCTACCCCTCATGCTGCCTCACCCACTGTCCATACTGCTTCACCTACCCCTCACCCCCTTATCATGGGAGGTACAAGTAGCTGGTCCTGCCTAGGGAACAAAAAAATCTAGCACAGGCCCTAGCGGCAAGCGCAATGCAATAAGGTGGACCATGCGATGTCTGGTCCATATCTGCACAACAGAGTGGCCAGAAACGTGTGAGAAATAAAGTAATTCTCTGTACAAGAACTTAAAGGTACCTGCTTAATCATCCTGAAGTCAAGTAGGGTCAATGATGCACAACAACCCCAGTGGTTAAAATTAAAGGGGGGGTATGTGGCAACAGATACCGCAGATAAAGACAACAGAAATAGCGAGCCAACACTATATAAGATGCAAATAAAACTGTTTTACTTGTAAGGCAAAACATTGTTATGTCCTACCAGTAAACCAAGGTTCCAGTTGCATCTTATACTGGAGTGCTGGATCTCCATCCCTGTTGCTTTGTCATCTGGAATATGCCTAGCCCACAAGCTTGTATTAAGCAGCTTTTTATTCGGACCATGAGCACAGCAATGAAGCAGTTAACAGATACTAGATTTGCATATAATATTTTATTTTGTGATGTAGAGCATACAGTATATAAGGAGTCTAGAGGATTCAGACATGTATAGCTGATACCTCTGCACCATGTATTGGACAACCATCTCCTTTATTCTGATTTTGATTAGCACATGTAAGGATTATTGAAGAAATAATATTTTAAATCATTGGTTGATTACCAGTTTGTGTACTGATTTGAGGACATAAATGGGGCAGTAGGTTGTATATTGTATAATATAGGAGGCAATCTATTGCAGTTGAAATATGTTACTAACATAGCCCTTTATTTCCTTTAGGTTGCTGTGCTCAGTATGTGCTGACCCAGGAGCCCCAAGTCACTATATCTGTAAATCAGAGGATCACCTTATCATGCCACTTAAACACTGGCACTGTGGCGGATTCAAATTATCCCTACTGGTTCCAACAAAGACTTGGTCAGATTCCTCGGCTCCTCATATATGACACCAATATTAAACCATCAGGTATTCCAGAACGTTTTTCTGGTTCCAAATCTGGTAGTTATGCCTATATGTCAATATCAGCAGTACAACCCGATGATGATGCAGATTACTACTGTCTAATGTGGTTCAACAGTGCAACTACAGCTCACTGTGATTAAGAATATTGCAGAGGTAAAACAGAAACCTGGCACATCCTCCTGGTGCTGCTTAAAGCACAGTTTAATTATAATAACAGTTACACTCACAATTTTAGCTTTGTTACATTATTTTTCTGTATTTTTGCATTCCTTTTAGATCTATAGCCCTTTTTTTACAGTCTTCTGCCAGATTCTTTAACTTGAGGACTGGCCGTTATACATATACATACAGGGCCATCTTTAAGGCAGGGCAAAAGGGGCAGCTGCCCAGGGCCCTGTTATTGTTGTGGGGCCCAAAGTAGCTGGCTTATACTTGCCAACTATGCCAGTTTAAATTCCCTTGTCCCTTGAAGTTTTAGTCCCTTGCTGTGTCCTGCAGACCCTGTGTTTACATGTAAATAACCGGCATTGATATGTAAATAGCAGCATCATTCATATGTAAATAGCTGCATCCGGCAGCATAGATATGTAAGTAAAGGCGGCATTCATATGTATATGATGCCCCCTGCAGTGAGGAGATGATGTGCTGCAACCAATCAGTGAGAAGTATTACTGTACAGTAATCTCTAGCAACCAATCAACAAGCAGAAATCACGTGCTGTAACATCTAGCAACCAATCAGTGAGCTGTAATGTGTGGTGTAACCTCTAGCAACCAGTCAGTAAGTAGTAATGATACACTGTAACCTCTGGCAACCAATCACAATCGCTGTCTGATCTGATACAGTAAACTGATTTTAAGTCTAGCTGCTATTTATTGTATGTCTCAGAGCAGGTGGAGAGTGAAATTGTATGGGGGGCCCAAGAAAACGTTTGCCCAGGGTCCAATCAATATTAAAGACGGCCCTGTATACATAGCTCCCAACTGCCCCTGATTTCAAGGGACTGCCCCTGATTTGGAGCAGTGTCCCTCTTTCCTCCTCATTTGTCCCTCATTTTGGTCTGATCTATACAATTGTATATAAAATACACTATTTATCTGTCATAAAGTGTTTCTTAGTGCTAAACCTTTCATCCAAATTCTATAGTAGGAATAGTAGTGGTAAAAAAAAGCCCTTGTCGGTTTAACTAATCTTTTTTTGTTTTGGTTAATTCTTCTTTAAGGAGGCGTGTCCTATGCCTACATACTTTTGCTAGTCAGTGTCCCTCATTCCCATCTCAAAAAGTTGGGAGGTACTGTATGCATATACAGCTGGTCCACTTCTTTATTGTTTGGTATGTTCTCCAGGAACTGAGCGCATGTGTGCACACTGTCTTGTGATCACTCTTCAACAGAATAGAAAGATACAGAGATAATGGGAATGGCTCTGTACCCCATGATCTCTGTGACCAATCACAGAATGTAAACACAGGCTGCAGCTATCAACCATGTTGCACTTACTGACTGATGATCAGAAAGCACAGTCTGCTCTCACACATCAGTGTTTGAGTGGAAAAGACCTCATCCTGACCACTGTCCAGCACAAATTCAATCATGTACAATGCCAACAACAATAAAATGTACCCCTCTAATATCTTTCACCCCTCTACAATATACTGTATGTCAATTCCATCCTGTGTCTGATCTGACCTGTATATTAACCCCTCAGCTACCTTTTTCTTCACATCTCTACATTAACCCCTTCATCTTCATCCTCCACTAAGGCTTCATAGGCTAAAACGCGTCAACCAACTTAACCAGTTGTTGACCGCCGCACGACGATGTACGTCGACAGAATGGCACGGGCAGGCATATGGGCGTACCTGTACGTCCCTGCCTTCCCGCGCGTGGGGGGCCCGATCGGGCCCCCCCCCCCCCGGTGCCAGCGGCGGTCGGTATTCGTTCAGGAGAGATCCGGGATGAGGGGGCGGCCATTCATTCATGGCCACCCCCTCGCGATCGCTCCTGACGAATGGAAGTGAAGCATGACATCACTTCCTCTCCTGTAATGTAAACACAGGCAGAGGAAGTGATGTAATCTCTCCTCCGTGTCGGTATTTTTCATTCCGGCACCGAGGAGAGAGGATCGGTGAGTTGCACCAACACTACACTACACAGTAGAACATGCCAGGCACACTCTCACCCCCCCCTTCACCCCCCGATCACCCCCCAATCACCCCTGCCCCCCAGTCACAGTGACACCAATTGCATTTTTTTTTGCATTGGTGTCATTTGTGACTGTAATAACTGTTAGGGCAGTTAGGGTTAGCCCCCTTTAGTTCTAAGGTACCCCCCTAACCCCCCCAATAAAGGTTTAACCCCGTGATCACCCCCCGTCGCCAGTGTCACTAAGGCTGGGTTCACATTGCAGCGGTTTATGAGAACGGATGTGATTCGCACCGCATTGCAGTGCAAATCACATCCGATCTCTGTGCGATTCGAGTTCAGCCATACAGATAGTATGGCTGAATTCGCGTCGCACCCGCCGCACCCGCCGCAAACTGGCACGGGACCCTTTTTTTGGTCCGCAGCAGAATCGGATCGCATGGGTGTTTACATCATGCGATCCGAGTTTGCAGATCGCACTGCGATATGCGAACTGATCTGGGGGTGTCATTAAGATTTCACTGACACTCCCAGCAGTTCGCACAGGGCAGTGTGAACTGCCGCCGGGAGGCATGCGATGCGGGAACCCGCCGCGGATTTGTGGCGTTCCTGCATCGCTCCAGTGTGAACCCAGCCTAATAAGCGATCGTTTTTCTGATCGCTGTATTAGTGTCACAGGTGACGCTAGTTAGGCATTTAGGTTCGCCGCAGCTTTTTATAGCGCCAGGGACCCCCATATACTACCGCATAAAGCCCCCTGATTGCCCCCTAGTTAACCCTTTCACCAGTGATCACCATATAACTGTTACAGGTGACGCTGGTTGGTTAGTTATTTTTTTATAGTTTCAGGGCACCTGCCATTTATTACCTAATAAAGGTTTAACCCCCTGATCACCCGGCGGGCGATATAAGTTTGAGGGTCAGATAAGGTCTGCGTCGCCCCAGGTAGCGTCAGGTTAGTGCCAGTACCGCTAACACCCACGCGCAAAGCATACACCTCCCTTAGTAATATAGTATCTGATCAGATCTATATTAGCGTCGCCAGCAGTTTAGGTTACCCAAAACGCATTGTTAGCGGGATCAGCCCAGATACCTGCTAGCACCTGCGTTTAGCCCCTCCGCCAAGCCCAGACCAGCCCACCCAAGTGCAGTATCGATCGATCACTGTCACTTACAAAACACAACACACATAACTGCAGTGTTCGCAGAGTCAAGCCTGATCCCTGCGATCGCTAACAGTTTTTTTTGTAGCGTTTTGATACAGTCGCTGACAGCCTAGGTGCTTTTTTACCTGTGAGTCTCACTAGTGTACCCCTAAATTTAGGGGTGTCTACTTTCTAAAATGGGGTCATTTGCGGGGGGGGGGTTTGTGCCATCTTGGCATTTTATGGCCTTCAAAACTGCGATAGGTAGTGAGGAGTAAAATCAAAAATTTACACCCTTAGAAATCCTGAAGGCAGTGCTTGGTTTTCGGGGCCCCGTACGCGGCTAGGCTCCCGAAAAATCCCACACATGTGGTATCCCCGTACTCAGGAGAAGCAGCAGAATTTATTTTGGGGTGTCATTTCACATATGCCCATGGCATGTGTGAGCAATATATCATTTAGTGACAACTTTGTGAAAAAAAAAAAAAAAGTTTGTAATATTCCCGCAACTTGTGGCAAAATATAAAATATTCCATGGACTCAACATGCCTCTCAGCAAATAGCTTGGGGTGTCTACTTTCTAAAATGGGGTCATTTGTGGGGGTTTTGTGCCATCTTGGCATTTTATGGCCTTCAAAACTGTAATAGGTAGTGAGGAGTGAAGTCAAAAATTTACGCCCTTAGAAAGCCTGAAGGCGGTGCTTGGTTTTCGGGGCCCCGTATGCGGCTAGGCTCCCAAAAAGTCCCACATATGTGGTATCCCCGTACTCAGGAGAAGCAGCAGAACTTATTTTGGGGTGTCATTTCACATATGCCCATAGCATGTGTGAGCAATATATCATTTAGTAAACAACTTTGTGAAAAAAAAAAAAAAGTTTGTAATTTTCCCGCAACTTGTTCCAAATATAAAATATTCCATGGACTCAACATGCCTCTCAGCAAATAGCTTGGGGTGTCTACTTTCTAAAATGGGGTCATTTGTGGGTGTTTTGTGCCATCTTGGCATTTTATGGCCTTCAAAACTGTGATAGGTAGTGAGGAGTGAAATTACAAATGTATGCCCTTAGAAATCCTGAAGGCGGTGCTTGGCTTTCGGGGCCCCGTACGCGGCTAGGCTTCCAAAAAGTCGACCACATGTGGTGTCCCCGTACTCAGGAGAAGCAGCAGAATGTATTTTGGGGTACAATTCCACATATAACCATGGCATGTGTGAGCAATATATCATTTAGTGACAACTTTGTGTAAAAAAAATAAAAATAATTTTTTTTGGCATTATTCAATCGCTTAAGGCAAAAAAATAAAATATTCAATGGGCTCAACATGCCTCTTATCAATTTCCTTAGGGTGTCTACTTTCCAAAATGGGGTCATTTGGGGGGGTTTTGTACTGCCCTGCCATTTTAGCACCTCAAGAAATGAGATAGGCAGTCATAACCTAAAAGCTGCGTAAATTCCAGAAAACGTACCTTAGATTGTAGATGTGACAACTTTTGCGCAAACCAATAAATATACAGTTATTGACTTTTTTTTTACCAAAGACATGTGGCTGAATACATTTTGGCCTAAATGTATGACTAAAATTGAGTTTATTGGATTTTTCTAATAACAAAAAGTAGAAAATATCATTTTTTTTCAAAATTTGCGGTCTTTTTACGTTTATATCGCAAAAAATAAAAATCGCAGAGTCAGTCAAATATCTTTAAAAGAAAGCTCTATTTGTGGGAAAAAAAGGACGCAAATTTTGTTTGGGTACAACATTGCATGACCGCGCAATTACCAGTTAAAGCAGCGCAGTGCCAAATTGTAAAAAGACCTCTGGTCATTGACCAGCAAAATGGTCCGGTCTGAAAGTGGTTAATCTGCGTTTGTTCACTGTGGCTATTCAATAAAATGAAGACATTTTAAGAGCAACACCTGTAGTGCGGATCATTTTTTCTACATTACTCTACTCAGCCAGCGACTGTGGATCGAGCACCTGGGAGCTCTGCTATCTATGTGGTGTATGGGTAGTAGCATTGACTTTTCTGTTTATACTCTCTACATTAACCCCTTCATCTTCATCCTCCACCTGTATGTGACCTGTACATTAACCGTGTCATATTCTCCTCCCTCTGTGTATGTCCTATACGTTTAATGTATCTAGTGCACCATTACCAAGTGCCATGTTTTACCACCCGCAAAACTGGCATACAGTGCCTTGAAAAAGTATTGATACCCCTTTAAATTTTCCACCTTTTGTCATGTTAGAACCAAAAACGTAAATTTATTTTATTGGGATTTTATGTGATAGACCAACGCAAAATGGCACATAATTGTGAAGTGGCAGGAAAATAAAAAATGGTTTTCAATTTTGTTTACAAATAAATATCTGAGAAGTGTGGCATGCATTTGTATTCAGTATCCTTTACTCTGATACCCGTAACTAGAATCTAGTGGAACCAATTTCCTTCAGAAGTCACCTAATCAGTAGAGTTCACTTGTGTGTAATTTAATCTCAGTATAAATACAGCTGTTCTGTGAAGCCCTCAAAGATTTGTTAGAGAACTTTAGTGAACAAACAGCATCATGAAGGCCAATGAACACACCAGACAGGTCAAGGGTAAAGTTGTGGAGAAGTTTAAAGCAGTGTTAGGTTATAAAAAAATATCCCAAGCTTTGAACATCTCATGTAGCACTGTTGAATCCATCATCTGAAAATGGAAAGAGTATGGCACAACTGCAAGCCTACCAAAACGCTGCCATCCACCTAAACTGACAGGCCGGGCAAGGAGAGCATTAATCAGAGAAGCAGCCAAGAGGCCCATGGTAACTCTGGAGGAGCGGTAGAGATCCACAGCTCAGGTGGGAGAATCTGTTCACAGGACAAGTATTAGTCGTGCACTCCACAAATATGGCCTTTATGTAAGATTGACAAGAAGAAAGCCATTGTTGAAACAAAGCCATAAGAAGTCCCGTTTGCAGTTTGCGAGAAGCCATGTGGGGACACAGCAAACATGTGGAAGAAGGTGTTCTTGTCAGATGAGACCAAAATTGAACTTTTTGGCCTAAAAGCAAAATGCTTTGTGTGGTGGAAAAACAAACACTGCACATCATCCTGAATACACCATCACCACTGTGAAACATGGTGGTGGCAGCATAATTTTGTGGGTATGCTTTTCTTCAGCAGGGACAGGGAAGCTGGTCAGAGTTGATGGGAAGATGGATGGAGCCAAATACAGGGCAATCTTAGAAGAAAACCTGTTAGAATCTGCAAAAGACTTGAGACTGGGGGAGGTTCACCTTCCAGCAGGACAACAACCCTAAACATACAGCCAGAGCTACAATGGAAAAGTTTAGATCAAGGCATATTCATGTGTTAGAATGGCCCAAACAAAGTGCAGACCTAAATTCAATTGAGAATCTGTGGCAAGACTTGAAAATTGCTGTGCACAGACGATTTCCATCCAATCTAAAAGAGCTTGAGCTATTTTGCAAAAAAAAAAAAAAAAGGGCAAACAATTCACTCTCTAGATGTGCAAAACTAGTAGAGACATACTCAAAAAGACTTGCAGTTGTAATTGCAGGGAAAGGTGGTTCTACAAAAGTATAGACTGAATACAAATGTCCACCACACTTTTCACATACCGTATTTATCGGGGTATAACACGCACCGGCATATAGCACGCACCCCAAGTTTAGGAGGGCATTTTAAGGAAAATCAGTGTGCATCTGCAGCCTTGTTCATCATTGCAGAATGATCAGTGTCATTTGCAGCTTGCCCAGCGCTGTTTGCAGCTTTGTAGTGTCGTTTGCAGCTTTGCAGTGTCATTTGCAGCTTTGCAGTGTAATTTGCAGCTTGGCCAGCGCCGTTTGCAGCCTTGCCCATGTTTAAATTTCCCGCCGCCGAGACAGACCGAGCGAGCGCCGCCAAAAAATACCGAGCCGACTTGCTCGGCTCCGCTCGTAGTCCCGCCTCCCTGCTGTTTCTCTAGCGAGCACTGCCGAAAAAGACCGAGCCGTCTTTACTGTGTATTCGGCTGGGCTCCGCTCGCGGTCCCGCCCAGACTATGAGCAATCAGCTCGGTATTTTTCGGCGGCGCTCGGTATTTTTCGGCGGCGCTCTGTATTTTTCGGCCGCGCTCGTTTTTTTTTGACCGCAGACAGTGGGGATCGGCGTATAACACGCACCCACGACTTTCCCCCGATTTTAAGGGGGAAAAAGTGCATGTTATACACCGATAAATACGGTATTTATTTGTAAAACATTTTGAAAACCATTTATCATTTTCCTTCCACTTCACTATTATGTGCCACTTTGTGTTGGTTTAGCACATACAATCCCAATAAAATACATTTATGTTTTTGGTTGTAACATGACAAAATGTGGAGAATTTCAAGGGATATGAATTATTTTTCAAGGCACTTTATTTCTTAATTTCCAAAATATTCTGACAAAAAAAATCAGATCACCTTGGGGTAATCTACTCTCCAAAAAGGGGTTCAGTGGTCCTTCTATCACATCAGAGAGCCCCCATTACATCAGAGTTACTTCTTTGCAACATAAGCCCCTCATCACTTTAGAGGCCCCACCATTACATCAGAGTCCCACCTTCATGTCAGAAGCCCCGCATCACATCAAATTCACCCCATCACATCAGCATCCCCACTATACATCAGATCCCTCCCATCGCATCAGAGTCCCCCAGAGTCACAAAGCCCCCTATCACACAGTCCCCCTAACCACTCAGTGCCCCATGACCGAGCCCCCAATCACACAGCCCACTAATCATACAGTCCACTTTTCACATCAAGGCCCTACCTTTTGGCTGCAGGAGTGAGGCAGAGGGCCAGAGGTGTAGCAGTTTTGGAGGAGGAAAACTTCTGTCTTCTCTTGAATGCTAGGAGTGGCTTTGCATGCCACCTGCACTGGATCAGTGTCATGCATTGCCATCATGCAGGCGGACCGGCTGCTAGCACCCTTAGCAACAAATGATGGCATGCATCCTGCCCTAGAGCATCATTGGTTGCCATTGTGCTGGCAGCTGGCCTGCCCACACAATGGCAGCTTGTGATGCTTTTCCAGGGCAAACTGAGTCCTGTGATCTTGGCATCCCAGTACTCCGCTATTGGCCGAAATGCGCCGCAAATCCGGCGGTAAAACGCAGCTAAAAATAGTGGCATTTTACCGCCGATGCTATGGGCGGTGTGGTGTGAAAGGGGCATTAGTGTAGAATAGTTTTTGGTTTCTATGCTTAACAGAGAGACAGCTAGGTAGGGCAGCTGAAGGGGCTGTCTGATCAAGATCTAGTCTGGTATCACTGGTATAGAATGTCTCTTGGAAGTTGTAAGGAGGCTACCAGCTCCCCCTGGACATTTTTTGAGTACAGACAATCTAAAGGATCTATAGACTTGTGCTTTTAACCCCTTCTGGAGTCAGCTGAGGGTCTGAACAAAAGGAACACTGCCTAGTGATCTAAAGAGCTTGTCCAACTGTTGGCTACTACAGATGACTTTGCTCAGTTCTGCTATTTTTAGACTGCCAAACAGTCTGCTGTAACTGGCTTGTACCTGGGGAGCTGTGTCCTCTTTCTACTACTACTGAGGGACTTTACTCACTTCTGAAACTACTTTGTGCTACTTTCAAGGAGAAGTCTGCTATCTTCTTTCAGCAAGAACTTCACCAGAGCTTAACCGAGAGATCAGTTAGATGTTCTCAATTGTGAATAATTCTATTTCTATGAGCATCCCACTAAATTCCCTTCCCTATTCAAGTTCTCCAAAAATAAAACAAAAACAAAACCCCTAGACTGGTCATTGAAGACAACTAACAGAAGTGTGTGTGCGCCTGACTGTGTGAATCTGCCTTGTGCCTGCCTGCGGAGTACAAGTGGGGAAAACCTGGCAAACTACCAGCGGCTCAAAAAGACTCCAGTAGTTATCAAATACCATGCAAAGAAATCTCTACCTTTCTCAAAAAGGTATATAAAATTAATTTGGATACAGTGTAGCATGACCGAGTAATTGTCAGTCAAAGTATTACAGTGCTGAAAACTGAAAAACAGCATGACAAGTGGGGAAACATGCTGAAATTATTAAACAGAACAAATCAGTTTGCGCAGCGCTTTACAATGTAGGGAGACACTACACCAACAGTACAATTCAAAACAAGAGGGTTAGATGCAAGCTTACAATCTAAGGGATGGTAGAAACAAAATGGGCTGGTGAAACAAAAGGTAGGGACTGTGAGGGATGAACGGATGAGGTGAGTAGAAGATTTGGTTGCTAGCTGAAGGCAGGATAGGCCACCCCGAAGAGATGAGTTTTCAGGGATCGCCTCGAAGTGGACAGAGTAGGAGATAGCCGGACAGAATGGGGTAGTGTGTTCCAGAGGATGAGAAAGGCTCTGGAGAATTCCCGGAGACGAGCATGGGAGGAGTAGACAAGGGAGTGTCATGGCAGAGACACATCAAAATATCATATTTTTTCATTTAGACTTTAACTGACTCAGCAATCCAAGAGAGCACTTCCTCTCCCAATAGAAATGATTGATTAAGTTATACAATCCATTGGAAGGCTAAAGTCAAGAAACAGAATCATGTATTGAAGCTGAGTAAACATGAACACTAATGTCATCTTACACAAAACCAGCTGACAAGGGACAACATTTTTTGTTTCCAAAGCCATGTTACAAAGCCTTTGATTAAAGAAAATAGAGTGGGTACATAACCTCATTGTTTCCAAGGGTGAAGTTAGTTAGTCAACCCCAAGGTTGACTCAAGCTGTCCCTCAGACAATGACTGAGATGTGAAGTTAATGTTACACCAAAAGGACAAATCAACACCAATATCGGAATAGTCAATAATGGTAATGTGTCTGAAATGTTCAAGGTTCATTTCAGAAGCTGTAAGAAAACACTGAAAATCTGTATACATGTGGCATTGTAAATATATATGATTCTGAAAGTAGAAATATAATATTTTAATATAGTACAAATGAAGAATTGTGTTTAGATACCCATCATTGTGGTAAAGACATAGAAACCGTGACCACATCAATATGAAAATACCCATATTACATGTGTTGTTCCAAGACAAATAGGTTTTCATAGGATATGCAGGAGTCATGCATTTGTTCATATAAATATCCATTGTGTGTGATATTAATTAATCAAACTTTATACAAAATTTATTATATTTTCTTCTAATTGCTGGGGGTCCCTAAACAATATAGACATATATTCATATCCCCTTTATATAGATAAATACTCATTATAAAAAAAGAAACCATATTTTTCTTTTAACAAATAAGTTTAGAACACATTTTCTATCCTCAGGCACACTTAGTGGCTGAAGATGATATTACCTAAATTCACCAGGTAAATCATTAGAATTCTCAATGGAGAAAAAGCCAAACCTTCTGGGCTGAGCTTATGATAAATTTTATTAGCTTATTGTCCCAGGTGGTGTGAGGACCATAGAGAGGGATCACAGACCCACACCATCTTGCTGGAACCCCTCCATCTTATCTCCTATCTTCCCCTTTTTAAACAGTTGGTAAGATACAGATCATACAATTCTTAATTATCTTTTCTCTCAAAATTGTAGGGATTATATTTGAAAGTCTACGTATTGACATAAATTGATTGTCTAGGCCGTGTATTATTATAGCCGTGTTTGGGGGAATTCAGACAAACTTTTTTACATCAGTTTAAGTTTCTGTGGCCCCAGGGAGAATACTAGACATGTGCACACGGAAATATTTTGTTTCGGAATTTTGTTTTCATCCGAAAAATAAATGTATTTAGTTACTCCCGAAATTTGTTTTTATTTATTTTGTTTAGTTAAAAAATGCATTTGTCCGAAAAATCCGAAATAATTAAGGTTGAATCTGTCATTGAAGGCTTATGGTGTCTGTTAAATGTTATAAGAAGATTCGACGGAGCAGCTAAACTGTACAATGCTGCAATCGTACATTTCCAGTCGAATGTTCCGCCTACACGCTATAGTAGAATTCTAATGTTGTATGACACTAGTAATAATTATATTTATTAATTATTATTACTAGTCAAGCAACATTCAAATTCTTCTATAGCCTATGGGTGGATCATTTGACCATAAATGTCCACTCGTGGCAACTGCTTTGTAGAATATTTTCTCTCTATGTCGAATAATCTTGGACTAATAGAGCTAAGGTTAGGTACATTCGACGACAGGTTCGATGGACACAGATTGCTATTGTCAGCGTGATGTCGAATCTCCTATCTATATCGAACTGTTGTCACAACGAAAATTAAAATAAATTTAAAAAAATTTCAGTTTTCAGATCCTGCACATTCGTTATCGTTTGTTAAAACGATAGCGAAAATACCCAAAATTCGGACGAAAATGAATGCACACGTCTAGAGAATACCATTGTCCCATTTAATATTAGTATCTCTGTTGGTTTAATATTTATTTCAAATTGGCAATATTTTTCTGGAAGCTAAAAACTAAGCGATTATAAAAAACAGGGCAATTAAAAAACAATCAATCATATAAGCAGTTCTGTACAAGGATCATATATAATATAATGTTACCATTGGAATGACATAAAAAAGATCATATGTAATGTAATGTTAACATTGGAATGGCATAAAAAAAAACATGGCAGGGGTGACGTGGAGAAAAAAGTAAACACATGGCAGAGGTGACGTGAAAAAAGGTAAACACATGGCGGGGGTGACATGAAAACACAAATAAAAAGGTAATATTTCAAAACCCTTTGAAAAAGTTACATGAGGTAACGCAACGCGTCAGGGAAGGAATTGGGTGTCGGACATACTACTTCCGGTTACGGCCGAAACCGGAAGTTCGCGTCTGCTGCATGTTCCACTGTGTATTCTCATGTAAGTGTGGATTTGTTCTTTTAATAAAGCGGTTATTAAGTTACTACACATGAAAGCCCCTCTGTCTTCTTCCACTATGTGCCTATTGGATATCCTGGAGTAATTGGGAGAATATGTACTATGTATACATAGTGATTCACAGTGAGATACTAACAGCGGTAGCACAGTGAGACTGGATGAATAAGGAGCCAGCAGCTATTTTGATTATACACAACGTCTATTTTGCCAGCTATTGGAGGTGAGAGGCTGGGGGAAATAGGTGGTGCACGTAATAGGCACTGAAGTTTTGCAGTGGATTGTCACGTTTGGAAGTCACTTTACACTTTCTACATGGACTTTGTTTTTTAAAAATATTTTCTGCTTTTTGTGCATGTTTTTTTGGACAATCACTTGGAAATATTGATTATTTCACACACAATCACTGGATTGATGTCTAAATTATTATATTTTTTCATTTACATATTTTTTCACTTATTTTCACCTACAATATTTGTATTTTTATGCATTTGGATTATTTATGCAGATTGATTTCTTGCACTATACATGCTGTATTTATTACTTAGTGGGATAATATCTCATTTGCACTTTATATATTCTGGTTATTATTATTTTATATGTATATGCACTTTTAGGTAGCGCTGCATTTATTTATATTATTTTATACACATATATTTGGTGTTGAGATCACCGTTTTGTGCTGGCTGCTTCCTATAAATATTTTTACTTACTTAGCCGTCCCATAAACCATCAGGTGGAGCGCATTAGTATTCCTATGTATTTCAAAACATAAGATTAAATCTAAAAAATAATCATATTTAAGAACAACGAGACTAGGTGTAGTAAATAGTATTAAAAACAACCAATAGAAGCTAGAGATAATGCCAAAAAGGTAAAAGGAATATAATAAATTATTCAATTTTTATAAAATTGTAGAAATTTAGAATCCTTCGTTAATTCAGCCTAGCAAGAGAACATCTAAATTATAAATCCAGAATGTTTCTCTCGCACACAGCTTTTTAAAACGTTTTTCTTCTGGGAGAGAGTTCAAAATTTGCTCAATCACCCAGACCTGCAGGCCAACCGTAGACTGTTGATGAGCTTGAAAAAAGTGTCTAGGGACACTATGTGGGTTGGTACCACCTTCAATCGCTCTCCTATGTTCGCCGAATCTAACCCTGAGGGCTCCAATAGTCTGGCTTATGTAAACTAGGCCGCATGGACATTCTGTATCAGAATGTTTATGATGTTTGACTTGTTTTGCGCCTATACTTGTTATATTGAACGCTTGTGGAGTGCCAAGTCAGGGACCTAACGTCTCAGCAGGGGTGAAGCTTGAGGTGTATCTGTAAGTGCCAAGCCAGGGACCCAGCAGTGAAGCGGTGATGATGCTTGAGAAAGCTACTAAGTGTTACAGTGAAAGAGCTCAGGGGATCCAGTGGCTAATGGATCTGAAGTCTAGTGAGAGCTCGTTGAGACCCACAGTGAGTGAGTGTGGGGTAAGGAGAACTGTTTGTGTTGCAGATAGTTGAATACCTTTTTTTTATATATTCTTTATTTTTTCCTTTAAACACAGTATACAAACACGTTTATACAATTCTTGAGGGGGAAGTAATCCTACAATATAATACAACAATCTCCTTGCACCCCTCTTTTTACAAAATACCTTTAAAACCCCAAGCCCCCCCCCCCCCCCCTTGGGCACAAACCGAAAAAAAAAAAAATCCAGGAGGAGGTATGCCCCCCTATCTCCTCCCGTGTCCTTCGTCCTCCTCCCTATCCCCTTTACCTACTAATCAGACATGGCAGCCCCCACTCTCTAAGAATGTCAGCCATTTTTGCCACTTCCCTTGAATTTCAGTTTCTATCTCCTCAGTTTTGTCGATCGACTCTTCCATCAGCCTGATCTGCTCCACCCTCCTCACCCACTCAAGGATTGACGGCTCCTGAGGGTCTCCCCAATGGTTTGGGATTAAAGCTTTGGCTGCATTCAGGAGATAAGGGGCGAGCGTGGCTTTATATTGCCTTACTCCCATGTCTGTATCGTGGAATAGACAAGCCCATGGGCATTTCTTAATCCTCTTTCCAGTTATCAGGAATATATTTTCAATTATTTTGTCCCAGAAGGGTCTTATTTTTGGGCAGTCCCACCATATATGTTTGAAAGAGCCTAATTCCTTACATTCTCTCCAGCAAGTTGGTTCCTCTCCACCTCTTAACCTCTGCATTCTTGTGGGCGTCATATACCATCTCGCTATTAATTTGTATGCCATTTCGTGTGTTCTTGAGTCTTTTGATAGTGCATATGTCATTTTTAATAGTTTCATTCTGTGTTCATCATTTCTAAGTGTCCCCAATTCCCCTTCCCATTTCCCTAAATAGGCAGGGAACTCCCCCTCTCCCTCACCTCTTAGTATTTTATATAATTTAGAAACCCTTTTCACCGTACACTGTGTGTCCTCAAATAGCTTTTCTAGTGGCCTTAACGCATTCATTCCTCGCAGGGGCTGTGGGAGCCCTTGTGTAAAGTGTAGTAATTGATTGTGTCTCCATCTGTCTAATGGTCTGTGTCCCCATTCTTGAGTGATTTCCCTATACGTTAAAATCCTATCCCCTTTGATCACCTCTCCTAGTGTTACTTCTGCTCTCTGTGCCCATCTACTGTAGTACAGCCGCTCTTCCATTCCTGGTAAAAAGTGTTTTGTGTCAAGTAGTGACATAAGTGGAGAATTATATGTCCAGTTGTGTAACTTATTTATTTTATCCCATATTCTAAGTGTATGTCTTGTGATTATACTAGTGCGTGTTCCTAGGTTCCGTGCCTGAACAGGTATCCAGATCATTTTTGCCAATTCCGTCCCACTTAATCTAGTTTCCAGCTCAGCCCAACTCTTCTCCTTTAAATTGTGGATCCAATCTGTTATCCTAGATAATACTATGGCTTCATAATATTTTTTAAAGTCTGGGAGACCCACTCCTCCTCTTTCCTTTGCCTTCACGAGAGCCCTATGCGCAATGCGGGTTTTTTTTGGGTGCCATATAAATGCGAGGACCATAGATTTTAGTTTTCTGAAGAAACTTCCCGGCAGCGAGATGGGGATCATTTGAAATGTATATAGTACCGTGGGCAATATGAACATTTTTATCACGTTCATTCTACCCATCCAAGATATTCCTTTGTGTTTCATGTTTTTCATTTGTAATTTGATTTTATTAAGTAAAGGCATTTAGTTAGCTTCGTACAAATTCCCCTTCTGTGCCGTAAGTTTTATCCCCAGATAACTCAATTCCCCTCCACTCCATCTAAAGGGTAAGCTAGCGGCCAAATCTCTCTGCTCCTCTTCAGGTAGGTTCAAATGTAATATTTCTGTTTTAGTTAAGTTGATTTTAAAATTAGAGAGTCGACCGTACTGTTTCATTTCCTTCACTGCAGCCGGGATCGAAATTCTGGGGTGTGTAATATATAATAGCAGATCATCGGCGAATGCAGAGTCCTTATACTCTCTACCTCCCACCTCGACTCCCCGTACGTCCCGGTTGCCCCGGATCGCTGCCAGCAACGGCTCCAAGGCAATCACGAAGAGAAGCGGGGACAGTGGGCATCCCTGTCTCGTCCCATTGAACAATTCAAGGGGGCGGGACAGGGAACCATTCACCTTAATCCTGGCTGTCGGCTTGTTGTACAACGCTTTTACCCACTTCATCATTCTCTCTCCTAGGCCTATATGTTTTAGCGTCCCCATTATAAACTCCCAGTCTGCTCTGTCGAAAGCCTTCTCGGCGTCAACAGACAAGAGCAGCGTGGGAGTCTCTCTTCTAGAAGCTTCCTGGATCAGCATGATTGACTTCAGGGAATTGTCCCTCCCCTCTCGTCCCCGAACGAATCCAACCTGATCGGTATGGATCCACTCGGGGAGGAGTGTTTTCAATCGCTCTGCCAGGATTTTCGCGTAGATCTTCACATCCGTATTCAACAATGATATCGGCCTATAACTCTCTAATGCTGCGGGGTCCTTACCTTCCTTTAAAATCAATGTGATGTGTGCGAGCAGGGCCTCTTCGCGAAGGGCCCCCCCTTCTCCCACCTCATTGAAATATTCACACAGTTTTGGTGCCAAGAAACTTCGAAATTTCTTGTAGTATAAAATGGAGTAGCCGTCTGGGCCGGGGCTTCCCCCTAGAGGTGTATCTTTAATTACTCTTTCTACTTCCATTACTGAGATAGGGGCCTCTAATTCCTTCATCTCGTCACACATATCTTTTGGGAAGTCGAGCTTCTCAAGATATTCCCTGATAGCTTCTTTCCTTTTCCCCCCGTCCTCCCTTCTAGTACTTATATTGTATAAAGCGCTATAATATCCGTGGAAGTTCTCTGCAATATCGGGTGTTGCAAACTTCATCTCCCCCTCTTTGTTCCTGATCTTCAGTATGTAGGTCCTATTTTTCTGCTCCTTTACTCTTCTTGCCAACCACTTACTTGTCTTGTTGCCCCAAAGGTGTCTCTCACTATTTATTTTATGAAAAGCTGTCCTCCTCTCTTGTTCCAGGCATTCCTCTAACTCTCTTTTTTTTTTTTTTTTTAATAATTCCTGGGTCTCCTGGAGCCCTCTGGGTCTGGTCATTTGTTCTAATTCCTCTACCTCCTTATAGAGCTGAACCTTCACCTTATCCCTTTCTTTCTTTTTCCCGGCGCCGATTCCGATCAAGATCCCTCTAATAACCACCTTGTGTGTCTCCCAAATAGTAGCCTTTGAACACTCTCCTGTATCATTTACTTCATAAAAGTCGCTTAATTCCTGTAAGATTTTTATACTCACATCCTGTTCTTGAATGAGTGAGTCATTCAGTTTCCAGGCACTTCCTGTCCCCATATGACCCTGTATATCTAGTTGGATTTTTACAGGTGCGTGATCGGACAGGGTGATTGGTTTAATTTCTGATTTTTTTAAGTTGGCCACTAATTGGTTGGCCACTAATTGTTGTCCTATAAATATGTAGTCTAGTCTTGTAAAGGTTTTATGGGCTGAGGAGAAATGGGTGTAGTCCCGATCTTTGTGGTGGCTGATCCTCCATGCATCATGTAACTGGGCACTGATCAATGCTTTATTTAATTTTCTATATCGCTGTTCTGCCCCCCGTGTACCGCCCCCTGAGGAGTCCATCTTAGGGTCCAAACACCAGTTTAAATCGCCTGCTAAAATTACCATACCTGTTCTAAATTCCTCCAGTTTCCTTAGTACTCTCCTTAAAAATGTGTCAGGGTTTCTATTTGGAGCGTACACATTAACAATGGTGCATTGCATGATTCCCAGTTTACCCTTTAAAAACAAATATCTCCCCTCTGGGTCAGCCAATCGTTCCTCGATTTCAAACCTTACTGATTTGTCAAAGCCAATGGCTACTCCTCTGGAGTGCGCAGAGGGTGTGTCTCCATAGAACCACATTGGGAATTGGGGTGATGTCAATTTTATCCCTGAGTTATTGGTTATATATGTTTCTTGAAGGCAAATTACATTTCCCCCCATAAATTGGAGTTCCTTGTTAATTTTATATCTTTTTTCTTTTGTATTTAACCCCCTCACATTATATGTTATCACATTGATAAGAACCATTGGCAACTAATATATTGTTCTATCGTTCAATGAGTGCTGACCCAGCGGGGGCTTTACCTTTCCAGGGGACAAGGAGGACGCGAAGGGCACTACACAAAAAAAAAAAAAAAGAAAAAAAAGAAAAACCCACACACTCCCCCCCCCCCTCCCCCCCTCCATCCCAACTCTGCGACTGCAGCCGTTGGTCGGGGTCTCTCCCCCGTTTTTTTTTTTTTTCTCTCTCCTCCTCCCTTTCTCATTTGTGGGTATATGAACCCGACGTTTATCTCTCAGATAACGTCTGTGCTTCATATTTACCCGGGGGTTCACACCTGGTAAAGCCTGCCCAGCAACGACGACTCCCTCCGCCCCACCCCCCTCCCCCAATCTCCCTCTCCGGACCCATCTAGCCCTCAACATTGCTGCACCCTATTTGTCTCCTTCCCTATCGTTTGTCTTTCTATTTCTCCCTCTCTGCCATCTTAGCTTCCGTTAGGGAAAGTTCGTATCGGATTCTTCCTGCCAGCCTGGTAGCGGAGGGGGGGCAATCTCTAGACTCTCACAGAACCTTCTTAGGTCCTCAGGGAACCGGAGTACCGCTGAGCGGCCATCTCTTCGTCCCCTCAAGCACGCTGGGAAGCCCCACTGATAGGGGATACCCGCCGTGTTCATGGCTTCCGTTAAGGGTTTTAGCAGTCTCCTTCTCCTCAGCGTTTCCGGGGCCAGGTCTGAGAACACCCGCAGCTCAGCACCCTCGAAGGAAATCTCCGGCAATGCCCTAAGTTTCTCCATTATTTGCCCTTTCTCCTCTGCGTAGTGAAACCTGACTATCACATCACGTGTAGCTTCCCTACTTGCTGCCCCCCCAACTACGCTCCTATGAACTCTGTCTAACTTTAGGCTTTCAGTAGGCTCTCTTTGTAGTAACGGGTTGAAGACCTGCTGCACTATTTTACTTAGCTCTGCGGCACCGTATTTTTCGGGGATACCTTTAATGCGTATGTTCTTCCTCCTACTCCTATTCTCCTGGTCTTCTAATTTATAAAGGAGGGACCTATTTGTTCTCTGGAGGCTCTGTACCTGTTCTGCTATCTCATCTATCCTAAGCTCTTGGTTGTCAATTCTATCTTCGATCTCCTCTACCCTCTCCAATACTCGACCTATATCTGCACGTACTCCAGCTATTTCTGTCTTTAGGGCCGCCTCCATTTTTGCGAACATTTCCCCAAGCATCTCTTTTATCAGAGAAGGTTCCATTTGGGGACCTGGTCGCAAGATCTCTTCTTCGGACGCAGGCTCTCCTGATATTCTCTCCCCCTCTTTATCCTTTTGGCCTCTGACCGAGCTTTGTATTATGGGACTTGTCTCTTTAGTCCCCCCACTTTTAGCCCCATTTGCTTTCGCTCCTCTACCATCCTCTCCTAACTTCTGTCTGTTCAGGCCTGACCTCCTTCCCACTCCTTGTTTTGGGCTTTCCTGTCCCTCTTCTAGCGCACTGATGTTAGTGATATTACTTGCCATGTATCTTTGAATCCCTCCGGGGCTGGATGCAGGTGGGGCGCTTTTGCCTGATTTTGCCTTCCCCCTCATTCTTCCTCCCTACTATTTTTTCCCAACCTATTTCTAAGTCTGTCCCACCTTTCTATAACCAAGTCGTCTCCTCAGAGGGAAACGGATAGACCTCTGGGGGATAAACCCTTCCTACAATCCGCCAATGACCCCCTTACAAATAAATGCAAATAAATGCAGAGTGGTAAAGATCAACACATTCAAAGTATAAAAAATACTTTTAGCCCCATTTGCTTTCGCTCCTCTACCATCCTCTCCTAACTTCTGTCTGTTCAGGCCTGACCTCCTTCCCACTCCTTGTTTTGGGCTTTCCTGTCCCTCTTCTAGCACACTGATGTTAGTGATATTACTTGCCATGTATCTTTGAATCCCTCCGGGGCTGGATGCAGGTGGGGCGCTTTTTTTCCTGATTTTGCCTTCCCCCTCATTCTTCCTCCCTACTATTTTTTCCCAACCTATTTCTAAGTCTGTCCCACCTTTCTATAACCAAGTCGTCTCCTCAGAGGGAAACGGATAGACCTCTGGGGGATAAACCCTTCCTACAATCCGCCAATGACCCCCTTACAAATAAATGCAAATAAATGCAGAGTGGTAAAGATCAACACATTCAAAGTATAAAAAATACTTTTAGCCCCATTTGCTTTCGCTCCTCTACCATCCTCTCCTAACTTCTGTCTGTTCAGGCCTGACCTCCTTTCCACTCCTTGTTTTGGGCTTTCCTGTCCCTCTTCTAGCACACTGATGTTAGTGATATTACTTGCCATGTATCTTTGAATCCCTCCGGGGCTGGATGCAGGTGGGGCGCTTTTTCCTGATTTTGCCTTCCCCCTCATTCTTCCTCTCTACTATTTTTTCCCAACCTATTTCTAAGTCTGTCCCACCTTTCTATAACCAAGTCGTCTCCTCAGAGGGAAACGGATAGACCTCTGGGGGATAAACCCTTCCTACAATCCGCCAATGACCCCCTTACAAATAAATGCAAATAAATGCAGAGTGGTAAAGATCAACACATTCAAAGTATAAAAAAAAAAAAAAAAAAAAAATGTCTACACAGAAAGGGGGGATAAACTCGTTATAGACAGTCAGGCTGAGAACTGGCAAATATCTTCTAAGGAGGGCAGAGGGCCAATGCAAATGGACTATTCTAAGATATATAGGGGCAGCGAGATCTTCATTTGCTTCTTCTATTTCCAGCCGTGGGTTCTCCTATCCCCTTCACGTTTCCTTCCTCCTAGGCTGGGGGTTTATTTATTGCCCCTGTCCTCAGTACCTCTCCCTTCGGCTGAGGAAGAGGGGTAGAGTCCTTCTATACTGTGAACGTGACTCCCTCGCAGGTCTCCGCTTTATTACTGCTACTTCTTGGTAGGGACTTAAATACTCTTCTGAAGCGAAGACGGGGAGGTAAACACAAAAAAAAAAAAAAAAAAGAGAGAAACCCTCCACGTCAGTCCCTAATAATGCGAGAGAGGGGGACCCTCCAGTCCAGGAAGGGCCATGGGGGATGCAGACGCTCAGACTCCTTCACTTTAATGGTCCCAGAGAGATGCTTCCTTGCGACTGTCACAGTCAATCTCTCTCACGCCTTTCAAGCGTGCGCAGTACCCTTACTCTTGGGACTATGTCCAGTCGGGATGGAATTTAGGGTCTTCTAAGTGCATACACAGAGACCGGTATGCGTCCGGGTCAGCCTATATGTTGTCACGGCAGGCCCCAGTCCTTGGATTTATTACTTTTTGTTTGGTGTGCCTGAGCCGCACAGGCTTGAGGAGGATATCCGTGCGCTAATTCTACCGCTGCCTTTCCAGTAACCTGTGGGGGGGTGATAACTTTTTCCCTTTCCTGCTAGTTTACTTAGATCAAACAATTTGACTGTTAACCATCAGCGTTTCCACACCAGAGTCTCTGTATCTGTCATCCATTTATTATTTCCATCTTAAAACAGATTTAAGCCAGTTTGTTTGCATACTGTATCCAGCAATTCACCCCACCCCCGTCAGGTACCTTTCCTCTGGAGCCTCGTCCTCCGCAGCCTGGTTCCTTACTCCACTCCACCGCTCTTCTGTTCACTCGGCGGGGCTCCCTTTCACATCTTAGTCCCAGCGGGATGTGTGCTGCGGGTCGGGCGGGACACTCGCTCTGTTTTGCTGCTTCAGGACCTGGAAGACTTGCCATGATAAAAGGAACTATGAATTCTGCTGTCTACCAAGAGATCCTGAAGGAGAATGTCCGACCATCTGTTCGTGTACTCAAGCTGAAACGAACTTGGGTTCTGCAGCAGGACAATGATCCTAAACACACCAGCAAGTCCACCACCGAATGGCTGAAGAAAAACAAAATGAAGACTTTGGAGTGGCCTAGCCAAAGTCCTGACCTGAATCCTATTGAGATGTTGTGGTATGACCTTAAAAAGGCCGTTCATGCTCGAAAACCCTCTAATGTAACTGAATTAGGACAATTCTGCAAAGATGAGTGGGCCAAAATTCCTCCAGGACGCTGTAAAAGCCTCATTGCACGTTATCGCAAACGCTTGGTTGCAGTTGTTGCTGCTAAGGGTGGCCCAACCAGTTATTAGGTTTAGGGGGCAATCACTTTTTCACACAGGGCCATGATGGTTTGGATTTTTTTTCACCTTTAATAATAAACACCTTCATTTACAAATTGCATTTTGTGTTTACTTGTGTTGTCCTTGACTATTGTTTAAATTGGTTTGATGTTCCGAAACACTTAAGTGTGACAAACATGCAAAGGAACAGGAAATGAGGAAGGGGGCAAACACTTTTTCACACCACTGTATACTGAGTGGGCCCAATCACTCTTTTGTTCACTTGATAGTAGTCTCATCGCAACTTTCTTGCCAGGCATCACCAGCCTAATTTTTTTATTTACTATTTATCGCTTGATTTTTACTCACTTATCACTCCACTCCTAGTCACATGCACTTGGTGGTTTCATCTATCCACATCACCCCGTGTATATTTGACCTGGTGGCTCTCTTCATGTAGTATCTGTTTCCCCTATTTCCAGAGTATACACCGCCCCACCTCCTTGAGGCAGCTGGGACATGTTAGGGGCCAATCTCGTTTCCTCTTCCCCCCTCCACAACAAGCTGTCTTTGGAAAATAGATGTATGAGTGCTGACAGCATTGCTGCAGAGGTTGAAGGGGTGGGGGTGTCAGCCTGTCAGTGCTCAGACCATATGCCGCACACTGCATTAAATTGGTCTGCATGGCTGTCATCCCAGAAGGCAGCCTCTTCTAAAGATTATGCACAAGAAAGCCTGCAAATAGTTTGCTGAAGACAAGCAGACTAAGGACATGGATTACTGGAGCCATGTCATGTGGTCTGATGAGACCAAGATAAACTTATTTGGTTCAGATGGTGTCAAGCATGTTTGGTGGGAAACCAGGTGAGGAGTACAAAGACAAGTGTGTCTTGCCTACAGTCAAGCATGGTGGTGGGAGTGTCATGGTCTGGGCCTGCATGAGTGCTGCCAGCACTGGGGAGCTACAGTTCATTGAGGGAACCATGAATGCCAACATAGTACTGTGACATACTGAGCAGAGCATGACCCCCTTCCTTCAGAGACTGGGCCAACATGATAACGACCCCAAACACACCTTCAAGACAACCACTGCCTTGCTAAAGAAGCTGAGGGTAAAGGTGATGGACTGGCCAAGGATGTCTCCATACCTAAACCCTATTGAGCATCTGTGGGGCATCCTCAAATGGAAGGTGGAGGAGCGCAAGGTCTCTAACATCCACCAGCTTCGTGGTGTCGTCATGGAGAAGACATGACATGAGAAGTACTCCAGTGGCAACCTGTGAAGCACTGGTGAACTCCATGCCCAAGAAGGTTAAGGCAGTGCTGGGAAATAATGGTTGCCACACAAAATTTTGACACTTTGGACCCAATTTGGACATTTTCACTTAGGGGTATACTCATTTTTGTTGCCAGCGGTTTGGACATTAATGGCTGTGTGTTGAGTTATTTTGAGGGGACAGAAAATTTACACTGTTATACAAGCTGTACACAAGGGCTAGGTAACCCCCGGAATGCAAAGCCTCTTTTGCCGGCACTCCACTCCCTTCCCATTAGTAGAGCAGTGCAGGGAAGTGTCAGTGAGACACTAATGCATTCCAATTTCATAATTCCCGACACCGCACCTGAGAAGGTGATTCGGTAGTGAGACAGAAGAGCACGGGGATACGGTGGTGGAGCAGATGTGCAGGGAGGTATATTGATGGGGCAGATGAGCAGGCGGATTACAGTGGTGGAACAGAAGTGCAGGAGGTACAGTGGTGGGACAGAAGTGCAGGAGGTACAATGTTGGGAGCGATGAGAAGAGGGTTCAGCGGTGGAACAGAAAAGCAGGGGGGTACAGTGATGGGGCAGATAAGCAGGGGGTTACAGTGGTGGGACAGATGAATGGGAGGGGTTCAGTGTTGGGCCAGATGAGAAAGGGGTTCACCGGTGGGACAGAAGAGCAGGGTAGTGCAGCGGTGGGGCAGATGTGAAAGGAGGTGCATTGGTGGGACAGATGAGCAGGGGGTTACAGTGGTTGGGCAGAGGAGCAAGGGGGTAGAGAGGTGGAACAGATGTGCAGGAGGTACAGTGGTGGGGCAGATGAGAAAGGGGGTACAGTGGTGGGGCAGATGAGCAAATAAGTTCAGTGTTAGGACAGATAAGGAGATGGTTCAGTGGTGAGACAGGAGAGCATGGGGGTATGGCGATCAGTAACTACTGGGGAGGGCATTCCTTTACTCCTTTTCATGCACAGAACGATTATTATATGTAATATGCAATACCAACAGCACCCAACCAAATTTCAGACTACTTGCTTGGTGTAAACCAATAAAAATGAATCACTTAAAATGTAACTCCACTTTTGCTGAGAAAAAAAACATTCCCCTCTGGGTGTTCTATGTACATTGCAAGGATCATAACAACCTTTGTTGCAGATTCCTACCTTTTGTTATTCTGGATAAATCCCTGTTTGTTCCTCTGTGCCTCTGGGACTGTGACATCATAATGGGCGGGAACATCATCCGGCGATGTCCCTATGTAATTCGCCGCATGATGTGTGCCTGTCATTGTGACCAGAGACAGCGAAGAGGCAACAGCTGAAGAAGAGAAGAAGAGAAGAGAAGAACAGAAGGCCAAAAGACAGCGGCAAAAGAAGACCGGGCCACCACTTGTAAAAGAGCTAGAAGAAGGCGCGGTGGCCCGGCAAGAAAAACTGAAGAGGGGGACAAGACCCCCGAAGAGGGGGACAAGTCGGAAGAAGAGGGCGGCGGCGGCGAAGAAGAAAGCCGGACTTCTCCGCTAGTAAAAGAGCTAGCAGAAGATAGCGGAGGAGTCCGGCGAGTAGACCCCTGAAGATCGAAGAAGACCCCCGGAGCCGTGCAATAAACTATTTTAACTCTTGTGTGTTGTGTTTTTTTACATTTTTTTCACAGGTGAATGGGTAGGGATACATTGTACCCCATACTCATTCACATAGGGTGGGGGGCCAGGATCCGGGGGCCCCCTTATTAAAGGGGGCTCACGGATTCCGATAAGCCCCCCGCCCGCAGACCCCGACAACCAACGGTTGTCGGAAAGAGGCCCTTGTCCTCATCAACATGGGGACAAGGTGCCGCGCCGCCCCCCCTTCCCCAAGGTACCCCCCATGTTGAGGGCACGCAGCCTGGTACGGTTTAGGGGGGGGGGGGCGCTCGCTCGTCCCCACCCCCTTTCCTGGCCGGCTGGGTAGCGTGCTCGGATAAGGTTCTTATATGGACCTGGGGGGGGACCCCCACGGCGTTTTTTCGGCGTAGGGATTCCCCTTTAAGTCCATACCAGGTGACGGGGCCAGCGATGCCTCCTTCACTGGTCCCAGCTACCTGGAGCCGCACTCAAAATGAACGGATTTTCCTCCGTGTGTGTGAGCGAGTCCGTTCATTTCAAAAGTACGGCAGATAGTCCGGTGGACTTAGTCCGCCACAAAAGTGCCGTGTGTGGGCAGGTAGCTCGTTAGGAAAGTCCGCCGGACAGTCCGGCGGTTTGTCCACCAGACTAAGTCCGCCGGATAGTCTGATACGTGTGTATGCGGCATAAGGCAGACTTCTGGGAAAATTGGTGGGCCACACAAGGAGGAAATTATGTTACTGGGGTGTGTTCAGTACACATTCTGTGTATAGAACAACTCCAGGTAGCCATATGGGATTGCATTTTCAGAAAGTTACAGCTGCTGCAGATTGAAAAGGAAAGGTAATTTTTAATAACATTCAATTACAATATGACTTGTGTCGCAATTGTATATGCTGTATTATTTTTTCTTTATTTGCTATTTTTTTCCTCACGAAAGTGGAGTTACCCTATAAGTTTATTCAAAAGTGAAAAATAAAACTAGTGATAGTGAAATTACTAAAAGAGACATTGCACACTAAATAGTGTTAGGATACCAAACACACAATAGGTATGAGAAAAATTAGATTTGCTGTACCCAGTGTTCATTTTGTTGCCGAAAATATTTTTGTTAACTAAACTAACACTGCTAAAATGAATTATTGTTGACTAAAATACAACTAAAACTAAAATAGATTTTTAATCAAAAGACTATGACTAAAACAAAATCAAAATTTGACATCAAAATTAAAACTGCACTACCACATAAGAATAAGTAGGGGTCATCTACTAAGCTGCTAAAAGTAAAAAATAAAAAAAATAAGAAAAAGGCTTTTCTTATTTTTTTTCTTAACTTTTAATGTTGATAATATATTCAGGTGATATCAATGGCATTACAACCAAAAGAATTTATAGTTTTTTTTTATATTTTAAAGTTGCACTTCTGTTGGTCAAAAGGCAATTGTTTTGTTTGTTTCTGAACCTTGGTTTTATTTATAAAGACGTTATATATAACGATGGCTAAATCAGGCCCCTGCTCTTCGCACCAACTCTTGACAAAGGACTGGCCAATCTCACACTGTGCTGTCACTTACGTAGCAATGCCACTCTCAGCTAAGCCTGGCACAAAGATTTTCCAACTTGCGGGACCACAATGTAGGTGCCAGCAGCCTTAGGCCGCGTACACACGGGCGGATTGTCTGCCCAACTTAGTCCGCTGAAACGTGTTTCAGCGGACAATCCGCTCGTGTGTGGGCTTCAGCGGACTTTTTCAGCGGACAGTCTGGCGGACTAAGTCTTTCGGAATTTCCGTAATTTTGTCCGTCCAAACTTGGTTTCAGCGGACAGTCCGCTCGTGAGTAGGCAAGTTGGACGGACTAAGTATGGCGCATGCTCAGAAAGGATTTACACGGCGAAAGGTTGCATTGCAGTGTATTGGACGTTGTATTTCTAGTCCCGTCGTACGTGCTGTACACGTCATCGCGCAAGCTTTCAGCGGACTGTCTGTTCGTCGTGTGTGGTCAAGTCCGTTCATTCAAAAGTTGGACGGACTGTCTGTCGGATTGTCTGACGAACTTAGTTGGGCAGACAATCCGCCCGTGTGTACGCGGCCTTAGAGACATTGTTGCTGGGTTAAGTTAATTAAGCAATTAACCCTTCAACTGCCACCACCGACTTTTACCGAAGAGTTGGAACTTCCACAAGATTAGCAATACCAACTATGATTTTTAGAATAAACGTCTGTAACACACGCTGTCACCGCAGACAGGTATGTTCAGAGATTTATACTATGCAGCACTCTTCAAGAGACAGGGATTCTTTTTAGTTTGTATTAAAAGACAATGTTAAAGGGGTTGTAAAGGTAAATGTTTTTTCACCTTAATGCATTCTATGCATTAAGGTGAAAAAACATCTCACACTGCCGGCGCCCCCAGTCCCCCCGTTTTACTTACCTGACCCCTCGAAAATCCCGCGCTCGCCCCCGCCGTCCTCTTCGCCGCTCAGCCTGGCCGCTGATTGGCTGGAGTGGATGGATTGAAAGCAGCGCAGCCATTGGCTCGCGCTGCTGTCAATCACATCCAATGACGCAGCGCGCCGGGGGCGGGGCCTTGTGATAAAGCGAGCGGCTATAGCCGCCGGCTGTATCACGGGAGCGCGCCCGCAGTGCTTCTCACCAATGCGAGGGAGCTCGCATTAACGTGAGAAGCACCTGCGGGAGGAAGCAGAGACAGCCGCCGAGGGACCCCAGAAGAGCAGGTTCGGGGCCACTCTGTGCAAAACGAGCTGCACAGTGGAGGTAAGTATGACATGTTTGTTATTTTTAAAAAATAAAAATTTTTACTTTACAACCCCTTTAACTCTTTTCAAAATAGGGTTTAGTAATGAAAAGGTCAAAATTATGCAATTAAAATATCTACAGGAAAAGGGTGTTGCAAAGATAAAACAACAGAGAAATAAAAAAAAAGAGTTAAAAGGGAAGAATACTTGCAATGTCCTGGTTTCAGCGGAGTTCAGTCAGTGAAGCAAGTTGTTATTGGCTCTCATAACTTGACAGATGCTCCTTGGTTGAAGGTACATGGAAACTGTCAAACTGTCGTGGCATCCTCTTTTTCTCTGGGATCAAAGTAGTGTTGACTAAGGCCATCTGACCAATTGAGGATCTGAGGAGTGGCCATCATGTTTATGACTGTATCATGGCCCTCACTTACACACAGTTTTATACTAATATTAAAGTGGTTGTAAACCCTTACAACACACGTTGACCTACAGGTAAGCCTAGATTAAGGCTTACCTGTAGGTCCAAGCAATATCTCCTAAACCTACATGGTTTAGGAGATATTTGCCGAAAGACAGGCACCGCTGTCTACGGTGCATGCGCCGTAGACAGCGTAGGACGCCGTAGGATGCCTGTGGCCAATTATAGCTCAGGGGGTTTAGTACACGCCCCACACTATATAAGGCTGCCAGCACGGCAGCCTTGTATGGTGTGTTCCGGCGTGCAGGGAAAGAGCTAGATAGGCAGGGACAGTGTGTTCTTTTCTCAGGCATTTTAAAGTAAAAGTGGTGTTGTGTGCCTCCAGTACAGTATACACCTGTATCTATCCTTTATTGCTGGTGTTCTATAATAAAGGCATCTGCAGGAGTTAGTGGGTGTTGTGTGCCTCCAGCACAATATACACCTGTATCTACCCTTTATTGCTGGTGTTCTCTAATACAGGCATCTGCAGGAGTTACTGGGTGTTGTGTGCCTCCAGCACAGCACAGTATACACCTGTATCTACCCTTTATCGCTGGTGTTCTCTAATACAGGCATCTGCAGGAGTTAAAGTGGGTGTTTTGTGCCTCCAGCACAGTATACACTTGAAGATACCCCTTATTGCTGGTGTTGTCTGTTACATATCTTGCATATTAGCCCTTAAAATTAGCACTTTTGATTTTGAACGTTCGAGTCCCATAGACTTTAATAGGGTTCTAAAGTTCATAGGAATTTTAGGGCCGTTCGAAGGTTCTGGTGCGAACCGAACCGGGGGGGGGGGGGGGGGGGGTTCGGCTCATCCCTAATAAGGATAATACAAAGACACTGAATTTCAAAAGAGCCAACTTCCCTAAACTACGAACCTTGCTAGAAGGCATGAATTGGGATAAAATGTTAGGAACAAAGAACACAGAGCAGAGATGGGTTTGCTTTAAGAGCATATTAAATAAGGGCATTAGCCAATGCATCCCATTGGGTAATACATTTTAAAGAATGAACAAAAGTCCTGGATGGCTTAACTCAAATGTAAAAATGCATATAAAAGCAAAGAAGGCCTTCTTTAACCACTTAAGGACCGCCGTATTGCCATTCTACATCATCAGAATGGCACAGGCAGGCACAAGCACGTAGATGTACGTGCCTGCCTTCCAGCGGGTGGGGGGTCCGATCGGACCCCCTCCCGCTGGCTACGGCGGCCCGTTTCCCTCCGGGAGCGATCCGTGATGAGGGGATGGCCGTTGGTTTCTGGCCACCCCCTCTCGATCGCTCCTGGCCAATGACGAACTTCCTCCCACTGTGTATTGTTTACACAGGAAGGAGGAAGTGATGTCATTCTCCTCGGGGCGGTCTTTTTGACCGGACTACGAGGAGAAGACACAAAGTAAGTGCACCAAAACACTACACTGACACATAGGTACACGTAGGTACACAAACCCCCCCCGATCCCCCCCGACCCCCCCCCCCCCCAGTCACAGTGTCACTGATTGCATTGATCATTTCTTTACTGATCAATGCATTCAGTGTCAGTTGTAAAAGTTAAAACTGTCAGGGCAGTTAGTGTTAGGTCCAGGGTAGCCCCCTATCACCCCCCAATAAAGATTTAACCCCCTGATTGCCCCTAGAGTTAACCCTTTCACCCCCTTTTGCCAGTGTCACTAAGCGATAATTTTTCTGATCGCTGCATCAGTGTCGCTACTGTCGCTAGGTAGCTAGTTATTTTTTTAGGTTCACCGCCAGGTTTTTATAGCGCTAGGTACCCCGATATACTACCCAATAATGGTTTTAACATCCTGATTGCCCCTAGTTAACCCTTTCACCCCCTTTTGCCACTGTCACTAAGCGATCATTTTTCTGATCGCTGCATTAGTGTCGCTACTGTCGCTAGGTAGCTAGTTATTTTTTTAGGTTCACCGCCAGGTTTTTATAGCACTAGGTACCCCGATATACTACCCAATAATGGTTTTAACATCCTGATTGCCCCTAGTTAACCCTTTCACCCCCTTTTGCCAGTATCACTAAGCGATCATTTTTCTGATCGCTGCATCAGTGTCGCTACTGTCGCTAGGTAGCTAGTTATTTTTTTAGGTTCACCGCCAGGTTTTTATAGCGCTAGGTACCCCGATATACTACCCAATAATGGTTTTAACATCCTGATTGCCCCTAGTTAACCCTTTCACCCCCTTTTGCCAGTGTCACTAAGCGATCATTTTTCTGATCGCTGCATCAGTGTCGCTACTGTCGCTAGGTAGCTAGTTATTTTTTTAGGTTCACCGCCAGGTTTTTATAGCGCTAGGTACCCCGATATACTACCCAATAATGGTTTTAACATCCTGATTGCCCCTAGTTAACCCTTTCACCCCCTTTTGCCAGTGTCACTAAGCGATCATTTTTCTGATCGCTGCATCAGTGTCGCTACTGTCACTAGGTAGCTAGTTATTTTTTTAGGTTCACCGCCAGGTTTTTATATCGCTAGGTACCCCGATATACTACCCAATAATGGTTTTAACATCCTGATTGCCCCTAGTTAACCCTTTCACCCCCTTTTGCCAGTGTCACTAAGCGATAATTTTTCTGATCGCTGCATCAGTGTCGCTACTGTCGCTAGGTAGCTAGTTATTTTTTTAGGTTCACCGCCAGGTTTTTATAGCGCTAGGTACCCCGATATACTACCCAATAATGGTTTTAACCCCCTGATTGCCCCTAGTTAACCCTTTCACCCCCTTTTGCCAGTGTCACTAAGCGATAATTTTTCTGATCGCTGCATCAGTGTCGCTACTGTCGCTAGGTAGCTAGTTATTTTTTTAGGTTCACCGCCAGGTTTTTATAGCGCTAGGTACCCCGATATACTACCCAATAATGGTTTTAACCCCCTGATTGCCCATAGTTAACTCTTTCACCACTGATCACCGTATAAGTGTTACGGGTGACTCTGGTTAGTTTGCTTTTTATAGCATCAGGGCACCCACCATTTATTTCCCAATAAAGGTTTAACCCCCTGATCACCCGGCGGGTGATATCAATTAGGTTTTAGGGTCAGGGTCTGCGTCGCCCCAGGCAGCGCTAGGTTAGTGCCAGTACCGCTAACACCCACGCGCAAAGCATACACCTCCCGTAGTGGTATAGAATCTGAACAGATCAATATCTGATCTGATCAGATCTATACTAGCATCCCCAGCAGTTTAGGGTTCCAAAAAAACGCATTGTTAGCGGGATCAGCCCAGATACCTGCTAGCACCTGCGTTTTGCCCCTCTGCCCAGCCCACCCAAGTGCAGTATCGATCGATCACTGTCACTTACAAAACACTAAACACATAACTGCAGCGATCGCAGAGTCAGGCCTGATCCCTGCGATCGCTAACAGTTTTTTTGGTAGCATTTTATATTTAAATCCGGAAGGCAGTGCTTGGTTTTCGGGGTCCCGTACGTGGCTAGGCTCCCAAAAAGTCCCCCACATGTGGTATCCCCGTACTCGGGAGAAGCAGCAGAATTTATTTTGGGGTGTAATTTGACTTCTGCCCATAGCATGTGTGAGCAATATATCATTTAGTGACAACTTTGTGCAAAAAAAAAAAGTTTGTAATATTCCCGCAACTTTTGGCAAAATATAAAATATTCCATGGACTCAACATGCCTCTCAGTAAATAGCTTGGGGTGTCTACTTTCCAAAATGGGGTCATTTTGGGGGGTTTTGTGCTATTTTGGCATTTTATGGCCTTCGAAACTGTGATAGGTAGTGAGGAGTTAAATCAAACATTTGCACCCTTAGAAATCCTGAAGGTGGTGATTGGTTTTCGGGGGTGCCGTGCGTGACTAGACTCCCAAAAAGTCCCACACATGTGGTATCCCCATACTCGGGAGAAGTAGCGGAATATATTTTGGGGTGCAATTCCACATATAACCATGGCATGTGTGAGCAATATATCATTTAGTGACAACTTTTTGTAAAAAATTTTTTTTTTTTGTCATTATTCAATCCCTTAGGACAAAAAAAAAAATATTCAATGGGCTCAACATACCCATCAGCAATTTCCTTGGGGTGTCTACTTTCCAAAATGGGGTCATTTGGGGGGGGTTTGTACTGCCCTGCCATTTTAGCACCTCAAGAATTGAGATAGGCAGTCATAAATTAAAAGCTGTGTAAATTCCAGAAAATGTACTCTAGTTTGTAGACGCTATAACTTTTGCGCAAACCAAAAAATATACGCTTATTGACATTTTTTTTACTAAAGACATGTGGCTGAATAAATTTTGCCCTCAATTTATGACTAAAATTTAGTTTATTCGATTTTTCTTATAACAAAAAGAAGAAAATATCTTTTTTTTTCAAAATTTTACTCTTTTTCCATTTATATCGCAAAAAAAAAAATCGCAGAGGCAATCAAATACCATCAAAAGAAAGCTCTATTTGTGGGAAGAAAAGGACGCAAATTTCGTTTGGGTGCAATATTGCATGACCGCGCAATTACCAGTTAAAGCAGCACACTCACTCACCATTGCCAGGAATGCAGCTACCATTACCATCAGTGCAGCCATGGAGGGCAGGACGAGCGCCAAAGACATCTTACAGAAGAATCTCCTGTTTACACAATGGCCTCTTTAAGAGAAAGTCCCGCCTCCTTTGATGGACAGTACAGTCATCCAATGGCAGAGACGGGACTTCCTATTACAGCTGCTGTGTAAACAGGAAATTCTCCTCCTGTGTGCACAGCACTCGTCCTGTCTCCTCCCTCCGAGGCAGCCGGACTATATATCTTTTGTGGCCCCGGCGCTGGGAGATCGCCGGGGGCCACAAAAGATATATGTGTTTAAACAACCAGGCCAATTATAGCTCAGGGGGTTTAGTACACGCCCCACACTATATAAGGCTGCCAGCGCAGCGGCCTTGTGTGGTGTGTTCCGGCGTGCAGGGAAAGAGCTAGATAGGCAGGGACAGTGTGTTCTTTTCTCAGGCATCTTAAAGTTAAAGTGGTGTTGTGTGCCTCCAGCACAGTATACACCTGTATCTACCCTTTATTGGTGGTGTTCTATAATAAAGGCATCTGCAGGAGTTAGTGGGTGTTGTGTGCCTCCAGCACAATATACACCTGTATCTACCCTTTATTGCTGGTGTTCTCTAATACAGGCATATGCAGGAGTTAGTGGGTGTTGTGTGCCTCCAGCACAGCACAGTATACACCTGTATCTACCCTTTATCGCTGGTGTTCTCTAATACAGACATCTGCAGAAGTTAAAGTGGGTGTTTTGTGCCTCCAGCACAGTATACACCTGAAGATACCCTTTATTGCTGGTGTTGTCTGTTGAATATCTTGCATATTAGCCCTTAAAATTAGCACTTTTGATTTTGAACGTTCAAGTCCCATAGACTTTAATAGGGTTCTAAAGTTCGTAGGAATTTTAGGTCCGTTCGAAGGTTCTGGTGCAAACTGAACCGCGGGGGGGGGGGGGGGGGGGGGGGATGTGTTCGGCTCATCCCTAATAAGGATAATACAAAGATACTGAATTTCAAAAGAGCCAACTTCCCTAAACTACGAACCTTGCTAGAAGGCATGAATTGGGACAAAATGTTAGGAACAAAGAATACAGAGCAGAGATGGGTTTGCTTTAAGAGCATATTAAATAAGGGCATTAGCCAATGCATCCCATTGGGTAATAAATTTAAAAGAATGAACAAAAGTCCTGGATGGCTTAACTCCAATGTAAAAATGCATATAAAAGCAAAGGAGAAGGCCTTCTTTAAGTATGTAAACAGTAAAAAAGGGAGGAAAGACCATATTGGCCCCATAAAGAATAAGGAGGGACATCTGGTTACAAGGCATGGGGAGAGGGCGAAGGTATTGAATTGATTCTTCTCCTCAGTCTTCATGAGGAAATCGGGGGGCTTCAGTAACCATAAAAGCATATATAAAAGCAAAGGAGAAGGCCTTCAAAAAATACAAGGTTGAGGGATCATTATCAGCATTCACACTTTATAAAGAATGCGACAAGAAATGTAAGGGTGCAATTAGAGCGGCTAAGAGAAAACATGAAAGACACATAGCGGAGGAGATAAAACAAAATCCCAAGAAATTCTTTAAGTATGTAACAGTAAAAAAGGGAGGACAGACCATATTGGCCCCATAAAGAATGAGGAGGGACATCTGGTTACAAAGGATGGGGAGATGGCTAAGGTATTGAATTTATTCTTCTCCTCAGTCTTCATGAGGGAATCGGGGGGCTTCAGTAACCAAAACTGCAGGGTTTATCCTCATGACACATCACAGGAAGCACTTCCATGGTTAACAGAGGACAGAATTAAATTAGACTTGGGAAACTTAAAGTGGCGTTCCACCCAAAAAAAAAATCATGAATGTGCCTAAAAAAAAATAAAAAATCATGGCGCGCAGTGCCTCTTGTGCATGCTCTGTGGGTGCCCAGCTGTGAAGCCACAGCCGGGCACCCACAATTACAATGCTGGTGCCGCCGAACGGAGGGGGAGATGAGTGGGGCTTAGATCCCCCGCATCGCTGGATCCTGGGACAGGTAAGTGTCTGATTATTAAAAGTCAGCAGCTGCAGTATTTGTAGCTGCTGACTTTTAATTATTTTTTAAAATGGGAACACCACTTTAACATTAATAAATCACCGGGACCAGGTGGCTTGCATCCGAGGGTACTTAAGGAACTCAGTTAATTAATTGCCAGACCATCGTTCCTAATTTTTACTGACAATCTACTGACTGGAATGGTACCATCTGATTGGAGAAAAGCCAATGTAGCACCAATATTTAAAAACGGCCCAATATACATCCCTGGGTATTACAGATCAGTTAGCCTAACTCCAATAGTATGCAAGCTCTTGGAAGGGATGATAAGGGACTATATACAAGATTTTAGTAATGAGAACGGTATCATTAGCAGTAATCAGCATGGATTCATGAACAATTGTTCTTGCCAAACCAATCTATTAAAGGGGTTGAAAAGCTAAAAAATGTTTGGACAATATCTGATCTATATGCTATATAGATCATTAATCTAGCTGTTATTTATGCCAACATTTTTTATTTTACCCCTTAGATCAGGCATGTCCAAAGTCTGGCCCGCGGGCCAATCGCGGCCCGCGGTCTGGTTTTGAACGGCCCGCCTGGTTGTTTAAACACATATATCTTTTGTGGCCCCCGGCGATCTCCCAGCGCCGGGGCCACAAAAGATATATAGTCCGGCTGCCTCGGAGGGAGGAGACAGGACGAGTGCTGTGCACACAGGAGGAGAATTTCCTGTTTACACAGCAGCTGTAATAGGAAGTCCCGTCTCTGCCATTGGATGACTGTACTGTCCATCAAAGGAGGCGGGACTTTCTCTTAAAGAGGCCATTGTGTAAACAGGAGATTCTTCTGTAAGATGTCTTTGGCGCTCGTCCTGCCCTCCATGGCTGCACTGATGGTAATGGTAGCTGCATTCCTGGCAATGGTGAGTGAATTCCTAACAATGGTGGCTGCATTCCTGGCAATGGTGGGTGAAATTCCTAGCAATGGTGGGTGAAATTCCTGGCAATGGTGGCTGCATTCCTGGCAATGGTGGCAGCATTCCCGGCAATGGTGGCAGCATTCCCGGCAATGGTGAGTGAATTTCTGGCATTGGTGGGTGCATTCCTGGCAATGGTGGGTGCATTCCTGGCAATGGTGCCTGCATTTCTGGCAATGGTGGCTGCATTCCCGGCAATGGTGGGTGAAATACCTGGCAATGGTGGCTGCATTCCTGGCAATGGTGGCTGCATTCCTGGCAATGGTGGCTGCATTCCCGGCAATGGTGGCAGCATTCCTGGCAATGGTGGGTGAAATTCCTGGCAATGGTGGGTGAAATACCTGGCAATGGTGGCTGCATTCCTGGCAATGGTGGCAGCATTCCCGGCAATGGTGAGTGCATTCCTGGCAATGGTGGCTGCATTCCCAGCAATGGTGAGTGAATTCCTGGCAATGGCGGGTGAATCCCTGGCAATGGTGGCTGCATTCCCGGCAATGGTGGCTGCATTCCCGGCAATGGTGAGTGAATTCCCTGGCAATGGTGAGTGAATTCCCTGGCAATGGTGAGTGAATTCCCTGGCAATGGTGGTTGCATTCCCGGCAATGGTGGTTGCATTCCCGGCAATGGTGGCTGCATTCCCGGCAATGGTGGCAGCATTCCCGGCAATGGTGAGTGAATTCCCTGGCAATGGTGGGTGAATTCCCTGGCAATGGTGGGTGAATTTCCTGGCAATAGTGGGTGCATCCCTGGCAATGGTGGGCACTGCATTCCTAGCAATGGTGAGTGAATTCCTAGCAATGGTGGCTGCATTCCTGGCAATGGTGGGTGAAATTCCTGGCAATGGTGGGTGAAATTCCTGGCAATGGTGGCTGCATTCCTGGCAATGGTGGCTGCATTCCCGGCAATGGTGGCTGCATTCCCGGCAATGGTGGCAGCATTCCCGGCAATGGTGGCAGCATTCCCGGCAATGGCGAGTGAATCTCTGGCAATGGTGGGTGCATTCCTGGCAATGGTGGGTGAAATTCCTGGCAATGGTGGGTGAAATTCCTGGCAATAGTGGCTGCATTCCCGGCAATGGTGAGTGAATCCCTGGTAATTGTGGCTGCATTCCCGGCAATGGTGAGTGAATTCCCAGCAATGGTGGGTGAATTCCCTGGCAATGGTGGATGAATTCCCTGGCAATGGTGGGTGAATTCCCTGGCAATGGTGGGTGCATCCCTGGCAATGGTGGGCGCTGCATTCCTAGCAATGGTGAGCGCTGCATTCCTAGCAATTGTGGGTCTGCAGATAGACACTGACCCTTGTTTTGCTTCACAGTTCTTTATTTAAAATTTTAAGTTTTTTTTTCCTGAAGCTTCCCTCTTAAAGTGAAGGTGCGTGTTATACGTCAATAAATATGGTGTATCCAAATAATACACTTGAGTTCATCTATTCACCACACACAGCCACAAAGGCAAGAGAATTCTTGTTGGGCCGTGTATTAGTGCTCGGATGGACACACTTAGACCGAATTTTAATGGTTCAAAGAATGTCAGGCAAAATGGTCGGCCCTCGCGCATGTTCAGTTCATCAAATCTAGCCCTCTTTGAAAAAAGTTTGGACATCCCTGCCTTAGATAAATAGGCTTTATCAGCACTTCCTCCTTTCCTCTCTGTATGTTCTGCTCAACTTCTTGGTTTTCAAGCGTGCTCCCTGCAGCAACGTCACGACTTCAAATGAACTACAATTCCCTTGATGCTTAGCGGCTCCCGTGCCTCCCTTGCCTTTGAACGCACACAGCGTCTCCCCACTGGGATGTAGTCCCAAGGGAAGGGGCAAGCACGCAGAATAGCCCCCAGCCACAACAGCTCGGATGATGGGGGTAAGCTTCTAGAGGAGGAAATGGAAGTTGAAAATTCACACACAGAAAAAAAGTATTTACAAAGGAAAAGGTAAGTGAACCAACAGTACACTACCTTAAAGGAACATATTTAGAAAATAAAAAATGAACCTTTACAGCCCCTTTAACCTTCTATGAGGAGGTGAGTTGAAATCTAGATAAAGGAAGGCCTATAGATGTGTTGTATCTGGATTTTGCAAAAGCATTTGACACAGTTCCCCATAAACATTTACTGTACAAAATAAGGTCCGTTGGCATGGACCATAGGGTGAGTACATGGACTGAAAGCTGGCTACAAGGGTGAGTTCAGAGGGTGGTGATAAATGGGGAGTACTCGGAATGGTCAGCAGTGGTTAGTGGGATCCCCCAGGGTTCTGTGCTGGGCCAAATCCTATTTAATTTGTTCATAAACGACCTGGAGGGTGGGGTAAACAGTTCAATCTCTGTATTTGCAGACGCTACTAAGCTAAGCAGGGCAATAACTTCTCTGCAGGATGTGGAAAACTTGCAAAAAAATCTGAACAAAATAATGGGGTCGGCAACTACATTGCAAATGAGGTTTAATGTAGTAAATTTTAAAATAATGCATTTGGGTGGCAAAAATATGAATCCAATCTATACACAGGGGGGAGAACCTCTGGGGGAATCTAGGATGGAAAAGGACCTGGGGGTCCTAGTAAATGCTGCTAACAAAGCAAGCTGAATATTGGCATGCATTAACCACTTCCCGACCGGCGCACGCCAATGTATGTCGGCAGAATGGCACGGGCAGGCATATTGGCGTACAGGTACGTCCATTTCTATATGCCGCACTGCCATCGCATGCACGCCAGCGGCGGCAGGCTCGCGTGCTGGTCGGGACCCCCATGAGTCTGGTCGTGGGTCCCGCGGACTCGATCACCACGGGAATACACTCAATCATCTCACGGGGAGGCTGAATGGGGAGATGCCATTGTAAACAGCATCTCCCCATTCTGCCTAGCAACAAGTGACACTGAGCTCTGCTTCATGTGATTGGCGAACGATCTGTGCGCGGATCGCTCCACAAAGCGATCCATCGGCGGCTCAGCTACTCCCGGAGTCCGATGGGGGGGTCCCCGAGGCGTATGGCAGGCTTAGAGGCCGGTTTCAGGGGGGTGAGCGGTCGGAGCGGTATCCGCTTACCTCCTCCTCATGTGGCGCCGGAACCGGAAGTGGCATATATTGTTAAAGGTGCAAGTCTATGTTTGGCACTGTCCAGACACTTGGTAGTTTCTCTGGCAATCCGGTGTTCTGTAGGATCATATGGCACAGCAGCCCTTCTCAGTATTCCATGTTAGTTGCTGTCAGGATCGGAAACAGGGGACTCCCCCCTCTTTTTATGTCACAGGGTGGCTGGGAAGGCAGAGCCCCAAGAGCCCAGGAAAGGAGTCTGAAACTAGTTAACCCCTTCCCAGCCTGGGCAGGCTCGCTAACTCATTATAACCAAACCCACATTTGAAGGCAACCTGTCTACAAGTATATTGCCATTGTTTAGTTCCCAGCTCAGAGCTGCATTAGCTCTGCTGATGTGAAATGGCCTGAATTGTTACAACCTTTGTTCTCTGCAATTGTTTTAATGCTATAATAATGTTTTTTCCTTACTTTATTTAGACATTACATTATTATATATAAATCAAACAAGGAAAAATCATTCTACTAAAAAAACATTTCACCGATTATTTTTTATAATTAGACAGAACTCAGTATGGTATGGTACTTACAGAACTTAAAGAGGAAGTAAACCCTGATGGGTTTACTTCCTCTTTTTTTCCCTGCAAAGGTAAAGCATAATGGACTACTATGCATCGCATAGTAGCTCATTATGTGTCACTTACCTGACACAGGAGCCAGCGAAGTCGCCGCTGATCCCTGTAGTCCGCCGCGTCCATCTTGCTGGTGGCGTCTCGCAGCTCCGACCAATGACAGCGGCGCAACCGCGATGACGTCACTCCCGCGCATGCGCACGGGAGTCGCGCCTCGCAGCTCCGTTGCTGTCATACGGCGAAGCCGCGATGACGTCACTCCCGCGCATGCGCACGGGAGTCGACAAATTTGGCAAATCCATTCTTGGATTTGCCGCATTTAGTGCGCCTGCGCGCCGCTGTCTACGGCGCATGCGCCGTAGACAGCGGTGCCCATTTTCGGGCAAATATCTCCTAAACCATATAGGTTTAGGAGATATTGCTTGGACCTACAGGTAAGCCTTAATCTAGGCTTACCTATAGGTCCAAGTTGTTTGGAAGGGTTTACTTCCTCTTTAAATGAACCATAGAGAAAACGAGGCATCATTTTTTATTTAGCACATGTAATGATTTTATCAGTAGATATATAGTAGGTGGAGGCTGCTGACAGCAGATGAATCTGAGACACTTTGCATAGAAAGGTTGGGCTTATATACAGAATATAACTATGAGAATGAGAAGATTGAACTAAACTCTGTTCTGTCTAAAGTGATTCCTCATCACCATGATCATGTTCTGGACTGTCTTCAGTTTCATCACTTATTTTTCATGTAATTCATATTATATAGCCATTAGGATTACTGAATATTAATATAATAGTAATTTGTACTATTAACATTCTCTCATTTGTGTTGCAGATTCTGTGGCTCAGTTTACTGTCATCCAGGAAGCCACAATAACGGCGCCTCTTGGTGGTAATGTCATTTTGTCCTGTGGTCGTAGTGATGGGTCTGTAGCTGGTGGTAACTACCCAACCTGGGTATATCAGGCACCTGGGAGTGCTCTTAAAGGTATAACAAGTAGTAATGGAGCCAGTAATCATAATATAAAACCTCCAGGAACCTCTGAACGTTTTACTGGATCCATCCAAGGAAGCTCAAGTGTTTTGTCTATCAGTAATGTACAGGCTTCAGATGACGGGGATTATTACTGTGTTCTATACAGTGGTGGTGTGTGTACACAGTGCTACAAATTCACACACAGTGAGACATTAATATATACTTCCTCCTTTGTTCCCCTTACACTTATTTAAGAAGCCAAAGAATAATAATCAAATATTTGTGTAGCAACCTCACAGAATATATTCCTTTCACTGGTATGACCACATTAGAGTGTTTTAATTGGTTCCTATTGGTTACTGTGCTAACCAAATCCAGTTTTATATTGTAAACAAGTGGTACGGAGGAAAGAACCCCCTGAAAAGAGTCATGGGTGGACCAAGCTGCTTAATAAAGGGTACCCATCACTGTCACAATTTTATATTGCCTTTTTCAATAAGCACAATAATGCTTTGTGAGTAGTGATGGACGAACTTCCAACGGGACGTTTCGCGAACGCGGACCGCGAACGCGGCCGATAGTTCGCGAACCGGAACGTTCGCGGCGGGCCCCATTGACTTCAATGGGAGGCGAACTTCGCAAACCTATAGGTCAAATTTGCAGCCACAAAATAATTATTAGCTGTGCAAACATAGTCCCACCACATGGCCAATGACATAACACATGTATGAGGTGAATCTGGGATCGACAACTACAAGCATTCTTTTTTTATATGGGAAATTGTTATGACAATTCAGGACTGTGGAGCGCAGGAAGGCAATGGAGGAGAGGGAAGGTCAGGGACCAGGGTAGGCAAAGAAGAGGGTGCAGGAGATGATCACCAGCAGCGTCACATACAGCAATGACACCTGCACCGTGATAGAGTCATCTGACAGCAGCACCGTGATACAGAGCACTGACATCAGCAGCGTGACATACAGCAAATACACCTGCACCGTGATAGAGTCATCTGACAACAGCACCGTGATAGAGAGAACTGACATCAGCAGCGTGACATAAAGCACTAACACCAGCACCATGATATACAGCACTGACAGCAGCACCGTGATAGAGAGCACTGACATCAGCAGTGTGACATAAAGCACTCACACCAGCACCGTGATATACAGCACTGACAGCAGCACCGTGATAGAGAGCACTGACATCAGCAGCGTGACATAAAGCACTCACACCAGCACCGTGATATACAGCACTGACAGCAGCACCGTGATAGAGAGCACTGACATCAGCAGCGTGACATAAAGCACTCACACCAGCACCGTGATATACAGCACTGACAGCAGCACCGTGATAGAGAGCACTGAGATCAGCACCGTGACATAAAGCACTCACACCAGCACCGTGATATACAGCACTGACAGCAGCACCGTGACAGAGAGCACTGACATCAGCACCATGATATACAGCACTGACACCTGCACCATAAGCAGCCCCAGGAGGAAGTCAGCATAGCACAGGGATGGTGGGAGCCCCTCATAATGAGCATAGCACAGGGATGGTGGGAGCACCTCAAAATATGCGCAGCAGAGGTACAGCCCCAGGAGGAAGTCAGCACAGCACAGGGATGGTGGGAGCCCCTCATAATATGCACAGCAGAGGTACAGCCCCAGGAGGATGTCAGCACAGCACAGGGATGGTGGGAGCCCCTCATAATAAGTAGCCCCAGTAGAAATATGACACCGCTCAACCTCTTCAAAGAGGAGGGTACGGGCATATAGTACGGTGTGCTTTTTTTGGACAAGGAAGTGAGCCAAATTAAGAAAGAAGGTCTGTGTGCTCGATTAAAAAAATTGTTTATAGACATATACATGGTCTACTGGTCCCATGTGTTGAATTCCTCCGAGATCCATGCCTCATTCATTTTTAGAAATGTGAGGTAGTTAACACTGTCGTGAGCTAGGCGAGTACGCTTATCGGTCACGATCCCCCCTGCTGCGCTGAACGTCCTTTCGGACAGGACACTGGATGAGGGGCAAGCCAACAGTTCCATTGCAAATTGGGCAAGCTCTGGCCAGAGGTCAAGCCTGCCCACCCAGTAGTCCAGGGGTTCATCACTCCTCAGAGCGTCCACATCGGCCGTTAACCCGATGTAGTCGGACACCTGACGGTCTAGGCGTTCCCTGATGCTGGATCCGGATGACACCTGTCGATGGGTTGGCTGAAAGAATGACCTCATATCCGAAGTCACCAACACATCTTCAAACCGGCCTCTTCTTGCAGGCGCTGTTGGATTGGTACCCGCAACTCCTTCTCTGGGAGTGGGAATTGCTCCTCTGCCAGCGCACGCAAAAGCAGAATGCAGCATTTCTCGAAGCAAGGCCTGGAAGTGCTGCATTCTGACAGCCCTCTGCGACGGCGGTAACATTTCCGCCATTTTGTGTTTGTACCGGGGGTCTAAGTACCTTGCCACCCAGTACTGGTCCTTGACCCTTATTCTTTTTATACGGGGGTCCCTATTAAAACACTGGAGCATGAAGGCCCCCATTTGCACTAAAGTGGAAGTGGTGTGGTGGCCTGGCTCCTGCTCATCATCCAGGATAATGTCGTCCTCTTCATTCTCCTCTCCCCATCCACGCACAACAGGGATCCCAGAAAGGTTTAAAGCATGCTCTTCTTGCTCCTCCTCATCCGCCCCGGCACCATCCTCCTCTGACTCCTCTTCAGACTCCTGTTGTTCACTTGTCTCAGATAGAGTAGCCCCCCTGGGAATTCATCCAGCATTGCGACTTCCTCATCTTCCCGCTCCTCCACAGCTTGATCAATGACACGACGCAATGCACGCTCCATAAAGAAGGCATAAGGTACCATGTCACTGATGGCGCCATGGCTGCGACTGACCAGTTTGGTGATCTCCTCAAATGGGCGCAGAAGTCTGCATGCGTCGCGCATGAGCAGCCACTGGCGCGGTGAAAAAAACCCCAGCTTCCCAGAACCGGTTCTGCCGCAGAGTTCATACAGGTAGACGTTAACTGCACGTTTTTGCTGGAGCAGCCTATCAAGCATATAGAAGGTTGAGTTCCATCGCGTTGGGCAATCGCAAATAAGACGTCTGACCGGCAGATTGTGTCGCCGCTGAATGTCAGCAAGGCGAGCCATGGCCGTGTAAGATCTTCTGAAATGGGCCGAGATTTTCCTTGCCTGCCGCAAGATGTCCTGGACCTCAGGGTATTTGACAACAAATCGCTGCACGACCAAGTTTAAGACGTGTGCCATGCATGGCACGTGCGTGATTTTGCCCTGTTTCAATGCGCTAAGCAGATTGGCACCGTTGTCACACACCACTTTTCCAACTGTCAAATTGAGCGGTGTTAGCCACTGATCTGCCTGTGAACGCAAAGCTGAAAGGAGTGCCGGGCCAGTGTGGCTCTTGGCTTCCAGGCACAACAGACGCAGCACGGCATGGCAACGTCTCACCTGGCATGTCGAATAGGTTCTGGGGAGCTTGGACGGCGCAGCGGAAGAGACGCTAGCAGCGGAAAAGGAGGAGTCAGCTGAGGAGGAGAGGGAGGAGGATGGAGTAGGAGGAGGAGGAGAAGAAGAGTCAGGCCTGCATGCAATCCGTGGCGGTAAAACCAAATCTACACGGGTGCCACGGGTTACATGCTTGACGGCCATCAGAAGGTTCACCCAGTGGGCAGTAAAAGTGATATACCTTCCCTGCCCGTGTTTGCTAGACCACGTGTCTGTGGTCAGATGTATCTTGGCACCGACACTGTGTGCCAGAGATACATTCACTTGCCGCTGAACATGGCCATATAGCTCTGGGATGCCCTTCTCTGAGAAATACTTCCTTCCTGGGACCTTCCATTGTGGTGTTCCAATGGCCACAAATTTGCGAAAGGCCTCTGAGTCCACCAGTTTATATGGCAGTAGTTGGTGGGCTATGAGTTCTGACAAGCCAGCCGTCAACCGTTGGGCAAGAGGGTTATCCGGCGTCATAATTTTTTTACGCTCGAACATTAGGCCCACGGAAGCCTGCCTTTTTGCAGAAAAACGTGAGCTTGGCGTGATGGAAGGTGGAGTGGAGGACAATTGTGAGGAGAGAGGAGAAGGAGAAGTAGAAGACGAGGCTGGACGGTGAGAGCCTGCAGTGTGGCTTTGTGTGTTCCGTTGCTCCCACTCTGCTCGGTGATGGCTGCCCATGTGCCTTCTTAAGGCGGTCGTCCCTAGGTGAGTGTTGGGCTTACCGCGACTAATGCGTTGACTGCAAAGATTGCAGATGGCAACGCTATTGTCAGCAGCGGACACGTTAAAAAAAGCCCACACTGCGGAGCCATGTGCCGGTGTCCTGGGAGCGCCAGATGTGACCATACATGGTCGATGACTCGCTCCTGATACATTTGCAGTCTGCTTTGTCCCTCCTGTGCAGTGTAAGTTATTCCTGCTTCTCCTCCCTATCTGCTGGTCCATATCTCCCTCTGAACTCCCCTCCTCTTCCTCTCTTGTGGGCACCCACGTGACATCACTAGACACGTCACCATCAACGTCACCTTCCCCACCGCTATGAGTAGAGATCTCGGAGTAGGCAGCAACACCGGGGACCAACCTCCTCCTTGGGCTGATCTGGGTACTGTCGTCAGACTGCTGAGTAGTGGTTGTTGCTACCTCCTCTTCCTGATCCAATACCAAGAGTGGCTGCGCATCAGAAATGTCCTCTTGATGTGGATCGAAAAATAATTCCTGTGACTCAAGCGGAAGGTATGTGGTGGTGGTGGTGTTGTTGGTGGTAGTGTCTTTGGGGGTGCACATAGCAGAGAGTGAAGAAGAGGGTGCAGATCAAGAGGATGAGGAGGGTGCAGAAGAGTAAGGCTGAGCGAGCCATTCAACCAAGTCTGGTGCGTCCTTTAAAGTAATTGAACGCACCTTCTGCAACTTCCCACTTTGGCTCAAGCCTGTTGCTCCTACCCTACCCCTACCACCCCTGCAGAAGGGCCTGCCTCTTCCTCTGCCTGTCATTTTTTAAATGACCCTGTGACAAAGCTCTCAGTCCCTATACCAATGAAGGACTGCTGCAGTATAGGGCAGCGGTCAGCAGTAGTGCACCTCAACCCTATGTATTGTGGACCGATACCAGTCCTTATAGAATAGCAGACTGTACCTCACTCAACCCTATGTACTGTAGCACCCTAGACCAAGTTACCAGTCCTTATAAGGACTTTTGTGGACCAAGTAGGTTGTGTGTGAGTGATTAGCAGACTGTACGTCAGTCCCTATACCAATGAAGGACTGCTGCAGTATAGGGCAGCGGTCAGCAGTAGTGCACCTCAACCCTATGTATTGTGGACCGATACCAGTCCTTATAGAATATCAGACTGTACCTCATCAACCCTATGTACTGTAGCACCCTAGACCAAGTTACCAGTCCTTATAAGGACTTTTGTGGACCAAGTAGGTTGTGTGTAAGTGATTAGCAGACTGTACGTCAGTCCCTATACCAATGAAGGACTGCTGCAGTATAGGGCAGCGGTCAGCAGTAGTGCACCTCAACCCTATGTATTGTGGACCGATAACAGTCCTTATAGAATAGCAGACTGTACCTCACTCAACCCTATGTACTGTAGCACCCTAGACAAAGTTACCAGTCCTGATAAAGAGCTTTGTGGAACAAGTGAGTTGTGAATGATTAGCAGACTGCAGCAGAAGGGCAGCAGTCAAGTATAATATTCTTTCTATATTTGGAAGAAAGAATATTATACGTGTACAAGCCTATTACCATACCACTGATACCAGTCCTGAAAAGAACCTTTGTGGAACTAATAGTAACAGCTACTGTTTAAACTGACCCTCACTGCCTGACACACTGCTTCCTGCCTGTCCCAATATAAACTGGCAAAACAGAGGCTGCTGGAACAATAACTGGTTACTGGAATAGCACTTTTGTGGGCCTGATAGTAACAGCTAATGATGATGACTAATCTGGCTGTCCCTACAGAAGCACACAACGTTCTGTCCCTTTCTCTAAACTGACAAAAGACACTGAGGCTGCTGCAACAATCAGTAGCACAGCAAACCTATATACACCTAACACCTATACCAGTCCTGAAAAGAACTTTTGTGTACCAAATAGCTAGCGATTTATCTCTCCCTGCTCCACACAGCAACCTTTCCCTATAGTGACAGAAGAAAGAATGTAAAATGGCCGCCGGATCGGGTGTATTTATAGGTTAGGGGGAATGTCCAAGTGTCCATATGCTGTAATGTCTCAATTGGCTGTCCTGTACCCCATGATGGATGTGTCATCAGGTCAAAGTTCTTTTACACAGTAAAAACACGGAAGTCCGCCGGGCGAACGGCGCCAATAGTCTGCCGAACGGGCGGACCGCGAACAGCCGAAATTCGCCGCGAGAATCGCCAGAACAGGGTTCTGAGAGGATAGGAACATTTTTCCTCTATTCCTGTTCTTGTGATCACTCAAAATTTGGAATTTTCTTTCAGTTCTATGATGATGATGGTCACCAGGGGTCCTCGAGGGGGGGGGGGGGGTACAGACATCAATAATAACCTAACAGCAGTGTTGCCAACCTACCAGTTTGAAATTTACTGACACAACACCCAAAATCTACTGCCCAAAATCTACTGGCACAGCAGACATCTCAAGTCTCCCGCAAGTGCTGCCCAATATCCCGGCTGCGGGGCTGATCCTGGATGGTCCCCTGGTTCATAGTTGGGGATGATCAGTGCAGCAGGATGGACAGCTGTGAACACCGATCTCCCTGTATAGCTGACAGACGCTTCTCCTTCTCTACCTTCCACGGCTGTCAGCTAAAAAGCTATACAGCTGTGATCGATGATCACAGCTCTCCCTCCTGCTGCACTGATCATAACCGACTGTTCCCTGTATCCTCCTCTTCCAGCCCCCCTCCGTGTCCTTCTACCCCCCTGTTCTCCATCATTCTTCTATAGCTCCCCTCCGTGTCCTTTATCCCCCCTTCTTCTCTGACACCCTGTCCTCTTCCTCAGCCCCCCCGTGTCTCCCACAGCCAGCTTCCCTCCTCTTCCACCAGCTGTGGGGATCTGTCAGGATGGCGAGCGGAGGAATGGACCATCATTTACCGGTCCCTGCCTTTTCTGAATTGGACACAATGAGCGAGATTGCTCTTGTGTCCTGTGAAAACTGAACAGAGTAAACTGTGTGTTAAAAATAGTAAGTACTAGAGCGCTGATAAATGTAATCTCTGAAAAAAATACTTAAAAAAGATAGCTAAATGATAAAACCTGCAACTAAAAATAAAAGTGCTCTCACACTGTGAATAAATACTAAGATGTAAACAATTAATTGTAACCAATTAGCGTGCTAATATCAACCTTAATTAAATGCACAGTTGTACCTAAATAAATAAAAATAAAAACCTTATAAAAAATGTGACCAATTACTCATCCTTGTGCAAACTAGTGCTGTGATCAAATGTCAATATAGTGACCAATAACAATACAAACGTGTCAAATACAAAAAAACTCCTTGGAATTACACAGGCATCTTCCAATGAACTCGGCGCAAGAAATGTCTATAGTGTTCACATACTCATGGTGATCAAGATTGGCTTTTTTACCAAAGAAACCAATCTCAAAACAAGAGAAAAAGGGAAAAAACTCATTGCACAACACTGTTTCAAAACATCTGAGATGTGAAAATAGGATTTTTATATACAGCTTACCTGTAAATCCTTTTCTTGAAAGTACATCATGGGACACAGGAGCTTCATTACATAGTGGGTTATATAGGCACCTCTGGTGATTGGACACTGGTTAACCCCCAATTAAGGAGAATTCCTCCCCTATATAATCCCTCCCATATGGGAGGCACCTCAGTTTTGTAGCAAAGCAATAAGAAACCACGTAAAACCCAAGAGGGGTGGGGGCTCTGTGTCCCGTGATGTACTTTCAAGAAAAGGATTTTACAGGTAAGCTGTATATAAAAATCCTATTTTCTTGATCATACATCACGGGACACAGGAGCTTCATTACATAGTAGGATGTCCCAAAGCAATGCTCAGATTGAGGGGAGGGAGACACAAATCATAATTATAGACCGCCAAGGACCGGAGGACCTAAACTGCAGCCTGCAGTACACTGCGCCCAAAGGCGATATCCTCTTGCCCTCTGACATCCACCTGATAGAATCTGGTGAATGTGTGGACTGATGACCAAGTTGCAGTCTTACAGATCTGAGCCAGGGAGGCCTGGTGATGCACTGCCCAAGAAGCACTTACAGCCCTAGTTGAGTGCGCTTTTACTTGAAAAGGAGGGATCTTCCCTTTAACACTATAGGCCTGAGAAATAATCTGGTCTTATCCTTCCGGCAAAATAAATAAGCAATCAGTTTTTCCTATCTGAGCAGTTGCCTGAAGATAGATACTGATTGCCCCAACCACATCCAAAGTGTGCAAAGATTCTTCTTCTGCAGACTGTGGGTCCGGAAAAAAGGATGGTAGGATTAAATCTTGATTCAAATGGAATCCTGAAACCACCTTAGGCAGAAAGGACCCTTTGGGACGCATGACCACCCGGTCCTTATGAATAATTAGATACGGCTCCTTGCTGGAGAGAGCTGCTAGTTCTGACACTCTTCTAGCCGAGGATATGGCTACCAAGAAAACCAATTTTTTAGTCAAAAGAACTAACGAAGCCTGATGCAAAGGTTCAAAAGGTTGCCCCTGCAAAGCCGAGAGAACCAAATTCAGATCCCATGGGCATACCGGAGGTTTGACTGGCGGCCTTATCCGCATAGCCCCCTGGATGAAAGCCCGCACTAGGGAATGTGATGCAAGTGGCTTCTGAAAAAACACTGACAAGGCCGAAATCTGCACCTTGATAGTGCTTACGGCCAAATTCATTTCTAGGCCTGACTGGAGGAAGGCCAAGATCCTGCTAATGACATACTTTCTAGGATGCCATTCCCTGAGTTCACACCAGGAAACAAATGCCTTCCAGATTTTGTAGTAAATAAGCCTGGAGGCCAGCTTTCTGGCATTGACCAGAGTAGAAAGGACTGGCCCCGAAAGCCCACGGTCTCTCAGAATGTGGGTCTCAGCAGCCAAACCGTCAAATTCAGACTGTGTAAAGCAGGATGGTAAATTGGACCCTGCGAGAGCAGATCTGGCCAGAGAGGGAGGATCCACGGCCTGCCTACCGCCAACTTCATGATCTCTGCGTACCAAGGTCGTCTGGGCCAAGCCGGGGCTACCAAAAGGACCGACTTTGTTTCCCTCTTGACTCTTCCCAGGAACCGCGACAGAAGCGGGAACGGGGGGAAGTCATAAATCAAATTGTACTGATCCCAGGGAACTGTCAGAGCATCCGACCCCTGAGCGAGTGCATCTCTTGTCCTTGACACGAATTTGTCCAGTTTTCTGTTGAACCTGGACGCAAACAGATCTACGTCTGGAGTACCCCACCTGCGACATATGTTCCAAAACACATCGGGGTGCAGAGCCCATTCTCCTGGGCACAACTGCTGGCGGCTCAGAAAATCCGCCTGCCAATTTTCTACTCCTGGAATGAAGACTGCAGAAAGGGATGGAACATGCCTTTCTGCCCCGACAAGTATGTGATTCACCTCTTTTTGCGCAACCAGACTCCTGGTACCGCCCTGGTGATTGATATAGGCCACTGCTGTGGCATTGTCGGACTGAACCCGAACAGGGAGACCCCGTAGTCTGAAAGACCAGTTTATGAGAGCCATATAAACTGCCCGGATCTCCAAGACATTTATGGGCAATAGATTCTCAATCGCAGACCATTTCCCCTGCGAGCACATCTCCTCCAATACTGCTCCTCAACCTGTCAGGCTGGCATCTGTCGTAATAATCTTCCATGGAAGAGGAAGAAAAGTTTTGCCTTTCAGCAAATTCTCGGTTTGTAACCACCAAACGAGACTCTTGCGAGTCCCTGGGGATAGACGCATAGGAAGGTCCAAGGACTGGGGCTTCCTGTTCCAAGCCGCAAGGATGCATCTTTGCAGAGGCCTTGAGTGGAACTGGGCGAATGGAACGGCCTCGAAGGAGGCGACCATTTTCCCTAACAGTCTCATGCCCAACCGAATGGGGGAAGATCTTCTGCCCAGAATTAGGCGCACCAGATCCCCAATGGCCAAGGCTTTTCTGCCTTGATAGAAACACTTTGCCCTGAGCGGTGTCAATGACCATACCCAGGTATTCCAACCTGGTATCAGGCTGTAGGGACGACTTTTCTAGGTTTATAATCCAACCTAGGCGCTCCAGGTGTTCTAGCGTTCTGGTAACACTGTGGTTCAGGAGCGCTACTGTTTTCTCTATGAGAAGCAAATCATCTAGATAAGCCATGACGGCTATACCCTGGGCTCTTAGGTTTGCCAAGAGAGGGTCCAGAATCTTTGTGAAGACTCGAGGAGCCGTAGTGAGCCCGAACGGCAAGGCCACAAATTGAAAATGGCGCCACTCTACCGCGAACCTTAGATACTTTTGGTGTGCGGAAAAAATTGGCACATGGAGATATGCATCCTTGATGTCTATTGATGCCATAAACTCTCCCCCTTGCAGGGAGGAGACCACAGTGCGAATTGACTGCATTCGGAAGGACCGGATGCGTAAAAACCGGTTCAGATCCTTCAATCCAGGATAGGTCTGACATCTCCATTTGGCTTTGGAACGGTGAAGAGATTCGAGTAAAACCCTGAACCCTGTTCTTTTTGGTCCACTTCTACTATCACCCCCTGGGATAGTAAGTGATCTAAGGCCAGAAATAGCGGTCTTTGCTTTACTGGGTCCCTGGGGATCCTTGACCTTAGAAAGCGAGAAGGTGGAATCTCCTGAAACTCTAGCTTGCAGCCCAGAGATACCGAAGAGACCACCCACTTGTCCCGGATCTCTTCCCGCCAGGCTTCTGCAAACGGCAGGAGCCTTCCCTCCACTCGGCCGAGCGGGGGCGCCCCTTCACAAGGAAGCTTTTGGGCTTTGCTTGGCAGGCTTTCGCCCCCAAGATTTCTTCTGCCCCTGGGCCCGGCCTTGAGCCTTTCCTGTAGAGGGGGGTTGGGAAGGTCGTCTCCACTGCTTAGAGCTTGATGCTCCGGGAGAGAGAGAACGCCTAAATGATGGACGTTTGCTCCTTTTGATTGGAAGGAGAGTAGATTTACCCCCTGACATTTTTTCGATAAATTTGTCTAATTCTTCTCCAAAAAAATGTTCCCCTTTAAACGGGATCCCAATCAAATGCTTCTTGCATGATAGCTCAGCTGCCCAATTTTTTAGCCATAGGGCCCTTCGCATGTGTACCAACAGGAGAGACAAACGAGATTCTTGTTGGACAGAATCCAAAATCTCATCAATCATGAAACACATAATTTGAGGTATTTCTGTATAATTCTCCACTTCCTCACTGGGAAGGAGGCCAAGCATCTGCTTAACCTGTTCCTTGAGGAACTGACACAACCCCACAGCTGCGACTGTAGGTTGCACTACAGTGCCAGTCATGGAAAAGGAGGCTTTCAACAATGTTTCCAGCTTCTTATCAGTTGGATCTTTAAATACCTGAGCATTATCCAAAGGACAGGTCAGGTTTCTATTCACGCAAAAAACAGCCGCATCGACAGATGGGACCCCCCATTTCTTGGTGAAACTTTCCTCCAGAGGATAAAGCATAGAAAACCTTTTAGGAGGAGCAAACAGTTTATCGGGATGTCCCTAATCCTCATACCCCAATTTATCCATTAAGGGATGAATTGGAAAGGAAAAGGCAGTCTGTGGGATTTTCCTGATCCCCAGGGAAGAAACAGAGGATGTAGCGACTTCAGCAGTGGGCATTCTGAATGTGGTACGCACCAATTCAGTATAATATTGCACCTGTTTTCTGAGCGCCTGGGAGGAGGGGACTCTCTCCTCTTCCTCTGATTCATCCGACTGCTCAAGATCCCTGTCCCAGAGGGAGGGGATCTACCCCTTTTCCTGCTATCTTTCAGGGAAGCTGAAATAAAATTCATGATTCTCCCTTCAAAACCCTCCAATGTAGCCCTAAGGGAGTCCTCAGTGACATATACCGGGGCTGAAATATTAGGAGAGGCTGCAAAACCTGACAGGGGCACTGACTCATCCTGTGAGGCTCGCTCCAGTCTTGCAGGGGGGGAAGGTAACCTACAGGCATTTTTAGAACCCCTAGACATAGGCGGTGATTTACCAGTGCCTTTGTTACCTCCCCCTGAGACCCTCTTACGAGGAGACATAGTCCTAAGCTACAAAGCAGAGGTACTAGTACAAAGTGCAATCACTGTTGTGCTCAAACTCTCACAATAAATATATATGCTTAAACTGCACAACCTGATGCTGAGTAGGTGTTTTAGGTTTGCCTGGATCCAATCCCTTAGGATGCTTACTGCCCACAGCTCCTGTGTTTCCACTTACAGCCCCCTGACGCTCTGGGCTTTTTAAAACTGCCGCCTGGCGCCTGTGCAGTACAGCGCCGTGCACACCGACGTGCACGGCTCGCAACCACACTCCCCCCCCCCATCAGCACGGGAGCGCGCGTGCACAAGGACCGCCGGTCATCCAGGGGGGAAGGGGATCGCCATCGGAGCTGCGTGGGACCCCCAGACTACGTGGGACCCTTGTATTACCTTCATTGTGGCAGAGATTGCAGTGGAGACGTGAGTCATCTGGGAGAACCAGGCTTCACTGAGCGTGTGTATCTGAAAGGCATGTAAGTATGCATCAGGCTGCTCTTACTCCCTCTAGTGGTGGAAACCAGGTAAGACATACAACTACTCAATGAAGAAATCCATAATATATAATTTATATAGGATTAACTTCCCTTACCTGTCCTCGCCGCAGGAATTGCTGAAAACAGACAGATTCCAGCCTTCAACCATCATGGCGGGCAGAGTTGTGCCAACCTTCAGGATTTTTTGGGTTCCTTCTCAGAGGAACCTCTTACCTGGACCTTGTAAAAGACTCTGCCAGAAACTTTCGTGCCACTAAGTAAATAGTACACCAAGTCTGGCTTTCCCAGAGCCCAGTCTTCCAATAGGAGAGGACTTACAGGCAAAACCTAGTTTCTTCGGATGACGAGGCCCGGGTACCATACCATCTTGGGAGTCAAATATCGGCCCAAGATATGGATCCGGTTATTGTAGCCCTTAGGCCCCTCGCAGGGACCTGCACAGAGCTCTCTTCATAGCACATGTTTTACGTGACCAACCACCATAGACACTGGCGAAAAAACTGAGGTGCCTCCCATATGGGAGGGGTTATATAGGGGAGGAATTCTTCATTGGGGGTTAACCAGTGTCCAATCACCAGAGATGCCTATATAACCCACTATGTAATGAAGCTCCTGTGTCCCGTGATGTATGATCAAGAAATCTAATTTGATACACTCACATATACCCAGTTGAACCAAGCGTGTAATAACAGTCAGGTTCAAAGGCTCACAAGCTTACTCCTCCTCTCTTCACCTCCGTGCCGTTCCAAATAATGGGGTGACGTCACTGGCTCCTCCCGACACGTTGCATCACAGGTCGCGTGACTTTTTCAAGGGAATATCGTAACATATTCCCTTGAAAAAGTCACATGACCTGTGAGTCTCAAAGGGGAGATGTCAGGGTTCTATTTAGACCCCTGATATTTCACCAAAGCCCCACCCCCTCCCCAAACAGGGTTGATTAAAAAAAATATTAAAAAATGAAATTGTAAACAAAAATGATAAAAAATGTAATTATAAAAAAAAATTATAAAATAAAACACTACTGACACCACCCCCTGCCTTACCAACACTGTCCACTGCCCCAACGCCCTCCCCCTAAAAAGCATTTAAAAATGAAAAAAAAAAGCCATGCTGACCCTAGCCTGTCTGCCACCTGAAAGGGGACTTAGAACCGTGAAGGTCCCGACCTCCTGCTGCCGCCGCGTGGGGGGGTGCTTAGCGCCGGACTCACCACCCTGGGGCGTTCTGTGAAAGCCACTAGCAGTGCCTGTAGTCCCTAAGGAGGTTCCCAGTTGCAGAGTGGAGAAAACTGTATCAGCAGCATCTGTCTATAACAGCGGTGAAACGTTCTGAAGAGCCAGCTTCAGCATTCAGCAAAGAGCCATCCAGCGTCCTATACACACAGTGGACACAGGAAACAGCAAGTGAAAGCACATGTAATGCTGCCACAAGAAAACTGCGGTGAAAAGAGCACTCGGGCTTCAAGAAAATGGTCGCCAATGTAACTAATAGGAGATCCTAAAGAAGATGGCTGCTGAGGCTCACAAGGGGAATACAGTCTTTCCCACATCAAAGATGGCCGCCAGACAGCACCATGCAGTGACAGAACAAACCTAGCACAGTGCTGCCTGCCTATAGCCAGAACAACCTCCACAGACCCCTTTGGGACCCCCCAGACCGGGACCAGGACCAACGCCAGCCGCACAGAGCTCCCACAGGTGAGAAAACCCAGCAAACCCACACACACACACATACCGCCCGCAGCCACCCCCCTCAGAGGGGGGAATGAGGGGAGATAGGGACATGGGACAGAAGATAGGGAGGTGAGGTGGCCCCCAAATCAACCCCCCAGGGAATGCCCAGCTGCTCACCCCACCGAAGCAGGGAGAGCCGTACTTACCAGTCCTGAAGAGCTGGGAGACATTCCATCACAGACCTACTCCTGCACAGTTACAGGGTAGCTGCTGGCCTGGTATACTGGGATCCAGACAGCATTAGCCCAGTCAAATGTATACCACTGAGCATTGAAGCTCACAACCACCTCTGGAGCTGAGGCATGACGTGGCCTGCCGAGCCTCAGCTGCGGCCTGCACACACTCGATGGCCGGACTGGGGAGACTACAAGGATATCATTAACCAGCCTGTCACCCAGCCGGCAGTTGATAGAAGATCCCAGGATCATCCATCTTGCGCAAAAAAATCAAACCTGCATCAAAGGAATGGACCACAAGGGCCTGCAGGGTTCCTAGGTCCTTCTCCTTACTAGGCAAAATAAAAACTGAGTCTGCTGGGAGCAGCAGGGAGGGTTGCTTAGCACAGGGTCCGCCCCCGAGAGCGGGACTAAAAGTTCTGTGTATTGTGTAACAATTTTGCAAAGTTCTCCTAATGGCAGGCTAAACAACCCATTTAGTTACAGAGAGGAGCTGTGTCGGTCAGTGAATATAAGAGAAAAGAAAAGTAGCAACCCCTGATAATGGTGCATATAATGTGTCATAGTGCAGATGTGACAATATGGTAAAACTAGCATTGTTAGTAACCCAATTAAATTGTAAAAGGAAAAAAAAGTGCATAAAAAACAGTGTGAGGTGTGGGAGATAGGAGTAGATAGATATCAAAAGGAAAATGAGGGAAAAGGAGTGAGAAAATTGTAACGAACAATTAAAGACCAATTTGGAAAGGGTCCCATGAGAGTGTGATAAGAATGAGTATTTGATGAAGTAAAAGAAAGTATACATAAAAAAATGAAAACAAATATTTTTATTCAATGGTCATTGGTAGCAAGTGGTAAAACATAAAATTTACATCATGGTCACATAATGATTCCAGTAAAGAGTATAATAAGATATTGACATAATGATAAAGTAGAGCCATTCCCCACTGTCGTGGGAACATGGGATATAACACTTTAAAAAAAAAAGGTAAACAGTGCAATGCATTGTAATCAGCATAGTGGCGGAGCCTACTCCCCTGCGCATGGTGGTACCTTTCTCCTGTATGTGCTCATCAATGCCCATCAATGTTCAACAAGTCAAACATTATGGCAGTACCCTGATTTAGAGATGAGCCAGACACTATGTGCAGCAGTTATATGTACAGAGTTCCACTGTGAAGTGTCTTATCCCATATCATTACACCCTTTGCTGTCAAGTGTTTACACTTTGGAGGAACACCGCTAAGCCTATGCCCACTCCACCAGTGCAGCATTCCTTGTCATCTCACTCCCAGTGACGAAATGGGGTCCTGTGGACCACAGACCTCATGCATGCTCTAGTTAATTGCTTCTCTCCCGTACCATGTGGCCAGGTACATGAGGTCTCCGTACCACGGAATGAGTCCCCATTACATTTGGGGAACTACCCACTAGGAGGGAGCCAGATCACTCACTCCCTTGCTACCGGAGAACCTGTCACCTTCGCCAGGTACCATGCATCATGACCAGCTGCTGTACACTTCCCACCCATGACAACTGCATTCCTCCTCCAACTCTTCTGCAGAGTTAACTTTCATAGTAGCCTTGCGTCATGCTCCATTGTGCTTTACTGATCTTTTCTTCTGATATGCCATAATCTACATGCACCCCTTGAGTAACTCCAGAACAGGCTTAAAATGTTTTTTAGCACCTTTTACTAAGAACTTCGCATGACAAAGTCCATTACAGTGCAATACATTTTCAAACCCTAACTGCCTAAACTTAAGCTGCTTAGGCATATATTGTTAAAGGTGCAATTCTATGTTTGGCACTGTCCAGACACTTGGTAGTTTCTCTGGCAATCCGGTGTTCTGTAGGATCATATGGCACAGCAGCCCTTCTCAGTATTCCATGTTAGTTGCTGTCAGGATCGGAAACAGGGGACTCCCCCCTCTTTTTATGTCACAGGGTGGCTGGGAAGGCAGAGCCCCAAGAGCCCAGGAAAGGAGTCTGAAACTAGTTAACCACTTCCCAGCCTGGGCAGGCTCGCTAAGTCATTATAACCAATCCCACATTTGTAGGCAACCTGTCTATAAGTATATTGCCATTGTTTAGTTACCAGCTCAGAGCTGCATTAGCTTTGCTGATGTGAAATGACCTGAATTGTTACAACCTTTGTTCTCTGCAATTGTTTTAATGCTATAATAATGCTTTTTCCTAACTTTTTTTTAGACATTACATTATTATATATAAATCAAACAAGGAAAAATCATTCTACTAAAAAATAATTTCACAGATTATTTTTTATAATCAGACAGAACTCTGTATGGCATGGTACTTACAGAACTATGTACTTACAGAACTTAAATGAACCATAGAGAAAACGAGGCATCATTTTTTATTTAGCACATGTAATGATTTTATCAGTAGATATATAGTAGGTGGAGGCTGCTGACAGCAGATGAATCTGAGACACTTTGCATAGAAAGGTGTGGTTTATATACAGAATATAACTATGAGAAGGAGAAGATTCAACTAAACTCTGTTCTGTCTAAAGTGATTCCTCATCACTATGATCATGTTCTGGACTGTCTTCAGTTTCATCACTTATTTTTCATGTAATTTATATTATATAGCCATTAGGATTACTGAATATTAATATAATAGTAATTTGTACTATTAACATTCTCTCATTTGTGTTGCAGATTCTGTGGCTCAGTTTACTGTCATCCAGGAAGCCACAATAATTGGGCCTCTTGGTGCTAATGTCATTTTGTCCTGTGGTCGTAGTGATGGGTCTGTAGCTGCTGGTAACCACCCAACCTGGGTATATCAGGCACCTGGGAGTGCTCCTAAAGGTATAACAAGTAGTAATGGAGCCAGTAATCATAATATAAAACCTCCAGGAACCTCTGAACGTTTTACTGGATCCATCCAAGGAAGCTCAAGTGTTTTGTCTATCAGTAATGTACAGGATGCAGATGATGGGGATTATTACTGTGTTCTATACAGTGGTGGTGTGTGCACAGTGCTACAAATTCACACACAGTGAGACATTAATATAGACTTCCTCCTTTGTTCCCCTTACACTTATTTAAGAAGTCAAAGAATAATAATCAAATATTTGTGTAGCAACCTCACAGAATATTCCTTTCACTGGTATGACCACATTAGAGTGTTTTAATTGGTTCATATTGGTTACTGTGCTAACAAAATCCAGTTTTATATTGTAAACAAATGGTACGGGGGAAAGAACCCCCTGAAAAAGAGTCATGGGTGGACCAAGCTGCTTAATAAAGGGTATCATTTTATTGTACAATATACAAAAAATGCTAACACTAGGTGCCCATCACCGTCACAGTTTTATATTGCCTTTTTCAATCAGCACAATAATGCTTTGTGAGCATATAAAAAAAAAACAATTATGAAAATTCTGCGAGTATTGCTGATGTACTAATTAACCACTTCAGCCCCGGACCATTTTGCTGGTCAAAGACCAGACCACTTTTTGCGATTCGGCACTGCGTCGCTTTAACTGACAATTGCGCGGTCGTGCCACGTGGCTCCCAAAACAAAATTGACGTCCTTTTTTTCCCACAAATAGAGCTTTCTTTTGGTGGTATTTGATCACCCCTGTGGTTTTTATTTTTTGCGCTATAAACAAAAATAGAACGACAATTTTACTTTTTGTTATAATAAATATCCCCCAAAAATATATAAAAAAAACATTTTTTCCCTCAGTTTAGGCAGATGCGTATTCTTCGACATATTTTTGGTAAAAAAAATCACAATACGCGATTATTGATTGGTTTGCGCAAAAGTTATAGCATTTACAAAATAGGGGATAGTTTTATGGCATTTTTATTAATAATTTTTTTGTACTAGTAATGGCAGCGATCAGCGATTTTTATTGTGACTGCGACATTATGGCGGACAAATCAGACATTTTTGACACATTTTTGGGACCATTGTCATTTATACAGCAATCACTGCTATACAAATGCAGCGATTCCTGTGTAAATGACACTGGCAATGAAGGGGTTAAGCAGTGGATGGCAGTGTAGGGGTTAAGTATTCCTAGGGGTGTGTTACTAACTGTTGGGGGCTGGGCTTTCATTTAGTGAACACTGATCTCTGCTCCAATCCACGGACATCAATAATAACCTGATAGCAGTGTTGTCAACTTACCAGTTTGAAATTTACTGACACAACACCCAAAATCTACTGGCACAGCAGACATCTCAAGTCTCCCGCGAGGTGCGGGAGCCTCCCACATATCGGGGGCGGCTCTCTGACACCCAAAAGTGCTGCCCAATATCCCGGCTGTGAGGATGATCCTGGATGGTCCCCTGGTTCATAGTCGGGGATGATCAGTGCAGCAGGATGAACAGCTGTGAACTCCGATCTCCCTGTAAGGCTGACAGACGCTTCTCCTTCTCTCCCTTCCATGGCTGTCAGCTAAAAAGCTGTACAGGGATGATCGATGATCACAGCTGTCCCTCCTGCTGCACTGATCATAACCGACTGTTCCCTGTATCCTCCTCTTCCAGCCCCCCTCCGTGTCCTTCTACCCCCCTGTTCTCCATCATTCTTCTATAGCTCCCCTCCGTGTCCTTTATCCCCCCTTCTTCTCTGACACCCTGTCCTCTTCCTCAGCCCCCCCGTGTCTCCCACAGCCAGCTTCCCTCCTCTTCCACCAGCTGTGGGGATCTGTCAGGATGGTGAGCGGAGGAATGGACCATCATTTACCGGTCCCTGCCTTTTCTGAATTGGACACAATGAGCGAGATTGCTCTTGTGTCCTGTGAAAACTGAACAGAGTAAACTGTGTGTTAAAAATAGTAAGTACTAGAGCGATGATAAATGTAATCTCTGAAAAAAATACTTAAAAAAGATAGCTAAATGATAAAACCTGCAACTAAAAATAAAAGTGCTCTCACACTGTGAATAAATACTAAGATGTAAACAATTAATTGTAACCAATTAGCGTGCTAATATCAACCTTAATTAAATGCACAGTTGTACCTAAATAAATAAAGATAAAAACCTTATAAAAAATGTGCCCAATTACTCATCCTTGTGCAAACTAGTGCTGTGATCAAATGTCAATATAGTGACCAATAACAATACAAATGTGTCAAATACAAAAAACTCCTTGGAATTACACAGGCATCTTCCAATGAACTCGGCGCAAGAAATGTCTATAGTGTTCATATACTCATGGTGATCAAGATTGGCTTCAATCAGTGGTAAATGGTAATGATAAAAAAGCAAATAGTGTGGCGCTGAATATATATAGCAAAACCATACATAAAAAATTATGTGATTGTGAAAAAACAGAATGTGAATATGCAAACAATGTGACATAGAGACTGTGAGTACTGAAAAATATTAATAACTAAAAAGTGAGTCCCAGAGAAAAAGTCCACGTATATTAAGTGGTGCACCAATGTTGTGGTAGATAATCCCATAAATCCACACATGTGACACTAGTCATTGAATACATGACATAGCGTCCATGCACTCAAAAGTCCCGGTTGTCGGTTGCCACGACAACCGCTAGGACGCTGTACTGACCCCGCACTACGTTTGGGATCACGTGACACAGTCACGTCATCGCGGACGGTGCGTCACTAGGCTCTCGTCCTATCCCATGGCATACACAGTACGTTGCCATGGTACCCGGACAGAGCATGATGTGCACATTTAGAAATTCGCGCCATGAGGCCCGCGACGTACACGCCGCGGGTCACGTGACGCGCCCCATCCACTCCTCCAAACACATAGTAGGAATGGCAGCGCTGTGTGTAATACACACAAACGCTGGCCGGAAATCGTCACTACCAGGGGGCGTGGTCGTGGCCCGTGTCCCCATGCAAAGAATCTGGATGGGAGGAAGAAGTGCTGCGCATCCTATATACACAGGGCTGATAGGCGCAGTTGTAAGCATATAGTGTACAGTGTTAACAAATCACAAAAAATTACAAAAATTACCCCAAAAATGCCACTCAAAATTCCTTCAATGTCGTATTTGGATATCACATCACTCCATACAGAGTTAGAAAGGAATTTGACATATAAGGGCGCAAAAAAAATAAAATTTGGAAACAAAAAATAAATATAGAATTAAATAACACCACATGTAAGGGATATAATGATGTTGTTCAGAAACGCCTTGAGCTTAAAACCTTCTTTAAACCTACCGATAGGAACGGATATATCAGACATTGGAAAATATTATGTAGCGAAAAAGTCCTTGGAGGTGTTATCCCCGAAAGAGCAGGAGTGATCTATAGAGGAGCTCGCTCTATTCAGAGCGATATTTCCCCCAATGCGATCGATATTCCCAAACCTATTCAGTTCTTTCCACAAAGTAAAGGTTTTTTCCCTTGTAGAAAATGCAACGTTTGCATGCACAATGCGTTGGGTAAACGGAAGAGTGATACTTTCACATCCACGGCCACGCAGCGTGTATACTCTATGAAGCATTTTACTACCTGTACAACTAGATTTATAGTCTATCTTATTACATGTCCATGTAAAAAGCAGTACGTTGGTCGTACCATCAGAAATGTTTCCATCAGAGTAAATGAACACCTTGCAAAAATAAAAAAGGGCTGTGACAAACACACAGTCCCCAGACATTTTTTGGAACAACATAACAGAGATCCAACGGGTATGCATTTCCAAGTTATAGACAAATTCATTCCCAGTTGGAGAGGTGATTCATGCTTGCGGGGCGTGTCGCGCCTCGAAACGTTCTGGATACACGAATTGAGGTGCTACTCCCCGCACGGCATGAACACCGATTGGGATATTAATTGCTTTATTAATCAAGCATAAATCTTCCATTTTATATGGCCAAATAACTCCTAATAGTTATACTGGGACTTTATTTGACTGTCATTTTTAAGATGATTTCTGTGGTTTCTATGAAACATAGATCTATAAGTCCCTCGTTGTGCATGTAACAACGGATCATGTTTTCTTGCGAACTTATTGTGACTCTGTAGTAGACACACAGTACATTGATTGTTGGTCGATTCTCCATACTAGCAATGATCCGTGTTGACATGTATTTGGACCCGGATCATTGCTGTTTTGACCGCTTGCGTGCTTGCCCAAATACTAAGATTATGTAAATTGTGTGTTTCTGCCCTCTATATAACCATTTTTGCGTCTAATTTTTGCACATCATTATATCCCTTACATGTGGTGTTATTTAATTCTATATTTATTTTTTGTTTCCAAATTAATTTTTTTTTTTGCACCCTTATATGTCAAATTCCTTTCTAACTCTGTATGGAGTGATGTGATACCCAAATACGACATTGAAGGAATTTTGAGTGGCCTTTTTTGGGGTAATTTTTGTAATTTTTTGTGATTTGTTAACACTGTACACTATATGCTCAGTGTGCTTTATTGTGGGCTATAATCGGTGCAATTTACAACTGCGCCTATCAGCCCTGTGTACATAGGATGCGCAGCACTTCTTCCTCCCGTCCAGATTCTTTGCATGGGGACACGGGCCACGACCACGCCCCCTGGTAGTGACGATTTCCGGCCAGCGTTTGTGTGTATTACACACAGCGCTGCCATTCCTACTATGTGTTTGGAGGAGTGGATGGGGCGTGTCACGTGACCCGCGGCGTGTATGTCGCGGGCCTCGTGGCGCGAATTTCTAAATGCGCACATCATGCTCTGTCCGGATACCATGGCAACGAACTGCGTATGCCATGGGATAGGACGAGAGCCTATTGACACACCGTCCGCGATGACGTGACTGTGTCACGTGATCCCGAACGTAGTGTGGGGTCAGTACAGCATCCTAGCGGTTGTCGTGGCAACCGGCAACCGGGACTTTTGAGTGCATGGACGCTATGTCATCTATTCAATGACTAGTGTTACATGTGTGGATTTATGGGCTTAAACAAAAGCCACTCTTACAGTGTGAGTACCTTACAGTTTTACAAATGGTCAGCTATCGATCAATCAAACAAGCGATCACTGCCTTGTTACTTGATCGGCTTATCTGAGAAACTGTCCTCTATCTTAGGTTTGTGAGCACCCTATATCCATGCAAATGATTTTCCATTATTACACTTTCTGTCACTCTGCTGTATAACTGTCTAGGTGCTGACTAAGTTATGTTTATTAATCTTTCTAGGCACATACCAGATTGAATTGTTAATATTAGATATATTAATCAGTGGTTTGTCTGCGATAAGTGGATATATATGGGGGATCTTTGATTATATTTTTTTTTTATGTTTTTATCGACATTTTGATAATCCATTTGGTTGGTTGCTAAATATACAGGCGTTTGTATGCTGAATTGGCTATGCTCATTGGTTGTTGAGTTTAGAGTGATCCACCCACTGTTTAATTTCATTGGGCGGCCATTCCGCACACATTCTGCCTTTGATTATTGACTTCGCCCCTTTATAGGTGGGCCAGCTATGGGGTATTTTATAAATTGGATAGCAATGTGGAGGGTTCCAATATGCCCCTGTTGAAGACATATTTTGTCGAAACGCGTCGGGCTTGCATCTGGCACCCCACATTGCTTTTATTTCGAATATTTTCTCTGTGATCACGTCATAATTTTTGTTTATTTTTATGACTTTTTAAATAAAACCCAATGGTTACTCTCTGACCTGCACCATTTGGAGCTCTCTTTTTCTTTTATTATTTTTGTGGACCTCCTTCCTCATTTGGGGTCGGAACCCCAAATGTGATACATTCGATCCTGATATTCTGAGAGACGCTTCGAGAGACGTTCACCATGGTCTTATAACATCAGAAGCCTCCCCAGCATCCATTCGGACTACTCTCAATTCATCATTTGGTTCCATGTTTGGACCCCAAGCGCTGTTGACTCAACTGTCGTAAGACTGATGAGTCCATCTTTTCTGGTAAGAGTATTCTACCTATATTTTTAAATGACTTCAGACAAGTCGATACTCTTGGTTTCACCTGATCTGTGGACTCCTTGATTTCCCTGTGAGGAATACCTACCACAATATTGGTGCACCACTTAATATACGTGGACTTTTTCTCTGGGACTCACTTTTTAGTTATTAATATTTTTCAGTATTCACAGTCTCTATGTCACATTGTTTGTATATTCACATTCTGTTTTTTCACAATCACATAATTTTTTATGTATGGTTTTGCTATATATATTCAGCGCCACACTATTTGCTATTTTATATTTATTGAACTTTGTTTGTTTGAAGTGTCGGCAGCTGTTTTGAAACCTTTTTGGTGTTTGTTTGGCATAGCGCAGTGTTTTCCTCTTTGAATATTGTAAATGGTAATGAGACAACCCCTTCAGATGTCTTTTGTACTCCTCAGCCCTGAGTCTTTTACCAAAGACACCGATCTCAAAACAAGAGAAAAGGGAAGAAACTCATTGCGCAACACTGTTTCAAAACATCTGAGATGTGAAAACTAATTTGATACACTCACATATACCCAGTTGAACCAAGCGTGTTATAAGAGTCAGGTTCGTAGGCTCACAAGCTTACTCCTCCTCTCTTCACCTCCGTGCCGTTCCAAATACTGGGGTGACGTCACTGGCTCCTCCTGACACGTTGCATCACAGGTCGCGTGACTTTTTCAAGGGAATATCGTTTCATATTCCCTTGAAAAAGTCACATGACCTGTGAGTCTCAAAGGGGAGATGTCAGGGTTCTATTTAGACCCCTGATATTTCACCAAAGCCCCACCCCCTCCCCAAACAGGGTTGATTAAAAAAATATATATAAAAAAATGAAATTGTAAACAAAAATGATAAAAAAATTAAATATAAAAAAAATGATAAAATAAAACACTACTGACACCACCCCCTGCCTTACCAACACTGTCCACTGCCCCAACCCCCTCCCCCCAAAAAGCATTTAAAAAAAAAAAAAAAAGCCATGCTGACCCTAGCCTGTCTGCCACCTGAAAGGGAAGGTCCCGACCTCCTGCTGCCGCTGCGTGGGTGGGGTGCTTAGCGCCGGACTCACCACCCTGGAGCATTCTGTGAAAGCCACTAGCTGTGCCTGTAGTCCCTAAGGAGGTTCCCAGTTGCAGAGTGGAGAAAACTGTGTCGGCAGCATCTGTCTATAACAGCGGTGAAACGTTCTGCAGAGCCAGCTTCAGCGTTCAGCAAAGAGCCATCCAGCGTCCTATACACACAGTGGACACAGGAAACAGCAAGTGAAAGCACATGTAATGCTGCCACAAGAGAACTGCGGTGAAAAGAGCACTCAGGCTTCAAGAAAATGGTCGCCAATGTAACTAATAGGAGATCCTAAAGAAGATGGCTGCTGAGACTCACAAGGGGAATACAGTTTTTCCCACATCCAAGATGGCCGCCGGACAGCGCCATGCGGTGACAGAACAAACCTAGCACAGTGCTGCCTGCCTACAGCCAGAACAACCTCCACAGACCCCTTTGGGACCCCCCAGACTGGGACCAGGACCAACGCCAGCCGCACAGAGCACCCACAGGTGAGAAAACCCAGCGAACCCCCACACACACATATACCGCCCGCAGCCACCCCCCTCAGAGGGGGGAATGAGGGGAGATAGGGACAAGGGAGAGAAGATAGGGAGGTGAGGTGGCCCCCAAATCAACCCCCCAGGGAATGCCCAGCTGCTAACCCCACCGAAGCAGGGAGAGCCGTACTTACCAGTCCTGAAGAGCTGGGAGACATTCCATCACAGACCTACTCCTGCACAGTTACAGGGTAGCTGCTGGCCCGGTATACTGTGATCCAGACAGCAGTAGCCCAGTCATATGTATACCACGGAGCATTGAAGCTCACAACCACCTCTGGAGCTGAGGCATGTCTTGGCCTGCCGAGCCTCAGCTGCGGCCTGCACACACTCGATGGCCAGACTGGGGAGACTACAAGGATATCATTAACCAGCCTGTCACCCAGCCGGCAGTTGATAGAAGATCCCAGGATCATCCATCTTGCGCAAAAAAAATCAAACCTGCATCAAAAGAATGGACGACAAGGGCCTGCAGGGTTCCTAGGTCCTTCTCCTAAATAGGCAAAATAAAAACGGAGTCTGCTGGGAGCAGCAGGGAGGGTTGCTTAGCACAGGGTCCGCCCCCGAGGGCGGGACTAAAAGTTCTGTGTATTGTGTAACAATTTTGCAAAGTTCTCCTAATGGCAGGCTAAACAACCCATTTAGTTACAGAGAGGAGCTGTGTCGGTCAGTGAATATAAGAGAAAAGAAAAGTAGCAACCCCTGATAATGGTGCATATAATGTGTCATAGTGCAGATGTGACAATATGGTAAAACTAGCATTGTTAGTAACCCAATTAAATTGCAAAAGGAAAAAAAAGTGCATAAAAAACAGTGTGAGGTGTGGGAGATAGGAGTAGATAGATATCAAAAGGAAAATGAGGGAAAAGGAGTGAAAAAATTGTAACGAACAATTAAAGACCAATTTGGAAAGGGTACCATGAGAGTGTGATAAGAATGAGTATTTGATGAAGTAAAAAAATATATAAATAAAAAAATTAAAACAAATATTTTTATTCAATGGTCATTGGTAGCAAGTGGTAAAACATAAAATTTACATCATGGTTACATAATGATTCCAGCAAAGAGTATAATAAGATATTGACATAATGATAAAGTAGAGCCATGCCCCACTGTCGTGGGAATGTGGGATATAACGCTTTAAAAAAAAAAAGGTAAACAATGCAATGCATTGTAATCAGCATAGTGGCGGAGCCTAATCGCCCTGTGCATGGTGGTACCTTTCTCCTGTATGTGCTCATCAATGCCCATCAATGCTTATCAAGTCAAACATTATGGCAGTACCCTGGTTTAATGATGAGTCGGACACTATGTGCAGCAGTTATATGTACAGAGTTCCACTGTGAAGTGTCTTGTCCCATATCATTACACACTTTGCTGTCAAGTGTTTGCACTTTGGAGGAACACCACTAAGCCTATGCCCACTCCACCAGTGCAGCATACCTGTCATCTCACTTCCAGTGACAAAATGGGATCCTGTCGACCACGGACCTCATGCATGCTCTAGTTAACTGCTTCCCTCCCGTACCATGCGGCCAGGTACATGAGGTCTCCGTACCACGGAATGAGTCCCGGTTACATTTGAGGAACTACCCACTAGGAGGGAGCCAGATCACTAACTCCCTTGCTACCGGAGAACCTGTCACCTTCGCCAGGTACCATGCATCATGACCAGCTGCTGTACACTTCCTACCCGTGACAATTGCATTCCTCCTCCAACTCTTCTGCAGAATTAACTTTCATAGTAGCCTTACGTCATGCTCCATTGTGCTTTACTGATCTTTTCTTCTGATATGCCATAATCTACATGCACCCCTTGAGTAACTTCAGAACAGGCTTAAAATGTTTTTTAGCACCTTTTACTAAGAACTTTGCATGACAAAGTCCATAACAGTGCAATACATTTTCAAACCCTAACTGCCTAAACTTAAGCTGCCTAGGCATATATTGTTTTTTTTTTATAAATATTTTTATTAGAGTTTAACAAGATACAAGAGGCATAGCAATTGACAAATTGCATGAGGTATGAGATTCAAATACCTGGTAAAACAAGACTTAGGAGAAAAACCTAACCATAAGAATTATTCAAGAAGAAGGAAGAAAGAGGGGAAAAAGAAAAGAAAAGAGAAGAGGAGGAGGGGGGGGGAGGAGGAATCAGGGGGATGTGTGCCATCTTAAGCGTTGCATAGTACAGTAAACACCATATCACGGGGAACTGACAACCATAAGAGACATAATATCAATATCTATATCCAATACCCCTACATACTACTGACAGTTGATACGTTGAAGACACATTAATAGTAGATCTGTGGTAGCCAAAAATATAAGTCAGAGGAGACACATGGTGGATAGAGAGAACAAGCGTCAAGGAGGTAGTAGGATGACCGGAGCAGCCGGAAGGTTATCTCATGGGTTCATGGCGGATAATGCACTACATTGAGAGGATGGGTAGGAATATGGGAGGTCGGTAGCTTAAGTACTCCTAGCAAGTTATTAAGGTTGCGATGGAGGTACCATTCGGTGTATCTGAAAGGGTACATAATTGATGGAATGTCGTCTGGAGAAAAGGACTGTTCAATGTAGACTTTCCACCGTGCGAAAAACCGGGTAGTAGACTGGAGATGCGAGGAAATAGTGTCCAATCTTTCCGTGTAGAACAGGGATAAAAGAGCCTGCTGTACGCCATGTAGACTCGGAGGGGACGAGGAGATCCAATGGGACATAATAGTTCTACGAGCAGCCAGCAGACAGATGTGCATCCAGTGTGAAAGCACCCCAGATCCAGGGTGAGTCTTGTCAGAGTTAGTTAGGCCACAGCTAAACAAGCACATGAGTGGCTCCTTCGGCAAATGAATTGTGGTAATAGTGAATATGTAATGTATCACTGAGTCCCAAAAGGTGGAAATTGAAGTACATTCCCAGAGGCGATGAAGCAAGGTGGGGCGATTCAAGGAACACCAAGGACACTTTGCTTGGGAGGGATCTCCAGTGGTGGTGCGAAATGGGTAGTAGGCCCTGTGTGCAAGCTTAAATTGCGTTTCCCTCCAGACTTCCGAAATGACGAGTTTATGAACGAGTCTGTATCCTTTTAGAATATCGTCAGAGAGGGTCGTGTCGCCAAAGATGGAGGCCCAATTTTTGAAAGGGGCGAGGTGGTACTTATCAGCTTGATAGGAGATCAACTGGGAGTAGAGATCGGAGATGGAATAAGTGTCACGTTGAAGCATGGAGTCAAGGGGAGACTTGGAGCAGGAGCCTGGCTGAGTCCCTCCTATAGCTTGCAGATAGTGAGTTAGTTGGAAGTAGTGAAACACTTGAGATGGAGGGAGGGAGTATTCGCCAGCCAAAGTATGGTAAGGTTTGAGTCGTCCCTGAGGAAGGTCATATAGGGTGGCTACCGAAGTAAGACCTTTCGAACTCCAAAGTGTGAAGGCCTGGTGTGTCGTGGAGGGAGGAAACATTGGGTTCCCCTGGATAGTCAGATGTGTAGAGAAGTTGGTAGATAGTCCCATGAGTTTTCTGACTTCCCTCCACGCAATAATTGTGTCACGGATGAGAACATTAACCTTAAGATGACCCGGAAGAACATGTAAATTGGAGTGAAGAACAGCAGGGAGAGTATAAGGATGTACCAGTGCCTTTTCGAGAACATAGTTCGAATATTTAGAGTTACCCACTAGCCAATCCAACCCTTGGCGTACTAGACAAGACAGGTTATAGAAGCGAATATTGGGCAGGCCAGCCCCTCCCTCGGACTTCGGGAGACTTAGTTTCTGAAGAGCAATGCGAGGCTTCTTATTTGCCCATAGAAAGGCATTCAGGGCTTTGTGTAGTTTTTGGATGTCAGAGTGTTTTATTAAAAGTGGGATAGTTTGCATCGGGTATAACAATCTCGCAAATGAAACCATCTTGAAAAGGTGGCATCTCCCAAAGAGCGAGAGCGGCAGGCCTGCCCAAGACTCTAGTTCTCGCACAATCTTGGTCAACAGTGGAGGGTAGTTGAGGGAGTACAGTGAGGAGGGTTCCCTACCTATGCATATACCTAAATATGTGATGGAGTGTCGTGCAAGAGTGAAGGGTGAAGATGACTGCCAGAGTAAGGCTTTGCGTGGATTTAGGGCTAGAACTTCAGTTTTGTCATAATTAATCCGAAACCCCGAGCATTGCCGGAAATTTGTAAACAGGTCACGAATGGTGGTAAAATCTGTTAAAGGGTCCGAAGAGAAGATGAGAATGTCATCTGCAAAGAGGGCAGATTGCAAGGTTTGGTCGTGTATGGGGATACCACTAATTCCTTCAGGGGAATTTAGGATTCTTGACAGGGGTTCAATGGCCAAATTAAAAAGTAGGGGAGAGAGTGGACAACCTTGCCGTGTGCCTTTAGTGAGGGGAATAGTCGGAGAGACAAAATCTGGAGTCACCAGCTTGGCAGTTGGGGCAGCATACATCTGGCGCAGGAAATGCAAAACCGGGCCAGAGAAGCCAAAGGTCTGGAGAACCTTAAACAGCCAGGTAAAATTGATGTTATCAAAGGCCTTCTCGGCATCAACCGAGATAATGGCCATGTCACAATCCGGATTTCGCTTGGCACATTCCAGTGCCAAGAGAACCTTATGGATGTTAAGGGTTGCAGATCTACCAGTGGTGAAACCAGATTGAGCTGGGTGAAGAAGAGAGGGGAGGAGCGCCGCTAGACGGGATGCAATAATTTTGGACAGGATCTTCACGTCAACATTTATCAGGGAGATCGGTCTGTAAGATCCAGGGTGGGAGGGGTCCTTGCCCTTTTTTGCTATCAGTTTAATATGTGCCTGGGAGCCCGTAGGAAGATAGGAGCCCCCCTTCCAGAGAGCAGTAAACACCTTACACAAGGTGTCAGGAAGGAAGTCTTGAGTAATCTTATAAAATTCCGCAGTATAGCCATCAGGACCTGGGGCTTTGGAGGAGGATAGGTGTTTAATAGTGGATTTAACATCATCTATTGTGATGGGGGCGTTAATGGCTTCCAGTTGCGGGGCAGTTATTTTTGGCAAGTGGATTTTGGATAATAGTCGATCCGCTAAGGATTGGTCGATAGGGTCAGTGGCGTATAAAGAAGTGTAATATTCAGTGAGAATATTACTAATCTCCTCTGGAGCAGAAGCAAGAGACCCATCTGCACGTTTCAGGGTATGTATGTAGGTGGGGCGATGAAAGCCTGAACAAAGCCTAGAGAGAAGTTTCCCTGCCTTGTTGCCGTATTTATGGAGGCGCAGTGTGTGGTAGGAGGAGGTCAGACGTTCCTGTGAATCGGCCCAGAGGTCAAATTCCTGCTTGGCTAATTGCCAGGCAAGAAGGTTAGCAGGAGAACGACTGCGCAGAAGGTTGAGATGCATTGTACGTAACTTTTGGCTAGCTAGTAAGTATTGCTTCTTGGAATGTTGCTTATGTCTGGAAACATAGGCTATGATCTTGCCCCTAAGGTAGGCCTTTCCCGCTTCCCAGAACAAGTTAGGGTAATTTAAGTGTGCACCGTTAGTGTCAGTATATTCCGACCAACTAGTTAACAGCATCTGCTTGAAATCCTCACTATCTGCTAAATGTGTAGGGAAACGCCACGTGTTTATTGGTGACGAGGGTTTGGCATATAGTAAACGGACTAGGACTGGGCTATGGTCTGTGATTACCATATCTTTAATCTCCGGATCTCTAACGAACGACACTAGGGGCGGGGATGCAAAAAAGTAATCGAGTGGCGAGAAAGATTTGTGAGGGGGCGAGAAATAAGTGAATTCCCGATCGGTGGGGTGAGCAAGGCGCCAGACATCAGTGAACTGGAGGGTGGAAAATGTCCTATCTAGTGGTGTGGTAGCGGGTGTGCGAGGACCGATCATGGTGATGTCAGGAGGATCCCGATATTGCCTATCCTCTAGCGGGTTAATGACTGAATTAAAGTCCCCACCAACTAAATGTAGAGTTTCAGGCACGTTCGATATCCAAGCCAGCAGGTCTTGGAAAAACGCGGAGTCAGGTGAATTAGGGGCATAGATGTTAGTAAAGGCTAGATCTTTGTTGTTCAAAGAGAGACGTACGGTAAGCATACGTCCACCCGAGTCAGTGCGAACGTCCCGTGTCGTATAGCGAAGGTGTTTGTGTAGGAGAATAACTACACCTGCCTTGCGACCATCCGCAGGTGTGCCAAAGACCTCTCCGACCCAGAGTTTCCGGAGGCGAGCGATGTCATCAGCGGACAGATTGGTCTCCTGAAGGAGCGCGACATCCGTCCGCAGACGTTGAAGATGTCTAAGTATTTTCATGCGTTTAGCAGGAGATCTAAGGCCCTTGACATTCCACGTAACCACGGTCAGTTGCGTTCTGCTTGTGTCAGCCATCAGGTGTGTGGTGAGTGCATAAGAGTCTCAGATCTACTATTAAAGGAGATCCGATGGGACTTAGGGTGGGTATTGCAGTAGGGGCAGGTATGTGTATATAAGACGGCACATTGGACAGGGGGGGAGGAGAGAGGGGGGAGGAAAGGAGAGCAGGAAAAGGAGTAGTAGGAAAAGAGTAAAGAAGAGAGAGAAAGACAGGACAGTAAAGCAACTAAACAAGTGTAAACCACATCTTCACTTTTTTCCACACAAGGAATGTTGTAGAAACACATCTCCCAGAGAGTGACCGCACCCCCTGGGAGAGGCAAGATTTGCACCTCGGGGTAGAGGGAGGGGTATAAGGAAAAGCTAGGGGAAAAGGGGGAGGACCCAGGCAAAACAAGGGAGGGGAGGAGGGGGAAGGGAGGAAAAAAGAAGAAAAGGGGAGGGAGGATCAGGGAAGAAGGGTAGGGTAATGGACTGCAGGAGGAATCAGATAGCAGCAGCAAAATAAAATAATGGGAGCATCAATATATCAAGTAACATAGGTAAAAGAAACATCGGTAAAAGAAAACAACCAAAACACATCAGTAGACAAGCCCATGGCAGGCAGCCGGGCCTAGGTTATTAAAAACAACAAAGAAAAATGTAAACCATCCCCCTGTATATACCAATCCGCAACAAAAACGACGGGAGAGGTATAAAGTGAGGGAGCAGTCGCAAACCCAACACACTGAAGGTTCGCAAAACAACTTGCAAAACTGTAGGGCAGCGAACATCCATCCTGCATTAAATCAATAGGAGTAGCAGGATCACCAACACAAGGAAAGGCGCTGAAGCTCAGCAAAAGGTGATCTTCAGCGAAGGGCTGTGCGGGGAGGATGAGTGGTCGAGCGGCTTCGTTTGTAAGGCGGTTTTTCAGGACTCATACGTTGGGGGGTGCCGGTGTGAGGCTCGAGAGCCGATCCAGGCGAAAGACTTCTGGTTGAGGGAGCATGGGCCGTGTCCATGTCTGCAGGATAGTTAAGAAAGTGTTCCGCCTCAGCAGGAGAGGTAAACGTGCGGCGGGTACCATCAGAGGAAGTAACATGAAGTACTGCCGGGTATGCTAGAGTAAATTTAACATGGTTGTTGAAGAGGGCCGCACAGATCGGTGAAAAGGCCTTGCGCATCTTCATGACTTCAATGGAATAGTCAGCAAATAGAAGCAAGGTCGCCCCATCGACAGTCAGGGAACGTTGGGATCGAAATTTTTGTAGAATGGCATGCTTATCAGCATAGTTGAGGTAGCGGACAATGACTGCCCTGGGTTTAGCGCGCTGCTCATTGGGGTGGCCTAGGCGGTGGGCCCGTTCAACAATGCATGGCGTTTTGAGGCCTAATTGCGCAGGAATGGCTTCGGCGCAAATGTCAGTCAGCTGTGCAGCAGTAACCGATTCGGGTAGGCCCACTACCCTCAAGTTGTTCCTTCTGGCCCGATTTTCCAAATCATCGATTTTAATCCAGAGGTCTCTGGTAGAATGGGTAAGGCGTGCTATGGCCGCAGATTGTGCTGTGGTGTCATCTTCCATGAGGGAGATGCGTTCCTCCGCGTGTGTGAGGCGTTGGGCCTGCAGCTGGAGTTCAGTGTGGAGCTGCTCCATGGCCTTTTGTATAGCTGTGTCTATAGTAGCGGTTAGCGTGGGGGTCAGGAGAGACACTACTGCCTGTGCGATGTCAGCAGAGGGGGCTGTGGCAGCGTTGGGAGCCGCCGGAGACAGCGGGGAAGGCTCAGTGAGGCATTGCATAGGCGCCATCTTGGCCGCAGTCTCGGCCTGGTCCGTGTCAGCGGCGACCGCCGCGGCGAACGATCTGTGCGCGGATCGCTCCACAAAGCGATCCATCGGCGGCTCAGCTACTCCCGGAGTCCGATGGGGGGGGTCCCCGAGGCGTATGGCAGGCTTAGAGGCCGGTTTCAGGGGGGTGAGCGGTCGGAGCGGTATCCGCTTACCTCCTCCTCATGTGGCGCCGGAACCGGAAGTGGCATATATTGTTAAAGGTGCAAGTCTATGTTTGGCACTGTCCAGACACTTGGTAGTTTCTCTGGCAATCCGGTGTTCTGTAGGATCATATGGCACAGCAGCCCTTCTCAGTATTCCATGTTAGTTGCTGTCAGGATCGGAAACAGGGGACTCCCCCCTCTTTTTATGTCACAGGGTGGCTGGGAAAGCAGAGCCCCAAGAGCCCAGGAAAGGAGTCTGAAACTAGTTAACCCCTTCCCAGCCTGAGCAGGCTCGCTAACTCATTATAACCAATCCCACATTTGTAGGCAACCTGTCTACAAGTATATTGCCATTGTTTAGTTCCCAGCTCAGAGCTGCGTTAGCTCTGCTGATGTGAAATGGCCTGAATTGTTACAACCTTTGTTCTCTGCAATTGTTTTAATGCTATAATAATGCTTTTTCCTAACTTTTTTATTTTTAGACATTACATTATTATATATAAATCAAACAAGGAAAAATCATTCTACTAAAAAAGCATTTCACAGATTATTTTTTTATAATCAGACAGAACTCAGTATGGTATGATACTTACAGAACTATGTACTTACAGAACTTAAATGAACCATAGAGAAAATGAAGCATAATTTTTTATTTAGCACATGTAATGATTTTATCAGTAGATATATAGTAGGTGGAGGCTGCTGACAGCAGATGAATCTGAGACACTTTGCATAGAAAGGTGTGGTTTATATACAGAATATAACTATGAGAATGGGAAGATTCAACTACGGTAAACTCTGTTCTGTCTAAAGTGATTCCTCATCACCATGATCATGTTCTGGACAGTCTTCAGTTTCATCACTTATTTTTCATGTAATTTATATTATATAGCCATTAGGATTACTGAATATTAATATAATAGTAATTTGTACTATTAACATTCTCTCATTTGTGTTGCAGATTCTGTGGCTCAGTTTACTGTCATCCAGGAAGCCACAATAACGGCGCCTCTTGGTGGGAATGTCATTTTGTCATGTGGTCGTAGTGATGGCTCTGTAGCTGGTGGTATATCAGGCACCTGGGAGTGCTCCTAAAGGTATAACAAGTAGTAATGGAGCCAGTAATCATAATATAAAACCACCAGGAACCTCTGAACGTTTTACTGGATCCATCCAAGGAGGCTCAAGTGTTTTGTCTATCAGTAATGTACAGGATGCAGATGACGGGGATTATTACTGTGCTCTACACACTGGTAGTGCGTACACAGTGCTACAAATTCACACACAGTGAGACATTAATATATACTTCCTCCTTTGTTCCCCTTAGGCTGCGTACACACGGGCGGACTGTCTGACGGACTTGGTCCGCTGAAACGTGTTTCAGCGGACAATCCGCTCATGTGTGGGCTTCAGCTGACTTTTTCGGCGGACAGTCTGGCGGACTAAGTCTTTCGGAATTTCCGTAATATTGTCCGTCCAAACTTGGTTTCAGCGGACAGTCCGCTCGTGAGTAGGCTAGTTCGACGGACTAAGTATGGCGCATGCTCAGAAAGGATTTACACGGCGAAAGGTTGCATTGCAGTGTATTGGACGTCGTATTTCTAGTCCCGTCGTACGCGCTGTACACGTCATCGCGCAAGCTTTCGGCGGACTGTCTGTTCATCGTGTGTGGTCAAATCTGTTCATTCGAAAGTAGGACGGACTGTCTGTCGGATTGTCTGACGGACTTAGTTGGGCAGACAGTCCGCCCGTGTGTACGCGGCCTTACACTTATTTAAGAAGCCAAAGAATAATAATCAAATATTTGTGTAGCAACCTCACAGAATATTCCTTTCACTGGTCTGACCACATAAGAGTGTTTTAATTGGTTCCTATTGGTTACTGTGCTAACCAAATCCAGTTTTATATTGTAAACAAGTGGTACGGGGGAAAGAACCCCCTGAAAAAGAGTCATGGGTGGACCAAGCTGCTTAATAAAGGGTAGAATTTTATTACACAATATACAAAAAATGCTAACACTAGGTACCCATCACCGTCACAGTTTTATATTGCCTTTTTCACTAAGCACAATAATGCTTTGTGAGCATATAAAAAAAAACAAATATGAAAATTCTGCGAGTATTGCTGATGTACTAATTAACCACTTCAGCCCCGGACCATTTTGCTGGTCAAAGACCAGACCACTTTTGGAGATTCGGCACTGCGTCGCTTTAACTGACAATTGCGCGGTCGTGCCACGTGGCTCCCAAAACAAAATTGATGTCCTTTTTTTCCCACAAATAGAGCTTTCTTTTGGTGGTATTTGATCACCCCTGCGGTTTTTATTTTTTGCGCTATAAACAAAAATAGAACGACAATTTTGAAAAAAATGCATTATTATTTACTTTTTGTTATAATAAATATCCCCCAAAAATATATAAAAAAAACATTTTTTTCGTTCAGTTTAGGCAGATGCGTATTCTTCGACATATTTTTGGTAAAAAAAAACACAATACGCGATTATTGATTGGTTTGCGCAAAAGTTATAGCGTTTACAAAATAGGGGATAGTTTTATGCCATTTTTAGTAATAATTTTTTTTTACTAGTAATAGCGGCGATCAGCGTTTTTTATTGTGACTGCGACATTATGGTGGACAAATCGGACATTTTTGGGACCATTGTCATTTATACAGCAATCACTGCTATACAAATGCAGTGATTCCTGTGTAAATGACACTGGCAGTGAAGGGGTTAAGCAGTGGATGGCAGTGTAGGGGTTAAGTGTTCCTAGGGGTGTGTTACTAACTGTTGGGGGCTGGGCTTTCATTTAGTGAACACTGATCTCTGCTCCAATCACATGGAGCAGAGATCAGTGTCACTTGTTGCTAGGCAGAACGGGGAGATGCTGTTTACAACGGCATCTCTCCGTTCAGCCGCCCCGTGAGACGATCGCGGGTATGCCCGCGGCGATCGAGTCCGTGGGACCCACCACCGGACTCACAGGGGTCCCGACCAGCACGCGCGTGTGCCTTTGGCGGCACGCTCACAATGGCAGGGCGGCATTAAAGATTGGATGTACCTGTACGCCAATATGCCTGCTCGTGCCATTCTGCCGACGTACATCGGCGTGCGCTGGTCGGGAACTGGTTAAGTATCCTGAGCCATATCTTTAAGAAGAAGTAAGAGAAAATCTCTCCAAAATTAGAGAAATCCCTGGTGGTCATCAGGGTCACCAGAACAGGGTTCTGAGAGGATGGGAACATTTTCCCTCTATTCCTATTCTTATGATCACTCAAAATTTGGAATTTTCTTTCAGTTCTGTGATGATGGTCACCAGACATCAATAATAACCTGACAGCAGTGTTGCCAACCTACCAGTTTGAAATTTACTGACACAACACCCAAAATCTACTGGCACAGCAGACAGCTCAAGTCGGGGGCGGCTCTCTGCTGCCCAATATCCGGGCTACGGGGCTGATCCTGGATGGTCCCCTGGTTCATAGTTGGGGATGATCAGTGCAGCAGGATGGACAGCTGTGAACACCGATCTCCCTGTATAGCTGACAGACGCTTCTCCTTCTCTCCCTTCCACGGCTGTCAGCTAAAAAGCTATACAGGGATGATCAATGATCACAGCTGTCCCTCCTGCTGCACTGATCATACCCGACTGTTCCCTGTATCCTCCTCCTCCAGCCCCCCTCCGTGTCCTTCTACCCCCCTGTTCTCCATCATTCTTCTACAGCTCCCCTCCGTGTCCTTCACCTCCCCTTCTTCTCTGACGCCCTGTCCTCCTCCTCAGCCCCCCGTGTCCAGGGCCGTCTTTAATACTGACTGGAACCTGGGCAAAAATTTTCTTAGGGCCCCCCCCCATGCAATTTCGCTCTCCACCTTCTCTGAGACATCCAATAAATAGCAGCTAGACTTAAAATCAGTTTACTGTATCAGATCAGGCAGCGATTGCGATTGGTTGCCAGAGGTTACAGCATATCATTACTGCTTACTGACTGGTTGCTAGAGGTTACAGCACTCCTTAAGGCTCACTGATTAGTTGCTAGAGGTTACAGCACATGATTTCTGCTTGTTGATTGGCTGCTAGAGATTACTGTACAGTAATACTGCTCACTGGTTGATATAGCTTACAGCACATCTCCTCACTGCAGGGGAGCATGATATACATATGAATGCTACCTTTATTTACATATCAATGCAGTTGGCCTCAGCTATTTACATATGCATGTCACTGCTATTTCATATGAATGCTAGTTATTTACATGTAAACACAGGGTCTGCAGGTGAGTCACCTGTACACAACAATAGGGCAGAGCTGGGCAGCATTAGTAGTAGGGTTGCCACCTGTCCAGGATTCACCCGTACAGTTCGGGTTTGGAATCATGTGTCCAGGTTTCAGACTACCTGAAACCTGAACACATTATTTAGACTGGACTATGGCTTCCAAGCAGGGTTGCTGGCTGCAGTTGTCTAAACTTAGAGTGTCTGTTACACTCTTTCACACTGCCCAAAGCCAGCACTAAGAAATCCCCCCCCCCCTGATAGGATCAGAGTTCTAGCTTAAGTTATGACTTGACATTATTTGTACAAAATTGCTGTGTTAAGAGATAGGTATTGTGAAAAGTGTAAAGTCACTCAGACTACGCCCATCTGCTGACCACACGATGGGGAAAGGCTGTTTTTTTCCCTTATTATGGTACTTTTGTTTTGTATGACTCGTCAATTTTGAGTGTATAAGACTGTGAAAACAATAAATGTTTGGGCCATTCAGCTTGGATTTGGGCTACAGAAAAGGTCTCCTGTATTTCATTTCTATCAGAAGCATAAGATTTGAACTCAGCATTACAAGGAGGAAAAGCAATTGGTTTGAGAATTGCACCACTTAACACCCCCCAAACACACTGACAGGAGAGGAGAGAGGGCTCTCGATCTGCACCTCTTCCCCCCACCCCTACCCCTCTGTGTCTGCCCACACTCTAATCCCCGGCACTGTGCCTCAGAAAAGGAAAGTTGGGGCTGGAAATTTGAAGTCCAGCAGCCTCAGATACATCTGGCTGAGAGGTGCTGACTGCCAAGGGGTGAGTGAGTTCACCATCCATCCCTGTCTGTGACTGAAGTCTCTCTCCTGCCTCTGAGTGAAGTAAGGTAAATCAGGGTTCTCAGAGCACCCCTTACATCAGAGTTCCCCTTTACAATAGAAGCCACAGTGTTCCCCCTTACATCAGTCTTCTCCATACACCAGAGTTCTCAATGTTACCCCTTAAATCAGGATTCCCAGAGCATTCCTTATGTCAGAGTCCCCAGAGTTCCTCCTTAAACCAGAGTCTGCAGATTCCCCCCTTACAGTGAAAGGGAACTCTGCAAGTTCAGATGTAAAAGGGGAACTCTGTGGACTCTGATGTAAAGGGGGACTCTTGTTATTAACTTCGTATGAGTAAAAATGTTATTTAATAGCAAAATATATGTATAATTTATAGTATAAAAAACATTGCTGTGCGCCGCTAAAGCGTTCGGGTTTGACTTGAAGAAAAGGTGGCGACCCTAATTAGTAGCAGCAGTTCACACTGAGATATCAGGACACAGCATGGGACTAAAACTTCAAGGAACAAGGGAATGTAAACTGGGGTAGTTGGCAAGTAGGAGGCACATGCTTTGGGCCCCACAACAATGACAGGGCCCAGGGCAGCTGCCCCTTTTGCCCTGCCTTAAAGACGGCCCTGCCCATGTCTACCACAGCCAGCTTCCCTCCTCTTCCACCAGCTGTGGGGATCTGTCAGGATGGCGAGCGGAGGAATTGACCGTCATTTACCGGTCCCTGCCTTTTCTGAATTGGACACAGTGAGCGAGATTGCTCTTGTGTCCTGTGAAAACTGAGTAGAGTAAACTGTGTGTTAAAAATAGTAAGCACTAGAGCGCTGATAAATGTAATCTCTGAAAAAAATACTTAAAAAAGATAGCTAAATGATAAAACCTGCAACTAAAAATTAAAGTGCTCTCACACTGTGTGAATAAATACAAATATGTAAACAATTAATTGTAACCAATTAGTGCGCTAATATCAACCTTAATTAACCACCTCGCGCCCGCCCTATAGCCGAATGACGGCCGTAGAGCAGGCGCGTTCGTCCCTGGACGTCCTGATGTTTACTACCGCAATGCGCGCCGCCGCGGGCGCGCATCGCGGAAGTTCTGTGTTCGCCGTGTCCCCCGGGGACAGGCAAACACAGATCGCTGTAAATGGCCAATCACAGCGGCCGTTTACAGCGTGATCGGCGTGTCCAATGGGAGATGATCTCATATGTAAACATATGAGATCATCTCTCAGCGCCGCTCTCCCTCCTCGCACAGACAGTGTGAGAGGGGAGAGATGAACGGCTGCAGCGGCAGCCGTTCTGCCTCTAGTAAAAAAAAAAAAAAGTAAAACAATAAAATAAAAAGTGCCATCCTCCCCCAGCAGTGCCATCCTCCCCCAGCAGTGCCATCCGCCCCCAGCAGTGCCATCCGCCCCAGTGCCATCCGCCCCAGTGCCATCTGCCCCAGTGCCATCCGCCCCAGTGCCATCCACCCCAGTGCTACCTGCCCCCAGTGCCATCCACCCCAGTGCTACCTGCCCCCAGTGCTACCTGCCCCCAGTGCTACCTGCCCCCAGTGCCACCTGTTAGTGCCACCTGTCGTCAGTGCCATCTGTCATCAGTGCCACGTATAAGTGCCATCTGTCATCAGTGCCACATAGTGCCATCTGTCATCAGTGCCACGTATTAGTGCCACCTGTCATCAGTGCCACGTATCAGTGCCATTTGTCATCAGTGCCACCTGTCAGTGTCACGTGCCATCTGTTGTCAGTGTCACGTGCCATCAATGCCACTTATCAGTGCCATCTGTCATCAGTGTCACGCGTCATCGGTGCCATGTATTAGTGCCATCTGTCATCGGTGGCACGTATTAGTGCCACGTATTAGTGCCATCTGTCATCAGTGCCACGTACAGTGGTGTGAAAAAGTGTTTGCCCCCTTCCTCATTTCCTGTTCCTTTGCATGTTTGTCACACTTAAGTGTTTCGGAACATCAAACCAATTTAAACAATAGTCAAGGACAACACAAGTAAACACAAAATGCAATTTGTAAATGAAGGTGTTTATTATTAAAGGTGAAAAAAAATCCAAACCATCATGGCCCTGTGTGAAAAAGTGATTACCCCCTAAACCTAATAACTGGTTGGGCCCATCTTAGCAGCAACAACTGCAACCAAGCGTTTGCGATAACGTGCAATGAGGCTTTTACAGCATCCTGGAGGAATTTTGGCCCACTCATCTTTGCAGAATTGTCCTAATTCAGTTACATTAGAGGGTTTTTGAGCATGAACGGCCTTTTTAAGGTCATACCACAACATCTCAATAGGATTCAGGTCAGGACTTTGGCTAGGCCACTCCAAAGTCTTCATTTTGTTTTTTTTTCAGCCATTCGGTGGTGGACTTGCTGGTGTGTTTAGGATCATTGTCCTGCTGTAGAACCCAAGTTCGTTTCAGCTTGAGTACACGAACAGATGGTCGGACATTCTCCTTCAGGATCTCTTGGTAGACAGCAGAATTCATAGTTCCTTTTATCACGGCAAGTCTTCCAGGTCCTGAAGCAGCAAAACCCCAGACCATCACACTACCACCACCATATTTTACTGTTGGTATAATGTTCTTTTTATGAAATGCAGTGTTCCTTCTACGCCAGATATACTTGGACACACACCTTCCAAAGAGTTCCACTTTTGTCTCATCGGTCCACAGAATGTTGTCCCAAAAGTCTTGGGGATCATCAAGATGTGTTGTGGAGAAATTGAGACGAGCTTTGATGTTCTTTTTGCTCAGCAGTGGTTTTCTCCTTGGAACTCTGCCATGCAGGCCATTTTTGCCCAGTCTTTTCCTGATGGTGGAGGCATGAACGCTGGCCTTAACTGAGGTAAGTGAGGCCTGCAGTTCCTTGGACGTTGTTGTGGGGTCTTTTGTGACCTCTTGGATGAGTCGCCGCTGCGCTCTTGGGGTAATTTTGGGCGGCCGGCCACTCCTGGGAAGGTTCACCACTGTTCCATGTCTTCGCCATTTGTGGATAATGGCTCTTACTGTGGTTCGCTGGATTCCCAAAGCTTTGGAAATGGCTTTATAACCCTTTCCAGACTGATAGATCTCAATTACTTTCTTTCTCAATTGTTCCTGAATTTCTTTGGGTCTCGGCATGATGTGTAGCTTTTAAGGATCTTCTGGTGGACCTTACTGTGTCAAGCAGCTCCTATTTAAGTGATGCCTTGATTGTGAACAGGTGTGGCAATAATCAGGCCTGGGTGTGGCTAGAGAAATTGAACTCAGGTGTGGACAACCACAGTTATAGTATGTTTTAACAAGGGGGGCAATCACTTTTTCACACAGGGCCTTGATGGCTTGGATTTTTTTTCACCTTTAATAATAAACACCTTCATTTACAAATTGCATTTTGTGTTTACTTGTGTTGTCCTTGACTATTGTTTAAATTGGTTTGATGTTCCGAAACACTTAAGTGTGACAAACATGCAAAGGAACAGGAAATGAGGAAGGGGGCAAACACTTTTTCACACCACTGTATCAGTGCCACGTGTCTTCAGTGCCACGCATTAGTGCCACGTGTCATCAGTGCCACGTATAAGTGCCACGTGTCATCAGTGCCACATATTAGTGCCATCTGTCATCAGTGCCACATATTAGTGCCATCTGTCATCAGTACCACCTGTCATCAGTGCCACGTATAAGTGTCATCATTGCCACGTATCAGTGCCATCTGTCATCAGTGTCACGTGTCATTGTCCTGGTGCTTCAAAAGTGTAATAAATAGTCAACAAGTTAGATGTGTAATTTATGTTCCTAGAACACATGATGGCGCTACCTGCAAGTTGGGCCTCTCTATGTGGCCAGGCTGTGAAAAAGTCCACACATGTGGTATTGTAATACTCAGGAGGAGTAGCAGAATTTTTTGGGGGGTGTCATTTGTGGTATACACATGCCACATGAGAGAAATAACCTATTACAATGACAATTTTGTGGAGAAAAAAAAAAATGAAAAATCTTAATTTTGCAAAGAATTGTGGGAAAAAAATGACAACATCAAAAAGCTCACTATGCCTCTTACTAAATACCTTGGAATGTCTACTTTCCAAAAAGGGGTCATTTGGGGGGTATTTGTACTTTCCTGACTTGTTCGGGTCACAAGAAGCGAGATAGGCCACCAGTACATCAGATGTGATCAATTTTGTGCGATTCGCACCACACCTTGCAGACTCTCTAACTTTCACAAAGACCAAATAATATCCACTAATTTGGGTTATTTTTACCAAAGATATGTAGCAGTATAAATTGTGGCCAAAATTTATGAAGAAAAATTAATAATTTGCATAATTCTGTCACAGAAACAAAGAAATATGCGTTTTTTTTCAAAATTTTCGGTCTTTTTTCATTTATAGCGCAAAAAATAAAAACCCCAGAGGTGATCAAATACCACCAAAATAAAGCTCTATTTGTGGGAAAAAAAGGACAAAAATTTCATTTGGGTACAGTGTTGCATGACTGAGTAATTGTCATTCAAATTGTGAGAGCACCGAAAGCTGAAAATTGGTCTGGGCAGGAAGGGTGTTTAAGTGCCCAGTAAGCAAGTGGTTAAATGCACAGTTGTACCTAAATAAATAAAAATAAAAACCTTATAAAAAATGTGTCCAATTACTCATCCTTGTGCAAACTAGTGCTGTGATCAAATGTCAATATAGTGACCAATAACAATACAAACGTGTCAAATACAAAAAAACTCCTTGGAATTACACAGGCATCTTCCAATGAACTCAGCGCAAGAAATGTCTATAGTGTTCACATACTCATGGCGATCAAGATTGGCTTCAATCAGTGATAAATGGTAATGAGACAACCCCTTCAGATGTCTTTTGTACTCCTCAGCCCTGAGTCTTTTACCAAAGACACCGATCTCAAAACAAGAGAAAAGGGAAAAAACTCATTGCGCAACACTGTTTCAAAACATCTGAGATGTGAAAGCTAATTTGATACACTCACATATACCCAGTTGAACCAAGCGTGTAATAACAGTCAGGTTCGTAGGCTCACAAGCTTACTCCTCCTCTCTTCACCTCCGTGCCGTTCCAAATACTGGGGGTCACTGGCTCTTCCCGACACGTTGCATCACAGGTCGCGTGATTTTTCAAGGGAAAATATCGTATCATATTCCCTTGAAAAAGTCACATGACCTGTGAGTCTCAAAGGGGAGATGTCAGGGTTCTATTTAGACCCCTGATATTTCACCAAAAGCCCCACCCCCTCCCCAAACTGGGTTGATTAAAAAAAATATTAAAAAATGAAATTGTAAACAAAAATGATAAAAAATTTAATTATAAAAAAAATGATAAAATAAAACACTACTGACACCACCCCCTGGCTTACCAACACTGTCCACTGCCCCAACCCCCTCCCCCTAAAAAGCATTTAAAAATAAAAAAAAGCCATGTTGACCCTAGCCTGTCTGCCACCTGAAAGGGGACTTAGGACAGTGAAGGTCCCGGCCTCCTGCTGCCGCTGCGTGGGGTGGTGCTTAGTGCCGGACTCACCACCCTGGGGCGTTCTGTGAAAGCCACTAGCTGTGCCTGTAGTCCCTAAGGAGGTTCCCAGTTGCAGAGTGGAGAAAACTGTGTCGGCAGCATCTGTCTAACAGCGGTGAAACGTTCTGCAGAGCCAGCTTCAGCGTTCAGCAAAGAGCCATCCAGCGTCCTATACACACAGTGGACACAGGAAACAGCAAGTGAAAGCACATGTAATGCTGCCACAAGAGAACTGCGGTGAAAAGAGCGCTCGGGCTTCAAGAAAATGGTCGCCAATGTAACTAATAGGAGATCCTAAAGAAGATGGCTGCTGAGGCTCACAAGGGGAATACAGTCTTTCCCACATCCAAGATGGCCGCCGGACAGCGCCATGCAGTGACAGAACAAACCTAGCACAGTGCTGCCTGCCTACAGCCAGAACAACCTCCACAGACCCCTTTGGGACCCCCCAGACCGGGACCAGGACCAACGCCAGCCTCACAGAGCCCCCACAGGTGAGAAAACCCAGCGAACCCACACACATACCGCCCGCAGCCACCTCCCTCAGAGGGGAGAATGAGGGGACATAGGAACATGGGAGAGAAGATAGGGAGGTGAGGTGGCCCCCAAATCAACCCCCCAGGGAATGCCCAGCTGCTAACCCCACCGAAGCAGGGAGAGCCGTACTTACCAGTCCTGAAGAGCTGGGAGACATTCCATCACAGACCTACTCCTGCACAGTTACAGGGTAGCTGCTGGCCCGGTATACTGTGATCCAGACAGCAGTAGCCCAGTCCTATGTATACCACCGAGCATTGAAGCTCACAACCACCTCTGGAGCTGAGGCATGTCGTGGCCTGCCGAGCCTCAGCTGCGGCCTGCACATGCTCGATGGCCGGACTGGGGAGACTACAAGGATATCATTAACCAGCCTGTCACCCAGCCGGCAGTTGATAGAAGATCCCAGGATCATCCATCTTGCGCAAAAAAAATCAAACCTGCATCAAAAGAATGGACCACAAGGGCCTGCAGGGTTCCTAGGTCCTCCTCCTTACTAGGCAAAATAAATACTGAGTCTGCTGGGTCCACTTCAAAAGGAAAATGAGGGAAAAGGAGTGAAAAAGGAGTGAAAAAATTGTAACGAACAATTAAAGACCAATTTGGAAAGGGTCCCATGAGAGTGTGATAAGAATGAGTATTTGATGAAGTAAAAAAATATATAAATAAAAAAATGAAAACAAATATTTTTATTCAATGGTCATTGGTAGCAAGTGGTAAAACATAAACTTTACATCATGGTTACATAATGATTCCAGCAAAGAGTATAATAAGATATTGACATAATGATAAAGTAGAGCCATGCCCCACTGTCGTGGGAATGTGGGATATAACGCTTTTTTTAAAAAAAGGTAAACAGTGCAATGCATTGTAATCAGCATAGTGGCGGAGCCTAATCGCCCTGTGCATGGTGGTACCTTTCTCCTGTATGTGCTCATCAATGCCCATCAATGCTCATCAAGTCAAACATTATGGCAGTACCCTGGTTTAGAGATGAGTCTGACACTATGTGCAGCAGTTATATGTACAGAGTTCCCCTGTGAAGTGTCTTGTCCCATATCATTACACACTTTGCTGTCAAGTGTTTGCACTTTGGAGGAACACCACTAAGCCTATGCCCACTCCACCAGTGCAGCATACCTTGTCATCTCACTCCCAGTGACAAAATGGGGTCCTGTCAACCACGGACCTCATGCATGCTCTAGTTAACTGCTACCCTCCCGTACCATGCGGCCAGGTACATGAGGTCTCCGTACCATGGAATGAGTCCCGGTTACATTTGAGGAACTACCCACTAGGAGGGAGCCAGATCACTAACTCCCTTGCTACCGGAGAACCTGTCACCTTCGCCAGCAGGGCCATCTTTAATATTGATTGGACCCTGGGCAAACATTTTAATGGGCCCCCCGCAGCTAGACTCAAAATTAGTTTATGTCAGCAGATCAGGTAGCGATTGTGATTGGTTAATAGAGGTTACAGCACATCATTTCCGCTTGCTGATTGGTTGCTAGAGGTTGCAAAACATTACTGCTCATTAATTGGTTTCTAGAGGTTACTGCACATCATAATCTCTGCATCAAATTGCGGGTGTGGCTAAACTGCACTAGCATTGAGGGGTGCACTATGTACAGAGTGCATAGTTGAAAGCTGTGCTACATACACACAGGGTTGAAGGGTGCACTATGTACAGAATGCAGCATTCAGGGGTATGCTAGGTACAGAGTGCAGGGATGCGCTATTTACAGAGTGCAGGGTTGGGGGGATGCTAGGTGCAAAGTGCAAGGTTGAGGGGTGCGCTATGTGCAGAATTCTGCGTTGAGGGGTACGCTACTTTCAGAGTGCAGGGTTGAGGGGAACACTATGTGCAGAGTGCAAGGTTCATGGGTGCGCTACATACAGAGTGCAGGGACAGGGGTGAGCTATGTACAGAGTGCAGGGTTAAGGGGTGCACTAGGTGTAGGGGGTGAGGTGGGTGCAGAGTGCAGGTGGTGAGGGGTGGGTACAGAGTGCAGGGGGTGAGGTGGGTGCAGAGTGCAGGGAGGGGGCGAGGTGGGTGCAGAGTGCAGGGGGTGAGGGGTGGGTGTAGAGTGCAGGGAGTGAGGGGTGGGTGCAGAGTGCAGGGGGTGAGAGCTGGGTGCAGAGTGCAGGGGGTGAGAGGTGGGTGCAGAGTGCAGGGGGTGAGAGGTGGGTGCAGAGTGCAGGGGGTGAGAGGTGGGTGCAGAGTGCAGGGGGTAAGGTGGGTGCAGAGTGCAGGGAGGGGGCGAGGGATGGGTGCAGAGTGCAGGGGGTGAGGGGTGGGTGCAAGGGGTGAGGTGGGTGCAGGGAGGGGGCAAGGTGGGTGCAGAGTGCAGGGGGTGAGGGGTGGGTGCAGAGTGCAGGGAGGGGGTGAGGTGGGTGCAGAGTGCAGGTGGTGAGGTGGGTGCAGGGGGTGAGGTGGGTGCAGGGTGCAGAGGGTGAGGTGGGTGCAGAGTGCAGGGGGGGCCAGGTGGGTGCAGAGTGCAGGGAGGGGGTGAGGGGTGGGTGCAGAGTGCAGGGAGGGGTGAGGTGGGTGCAGAGTGCAGGGGGTGAGCTGGGTGCAGGGTGCAGAGGGTGAGGTGGTTGCAGAGTGCAGGGGGTGAGGGTTGGGTGCAGAGTGCAGGGAGGGGGTGAGGTGGATGCAGAGTGTAGGTGGTGAGGTGGGTGCAGAGTGCCGGGGTGAGGTGGGTGCAGAGTGCCGGGGTGAGGTGGGTGCAGAGTGCAGGGGGTGAGGTGGGTGCAGAGTGCAGGGGGTGAGGTGGGTGCAGGGTGCAGAGGGTGAGGTGGGTGCAGAGTGCAGGGAGGAGGTGAGGGGTGGGTGCAGAGTGCAGGGAGGGGGTGGGTGCAGAGTGCAGGTGGTGAGGGGTGGGTGCAGAGTGCAGGGGGATGAGGGGTGGGCACAGAGTGCAGGGAGGGGGTGAGGGGTGGTTGCACAGTGCAGGGGGTGAGGGGTGGGTGCAGAGTGCAGGGAGGGGGTGAGGGGTGGGTGCACTGTGCAGGGGGTGAGGGGTGGGTGCAGAGTGCAGGGGGTGAGGGGTGGGTGCAGAGTGCAGGTGGTGAGGGGTGGGTGCAGAGTGCAGGTGGTGAGGGGCTGGTGCAGAGTGCAGGTGGTGAGGGGTAAGTGCAGAGTGCAGGGGGTGAGGGGTGGGTGCAGAGTGCAGGGGGTGAGGGGTGGGTGCAGAGTGCAGGTGGTGAGGGGTGGGTGCAGAGTGCAGGTGGTGAGGGGTAAGTGCAGAGTGCAGGGGGTGAGGGGTGGGTGCAGAGTGCAGGGGGTGAGGGGTGGGTGCAGAGTGCAGGTGGTGAGGGGTGGGTGCAGAGTGCAGGGAGGGGGTGAAGGGTGGGGGCAGAGTGAAGGGATGCATGACTCTCCACCCCTCCAGATTCCAGTACAGAGCTCCACACTCGACTCTCCAACCCAAGTACAAGGTAAAACTTTCCTCCCTCAAAGCCCCCACCCTGCCATTCCAGTACAGAGTCTTCCTCTGTCCCAAAAGCTACTGACAGCATGTTGTCCAGTCCCCCGATGTCCGTGCAGCATGCCAGTGTGAGGTAGCTTCCCCTATGCAGATCCCCCGCCCCCTTCCTCCTCTGCTCTCACAGAGTGTGTGTGTATCAGACACTCCCCAGAGCGGCCGGGAGAGGAGCACTGTCACTTGTAAATACAGAAGCAGCGCTTCTGTTTTTCCAAGTGACATTAGCAAGTAGCCGGCGGGCAGTGCAGGGCTCAAAAGGTGGGCAGCTCAGGGCCCCCAACAATGACAGGGCCCTGGGCAGCTGCCCCTTTTGCCCTGCGTTAAAGACAGCCCTGTTTGCCAGGTACCATGCATCATGACCAGCTGCTATACACTTCCTACCCGTGACAACTGCATTCCTCCTCCAACTCTTCTGCAGAATTAACTTTCATAGTAGCCTTGCGTCATGCTCCATTGTGCTTTACTGATCTTTTCTTCTGATATGCCATAATCTACATGCACCCCTTGGGTAACTTAAAGAGGGATTCCACCTAAAAAAAAAATTAAAAGCCAGCAGCTATAAATACTACAGCTGCTGACTTTTAATAAATGGACACTCACCTGTCCTGGGTTCCAGCGATGCCGGCAGCCGAGGCCGATCGATCGCTCGGCTCTCAGCTGCTGCAGTCACCATTCTAGGTGAGGGAATCAGGAAGTGAAGCGAATCGGCTTCACTTCCCGGTTCCCTACTGCGCATGCGCGAGTCGCGCCGCGCAATAGGAAATCTCTGTGCTGTCACTGGGACCCGTGTGTGTCCCAGCAGACAGCGCGGCAGGGCAGGAAATGACATAGACTCCCACGGGAGTCTATGCCCGGAAGTGGGTGTAAATACCTGTCTTTGACAGGTATCTCCACCCCCCTCCCCCCTGTAAGGTGCCAATTGTGAAACCGGAGGGGGGGAGGGTTCCGATCAGCGGAGGTTCCACTTTAGGGTGGAACCCCGCTTTCAGAACAGGCTTAAAATGTTTTTTAGCACCTTTTACTAAGAACTTTGCATGACAAAGTCCATAACAGTGCAATACATTTTCAAACCCTAACTGCCTAAACTTAAGCTGCCTAGGCATATATTGTTAAAGGTGCAAGTCTATGTTTGGCACTGTCCAGACACTTGGTAGTTTCTCTGGCAATCCGGTGTTCTGTAGGATCATATGGCACAGCAGCCCTTCTCAGTATTCCATGTTAGTTGCTGTCAGGATCGGAAACAGGGGACTCCCCCCTCTTTTTATGTCACAGGGTGGCTGGGAAAGCAGAGCCCCAAGAGCCCAGGAAAGGAGTCTGAAAATAGTTAACCCCTTCCCAGCCTGGGCAGGCTCGCTAAGTCATTATAACCAATCCCACATTTGTAGGCAACCTGTCTACAAGTATATTGCCATTGTTTAGTTCCCAGCTCAGAGCTGCATTAGCTCTGCTGATGTGAAAGGGTCCTGAATTGTTACAACCTTTGTTCTCTGCAATTGTTTTAATGCTATAATAATGCTTTTTCCTAACTTTTTTTAGACATTACATTATTATATATAAATCAAACAAGGAAAAATCATTCTACTAAAAAAACATTTCACAGATTATTTTTTATAATCAGACAGAACTCAGTATGGTATGGTACTTACAGAACTATGTACTTACATAACTTAAATGAACCATAGAGAAAATGAGGCATCATTTTTTATTTAGCACATATAATCATTTATCAGTAGATATATAGTAGGTGGAGGCTGCTGACAGCAGATGAATCTGAGACACTTTGCATAGAAAGGTGTGGTTTATATACAGAATATAACTATGAGAATGAGAAGATTCAACTAAACTCTGTTCTGTCTAAAGTGATTCCTCATCACTATGATCATGTTCTTGACTGTCTTCAGTTTCATCACTTATTTTTCATGTAATTCATATTATATAGCCATTAGGATTACTGAATATTAATATAATAGTAATTTGTACTATTAACATTCTCTCATTTGTGTTGCAGATTCTGTGGCTCAGTTTACTGTCATCCAGGAAGCCACAATAACGGCGCCTCTTGGTGGGAATGTCATTTTGTCCTGTGGTCGTAGTGATGGGTCTGTAGCTGCTGGTAACCACCCAACCTGGGTATATCAGGCACCTGGGAGTGCTCCTAAAGGTATAACAAGTAGTAATGGAGCCAGTAATCATAATATAAAACCACCAGGAACCTCTGAACGTTTTACTGGATCCATCCAAGGAAGCTCAAGTGTTTTGTCTATCAGTAATGTACAGGATGCAGATGACGGGAATTATTACTGTGTTCTATACAGTGGTGGTGGTGTGTGTACACAGTGCTACAAATTCACACACAGTGAGACATTAATATAGACTTCCTCCTTTGTTCCCCTTACACTTATTTAAGAAGCCAAAGAATAATAATCAAATATTTGTGTAGCAACCTCACAGAATATTCTTTTCACTGGTCTGACCACATTAGAGTGTTTTAATTGGTTGCTATTGGTTACTGTGCTAACCAAATCCAGTTTTATATTGTAAACAAGTGGTACGGGGGAAAGAACCCCCTGAAAAAGAGTCATGGGTGGACAAAGCTGCTTAATAAAGGGTAGAATTTTATTACACAATATACAAAAAATGCTAACACTAGGTACCCATCACCATCACAGTTTTATATTGCCTTTTTCACTAAGCACAATAATGCTTTGTGAGCATATAGAAAAAAAACAAATATTAAAATTCTGTGAGTATTGCTGATGTACTAATTAACCACTTCAGCCCCGGACCATTTTGCTGGGCAAAGACCAGACCACTTTTTGCGATTCGGCACTGCGTCAATTTAACTGACAATTGCGCGGTCGTACGACGTTGCTCCCAAACAAAATGTACGTCCTTTTTTCCCACAAATAGAGCTTTCTTTTGGTGGTATTCGATCACCCCTGCGGTTTTTATTTTTTGCGCTATAAACAAAAATAGAGCGACAATTTTGAAAAAAAAAGCATTATTTTTACTTTTTGTTATAATAAATATCCCCCAAAAATATATAAAAAAAATTATTTTCCCTTAGTTTAGGCCGATACGTATTCTTTTACATATTTGTGGTAAAAAAAATCGCAACAAGCGATTATTGATTGGTTTGCGCAAAAGTTATAGCGTTTACAAAATAGGGGATAGTTTTATGGCATTTTTATTAATAATTTTTTTTTACTAGTAATGGCGGCGATCAGCGATTTTTATTGTGACTGCGACATTATGGTGGACAAATCGGACATTTTTGACACATTTTTGGGACCATTGTCATTTATAGAGCAATCACTGCTATACAAATGCAGGGATTCCTGTGTAAATGACACTGGCAGTGAAGGGGTTAAGCAGTGGATGGCAGTGTAGGGGTTAAGTGTTCCTAGGGGCGTGTTACTAACTGTTGGGGGCTGGGCTTTCATTTAGTGAACACTGATCTCTGCTCCAATCGACAGACATCAATAATAACCTGATAGCACAGTAGACATCTCAAGTCTCCCGCGAGGTGCGGGAGCCTCCCACATACCGGGGGCGGCTCTCTGACACCCGCAAGTGCTGCCCAATATCCCGGCTGCGGGGCTGATCCTGGATGATCCCCTGGTTCATAGTCGGGGATGATCAGTGCAGCAGGATGGACAGCTGTGAACTCTGATCTCCCTGTATAGCTGACAGACGCTTCTCCTTCTCTCCCTTCCACGGCTGTCACCTAAAAAGCTATACAGGGATGATCGATGATCACAGCTGTCCCTCCTGCTGCACTGATCATACCCGACTGTTCCCTGTATCCTCCTCCTCCAGCCTCCCTCCATGTCCTTCTACCCCCCTGTTCTCCATCATTCTTCTACAGCTCCCCTCCTTGTCCAGGGGAGGGCTGGGCTGGGGGGCAGGAATGCAATTGCCCCCTGGGCTGCTCTGATATGCTGTGGCAAAGGCTGCTGTGCCATCAGCTCAAGAACACACATGCGCAGATCTTGAGCTGGCCGAGTCCAGTACTGTGATCCAGCGATGTCTTCATTTCAGGGCTGACAGTCTGTGTTACACAGCACAGCCCCGCCCAGCCCCTCCCTCCTCCACACCATTGGCTGGCAGAGGCAGGAATCCAGTGAGGTTCCTGGGAGGCTGAGACCATCCAAGTAAGTGAACTCCTCCTCCCTCCCCCACTCTGCAGCCAAAGAGTTTTTTTTTTTCTAGCAGCCTGAGCAGTACCTTCTAGGTCAGCCGTCATTAAATGGAGGCCTGCGGTCCGAGTCCAGACCGAACGGAGCTTCTGCCCGGACCTCTGTGCCGCCAGCATACTAAATTGAAGCAATCACTGGTTTGCTGGGACCGCGGGTTTCCCCAGCAACCAGTGACGCTGCGTGCATGCGCCCGCCCCCTGCTCCTGGCCGCGTCTCTCGCAGCTGAAGAGACACACACGCTCACGGGCAGTAGGGGTGTGACGTCACATGCGCGCCCCGCCCCCCTGCTGCCCGCGGTTCCCTATTCCCGGGTCCTGGCTCTCCTTGCCAGGCAGTTTCAGTTGTGCCCTCGCTCCTGCAGTTAAGGTATGGGGGCACATTAGTGATGTGTTCATTCATGAGACTGTTTTTAAGGGGCACACTGATAGGTATTATTAATATGCACAATGCTGGGCTTTTTTTGTAAGGAGCACATGGGTATATATTTTATGTGCACACTGATGGGCATGTTTTGTTAAGGTGCCCCTTAACAAAATATGCCCATCGGTGTGCACAATAAAAAATATACCCATCAGCGTGCCCCTTAACATAAAATAAGGGTCACGCTGATGGGCACCTTTTATGTTAAGGGGTACTCCGATGGACAAATTTTATTTTGCAGGGCACGCTGATGGGTATATTTTTAATGTGCACATCAATGGGCATATTTTGTTAAGGGGCAAGCTGATGGGCACAACAAAATGTGCCCTACAAAATATGCCCATCGATGTGCACATTAAAAATATACCCAACAGCATGCCCCTTAAAATAAAATTTGTCCATCAGAATGCCTCCTAACATGATAGGTGCCCATCAGTGTGACCCTTATTTTATGTTAAGGGGCACACTGATGGGCAGATTTTATTTTAAGAGCAACACTGATGGGTACATTTCATATTAAAAGGGGCACTTTGATGGGCAAATTTTAAGTTAAGGGGCATGTTTTGTTGTGTCCATCAGAGTGCCCCTTAATATAAAATGTGCCCATCAGCATGACACTTATTTTATGTTAAGGGAAATCCTGATGTGCACATTTTATGTTAAGGGGCACTGTGATGGGGACACCTGATGTAAAGGGGCACTGTGATGGGGACACCTGATGTAAAGGGGCACTGTGATGGGGACACCTGATGTAAAGGGGCACTGTAATGGGGACACCTGATGTAAAGGGGCACTGTGATGGGGACACCTGATGTAAAGGGGCACTGTGATGGGGACACCTGATGTAAAGGGACACCTGATGTAAAGGGGCACTGTGATGGGGACACCTGATGTAAAGGGGCACTGTGATGGGGACACCTGATGTAAAGGGGCACTGTGATGGGGACACCTGATGTAAAGGGGCACTGTGATGGGGACACCTGATGTAAAGGGGCACTGTAATGGGGACACCTGATGTAAAGGGGCACTGTGATGGGGACACCTGATGTAAAGGGGCACTGTGATGGGGACACCTGATGTAAAGGGACACCTGATGTAAAGGGGCACTGTGATGGGGACACCTGATGTAAAGGGGCACTGTGATGGGGACACCTGATGTAAAGGGGCACTGTGATGGGGACACCTGATGTAAAGGGGCACTGTGACGGGGAGACCTGATGTAAAGGGGCACTGTGATGGGGACACCTGATGTAAAGGGGCACTGTGATGGGGACAGCTGATTTAAAGAAGCACTGTGATGGGGACACCTGATGTAAAGGGGCACTGTGATAGGGACACCTGATGTAAAGGGGCACTGTGATGGGGACACCTGATGTAAAGGGGCACTGTGATGGGGACACCTGATTTAAAGAAGCACTGTGATGGGGACACCTGATGTAAAGGGGCACTGTAATGGGGACACATGATGTAAAGGGGCACTGTAATGGGGACACCTGATGTAAAGGGGCACTGTAATGGGGACACCTGATGTAAAGGGGCACTGTAATGGGGACACCTGATGTAAAAAGGCACTGTGATGCGGACACCAGATTTAACTTGATCTGGGGACACCAGATGTAACTTGACAATAAATATTGTTGAAATGCTAAGGAAATTGTACATTTCCCATGTTTTTGATAGATATACAGTTACTACAATATTTCTGAGTCATAGCACAGACTTGAGATTCGGACCTCGGCCCAAAGAAAATTTTGGAGATCGGACCTCCTTGAATTTTAATTCATTACCCCTGTTCTAGGTGGTATGATTTGGGCTCACACTGGAATGCTGCAGTTTGGCTGCAGTGCTGGTGTCCTGGCAGTCTTCCTGCATGTTGTCCCTGGTCCCATAGAGGTTGCACATTTTTACTGCATGTTCTGAAAGTGCACAAAACGTCCTGCATGCTGCATCTTTGGTGAAATTCCAGAAAATGGAGCAAAAATGTGCAACCTAAAAGAAGTCTGGGGGACTGTGAAAGCCGCCAGTACACTCGCACTGCAGCACACTAAATTTGTATTCACTTGCAGCAGCCACTCCTCTAAAAAGTGATCCATGCTCAGGTCACTTTTCAGAGGCATTTGACAGGCAGTGAGGAGTTGATATTACATTTCATCCCTGCCTGTTTTAACCCTCTAAATGCCAATCCCTGCAGGTAATTATACGGTTCACTTTGAACTCCACCTCATTTCCATTACTCTCTGTAGGTATTAGATGTGCTCTCATCTTATTGTTTGCACATCTAATATCCAAGGGTACTTTCACACTGGCGCGGTGTGGGCAGTAGTGGTAAAGCATTGCTCGTTTTAGCAGCGCTAGCGGGGCACTTTTAAAACCCACTAGCAGCTCAAGAAAGAGTTAAAACCGCCTGTGTTGCTCATTTCAGTGGGCAGGGCACCTCTCCCAAACTGCCCCAATAATGCTGCTTGCAGGACTTTTTAGAATCCCCTACAAGCGCACCGCCCCATTGTGAGGGCACTCGGGGCTTTCACACTGGGGTGGCATGAGAGGCAGTTTACAGGCGCTATTTTTAGCACTAAAACGCCTGTAAAGCACCTTCAGTGTGAAAGGACCCTAAAAAGAGTTCTGGAAATAAGGTGGAGTTCAAAGTGAATTTCTACACCTAAGTGGAGCGCTCGTTTCAGAAGATTTGAGGATATTATTAAACAGAGACTGGTGGACTTAGGCCACCATAGACAGATTGAAATTCTTCCTGTTCAGCAGAAATATCAATCAATCTATGTGCAGACTGGCTGCACAGAATTCGATCTATCAACTGACAATACAACCAGCTTGTCTTTATTTCTTTTTTTTGTGATCACTGCTGGCTGCTAAGCTGCCGGCAGCGATCACTGTATTCTGATGGCTTGAAAACTTTCACTTCAGAGCACACACCCACACACGGCTCTTATGGATGCTTAGTAAATCAAGTGCCATGCTTCACTAGCATTACACCTGTGTGACTGCGACCAAGTCTGGGCACAAGCTAGCACAAGCTCCTGGAAACATGGGAAGGGTGGCCAGTAAGAGGAGAGCTGGGAAATGACATTACTTGCCTCCTATTCCTGCCACTCCTAAATCTGCTCCACTGCAGCACCAGGCCCACAATGCCCTTAATCTGGCTGGTGCCCCAGGGTGTGCACCTGCATGTGCTTTTCTCACTACCCGCAATTGACACAGGAGGAGCCTGCACCCTGGTGAATATGGTGGTCATGCCAGGGAGAAAGCAGGACTTGCATGTTTAGCCTGCTGAACTCGCTGTGACTCTCGGCTACTCTGCTGGCTTGGCTTGCCCAGTGGTGTGGTGCTCACTCACCAGAGAAGCTCCAGACTCCACAGGTAGCACTTAGTGTGGCGGCAGTGACAGAACAGTCTTTAGTGAATGAATGAATGAAATACTTATAAATACTTAATACGTATAGCGCACAATGGGAACTGAATCGCATCTAGGCGCTCTGGCGAGCTTTGATCATCTGCTAAAAGAGGAAGGTCTTAAGTTTTTTCCTAAAAGCCAGGTGATTTTCTTCCAGACGGATGTCGATTGGTAGAGCATTCCATAGCCGGGGCCTTGGACAGCGATCCCCCTTGGATTTATACCGGGCTTTGGGCACGAGGAGGAGGTTTTTGTTGGCTGATCGAAGAGTGCGGTTTGGTGTGTAATGATTTATTTTCTCCATAAGGTATTGCGGAGCTTCTTTATGCACGCATTTGTGGGTGAGACAAAGGGTCTTGAACGTGATCCGATTTTTTACAGTTAGCCAATGTAAGCTCCTCAGCGAAGGAGAGATGGATTCCCAGGGTTTTTTCCCTGTTATCAGCCTTGCCGCCGGGTTTTGGATAAGTTGTAATCGCGCAAGTTGATATTGAGGTGAAGCGAGTTTGCGTAGTCCAGTCGCGAATTGATGATTGTTCCAACTACCACTGCTTTGTCATTCTTTGGGATAAAAGGGATGAGTCTGCGAAGCATGCGCAGCAGATGGTGAGATCCACCGACTACTGCTCCTATTTGCGCATCCATTGACATTTGTGCGTCTAAAATAACCCCGAGACTCTTGGCTTTGGTTTTTGGGAGGATAGCCTGCCCAAAGACAGTTATTGGAGACCAGGAGGTTTTTGTTGCGGGTTTATGATTTGGGTGTAAGATAAGCAGCTCTGTTTTTGATTCGTTCAGTTGGAAGGAGTTGGTGGTCATCCAGTCCTCTATTGATTTGAGGCAATTTTCAAGTTGTTGTTGGTGATCTTTTTTTCCATTGATCCTTAACCACTTGCCGCCCGCCCTATAGGCAATTGACGGCTGCAAAGTGGTTCCATAATCCTGACCGGACGTCATATGACGTGATCAGGATTATGAGCCGCTGCACGCCCCCGGGGGCGCGCATCGCGGCGATCGTTGTTGCGGGGTGTCAGTCTGACACCCGGCAACTACGATCTCGGTAAAGAGTCTCCGACGGAGATTCTTTACCACGTGATCAGCCGTGTCCAATCACGGCTGATCACACTGTAAATGGGAAGAGCCGATGATCGGCTTTCCCTCACTCGCGTCTGTCAGACGCTAGTAGAGGAGAGCCGATCGGCTGCTCCTCTGACAGGGGGGGTCTGTGCTGATCGACTATCAGCACAGCCCCCCCGAGGATGCCCACACTGGACCACCAGGGACGCCACCAGACCACCAGGGAAAAGGTAATCCTCCCTAGACCACCAGGGATGCCAGTCAGCACAATGGATGCCAATCAGTGCCCATAATGGATGCCAATCAGTGCCCACAATGGGCATCACTGATTGGCATGCATTATTGTTTGGCACTGATTGGCATCCATTACTATAGTATAACACCAATGCCGCCTATGAGTGCCCACCTGTGCCGCCTATCAGTGCCCACCTGTGCCGCCTATCAGTGCCCACCTGTGCCGCCTATCCATACCCACCCATGCCCATCTGTGCTGCCTATCCATGCCCATCTGTGCCGCCTATCCATGCCCATCTGTGCCGCCCATCAATGCCAATCCGTGCCAGCTATCAGTGCCAATTTGTGCCACCTATCAGTGTCCGTCCGTGTCGCCCATCCATGTCGCCCATCCGTGTCGCCCATCAGTGCCGCCTATCAGTGCTGCCTATCAGTGCCACATATCAGTGTCCATCAATGCCACCTCATCAGTGCCACTTCATTGGTGCCACATTGGTGCCCATCAGTGCCGCCTTATCAGTGCCCATCAGTGTAGCCCCATCAGTGCCCATCAGTGAAGGAGAAAACTTACTTATTTACAAAGTTTTGAAACTGAACCAAAAAAAAACATTTTTTTTTCAAAATTTTCGGTATTTTTTTATTTGTAGCGCAAAAAATAAAAACCGTAGAGGTGATCAAATACCACCAAAAGAAAGCTTTATTTGTGGGAAAAAAATGATAAAAATTTCATTTGGGTAAAGTGTAGCATGACCGCGCAATTGTCATTCAAAGTGCGACAGCGCTGAAAGCTCAAAATTGGTCTGGGCAGGAAGGTGTTTAAGTGCCCTGTATTGAAGTGGTTAAATAAAGTTGTGTGTCGTCAGCGTACGAGTGGAAGCAGAGATCTGAGCATCTGATGATTTTGAGCAGTGGGCGGATGTAAATGTTAAAGAGAACGGGTGACAAAGGAGAGCCTTGAGGGAGTCCGCAGGTGACTGCCCGAGATTCGGAAAAGTATTTTCCTAGTTTCACTGTCTGTGACCGATTTCCTAGGAAGGACGCGAACCATTGGAGATCTATGTCTTGGACTCGGGCTACTTCTGTGAGGCGGACGAGTAGAGTATTGTGATCTACTGTATCAAACGCTGCACTTAGGTCTAACAGTACGAGGAGACACGGATCGCCGTCATCTGCTGCTTCAAGGGCATCATCCCAGATGTTCAGGAGTGCTGTTTCTGTTCCATGACCCGGGCGGAAGCCTGATTACAGCGGGTCCAGGAGTTTGTTAGTATCCAGGTGAAGTTGTAGCTGATGTACTACAGCTTTCTTCATGATCTTGGAAATGGTATTGAGGCTTGTAATTGGCCTATGGTTGTTTGGGTCCTGAGGGTCCAGGTTTGGTTTTTTGAGTAGAGGTTTGACAATGCCTTGTTTGAGGATGCTGGGAACAATCCCTTCGTGCAATGATCGGTTTATGAGGTGGGTTATGGTTGGGGCCACGATGTCTGAACATTCTTTCAGTAGTTTTGTGGGGATGATGTCAATAGGTGAGGTACTATCACGCAGTTTATTCATGATGTTTTTTGCGGTGTCTGCGGTAATCGGGGATAGTGAAAATCTTGTCGGTTGCGAAGTGTTGGTGCAGACATCCTCTTTATGTGTTTGCTGTCTGAGGTCTGATGTTTTCTTCTGACAGATTGTTTCCCTGATGGATTTGACTTTATTGATGAAAAAATCCGACAGTTTGTCACAGTAATCCTGGGATTCACTTTCTGGGGGTTCTAGGCACACTGGATTTATTGATAGATTGACTAGATTAAACAGTTCCCGTGGTTGGTTTGCGGCCCTTGCGATTGTGTATGAGAAGTGGTCCTTTTTAGCTTTGAAGATTGATTTCCGATAATTCTCTGTGATACCTTTGTAGTTAAAGTGGTTTTCCTCTGTGGGATTTCTTCTCCATGTTCTTTCCGCTCTTCTGCGTTCTTGCTTTAGTACGGAGAGGGAGCTATTAAACCATCCAGCATTTTTCTTCCTGATGAGAGCCCTGCGTTTTGGTGCTACCGAGTCTGCTGATTGCAGTAATGCCCTGTTCAGGGAGTTGAGTGTTTCCTCCGTAGAGTGGTTTAAGATTATTGTAGATATCTTTTTGGACAGAGTGGTTTTGAAGGATTCGGAGTACAGTTTTTTATGCGATCTGGTCCAGTGCATTGTTACAGGATTCCGTTTTGCGTTGGTGATGTTGGTAGCAATTTTGAATTTGATGGCGTGGTAAACCGTCCATGGCAGGGTTATGTTGTCGAGTATGTTGAGGTCAATGTTCTGTTTGAAAATGAGGTCCAGGGTTTGTCCTGACCCATGCGTGGGATTCTTTATCAGTTGCTGGAGACCCAGTTCTTCTAGTTGATTGATGCAGGCCGTCGCGATGGGGTCTTTGGGCTCGTTTGCCCAAAGGTTGAAATCTCCGAGTGCCAGGAAATTTTTGAATTTTAGGGTGTGCATTGCGAAGGATTCCGTGAGGGGTGAAAGAAGATCGGACTTTGGTCCCGGTGGTCTGTAGTCTTCACCTTCCTGCAGTCTTATTGGTCTTTGTACTGGGTGTGGGGAAGGGGCAAGCTCTTTTTCTCAGTCTCTCTGGGGCAATCATGCAGTCTCTCTCTGGGAGACTGCTCCAAAATGATTGCCCCCACAGGGAGTGACTGCTCCACACTGCCTGCACAGAGAGTGACCACTTCACACTGCCTGCACAGAGAGTGACCGCTTCACACTGCCTGCACAGAGAGTGACCACTTCACACTGCCTGCACAGAGAGTGACCGCTTCACACTGCCTGCACAGAGAGTGACCGCTTCACACTGCCTGCACAGAGAGAGTGACCGCTTCACACTGCCTGCACAGAGAGAGTGACCGCTTCACACTGCCTGCACAGAGAGAGTGACCGCTTCACACTGCCTGCACAGAGAGAGTGACCGCTTCACACTGCCTGCACAGAGAGAGTGACCGCTTCACACTGCCTGCACAGAGAGAGTGACCGCTTCACACTTCCTGCACAGAGAGAGTGACCGCTTCACACTGCCCGCACAGAATGAGACCGCTTCACACTGCCTGCACAGAGAGTGACCACTTCACACTGCCTGCACAGAGAGAGTGACCGCTTCACACTGCCTGCACAGAGAGAGTGACCGCTTCACACTGCCTGCACAGAGAGAGTGACTGCTTCACACTGCCTACACAGAGAGTGACCGCTTCACACTGCCTGCACACAGAAAGTGACTGCTTCATACTGCCTACACAGAGAGTGACTGCTTCACACTGCCCCCACAGAGAGTGACCGCTTCACATTGCCCACACAGGGAGTGACCGCTTCACACTGCCCGCACAGAATGAGACCGCTTCACACTACCTGCACAGAGAGTGACCGCTTCACACTGCCTGCAAAGAGAGAGTGACCGCTTCACACTGCCTGCACAGAGAGAGTGACCGCTTCACACTGCCTGCACAGAGAGAGTGACCGCTTCACACTGCCTGCACAGAGAGAGTGACCGCTTCACACTGCCTGCACAGAGAGTGACCGCTTCACACTGCCTGCACAGAGAGTGTCCGGCAGTGTCGAGCAGTCCCTCTCTCTCTCTCTGGGGCAATGTGGAGCAGTATCCCTCCCTCTCTGTACGGGAAATGTGGTGTAGATGGATGGTGAGCTGATTCTGGGGTTCAATGGGCCACTTGACTGGACTTGCCCCCCAGGCCTAAGGCTGCCAGCCCTCCCCTGTCCGTGTCCTTCACCCCCCTTCTTCTCTGACACCCTGTCCTCCTCCTCAGCCCCCCCCCCCCCGTGTCTACCACAGCCAGCTTCCCTCCTCTTCCACCAGCGGTGGGGATCTGTCAGGATGGCGAGCAGATGAATGGACCATCATTTACCGGTCCCTGCCTTTTCTGAATTGGACACAGTGAGCGAGATTGCTCTTGTGTCCTGTGAAAACTGAGTAGAGTAAACTGTGTGTTAAAAATAGTAAGCACTAGAGAGCTGATAAATGTAATCTCTGAAAAAAATACTTAAAAAAATAGCTAAATGATAAAACCTGCAACTAAAAATGTGAATAAATACAAATATGTAAACAATTAATTGTAACCAATTAGTGCGCTAATATCAACCTTAATTAAATGCACAGTTGTACCTAAATAAATAAAAATAAAAACCTTATAAAAAATGTGTCCAATTACTCATCCTTGTGCAAACTAGTGCTGTGATCAAATGTCAATATAGTGACCAATAACAATACAAACGTGTCAAATACAAAAAAACTCCTTGGAATTACACAGGCATCTTCCAATGAACTCGGCGCAAGAAATGTCTATCACTGGTCTATAGTGTTCACATACTCATGGTGATCAAGATTGGCTTCAATCAGTGGTAAATGGTAATGAGACACCCCTTCAGATGTCTTTTGTACTCCTCAGCCCTGAGTCTTTTACCAAAGACACCAATCTCAAAACAAGAGAAAAGGGAAAAAACTCATTGCGCAACACTGTTTCAAAACATCTGAGATGTGAAAGCTAATTTGATACACTCACATATACCCAGTTGAACCAAGCGTGTAATAAGAGTCAGGTTCGTAGGCTCACAAGCTTACTCCTCCTCTCTTCACCTCCGTGCCGTTCCAAATACTGAGGTGACGTCACTGGCTCCTCCCGACACGTTGCATCACAGGTCGCGCGACTTTTTCAAGGGAATATCGTATCATATTCCCTTGAAAAAGTCACATGACCTGTGAGTCTCAAAGGGGAGATGTCAGGGTTCTATTTAGACCCCTGATATTTCACCAAAGCCCCACTCCCTCCCCAAACTGGGTTGATTAAAAAAAATATTAAAAAATGAAATTGTAAACAAAAATGATAAAAAAAATAATTATAAAAAACATTATAAAATAAAACACTACTGACACCACCCCCTGCCTTTCCAACACTGTCCACTGCCCCAAACCCCTCCCCCCAAAAAGCATTTAAAAATAAAAAAAAAGCCATGCTGACCCTAGCCTGTCTGCCACCTGCAAGGGGACTTAGGACGGTGAAGGTCCCGACCTCCTGCTGCCGCAGCGTGGGGGAGTGCTTAGCGCCGGACTCACCACCCTGGGGCGTTCTGTAAAAGCCACTAGCAGTACCTGTAGTCCCTAAGGAGGATCCCAGTTGCAGAGTGGAGAAAACTGTGTCGGCAGCATCTGTCTATAACAGCGGGGAGACGTTCTGCAGAGCCAGCTTCAGCGTTCAGCAAAGAGCCATCCAGCGTCCTATACACACAGTGGACACAGGAAACAGCAAGTGAGAGCACATGTAATGCTGCCACAAGAGAACTGCGGTGAAAAGAGCACTCGGGCTTCAAGAAAATGGTCGCCAATGTAACTAATAGGAGATCCTAAAGAAGATGGCTGCTGAGGCTCACAAGGGGAATACAGTCTTTCCCACATCCAAGATGCCCACCGGACAGCGCCATGCAGTGACAGAACAAACCTAGCACAGTGCTGCCTGCCTACAGCCAAAACAACCTCCACAGACCCCTTTAGGCCCCCTAGACCGGGACCAGGACCAACGCCAGCCGCACAGAGCCCCCACAGGTGAGAAAACTCAGCGAACCCACACACACACACACATACCGCCCACAGCCACCCCCTCAGAGGGGGGAATGAGGGGAGATAGGGACATGGGAGAGAAGATAGGGAGGTGAGGTGGCCCCCAAATCAACCCCCCAGAGAATACCCAGCTGCTAACCCCACCGAAGCAGGGAGAGCCGTACTTACCAGTCCTGAAGAGCTGGGAGACATTCCATCACAGACCTACTCCTGCACAGTTACAGGGTAGCTGCTGGCCCAGTATACTGTGATCCAGACAGCAGTAGCCCAGTCATATGTATACCACGGAGCATTGAAGCTCACAACCACCTCTGGAGCTGAGGCATGTCGTGGCCTGCCGAGCCTCAGCTGCGGCCTGCACACGCTCGATGGCCAGACTAGGGAGACTACAAGGATATCATTAATCAGCCTGTCACCCAGCCGGCAGTTGATAGAAGATCCCAGGATCATCCATCTTGCTCAAAAAAACATCAAACCTGCATCAAAAGAATGGACCACAAGGGCCTGCAGGGTTCCTAGGTCCTTCTCCTTACTAGGCAAAATAAATACTGAGTCTGCTGGGAGCAGCAGGGAGGGTTGCTTAGCACAGGGTCCGCCCCCGAGGGCGGGACTAAAAGTTCTGTGTATTGTGTAACAATTTTGCAAAGTTCTCCTAATGGCAGGCTAAACAACCCATTTAGTTACAGAGAGGAGCTGTGTCGGTCAGTGAATATAAGAGAAAAGAAAAGTAGCAACCCCTGATAATGGTGTATATAATGTGTCATAGTGCAGATGTGACAATATGGTAAAACTAGTATTGTTAGTAACCCAATTAAATTGCAAAAGGAAAAAAAAGTGCATAAAAAACAGTGTGAAGTGTGGGAGATAGGAGTAGATAGATATCAAAAGGAAAATGAGGGAAAAGAAGTGAAAAAATTGTAACAAACAATTAAAGACCAATTTGGAAAGGGTCCCATGAGAGTGTGATAAGAATGAGTATTTGATGAAGTAAAAAAATATATAAATAAAAAAATGAAAACAAATATTTTTATTCAATGGTCATTGGTAGCAAGTGGTAAAACATAAAATTTACATCATGGTTACATAATGATTCCAGCAAAGAGTATAATAAGATATTGACATAATGATAAAGTAGAGCCATGCCCCACTGTCGTGGGAATGTGGGATATAACGCTTTTTAAAAAAAAAAGGTAAACAGTGCAATGCATTGTAATCAGCATAGTGGTGGAGCCTACTCCCCTGCGCATGGTGGTACCTTTCTCCTGTATGTGCTCATCAATAGTGATGGACGAACTTCCGACGGGACGTTTCGCGAACGCGGACCGCGAACGTGGCTGATAGTTCGCAAACCGGAACGTTCACGGCGGGCCCCATTGACTTCAATGGGAGGCGAACTTCACAAACCTACAGGTCAAATTTGCAGCCACAAAATAATTAATAGCTGTGCAAACATAGTCCCACCACATGGCCAATGATATAACACATGTATGAGGTGAATCTGGGATCGACAACTACAAGCATTCTTTTTTTATATGGGAAATTGTTGTGACAATTCCGGACTGTGGAGTGCATGAAGGCAATGGAGGAGAGGGAAGGTCAGGGTAGGCAAAGAAGAGGGTGCAGGAGATGATCACCAGCAGCGTGACATACAGCAATGACACCTGCACCGTGATAGAGTCATCTGACACCAGCACCGTGATAGAGAGCACTGACATCAGCAGCGTGACATACAGCAATGACACCTGCACCGTGATAGAGTGATCTGACAACAGCACCGTGATAGAGAGCACTGACATCAGCAGCGTGACATAAAGCACTCACACCAGCACCGTGATATACAGCACTGACAGCAGCACAGTGACAGAGAGCACTGACATCAGCAGCGTGACATAAAGCACTCACACCAGCACCGTGATATACAGCACTGACAGCAGCACCGTGACAGAGAGCACTGACATCAGCACCGTGATATACAGCACTGACACCTGCAGTGTAAGCAGCCCCAGGAGGAAGTCAGCATAGCACAGGGATGGTGGGAGCCCCTCATAATGAGCATAGCACAGGGATGGTGGGAGCCCCTCATAATGAGCATAACACAGGGATGGTGGGAGCCCCTCATAATAAGCAGCCCCAGGAGGATGTCAGCATAGCACAGGGATGGTGGGAGCCCCTCATAATAAGCAGCCCCAGGAGGATGTCAGCATAGCACAGGGATGGTGGGAGCCCCTCATAATAAGCAGCCCCAGGAGGATGTCAGCATAGCACAGGGATGGTGGGAGCCCCTCATAATAAGCAGCCCCAAGAGTAAGTCAGCACAGCACAGGGATGGTGGGAGCCCCTCATAATGAGCATAGCACAGGGATGGTGGGAGCCCCTCATAATAAGCAGCCCCAGGAGTAAGTCAGCACAGCACAGGGATGGTGGGAGCCCCTCATAATGAGCATAGCACAGGGATGGTGGGAGCCTCTCATAATAAGCAGCCCCAGGAGGATGTCAGCATAGCACAGGGATGGTGGGAGCCCCTCATAATAAGCAGTCCCAGGAGTAAGTCAGCACAGCACAGGGATGGTGGGAGCCCCTCATAATGAGCATAGCACAGGGATGGTGGGAGCACCTCAAAATATACACAGCAGAGGCACAGCCCCAGAAGGAAGTCAGCACAGCACAGGGATGGTGGGAGCCCCTCATAATATGCACAGCAGAGGTACAGCCCCAGGAGGATGTCAGCACAGCACAGGGATGGTGGGAGCCCCTCATAATAAGCAGCCCCAGTAGACATATGACACCGCTCAACCTCTTCAAAGAGGAGGGTACGGGCATATAGTACGGTGTGCTTTTTTTGGACAAGGAAGTGAGCCAAATGAAGAAAGAAGGTCTGTGTGCTCGATTAAAAAAATTGTTTATAGACATATACATGGTCTACTGGTCACATGTGTTGAATTCCTCCGAGATCCATGCCTCATTCATTTTTAGAAATGTGAGGTAGTTAACACTGTTGTGAGCTAGGCGAGTACGCTTATCGGTCACGATCCCCGAGCTGCGCTGAACGTCCTTTCGGATGAGGGGCAAGCCAGCAGTTCAATTGCAAATTGGGCAAGCTCTGGACAGAGGTCAAGCCTGCCCACCCAGTAGTCCAGGGGTTCATCACTCCTCAGAGCGTCCACATCAGCCGTTAACCCGATGTAGTCGGACACCTGACGGTCTAGGCGTTCCCTGATGCTGGATCCGGATGACATCTGTCGATGGGTCGGCTGAAAGAATGGCCTCATATCCGAAGTCACCAACACATCTTCAAACCGGCCTCTTCTTGCAGGCGCTGTTGGATTGGTACCCGCAACTCCTTCTCTGGGAGTGGGAATTGCTCCTCTGCCAGCGCACGCAAAAGCAGAATGCAGCATTTCTCGAAGCAAGGCCTGGAAGTGCTGCATTCTGACAGCCCTCTGTGACGGCGGTAACATTTCCGCCATTTTGTGTTTGTACCGGGGGTCTAAGTACGTTGCCACCCAGTACTGGTCCTTGACCCTTATGCTTTTTATACGGGGTCCCTATTAAAACACTGGAGCATGAAGGCCCCCATTTGCACTAATGTGGAAGCGGTGTGGTGGCCTGGCTCCTGCTCATCATCCAGGATAATGTCGTCCTCTTCATTCTCCTCTCCCCATCCACGCACAACAGGGATCCCAGAAAGGTTTAAAGTATGCTCTTCTTGCTCCTCCTCATCCGCCTCGGCACCATCCTCCTCTGACTCCTCTTCAGACTCCTGTTGTTGACTTGTCTCAGATAGAGTAGCCCCCCCTGGGAATTCATCCAGCATTCCGACTTCCTCATCTTCCCGCTCCTGCTCCTCCACAGCTTGATCAATGACACGACGCAATGCACGCTCCATAAAGAAGGCATAAGGTACCATGTCACTGATGGCGCCATGGCTGCAACTGACCAGTTTGGTGATCTCCTCAAATGGGCGCAGTCTGCATGCGTCATGCATGAGCAGCCACTGGCGCGGTGAAAAAACCCAGCTCCCCAGAACCGGTTCTGCCGCAGAGTTCATACAGGTAGACGTTAACTGCACGTTTCTGCTGGAGCAGCCAAGCATATAGAAGGTTCAGTTCCATTGCGTCGGGGCAATCGCAAATAAGACGTCTGACTGGCAGATTGTGTCGCCGCTGAATGTCAGCAAGGCGAGCCATGGCCGTGTAAAATCTTCTGAAATGGGCCGAGATTTTCCTTGCCTGCCGCAAGATGTCCTGGACCCCAGGGTATTTGACAAGGAATCGCTGCACAACCAAGTTTAAGACTTGTGCCATGCATAGCACGTGCGTGATTTTGCCCTGTTTCAATGCGCTAAGCAGATTTGCACCGTTGTCACACACCACTTTACCAACTGTCAAATTGAGCGGTGTTAGCCACTGATCTGCCTGTGAACGCAAAGCTGAAAGGAGTGCCGGGCCAGTGTGGCTCTTGGCTTCCAGGTACAACAGATGCAGCACGGCATGGCAACGTCTCACCTGGCATGTCGAATAGGTTCTGGGGAGCTTGGGCGGCACAGCGGAAGTGACGCTAGCAGCGGAAAAGGAGGAGTCAGCTGAGGAAGAGAGGGAGGAGGATGGAGTAGGAGAAGGAGGAGAAGAAGAGTCAGCCATGCATGCAATCCGTGGCGGTAAAACCAAATCTACACGGGTGCCACTAGTTACATGCTTGACGGCCATCAGAAGGTTCACCCAGTGGGCAGTAAAAGTGATATACCTTCCCTGCCTGTGTTTGCTAGACCACATGTCTGTGGTCAGATGTATCTTGGCACTGACACTGTGTGCCAGAGATACATTCACTTGCGGCTGAACATGGCCATATAGCTCTGGGATGCCCTTCTCTGAGAAATACTTCCTTCCTGGGACCTTCCATTGTGGTGTTCCAATGGCCACAAATTTGCGAAAGGCCTCCGAGTCCACCAGTTTATATGGCAGTAGTTGGCGGGCTATGAGTTCTGACAAGCCAGCCGTCAACCGTTGGGCAAGAGGGTTATCCGGCGTCATCATTTCTTTACGCTCGAACATTAGGCCCACGGAAGCCTACCTTTTTGCAGAAAAACGTGAGCTTGGCGTGATGGAAGGTGGAGTGGAGGACAATTGTGAGGAGAGAGGAGAAGGAGAAGTAGAAGACGAGGCTGGACGGTGAGAGCCTGCAGTGTGGCTTTGTGTGTTTCGTTGATCCCACTGGGCTCGGTGATGGCTGCTCATGTGCCTTCTTAAGGCGGTCGTCCCTAGGTGAGTGTTGGGCTTACCGCGACTAATGCGTTGACTGCAAAGATTGCAGATGGCAACGCTATTGTCAGCAGCGGACACGTTAAAAAAAGTCCACACTGCGGAGCCATGTGCCGGTGTCCTGGGAGCACCAGATGTGACCGTACATGGTCGATGACTCGCTCCTGATACATTTGCAGTCTGCTTTGTCCCTCCGGTGCAATGTAAGTTATTCCTGCTTCTCCTCCCTATCTGCTGGTCCATATCTCCCTCTGAACTCCCCTCTTCTTCCTCTCTTGTGGGCACCCACGTGACATCACTAGACACGTCATCATCAATGTCACCTTCCCCACCGCTATAAGTAGAGATCTCGGAGTAGGCAGCAACACCGAGGACCAACCTCCTCCTTGGGCTGATCTGGGTACTGTCGTCAGACTGCTGAGTAGCGGTTGTTGCTGCCTCCTCTTCCTGATCCAATACCAAGAGTGGCTGCGCATCAGAAATGTCTTGATATGGATCGTCAAATAATTCCTGTGACTCAAGCGGAAGGTATGTGGTGGTGGTGGTGGTGTTGTTGGTGGTAGTGTCTTTGGGGGTGCACATAGCAGAGAGTGAAGAATAGGGTGCAGATCGAGAGGATGAGAAGGGTGCAGAAGAGTAAGGCTGAGCGAGCCACTCAACCAAGTTTGGTGCTTCCTTTAAAGTAATTGAACACACCTTCTGCAACTTCCCACTTTGGCTCAAGCCTGTTGCTCCTGCCCTACCCCTACCACCCCTGCGGAAGGACCTGCCTCTTCCTCTGCCTGTCATTTTTTAAATGACCCTGTGACAAAACTCCCAGTCCCTATACCGATGAAGGACTGCTGCAGTATAGGGCAGCGGTCAGCAGTAGTGCACCTCAACCCTATGTATTGTGGACCGATACCAGTCCTTATAGAATGGCAGACTGTACCTCACTCAACCCTATGTACTGTAGCACCCTAGAAAGGCCAAGTTACCAGTCATTATAAGGACTTTTGTGGACCAAGTAGGTTGTGTGTGAGTGATTAGCAGACTGTACATCAGTCCCTATACCGATGAAGGACTGCTGCAGTATAGGGCAGCGGTCAGCAGTAGTGCACCTCAACCCTATGTATTGTGGACCTATACCAGTCCTTATGGAATAGCAGACTGTACCTCACTCAACCCTATGTACTGTAGCACCCTAGACCAAGTTACCAGTCCTTTTAAGGACCTTTGGGGAACAAGTAGGTTGTGACTGATTAGCAGACTGTACGTCAGTCCCTATACCGATGAAGGACTGCTGCAGTATAGGGCAGCGGTCAGCAGTAGTGCACCTCAACCCTATGTATTGTGGACCGATACCAGTCCTTATAGAATGGCAGACTGTACCTCACTCAACCCTATGTACTGTAGTACCCTGTACCTTACCAGTCCTTATAAGGACTTTTGTGGACCAAGTAGGTTGTGTGTGAGTGATTAGCAGACTGTACGTCAGTCCCTATACTGATGAAGGACTGCTGCAGTATAGGGCAGCGGTCAGCAGTAGTGCACCTCAACCCTATGTACTGTGGACCTATACCAGTCCTTATAGAATAGCAGACTGTACCTCACTCAACCCTATGTACTGTAGCACCCTAGACAGACCAAGTTACCAGTCCTTATAAGGAGCTTTGTGGAACAAGGGGGTTGTGAATGATTAGCAGACTGCAGCAGAAGGGCAGCAGTCAAGTATAATATTCTTTCTATATTTGGAAGAAAGTAATTATACGTGTACAAGCCTATTACCATACCACTGATACCAGTCCTGAAAAGAACCTTTGTGGAACTAATAGTAACAGCTACTGATTAAACTGACCCTCACTGCCTCACACACTGCTTCCTGCCTGTCCCTATATAAACTGACAAAACAGAGGCTGCTGGAACAATAACTGGTTACTGGAATAGCACTTTTGTGGACCTGATAGTAACAGCTAATGATTAAACTGACTGTCCCTGCAGCATACACCGTCCTGTCCCTTTCTCTAAACTGACAAAAGACACTCAGGCTGCTGCAACAATCACTAGCACAGCACTGCCTATCCTGAACTACACCTAACACCTATACCAGTCCTGAAAAGAACTTTTGTGTACCAAATAGCTAGCGATTTGGGTCACTGTAATCTCTCCCTGCTCCACACAGCAACCTCTCCCTATAGTGACAGAAGAAAGAATGTAAAATGGCCGCCGGATCGGGTGTATTTATAAGTTAGGGGCAATGTCCAAGTGTCCATGTGCTGTAACGTCTCAATTGGCTGTCCTGTACCCCATGATGGATGTGTCATCATAGGTCAAAGTTCTTTTACACAGTAAACGCGGAAGTCCGCCGGACGAACGGCGCCAATAGTCAGCCGAACGGACGGACCGCGAACAGCCGAAATTCGCCGCGAAACGACCCCTGGGCGAACCGTTCGGCCATCACTACTCATCAATGCCCATCAATGCTCATCAAGTCAAACATTATGGCAGTACCCTGGTTTAGAGATGAAGATGAGTCGGACACTATGTGCAGCAGTTATATGTACAGAGTTCCACTGTGAAGTGTCTTGTCCCATATCATTACACACTTTGCTGTGAAGTGTTTGCACTTTGGAGGAACACCACTAAGCCTATACCCACTCCACCAGTGCAGCATACCTCTGTCATCTCACTCCCAGTGACAAAATGGGGTCCTGTCGACCACGGACCTCATGCATGCTCTAGTTAACTGCTTCCCTTCCGTACCACGCAGCCAGGTATATGAGGTCTCCGTACCACGGAATGAGTCCTGGTTACATTTGAGGAACTACCCACTAGGGGGGAGCCAGATCACTAACTCCAATGCTACCGGAGAACCTGTCACCTTCGCCAGGTACCATGCATCATGACCAGCTGCTATACACTTCCTACCCGTGACAACTGCATTCCTCCTCCAACTCTTCTGCAGAATTAACTTTCATAGTAGCCTTGCGTCATGCTCCATTGTGCTTTACTGATCTTTTCTTCTGATATGCCATAATCTACATGCACCCCTTGAGTAACTTCAGAACAGGCTTAAAATGTTTTTTAGCACCTTTTACTAAGAACTTTGCATGACAAAGTTCATAACAGTGCAATACATTTTCAAACCCTGACTGCCTAAACTTAAGCTTCCTAGGCATATATTGTTAAAGGTGCAAGTCTATGTTTGGCACTGTCCAGACACTTGGTAGTTTCTCTGGCAATCCGGTGTTCTGTAGGATCATATGGCACAGCAGCCCTTCTCAGTATTCCATGTTAGTTGCTGTCAGGATCGGAAACAGGGGACTCCCCCCTCTTTTTATGTCACAGGGTGGCTGGGAAAGCAGAGCCCCAAGAGCCCAGGAAAGGAGTCTGAAACTAGTTAACCCCGTCCCAGCCTGGGCAGGCTCGCTAAGTCATTATAACCAATCCCACATTTGTAGGCAACCTGTCTACAAGTATATTGGCATTGTTTAGTTCCCAGCTCAGATAATAATGCTTTTTCCTAACTTTTTTTTTTTTTTTAGACATTACATTATTATATATAAATCAAACAAGGAAAAATCATTCTACTAAAAAAGCATTTCACAGATTATTTTTTTATAATCAGACAGAACTCAGTATGGCATGGTACTTACAGAACTATGTACTTACAGAACTTAAATGAACCATAGAGAAAATGAGGCATCATTTTTTATTTAGCACATATAATCATTTATCAGTAGATATATAGTAGGTGGAGGCTGCTGACAGCAGATGAATCTGAGACACTTTGCATAGAAAGGTGTGGTTTATATACAGAATATAACTATGAGAATGGGAAGATTCAACTAAACTCTGTTCTGTCTAAAGTGATTCCTCATCACCATGATCATGTTCTGGACTGTCTTCAGTTTCATCACTTATTTTTCATGTAATTCATATTATATAGCCATTAGGATTACTGAATATTAATATAATAGTAATTTGTACTATTAACATTCTCTCATTTGTGTTGCAGATTCTGTGGCTCAGTTTACTGTCATCCAGGAAGGCACAATAACGGCGCCTCTTGGTGGGAATGTCATTTTGTCCTGTGGTCGTAGTGATGGTTCGGTAGCTGGTGGTAACTACCCAAACTGGGTATATCAGGCACCTGGGAGTGTTCCTAAAGGTATAACAAGTAGTAATGGAGGAAGTAATCATAATATAAAACCACCAGCAACCTCTGAACGTTTTACTGGATCCATCCAAGGAGGCTCAAGTGTTTTGTCTATCAGTAATGTACAGGATGCAGATGACGGGAATTATTACTGTGCTCTATGGACTGGTAGTGCGTACACAGTGCTACAAATTCACACAGTGAGACATTAATATATACTTCCTCCTTTGTTCCCCTTACACTTATTTAAGAAGCCAAAGAATAATAATCAAATATTTGTGTAGCAACCTCACAGAATATTCTTTTCACTGGTCTGACCACATTAGAGTGTTTTAATTGGTTCCTATTGGTTACTGTGCTAACCAAATCCAGTTTTATATTGTAAACAAGTGGTACGGGGGAAAGAACCCTCTGAAAAAGAGTCATGGGTGGACCAAGCTGCTTAATAAAGGGTATAATTTTATTACATAATATACAAAAAATGCTAACACTAGGTACCCATCACCGTCACAGTTTTATATTGCCATTTTCACTAAGCACAATAATGCTTTGTGAGCATATAAAAAAAAAAAACAAATATGAAAATCCTGCGAGTATTGCTGATGTACTAATCAACCACTTCAGCCCCGGACCATTTTACTGGGAAAAGACCAGACCACTTTTTGCGATTCGGCGCTGCGCTGCTTTAACTGACAATTGCGTGGTCGTGCCACATGGCTCCCAAACAAAATTTACGTCCTTTTTTCCCCACAAATAGAGCTTTCTTTTGATGGTATTTGATCACCCCTGCGTTTTTTATTTTTTGCGCTATAAACAAAAATAGAGCGACAATTTTGAAAAAAACACATTATTTTTACTTTTTGTTATAATAAATATCCCCCAAAAATATATAAAAAATAATTTTTTCCCTTAGTTTAGGCCAATACGTATTCTTCTACATTTTTTTGGTAAAAAAATCGCAATATGCGATTATTGATTGGTTTGCGCAAAAGTTATAGCGTTTACAAAATGGGGGATAGTTTTATGGCATTTTTATTAATATTTTTTTTTACTAGTAATGGCGGCGATCAGCAATTTTTATTGTGACTGCGACATTATGGTGGACAAATCGGACATTTTAGACACATTTTTGGGACCATAGTCATTTATACAGCAATCACTGCTATACAAATGCAGTGATTCCTGTGTAAATGACACTGGCAGTGAAGGGGTTAACCAGTGGGTGGCAGTGTAGGGGTTAAGTGTTCCTAGGGGTGTGTTAATAACTGTGGGGAGCTGGGCTTTCATTTAGTGAACACTGGTCTCTGCTCCAATCACATGGAGCAGAGATCAGCGTGACTAGTTGCTAGGCAGAACGGGGAAATGCTGTTTACAATGGCATTTCTCCGTTTAGCTGCCCCGTGAGACAATCGCGGGTATGCCCGTGGCGATCGAGTCTGTGGGACCCGCGACTGGACTCATGGGGGTCCCGACCAGCATGCGAGTGCGTCGCTGGTGGCGCGCTCGCGATGGCAGGGCGGCATTAAAGATTGGAGGTACCTGTACGCCAATATGCCTGCCCGTGCCATTCTGCCGACGTACATCGGCGTGCGCCGGTTGGGAACCGGTTAAAGGAGGCGGAGGATCGCTATGTTAGGGATCCTTCCCCTCTTTTTTATCAGCACCTACAAAGATTCAGTAAGGAATATGATCTAGCACTTCTCTCGAAAACCCTATACCAACGCCAGAGGATTTTTGACATGGGAGACAGGAGCGGAAAACTGCTGGCGTTTCTGGCTGCACCGATTCCTAAACCCATAGTCGTCCCTTGCATTTATGATTCTTCTAACACACTTAGAGACGCACGGGAGGAGATAATTGTGACCTTCCAGAACTTTTATACAGACCTATATTTGTCCCAGGCCCATTATACCCTCCCAGAATTATACAATTGTGTCGATACTATTGAATTCCCTTCTTTATCCTTAGAACAAAAAATGTCCCTGGAAATGCCCATTTCTGTAGAGGAGATAAAGCAAACTATCAGAATTTTCGCTAAACACAAAACCCTGGGTCTAGACGGATTTCCCATTGAATGGTATTTGGAATATCAGGAAGCCCTGGTCCCTAGACTGTGTAAACTCTTCTCCACTATCTTTGCACAGCGTTGTCTGCCCCCATCTATGAAAGAAGCTCTCATTGTATTAATCCCCAAGCCTAATAAGGACCCTACTTATTGTGAATCCTACAGACCAATTTCCCTAACAAACACGGATTTGAAGATTCTATCAAAAATTCTAGCCTCCCGTATAAATTATGTAATCACCACTTTAATAAACTCGAATCAAACCGGGATTATCCCAGGGAGATCTACTTATAGTAACATCCGTAGATTATTTACTAATCTCCAGGACCCAAATGTACTAACAGTCCCTAGAGCAATAGTGTCACTTGACACCCATAAGGTGTTTAATTCAGTGGAATGGCCTTATCTCCTCTACATTATGGAAAAATTGGGATTCGGAGACAATCCTACCTGGATTAAAATATTGTATGATCAACCCACATCCCGTTTTAGGATTAATGGCACCATATCTGGACCCTTTAGAATTCGCAGAGGCACTAGGCACGGGTGTCCTCTATCACCTCTTTTATTTGCGTTGGCGGTGCAGCCCCTTGCTAGATTAATCAGAGCTTCAACTGAGCTACAGGGAATGTGGATAGGCTCGTTGAAAGAGCGTATATCGCTGTACTGCAGATGATATGCTGCTTTACCTGTCGGACCCAAAATATACGATCCCCAAGCTGCTCAATCTAATCACTGACTTTGGTGCATACTCCGGGCTGAAAATTAATTGGACTAAGTCCATTGTGTTCCCAATAGATTTGGACTCTCCTGCCGATCTCCTGCAGAACTGTCCATTGCAGGTTGTCACAATGTTCAAATATTTGGGAGTGATGGTTCAATTACCAATTGCGAAGTATATACCAAATAAATTCCTCCCTTAAGATCAAATTGAATAACTGGGTCAGCCTGCCTTTGACATTGATGGGGAGAGCTAATCTATTTAAAATGGTGTTTCTCTCCAAACTATTATATATTCTAGCAAATTGCCCAGTTTATGTGCCAAGGACGACTTTTCAGGAGATTGATTCCTTACTATCCACATTCCTTTGGTTCCCTAAGAATCCACGAATAGCGCTGACTACTCTACAATTACCCTCGACCAAGGGAGGACTAGCACTACTGAATTTGAGATTGTATTACTACGCCTTGCAACTGATCTACATCCATTGGTGGCTTTTCCCACAGCTGAATAACGCTGCTACTGCAGCAGAGGCGGCTCTACTTTCCTCCTACGAAGCTCTGACTACTGTAATATTTAGGAGGATGGTTAGAGGAGAGGGAGGCACAGACATGATCAAGGTCTCACTTAAAATTTTTAAACCGTGTCAGTCGTTGGTCCCTGAGGACCAACCCTCAATATCACCCAATCAGCCCATTTGGTATAACCCTTCATTTCCGCACTTCTATGACTTACCCGATGCCGGTAGGTGGGCAAGGAGGGGCTTAAAATATGTGCATCAACTGTATGAGGAGGGTACTTTTAAAACATTCCCCACGCTACGACAAGAGCAGGGAATACCTGAGACTTGGGGTTTTAGATATCTTCAGCTAAAACACGCCACCAGCACCCAACTGGGACTTAGGACTGTCTCCCTTCAGAACTCCACGTTAGGAAGGGGCATTGGTACGACCAGAACATACAAAACTGATCTCCACTTACTATAAAGTGCTGGGCGAACCTAGGTCTACTCGACTACAAACTTTGAAACATCACTGGATGGTGGATATACCTGACCTTTCAGAGAATAACTGGGAAGAACTTATTAGTACATACTTTAGCACTGCTTTCTCCGCCAGGAATAGAATGATACAGTTACGTGTCTTTCACAGAATATATTACACCCCACTACGACTCTTCCAGATGTGGAAAATACCTAGCCCAGTGTGCCAAAAGTGTGGTAGAGGGGTGGGGAACTTATTGCATATGCTCTGGGACTGTGAGAAAATAAGACCATTCTGGTGCCAGGTGACTCACTTTATTGCAATTACTTTTGACCTACCCAATATTTGCAGTCCTAAATGGTGTCTCCTTTCAATCTTTGAAGAAGTGGAACTCAGTAGCTACCGCAAACAGTTCCTACACCTTCTGTTATATTATGCTAGGAAGTCTATATTTCTACAATGGACACAATCAGTACTGATCTCCTTAAATCCATGGAAAACACTGATTAATAATGACATACCAATGTACAAAATCACATACAAGACCAGGGGATGTGCAGGGAAATTTCTAAAAATATGGGGAGACTGGGTTGAGAAGGTGGACACATGTGAAATCCCTGAATACTGAACCTGACCACAGCAAGAGTAGTTCTATAGATTTATAGGGCCTAAGGAGATGGGTCCGCGACTATTGGTAATAGGAACCAGTTTGTCCGGCGGTACGTGCAAGAGTTTGATTGTTTAGTATTGTTTGGGGAGGGGGGGGAGGGAGCGGGAAGAAAATGACCACTTGATGTTCAAATGAAGAGCAGGTATAGTCATATTAAAAGGTATTGTGTTAGGAGGCGGATGTTTAATGGTAACCCTTTTACGATATGTAATTGTTCTAACCATGATGCTGATATGCAATATGTATGTTGAACATTACCTGTCTGAAATGATTGTTAATAATAAAATACGTTTTTAAAAAAAACCTGCATCAAAAGAATGGACCACAAGGGCCTGCAGGGTTCCTAGGTCCTTCTCCTTACTAGGCAAAATAAAAACTGAGTCTGCTGGGAGCAGCAGGGAGGGTTGCTTAACACAGGGTCCGCCCCCGAGGGCGGGACTAAAAGTTCTGTGTATTGTGTAACAATTTTGCCTAGTTCTCTTAATAGCAGGCTAAACAGCCCATTTAGTTACAGAGAGGAGCTGTGTCGGTCGGTGAATATAAGAGAAAAGAAAAGTAGCAACCCCTGATAATGGTGCATATAATGTGTCACAGTGTAGACTTGACAATATGGCGAGACTAGCATTGTTAGTAACCCAATTAAATTGCAAAAGGAAAAAAAAGTGCATAAAAAACAGTGTGAGGTGTGGGAGATAGGAGTAGATAGATATCAAAAGGAAAATGAGGGAAAAGGAGTGAAAAAATTGTAACGAACAATTAAAGACCAATTTGGAAAGGGTCCCATGAGAGTGTGATAAGAATGAGTGTTTGATGAAGTAAAAAAAGTACAAATAAAAAAATGAAAACAAATATTTTTATTCAATGGTCATTGGTATCAAGTGGTAAAACATAAAATTTACATCATGGTTACATAATGATTCCAGCAATAAAGTAAAATACCGTATATACTCGAGTATAAGCCGAGATTTTCAGCCTCTTTTTTGAGGCTGAAAGTGCCCCCCTCGGCTTATACTCGAGTCATCGCTGTCTGCCCGCTCGATCAGCGTGTCGAGCAGACAGACAGCGGCCATTCTATGATTCAAAAGCCGCGCCTCCGGCTCCGCCTTCGCCTGTGATAGGCGGAACACTGAATTTCCCAGCAGCCTGTGTTCCGCCTATCACGGGCGTCGTCTCATCCTCGTACTACGGACGAGGATGATACGACGTCCGTGATAGGCGGAACACAGGCTGCTGGGAAATTCAGTGTTCCGCCTATCACAGGCGAAGGAGGAGGCGCGGCTTTTGAATTTTACAATGGCCGCCGACGAAGAGGGCACGGGACGGAGGCAAGGCAAGGCACGGGACAGGACGGGACGGGACGGGACGGGACGAAGGCAAGGCACGACACGGGACGGAGGCTCGGGACAAAGGCTCGGGACACAGGTAGGCTGGACACACACACACACACACACACACACACACACACACACACACACACACACGGATGGATGGATGGAGACACACACACACACAGGGATGGATGGATACACACACACACAGGGATGGATGGATGGATGGATGGATGGAGACACACACACACAGGGATGGATGGATGGATGGATGGAGACACACACACACAGGGATGGATGGATGGATGGACACACACACACACAGGGATGGATGGACGGACACACAGGGATGGACGGACACACAGGGATGGACGGACACACAGGGATGGACGGACACACACACAGGGATGGACAGGCATGTCTCACCCTCGGCTTATACACGAGTCAATAAGTTTGCCAGTTTTTTTGGGGGTAAATTGGGGGCCTCGGCTTATATTCGGGTCGGCCTATACTCGAGTATATACGGTAATATATTGACATAATGATAAAGTAGAGCCATGCCCCACTGTCGTGGGAATGTGGGATATAACGCTTTAAAAAAAAAAAAGGTAAACAGTGCAATGCATTGTAATCAGCATAGTGGCGGAGCCTACTCCCCTGCGCATGGTGGTACCTTTCTCCTGTATGTGCTCATCAATGCCCATCAATGCTCATCAAGTCAAACATTATGAAAGTACCCTGATTTAGAGATGAGCCAGACACTATGTGCAGCAGTTATATGTACAGAGTTCCACTGTGAAGTGTCTTATCCCATATCATTACACCCTTTGCTGTCAAGTGTTTACACGTTGGAGGAACACCGCTAAGCCTATGCCCACTCCACCAGTGCAGCATACCTTGTCATCTCACTCCCAGTGACAAAATGGGGTCCTGTCGACCACAGACCTCATGCATGCTCTAGTTAATGACTTCCCTCCCGTACCATGCGGCCAGGTACATGAGGCCCCGTACCACGGAATGAGTCCCGGTTACTTTTGGGGAACTACCCACTAGGAGGGAGCCAGATCACTAACTCCATTGCTGCCGGAGAACCTGTCACCTTCGCCAGGTACCATGCATCATGACCAGCTGCTATACACTTCCCACCCGTGACAATTGCATTCCTCCTCCAACTCTTCTGCAGAATTAACTTTCATAGTAGCCTTGTGTCATGTTCCATTGTGCTTTACTGATCTTTTCTTCTGATATGCCATAATCTAGATGCACCCCTTGAGTAACTTTAGAACAGGCTTAAAATGTTTTTTAGCACCACTTACTAAGAACTTCTCATGACAAAGTCCATAACAGTGCAATACATTTTCAATTTTCTCTGGCAATCCGGTGTTCTGTAGGATCATATGGCACAGCAGCCCTTCTCAGTATCCCATGTTAGTTGCTGTCAGGAACGGAAACAGGGGACCCCCCCCCCCCCCCCTCTTTTTATGTCACAGGGTGGCTGAGAAGGCAGAGCCCCAAGAGCCCAGTAAAGGAGTCTGAAACTAGTTAACCACTTCCCAGCCTGGACAGGCTCGCTAACTCACTAAAACAAAACCCACATTTGTAGGCAGCCTGTCTACAAGTATATTGCCATTGTTTAGTTCCCAGCTCAGAGCTGCATTAGTTCTGCTGATGTGAATGGATCTTGAATTGTTACAACCTTTGTTCTCTGCAATTGTTTTAATGCTATAATAATGCTTTTTCCTAACTTTTTTTTTAGACATTACATTATTATATATAAATCAAACAAGGAAAAATCATTCTACTAAAAAAGCATTTCACAGATTATTTTTTTATAATCAGACAGAACTCAGTATGGTATGGTACTTACAGAACTATGTACTTACAGAACTTAAATGAACCATAGAGAAAATGAGGCATCATTTTTTATTTAGCACATGTAATGATTTTATCAGTAGATATATAGTAGGTGGAGGCTGCTGACAGCAGATGAATCTGAGACACTTTGCATAGAAAGGTGTGGTTTATATACAGAATATAACTATGAGAAGGAGAAGATTCAACTAAACTCTGTTCTGTCTAAAGTGATTCCTCATCACTATGATCATGTTCTGGACTGTCTTCAGTTTCATCACTTATTTTTCATGTAATTCATATTATATAGCCATTAGGATTACTGAATATTAATATAATAGTAATTTGTACTATTAACATTCTCTCATTTGTGTTGCAGATTCTGTGGCTCAGTTTACTGTCATCCAGGAAGCCACAATAACGGCGCCTCTTGGTGGGAATGCCATTTTGTCCTGTGGTCGTAGTGATGGCTCGGTAGCTGGTGGTAACCACCCAATCTGGGTATATCAGGCACCTGGGAGTGTTCCTAAAGGTTTAACAGGTAGTAATGGAGGAAGTAATCATAATATAAAACCTCCAGGAACCTCTGAACGTTTTACTGGATCCATCCAAGGAGGCTCAAGTGTTTTGTCTATCAGTAATGTACAGGATGCAGATGACGGGAATTATTACTGTGCTCTACACACTGGTAGTGCGTACACAGTGCTACAAATTCACACACAGTGAGACATTAATATTGACTTCCTCTTTTGTTCCCCTTACACTTATTTAAGAAGCCAAAGAATAATAATCAAATATTTGTGTAGCAACCCCACAGAATATTCCTTTCACTGGTCTGACCACATTAGAGTGTTTTAATTGGTTCATATTGGTTACTGTGCTAACCAAATCCAGTTTTATATTGTAAACAAGTGGTACGGGGGAAAGAACCCCCTGAAAAAGAGTCATGGGTGGACAAAGCTGCTTAATAAGGGGTAGAATTTTATTGCACAATTTACTAAAAATGCTAACACTAGGTACCCATCACCATCACAGTTTTATATTGCCTTTTTCAATCAGCACAATAATGCTTTCATACAAAAAAAAACAAATATGAAAATTCTGTGAGTATTGCTGATGTACTAATTAAGTATCCTGAGCCATATCTACAAGAAGAAGTAAGAGAAAATCGCTCCAAAATTAGAGAAATCCCTGGTGGTCATCAGGGTCACCAAAACAAGGTTCTGAGAGGATGGGAACATTTTCCCTCTATTCCTGTTCTTGTGATCACTCAAAATTTGGAATTTTCTTTCAGTTCTGTGATGATGGTCACCAGGGGTCCTCCGGGGGGGGGGGGGGGGGGGGCTGGTCTTAGGGGCCACAGTCAATAATAACCTGACAGCAGTGTTGCCAACCTACCAGTTTGAAATTTACTGACACAACACCCAAAATCTACTGGCACAGCAGACATCTCATATAGGGGGCGGCTCTCTGACACCTACAAGTGCTGCCCAATATCCCGGCTGCGGGGCTGATCCTAGATGGTCCCCTGGTTCATAGTCGGGGATGATCAGTGCAGCAGGAAGGACAGCTGTGAACACTGATCTCCCTGTATAGCTGACAGACACTTCTCCTTCTCTCCCTTCCATGGCTGTCAGCTAAAAAGCTATACAGGGATGATCAATGATCATAGCTGTCCCTCCTGCTGCACTGATCATACCCGGCTGTTCCCTGTATCCTCCTCCTCCAGCCCCCCTCTGTGTCCTTCTACCCCCCTGTTCTCCATCATTCTTCTACAGCTCCCCTCCGTGTCCTTCACCCCCCTTCTTCTCTGACTCTCTGCCCCCCCCCCTGTCTCTCACAGCCAGCTTCCCTCCTCTTCAACCAGCTGTGGGCCGGGGGCGTCCTTAATATTGATTGGACTCTGGGCAAACATTTTAATGCCCCCCAGCTAGACTCAAAATGAGTTTACTGCAGCAGATCAGGTAGCGATTGTGATTGGTTGATAGAGGTTACAGCACATCATTTCTGCTTGCTGATTGGTTGCTAGAGGTTACAAAACATTACTGCTCATTAATTGGTTTCTAGAGGTTACTGCAAATCATTATTGCTCACTGATTGGTTGCTAGAGGTTACTGCACATCATAACCTCTGCATCAAATTGTGGGTGTGGCTACACTGCACTAGCATTGAGGGGTGCACTATGTACAGAGTGCATAGTTGAAAGGTGTGCTACATACACACAGGGTTGATGGGTGTACAGAATGCAGCATTCAGGGGGATGCTAGGTGCAAAGTGCAAGGTTGAGGGGTATGCTACTTTCAAAGTGCAGGGTTGAGGGGAACACTACGTGCAGAGTGCAAGGTTCATGGGTGCGCTACATACAGAGTGCAGGGACAGGGGTGAGCTATGTATAGAGTGCAGGGACAGGGGTGAGCTATGTACAGAGTGCAGGGTTAAGGGGTGCACTAGGTGCAGGGGGTGAGGTGGGTGCAGAGTGCAGGTGGTGAGGGGTGGGTACAGAGTGCAGGGGGTGATGTGGGTGTAGAGTGCAGGGAGGGGGTGAGGTGGGTGCAGAGTGCAGGGGGTGAAGGATGGGTGCAGAGTGTAGGTGGTGAGGTGGGTACAGAGTGCCGGGGGTGAGGGGTGGGTGCAGAGTGCCGGGGGTGAGGGGTGGGTGCAGAGTGCAGGTGGGTGCAGAGTGCAGGGGGTGAGGTGGGTGCAGAGTGCAGGTGGTGAGGTGGGTGCAGAGTGCAGGGGGTGAGGTGGGTGCAGGGTGCAGGTGGTGAAGGGTGGGTGCAGAGTACAGAGGGTGAGGTGGGTGCAGAGTGCAGGGAGGGGACGAGGTGGGTGTAGAGTGCAGGGGGTGAGGGGTGGGTGCAGAGTGCAGGGAGGGGGCGAGGTGGGTGCAGAGTGCAGGTGGTGAGGTGGGTGCAGAGTGCTGGGTGTGAGGGGTGGGTGCAGAGTGCCGGGGTGAGGTGGGTGCAGAGTGCAGGGAGGGGGTGAGGGGAGGGTGCAGAGTGCAGGGAGGGGGTGAGGGGAGGGTGCACAGTGCAGGTGGTGAGGGGTGGGTGCAGAGTGCAATTGGTGAGGTGGGTGCAGAGTGCAGGTGGTGAGGTGGGGGCAGAGTGCAGGGGGTGAGGGGTGGGTGCAGAGTGCAGGTAGGGGGTGAGGGGTGGGTGCAGAGTCCAGGGAGGGGGTGATGGGTGGGTGCAGAGTGCAGGGAGGGGGTGAGGGGTGGGTGCATAGTGCAGGTGGTGAGGGGTGGGTGCAGAGTGCAGGGGGTGAGGGGTGGGTGCAGAGTGCAGGGAGGGGGTGAGGGGCGGGTGCATAGTGCATGGAGGGGTGGTTGAGGGGTGGGTGCAGAGTGCAGGGAGGGGATGAGGGGTGGGTGCAGAGTGCAGGTGGTGAGGTGGGTGCAGAGTGCAAGGGGTGAGGTGGGTGCAGAGTGCAAGGGGTGAGGTGGGTGCAGGGTGCAGGTGGTGAGGGGTGGGTGCAGAGGGTGAGGTGGGTGCACAGTGCAGGGAGGGAGCGAGGTGGGTGCAGAGTGCAGGGGGTGAGGGGTGGGTGCAGAGTGCAGGGAGGGGGTGAGGTGGGAGCAGAGTGCAGGTGGTGAGGGGTGGGTGCAGAGTGCAGGGGGTGAGAGGTGTGTGCAGATTGTAGGGAGGGGGTGAGGGGTGGGTGCAGAGTGCAGGTGGTGAGGTGGGTGCAGAGTGCAGGGGGTGAGGTGGGTGCAGGGTGCAGGTGGTGAGGGGTGGGTGCAGAGTACAGAGGGTGAGGTGGGTGCAGAGTGCAGGGAGGGGACGAGGTGGGTGTAGAGTGCAGGGGGTGAGGGGTGGGTGCAGAGCGCAGGGAGGGGGTGAGGTGGGTGCAGAGTGCAGGTGGTGAGGTGGGTGCAGAGTGCTGGGGGTGAGGGGTGGGTGCAGAGTGCCGGGGTGAGGTGGGTGCAGAGTGCAGGGAGGGGGTGAGGGGAGGGTGCAGAGTGCAGGGATGGGGTGAGGGGAGGGTGCACAGTGCAGGTGGTGAGGGGTGGGTGCAGAGTGCAATTGGTGAGGTGGGTGCAGAGTGCAGGTGGTGAGGTGGGGGCAGAGTGCAGGGGGGGTGAGGGGTGGGTGCAGAGTTCAGGGAGGGGGTGATGGGTGGGTGCAGAGTGCAGGGAGGGGGTGAGGGGTGGGTGCATAGTGCAGGTGGTGAGGGGTGGGTGCAGAGTGCAGGGGGTGAGGGGTGGGTGCAGAGTGCCGGGGTGAGGTGGGTGCAGAGTGCAGGGAGGGGGTGAGGGGAGGGTGCAGAGTGCAGGGATGGGGTGAGGGGAGGGTGCACAGTGCAGGTGGTGAGGGGTGGGTGCAGAGTGCAATTGGTGAGGTGGGTGCAGAGTGCAGGTGGTGAGGTGGGGGCAGAGTGCAGGGGGGTGAGGGGTGGGTGCAGAGTTCAGGGAGGGGGTGATGGGTGGGTGCAGAGTGCAGGGAGGGGGTGATGGGTGGGTGCAGAGTGCAGGGAGGGGGTGAGGGATGGGTGCATAGTGCAGGTGGTGAGGGGTGGGTGCAGAGTGCAGGGGGTGAGGGGTGGGGGGTGGGTGCAGAGTGCAGGGAGGGGGTGAGGGGCGGGTGCATAGTGCAAGGAGGGGGTGAGGGGTGGGTGCAGAGTGCAGGGAGGGGATGAGGGGTGGGTGCAGAGTGCAGGTGGTGAGGTGGGTGCAGAGTGCAAGGGGTGAGGTGGGTGCAGAGTGCAGGGGGTGAGGTGGATGCAGGGTGCAGGTGGTGAGGGGTGGGTGCAGAGTGCAGGGAGGGGGTGAGGTGGGAGCAGAGTGCAGGTGGTGAGGGGTGGGTGCAGAGTGCAGAGGGTGAGGTAGGTGCAGAGTGCAGGGAAGGGGCGAGGTGGGTGCAGAGTGCAGGTGGTGAGGGGTGGGTGCAGTGTGCCGGGTGAGGTGAGTGCAGAGAGCCGGGGGTGAGGGGTGGGTGCAGAGTGCAGGGAGGGGGTGAAGGGAGGGTGCAGAGAGGGGGGTGAGGGGAGGGTGCAGAGTTCAGGGAGGTGGTGAGGGTTGGGAGGTGGGTGCAGGGTGCAGGTGGTGAGGGGTGGGTGCAGAGGGTGAGGTGGGTGCACAGTGCAGGGAGGGAGCGAGGTGGGTGCAGAGTGCAGGGGGTGAGGGGTGGGTGCAGAGTGCAGGGAGGGGGTGAGGTGGGAGCAGAGTGCAGGTGGTGAGGGGTGGGTGCAGAGTGCAGGGGGTGAGAGGTGTGTGCAGATTGTAGGGAGGGGGTGAGGGGTGGGTGCAGAGTGCAGGTGGTGAGGTGGGTGCAGAGTGCAGGGGGTGAGGTGGGTGCAGGGTGCAGGTGGTGAGGGGTGGGTGCAGAGTACAGAGGGTGAGGTGGGTGCAGAGTGCAGGGAGGGGACGAGGTGGGTGTAGAGTGCAGGGGGTGAGGGGTGGGTGCAGAGCGCAGGGAGGGGGTGAGGTGGGTGCAGAGTGCAGGTGGTGAGGTGGGTGCAGAGTGCTGGGGGTGAGGGGTGGGTGCAGAGTGCCGGGGTGAGGTGGGTGCAGAGTGCAGGGAGGGGGTGAGGGGAGGGTGCAGAGTGCAGGGATGGGGTGAGGGGAGGGTGCACAGTGCAGGTGGTGAGGGGTGGGTGCAGAGTGCAATTGGTGAGGTGGGTGCAGAGTGCAGGTGGTGAGGTGGGGGCAGAGTGCAGGGGGGGTGAGGGGTGGGTGCAGAGTTCAGGGAGGGGGTGATGGGTGGGTGCAGAGTGCAGGGAGGGGGTGAGGGGTGGGTGCATAGTGCAGGTGGTGAGGGGTGGGTGCAGAGTGCAGGGGGTGAGGGGTGGGTGCAGAGTGCCGGGGTGAGGTGGGTGCAGAGTGCAGGGAGGGGGTGAGGGGAGGGTGCAGAGTGCAGGGATGGGGTGAGGGGAGGGTGCACAGTGCAGGTGGTGAGGGGTGGGTGCAGAGTGCAATTGGTGAGGTGGGTGCAGAGTGCAGGTGGTGAGGTGGGGGCAGAGTGCAGGGGGGTGAGGGGTGGGTGCAGAGTTCAGGGAGGGGGTGATGGGTGGGTGCAGAGTGCAGGGAGGGGGTGATGGGTGGGTGCAGAGTGCAGGGAGGGGGTGAGGGATGGGTGCATAGTGCAGGTGGTGAGGGGTGGGTGCAGAGTGCAGGGGGTGAGGGGTGGGGGGTGGGTGCAGAGTGCAGGGAGGGGGTGAGGGGCGGGTGCATAGTGCAAGGAGGGGGTGAGGGGTGGGTGCAGAGTGCAGGGAGGGGATGAGGGGTGGGTGCAGAGTGCAGGTGGTGAGGTGGGTGCAGAGTGCAAGGGGTGAGGTGGGTGCAGAGTGCAGGGGGTGAGGTGGATGCAGGGTGCAGGTGGTGAGGGGTGGGTGCAGAGTGCAGGGAGGGGGTGAGGTGGGAGCAGAGTGCAGGTGGTGAGGGGTGGGTGCAGAGTGCAGAGGGTGAGGTAGGTGCAGAGTGCAGGGAAGGGGCGAGGTGGGTGCAGAGTGCAGGTGGTGAGGGGTGGGTGCAGTGTGCCGGGTGAGGTGAGTGCAGAGAGCCGGGGGTGAGGGGTGGGTGCAGAGTGCAGGGAGGGGGTGAAGGGAGGGTGCAGAGAGGGGGGTGAGGGGAGGGTGCAGAGTTCAGGGAGGTGGTGAGGGTTGGGTGCAGAGTGCAGGGAGGAGGTGAGAGTGGGTGCAGAGTGCAGGTGGTGAGGAGGGGGCAGAGTGCAGGAGGTGAGGGGTGGGGGCAGAGTGCAGGGAGGGGGTGAGGGGTGGGTGCAGAGTGCAGGGAGGGGGTGAAGGGTGGGGGCAGAGTGCAGGTGGTGAGGTGGGTGCAGAGTGTAGGGATGCATGGCTCTCCTCCCCTCCAAATTCCAGTACAGAGCTCCATACTCCACTCTCCCCCCAAGTACAAGGTAAAACTTTCTTCCCTCAAAGCCCCCCCACCATTCCAGTACAGAGTTTCCTCTGTCTCAAAAGCTACTCACAGCATGTTGTCCAGTCCCCCGATGTCCGTGCAGCATGCCAGTGTGAGGTAGCTTCCCCTATGCAGATTCCCCGCCCCCTCCTCCTCCTCCTCTGCTCTCACAGAGCTTGTGTGTATCAGACACTCCCCAGAGCGGTCGCCGGGAGAGGAGCAGTGCTTCTGTTTTTCCAAGTGACATTAGCAAGTAGGCGGCGGGCAGTGCAGGGCTCAAATCGTGGGCAGCGCAGGTCCCCCAAAAATGACAGGGCCCTGGGCAGCTGCCCCTTTTGCCCTGCGTTAAAGACGGCCCTGGCTGTGGGGATCTGTCAGGATGGCGAGCAGAGGAATGGACCGTCATTTACCGGTCCCTGCCTTTTCTGAATTGGACACAGTGAGCGAGATTGCTGTTGTGTCCTGTGAAAACTGAGTAGAGTAAACTGTTAGAAATAGTAAGTACTAGAGCGCTGATACATTTAAAGAGGAAGTAAACCCTTCCAAACAACTTGGACCTATAGGTAAGCCTAGATTAAGGCTTACCTGTAGGTCCAAGCAATATCTCCTAAACCTATATGGTTTAGGAGATATTTGCCCGAAAATGGGCACCGCTGTCTACGGCGCATGCACCGTAGACAGCGGCGCGCAGGCGCACTAAATGCGGCAAATCCAAGAATGGATTTGCCTAATTTGTCGACTCCCGTGCGCATGCGCGGGAGTGACGTCATCGCGGCTTCGCCGTATGGCAGCGGCGGAGCTGCGAGACGCGACTCCCGTGCGCATGCGCGGGAGTGACGTCATCGCGGCTGCGCCGCTGTGATTCGTCGGAGCTGCGAGACGCCACCAGCAACATGGATGCGGCGGACTACAGGGGACAGCGGCGACTTCGCTGGCTCCTGTGTCAGGTAAGTGACACATAATGAGCTACTATGCGATGCATAGTAGTCCATTATGCTTTACCTTTGCAGGGAAAAAAAGAGGAAGTAAACCCATCAGGGTTTACTTCCTCTTTAATCTCTGAAAAAATAGCTAAATGATAAAACCTAACTAAAAATAAAAGTGCTCTCACACTGTGTGAATAAATACAAAGATGTAAACAAGTAATTGTAACCAATTAGTGCGCTAATATCAACCTTAATTAAATGCACAGTTGTACCTAAATAAATAAAAATGAAAACCTTATGAAAAATGTGCCCAATTACTCATCCTTGTTCAAACTAGTGCTGTGATCAAATGTCAATATAGTGACCAATAACAATACAAACGTATCAAATACAAAAAAACTCCTTGGAATTACACTGGCATCTTCAAATGAACTCGGCGCAAGAAATGTCTATCACTGGTCTATAGTGTTCACATACTCATGGTGATCAAGATTGGCTTCAATCAGTGGCAAATGGTAATGAGACAACCCCTTCAGATGTCTTTTGTACTCCTCAGCCCTGAGTCTTTTACCAAAGACACCGATCTCAAAACAAGAGAAAAGGGAAAAAACTCATTGCGCAACACTGTTTCAAAACATCTGAGATGTGAAAGCTAATTTGATACACTCACATATACCCAATTGAACCAAGAGTGTAATAACAGTCAGGTTTGTAAGCTAACAAGCTTACTCCTCCTCACTTCACCTCCGTGCCGTTCCAAACACTGGGGTGACGTCACTGGCTCCTCCCGACGCGTTGCATCACAGGTCGCGTGACTTTTTCAAGGGAATATCGTATCATATTCCCTTGAAAAAGTCACATGACCTGTGCATCTCAAAGGGGAGATGACAGGGTTCTATTTAGGGCCGGTTCACACAGCGATGCGATGCGAGGCGACACGGCTCGCCTCGCCTCGCTCCCGCAAGTCGCCCCCATTCAGTACTATGGAACCGTTCTGAGAGGAGCGACTCGAGTCGCTCCGACTCAGAAAAAAGGTTCCTGTACTACTTCTGGGCGACTTCGGGGGCGACTTGCATTGACTTCTATACAGAAGTCCTCTGCAAGTCGCCGCTGAGATCCCGCGCCTCGCTGTGTGAACCGGCCCTTAGACTCCTGATATCTCACCAAAGCCCCACCCCCTCCCCAAACAGAGTTGATTAAAAAAATATAACAAAAATGAAATTGTAAACAAAAATGATTACATTATAAAAAAATATATAAAATAAAACACTACTGACACCACCCCCTGCCTTACCAACACTGTCCACTGTTCCAAACCCCTTCACCCAAAAAGCATAAAAAAAAAAAAAGTAAAAATAAAAACTGACACCATCCCCTGCCCTACTGAGACCATCACTGCCACATACACCCCACCCCTTCCCCAGAAGCACTGTGAAAAAACATATTTAAACATTTTTTTTAAAGAAAATAATAAACAACAAAATTAGAAAAAATAATAGAGAAAATAATAATAGAAAAACACTGACACACTGCTCCACTGTCCACCACCCCCACTAACAATCATTGTGAAAAACAAAAAATAAAAAATAAAAATTGTAAAAAATAATTTAAAAAATTGTAAAGAAATAATAATGAAAAATAAAAAACTACTGACACCATCCACTGCCCTACTGACACCATCCTGGACATACTACTCACTGCTGTACACTCTACACTCATCACATGCACATTATACCCACCTACATGCACTCCGCACTCCCCTCCTGCACATGCTACCCACCGCTACATGTAATTCATCTCAGACTCTATAAAACCACACTGCATGTAAGCTATGTTCAATATGCAGCACGGTTTAAGCCACGCCAAATGACCATCTCCCTGAAATTAGTTTTTGCAGGTTGGGATGTCTGGCACAGCCAAGTTTTTACTAGCTTTTCTAAAAGTTACAGAATTACAGTTTTAAGTGCAAATTTCAGTATTTAGGCTACAAACAAGTACAATATGCAATTAGCAATGTGATTTAAGGTAGATACTAAGGCAAAAAAAAACATATTTCTTATAGTAAGTAGCTCAGGGACAGGACTCAGGAAGGCAAGAAAGAATGAGCGGCACATATACATATGAAACTGACTCTCACAATGACACTGACAGCAGTGTGCAGCAGCACAGGTGATGATGACACCTCACTGACATAGTTGATGAGGACACCTCATTGATTCACAGTCTCTCTCCATGCCAGGTGGTTCCTTCAGTCCACTCCAGTCCAAACAGCACTGACAGTCTCATTTCCTGGCTTGCCTTGCTCTCATCCTACAGACCCACACACAAGGCTCTCTTCACCATGACATCACATGACACGCTCAGACACTGCCCCTGCCAGACCCTCCCCTCGCTAGTGTCATCCAAACACATTGTGGCAGGCACAGCTGGCTTCGGACTGGAACTGCACATGCGCACTTCCAAGCCAAGCATCATCACCGTATTTTTAACTGGCAACCTTTTTCTGACACTGGTATTTACTGGTAGGACAAAAAGTGCCTGTTTTTTACTGGCCGTCAATACTGTTTGCAACACTGCCTGACAGGTGTTTTAATCTCTCTCCATTCTATTCATATTTTTCCATCCAGTTATATTTTAACTACTGTGCCACAAAGCAGGAGTCCCAGATGTAGCTGGATATTGGGCTTGGCCTAATGGGACATGGTTAAGGTTCTGCTTCAGCAATCTAATCGCCCAAAGTGTGATCTCTATAACTGATCCAGTTGTGGTGAGATAGCTTAAAGTGGTTGTAAACCCTATTTTTAAACTTTATGCCTTAATTTATTTAATTTAGCCTTAATATAGGCTTACCTGTAGCTAACCCATATATCTCCTAAACCTGCACAGTTTAGGAGATATCCCCTGTCCCCTGCATGTGCCGATGACAGAGAGCAAACTGAAACAATGGCACCTATGTGCCTCTGCATCAGTCTGCGTGCCATTACCGGCGTCTCCCACACACACATGCCTGGGAGTGACGTCATTGCGGCTCCGGCCAATCACAGCGCCGGAGCTGCAATACCCGGAAGTAACTCCGGGATGACATGTCGGCGGCCGGAGGGGGAGGTGAAAATGGCTTCTGTCTTTTCTGTCATTTATTCACTATCACGTAGACGCCAAAACATAAAATGGAAAAAACTGTATGGTGTAGTATTTTCAAATTAATATCAAAACTTGATAACTATTTATGCTCACATACTGTATATGTGATTATGTGCTACACAACACCCAGTGACATGTGTTTGTTCTTCCCTCCTACATGTCCTGTTAGAGAAATTAAGTATTAAACCTTTAAATGTCAGCTATGAATATGCATAGAAATATAGTTTTATCTTCATTAAGTTTAAAATGATTAGAAATATGTTTTATATAACCCTATTATACCTCAATATGCTGAATAATCATACAACTATGAAAATGCTTACATTAGCAGAAATTGAAAAACATAGCTCACAACAATGAAATGTTTAGAATCACGTGTATAGAACATCCTGTGGCAGGGTGTTGCCTGTATTCCCTCCTTCCTGCTTCATGTTGAAATAAAGGTTGAAATTATACAGGACATTACAAGCAGGAAGGGGGAAGGTTTAAGGGTGGTAGAAAAGGAGCATGTAATCCTATGACAGGCAGAAATTGATTTTTGAAGCCTGAATGTACGTGTAACCATTTCTCTTGCATATGCAATAAATGTCTTAACTTGAATCGAGAGACGGTCTGAGAATACAGATTGTTCTCCAACATTTTGGTCCTTCGAGGAACCGGAAGTCCAAATTCCTGGAAAGCACTAGCCAACAACCCAGTAAACCGATGACCGTACAGCAACACTGTAAGTCCTCCGTCTCAAATTTGACGTTAACAGAGGCCAGCTATCAGAAACCATGAAACAGACTGAGACAGAAGTACAATCAAATCACACTTGTTTATTAATAAAAATAAAAAGGTATATATAAAAAAGCGTAGTCAAGCATAGCCAGAGTCCAGTAGCCAGATCGGGTAGTCAGCCAGTCCAAAGTTCATTAACCAGATCGGGTAATCAGCCAGGCCAGAAGTCAGGGATCCAAGGAGAGCAACTGCAAGCAGGATAAGAAGCCAGGAGGGAAGTCAGCAAGCCAGTCTTGAAACAAACAGCAGGAGATGGTTCCTTGTGGTGTGACCAACGCAAAGGCAAAGGAAAGAGTGAGCTGGAAGGCTTTAAATAGGCAGGTCAGACTAGCATCATCGGAAACAGCTGGTAACTGTGGAAAGAGAAGAGAGCTGGCAATTAGCCGACAGCTGAGCGGCTAGCCCAGAGGAGGAAATACTAAGCCAGCCCTGACAAGGGGGCCTTGAGAGGCAAGGAAGTCCTCCTCTTCCTGTTTCTGTTCTGCTTCAATTGCCCTGTCCATTATTCCACGCAGCGTATGCTCCAACAGGTGGACAAGAGGTACAGTGTCATTGATGCATGCACTGTTACTGCTCTCCACCTGGTGGGCATGTCACATATAAGGCGGTTCTTGGGCAGGTTCAACTCCTTTTGGATTTCAGACAGCCGAGCACTGGCATTAAATTATTAGCGGAAATGCACACAGACTTTCCTGGCCTGCCTCAGGACATCCTATAAGCCTGGGCCCTTGCCCAAGAACCGATGTACACCAGGTTAAGGACGTGAGCCACACAGGGCACATGGGTCAGTTGTCCCTGTCGGAGGGCGGAGAGGAGGTTGGTGCCATTGTCACAAACCACCATTCCTGGCTTAAGCTGGCATGGTGTCAACCACTTCTCGGCCTGCCCCTGCAGAGCTGACAGAATATCTGCCCCAGTGTGGCTCCTGTCCCCCAAACAAACCAGCGCAAGCACGGCATGCCAGTTTTGCCTGTGTACTTGCATAGCCCCTTGAACGCCTACGGAGCACCACTGGTTCTGAGGACAAAGCGCTGGAAGAGGCCATCATGGAAGAAGAAGAGGAGGGGGTGGAGGAGAGAGGTGTGTCACAACCAGTAGTAGCATTTTGGAGGTGTGGTGGCGGAACAACCTTCAACACTACTGCCCCTTGTCCTGCATCCTTTCCAGCTGCCAGAAGAGTGACCCAATGGGCCGTGAAAGATAGGTAACGTCCCTGTCCATGCCTGCTGGACCATGAGTCAGCGGTAATATGCACTTTACCGCTGACCGCCCTGTCCAGCGAGGCATGGACATTGCCTTCCACATGCCGGTAGAGAGCCGGAATCGCCTTCTGTGAGAAAAAGTGGTGTTTGGGGACATGCCACTGAGGAAGCGCACATTGCACAAAATCACGGAAGGGGGCTGAGTCTACCAACTGAAAAGTCAGCAGGTGAAGTGCTAGCAATTTAGCCAATTTAGCATTCAACCGCTGGGCATGTGGATGGCTGGGTGAGAACTTCTTTTGACGGTCCAGCAGCTGGGGCAGGGAAATTTGCTTTGTACAATCAGACGCCGGTGTACTGCTAGCAGAGTGCCCGCAAGTACTTGGCTGTGACACACCTAATTCTACACCTTCATTCCTCTCAGTGCAGGTTTCAGAGAGGACTGAAGGTCTAGTGGAGTTGGAGATCCCAGCTGATGAGGAGCAAGGAGAGGTCCGCTTTGTTCTTTGGTGTGAGTCTTTAAGGTACGCTTGCCAACGAGCTGCAAGGCAGGTCAACATATGTTTGGTCAAGCATGTTGTGCCTAAGCGGCTGATGTTTTGGCCATGCAAGATACGCTTGAGACATATGTTGCAGATAGCAGCAGTGCGATCTGATGCACTCGTCTCAAAAAAGGCCAACACCAAAGAACTTTTGGAATAATGCGCAAAGGCAGCGCCCTGCACAGGCGGAGCTCTGTGGTGTGATTCAGTCGGTGTGCTGCCCCTAAGCTGGCCCCCGGAGGGCATCCTGCCTCATTGGAGATGTGCCTCCTCCTCCTTCTCTCTCCTATCCGGCACCCACGTGGAGTCAGTGACCTCATCATCCCCTCCCTCTTCATCACTGGAGCAAACCTGGCAGTATGCTGCAGCTGATGGAACATGATTGCCAGATTGCTGTCCTTCTTGAGCATCCCCTCTCTCTGCGCTCACGCTACTGCCTTCCTCTAGCTGGGTATCATCATCAGAGCCTTCAAAACGCTGGGCATCCTCCTGGAGCATGTACCCAACACTGTACACTAACAGTTCGGAGGACATGGTGGGTCTAGGAAAGGAGTGACTGATGACATTGAGACGAGAGGGAAGAGGACGTGTTGGCAGCTGCTTTGCTAGTACCCTGAGCCTGGGTGAGACAGGGTGAGGAGGATGAGGAGGGCTTGGTTATCCACTCTACCAAGTCTTCGGCATGATGCGGCTCAACACGTCCAGCTGCTGAAAATAAGAACAAGCGTGTCCAATGGCCACATGCTGATGACGATGCACCACGTCCATGACCAGCACTGTTGTCTCTAGACACAGAGCCTGCTTGCCCTCTTTTATTGGCTCAGGACTGTCTGCCTCTCCTTGTCGGCCTTCCAGACATAGTAATGGCCTGCAGGGAGATGGGAAAACCAGCAACTGGGTAGCTTTAGGTGCACACTGAGCAGATGACACAGTACACCGATTGTAATTACTGCAGCTGCCTGCCTGTGTTACAGAAACAGAACAACACCAGCAATAAGGGGTAGCTTCAGGTGTATACTGTGAAGGATGCACACAACACCCACTTTAACTGCTGTAGATGCCTGTATTACAGAACACCAGTAATAAAGGGTAGCTTCAGGTGTATATTGTGCTGGAAGCAGACAACACCCTCTTTAACTGCTGCAGATGCCTGTATTACAGAACACCAGTAATAAAGGGTAGCTTCAGGTGTATACTGTGCTGGAGGCACACAACACCCACTTTAACTGCTGCAGATGCCTGTATTACAGAACACCAGTTATAAAGGGTAGCTTCAGGTGTATATTGTGCTGGAGGCACACAACACCCTCTTTACTGCTGAAGATGCCTGTATTACAGAACACCAGTAATAATGGGTAGCTTCAGGTGTATACTGTGCTGGAGGCACACAACACCCACTTTAACTGCTGCAGATGCCTGTATTACAGAACACCAGTAATAAAGGGTAGCTTCAGGTGTATATTGTGCTGGAGGCACACAACACCCACTTTAACTGCTGCAGATGCCTATATTACAGAACACCAGTAATAAAGGGTAGCTTCAGGTGTATTTTGTGCTTGAGGCACACAACACCCACTTTAACTGCTGCAGATGCCTATATTACAGAACACCAGTAATAAAGGGTAGCTTCAGGTGTATATTGTGCTGGAGGCACACAACACCCACTTTAACTGCTGCAGATGCCTATATTACAGAACACCAGTAATAAAGGGTAGCTTCAGGTGTATACTGTGCTGGAGGCACACAACACCCACTTTATCTGCTGCAGATGCCTGTATTACAGAACACCAGTAATAAAGGGTAGCTTAAGTTATATACTGTGCTGAAGGCACACAACACCCACTTTAACTGCTGTAGATGCCTGTATTACAGAACACCAGTAATAAAGGTTATCCTCAGGTGTATACTGTGCTGGAGGCACACAACACCCACTTTAACTGCTGCAGATGCCTGTATTACAGAACACCAGTAATAAAGGGTAGCTTCAGGTGTATATTGTGCTGAAGGCACACAAAACCCACTTTAACTGCCGCAGATGCCTGTAATACAGAACACCAGTAATAAAGGGTAGCTTCAGGTGTATTTTGTGCTTGAGGCACACAACACCCACTTTAACTGCTGCAGATGCCTGTATTACAGAACACCAGTAATAAAGGGTAGCTTCAGGTGTATATTGTGCTGGAGGCACACAACACCCACTTTAACTGCTGCAGATGCCTGTATTACAGAATACCAGCAATAAAGGGTATCTTCAGGTGTATACTGTGCTGGAGGCATACAACACCCACTGCAACAGCCCTAGGTTTTCAAGCCACAAAGACACTGTCCCTGCCTATCCTGCTCTTTCCCTGACCGCGGCAACACACTACAGAAGGCCACCGCACTAGCGGCCTTATATCGTGTGGGGCATGTACTTAACCCCCCTGAGCTATAATTGGCCACAGGCATCCTGCCTGTGGCCAATTATGGCTCTCCTCGCTGCCAGTGCTGTGATTGGCCAAGCATGCAGGGTCACAGTACATGCTTGGCCAATCATGAGCCAGCAATGCACTGCGATGGCGTAGTGCATTGTGGGCGCGTTCACGCCACACGAATATGGTGCGAACGGTCCACAATGTTCTGAATTCGCCGAACAGGCGAACAGCCGGTGTTCGACTCGAACATGCATTCGACTCAAACACCAAGCTCATCCATACCTGTGATATGGTGATAAATTGTGGACCAAGATACAGAAGACATTGATGATACATCAGATACACGTTTACTGTGATTAAGAGGTGCCTGATTATTTTGTCCGGAAAAAGGTCTAGGTTTTGTCTTTTGGTACCATTTATATGCATAGCCCATATCATGAGCTGACTTATCGTGTGTATATTTATTTTCTTGACTAGTGTAGTCCAGATATGACCCACTCTGTTGTAACCGACCCTTTTACTCCGAGTCCTAAACCTTTACCCCTTTCCATTAAGAGACCACACCATTCTTTTTGGAGTAAAATGGCCACAACAGCCTTTATTAAACCAAACAAAATAAAACTCCAAAATGTAATTTTAATATCATAAACATTTTCCACAACATGTGGAAACCACATATGATAAACAACATATGATAAACAACATGTTTTACCCAAATTTTGTTGGTCAGTGACGGAGCTACTTTTTCCAAGTATACATATCTGTATACAAGCCAGGGGGCACTGCGGGACCTTTACCACAACCTTACCGGCCTCCAGCTGTGCCGCTCGGAGACAACCACCTTTCCCGCAGTGCAACAACACCATTAACATCAAAACTTTGATGTACACACCGGAGGGGCCATCTCCCGATGAGCCCCCCATCTACTTAACCACCTAATTTTATGCTACCGTCACTGACCAACAATAAATACCGCCAACCCACCAGCTGTCGTGACGACCCACAATATTCCAACCTGAAATGACAAGCAAACCATTAAAACATTCAAAACTAAACCACAACCAACTAGGGAAGGTGGGTGGGAAAAAACTGCCTCCTCACGCGTTCTCCCTTCCCGACTGTCCGTTCGTGGCTCCGCCCCCTTTTTAAATGGCCGCTCTCCTTCGTTTACTCCGCCTACCTTTCTCTAAACCCCACCCCTTAGTGTGTCACTCGACACACTGTCATGTGCCCGGCCCTCCTCTACATTCCTCCTAGATCCATTCTCGCTCCGGTCCTCTCTTGACTAGTGTAGTCCAGATATGACCCACTCTGTTGTAACCGACCCTTTTACTCCGAGTCCTAAACCTTTACCCCTTTCCATTAAGAGACCACACCATTCTTTTTGGAGTAAAATGGCCACAACAGCCTTTATTAAACCAAACAAAATAAAACTCCAAAATGTAATTTTAATATCATAAACATTTTCCACAACATGTGAAAACCACATATGATAAACAACATATGATAAACAACATGTTTTACCCAAATTTTGTTGGTCAGTGACGGAGCTACTTTTTCCAAGTATACATATCTGTATACACGCCAGGGGGCACTGCGGGACCTTTACCACAACCTTACCGGCCTCCAGCTGTGCCGCTCGGAGACAACCACCTTTCCCGCAGTGCAACAACACCATTAACATCAAAACTTTGATGTACACACCGGAGGGGCCATCTCCCGATGAGCCCCCCACCTACTTAACCACCTAATTTTATGCTACCGTCACTGACCAACAATAAATACTGCCAACCCACCAGCTGTCGTGACGACCCACAATATTCCAACCTGAAATGACAAGCAAACCATTAAAACATTCAAAACTAAACCACAACCAACTAGGGAGGGTGGGTGGGAAAAAACTGCCTCCTTACGCGTTCTCCCTTCCCGACTGTCCGTTCGTGGCTCCGCCCCCTTTTTAAATGGCCGCTCTCCTTCGTTTACTCCGCCTACCTTTCTCTAAACCCCACCCCTTAGTGTGTCACTCGACACACTGTCATGTGCCTGGCCCTCCTCTACATTCCTCCTAGATCCATTCTCGCTCCGGTCCTCTCTTGACTAGTGTAGTCCAGATATGACCCACTCTGTTGTAACCGACCCTTTTACTCCGAGTCCTAAACCTTTACCCCTTTCCATTAAGAGACCACACCATTCTTTTTGGAGTAAAATGGCCACAACAGCCTTTATTAAACCAAACAAAATAAAACTCCAAAATTTAATTTTAATATCATAAACATTTTCCACAACATGTGGAAACCACATATGATAAACAACATATGATAAACAACATGTTTTACCCAAATTTTGTTGGTCAGTGACGGAGCTACTTTTTCCAAGTATACATATCTGTATACACGCCAGGGGGCACTGCGGGACCTTTACCACAACCTTACCGGCCTCCATCTGTGCCACTCGGAGACAACCACCTTTCCCGCAGTGCAACAACACCATTAACATCAAAACTTTGATGTACACACCGGAGGGGCCATCTCCCAATGAGCCCCCCACCTACTTAACCACCTAATTTTATGCTACCGTCACTGACCAACAATAAATACCGCCACAGCCTGAAGGGGTGAAACCTCACCCTTGATGGCACCTCCACACCCGCAGGGCCGACCTAATACCCTCCTGCAGCCCCAGAGACCAAAGGTCGATACCCACGTCAGTAAGGTGGACCCCATCCTTCCGTAAATAGAGACCCACATTAATCTCCAACTCTTTATGGCGAATCACCAACCCCCCATCCCGGGCTAGAAACCGCCCGACCACTTTATTCACCCTAATCTGTGCCTTATTCAGTCTATACACCGACCGAGCCATGCGCCAAGTAGTCCGCGCCACCATGTCTGACCATAGTATCAATGTATCTGGGAAGGCTGCGTGCAGGTACACTAGATCAGACTTTATGTCCGCTATCAGATCCCTGACAGTCCGCACTCCCAAGTCATTGCCCCCAGCATGGATCACCAATACATCCGGTGGCCTGTCCATCCTCGCATATCTCTCCACTTCCGGGACCACCCCGCCCCACAACATACCCGGTTTGCCCAGCCACCGTACCACCACCTCCCTCCTAGAGATACCCAACTGTCTCCCACCTGGTCTTGCGCCCCCTCTCCGGACACCCCAACAAACATAGGAGTGCCCCAGGATCCAGATGAGGCGTGTAGGCCCTCCATCTGAAAAGACAAAACATAACCCAACTGTCAGCGAACCAATAGCATCCCTGTATCTCAACCAGCACTAACACAACAAAACCCCCGGTACCTGCAAACATTTTCGTTTTTTTTTTTTTTTTTTATTCACAAACCAGCTGAGGTCGAATGTAAGAGCGGAATCGCTTAGATTCCCATCTACCCAACCTGTGCACCGCTGCCTCATCCAACCCGCACCTGGCAGCCTCAGTGGCCGCCCCAATGCGGAAGGAGTGTGAAGCGTATGCGGAACTGTCCATGCCCATCTTCCCCAAACATTTCCGTAGTACCGCCACAAACTGGAACTACGACAGGTGCGACCCGTCCTCATGTATCAAGAAAGGCCCCTCTCCTGTGGGTCTCATCCGTGCAAAATTCCCCACAGCCCGAACAGGGCATACCGCACACCCCCGAATAGCGTACAAACCTATCTGCACTCCCACTCCCCTTTGATCGGTCTTTGACCTCCGCAGCCGCACCGACACCCTATCTTCGAACACCTCGACATCCTGGCTACCTAATCCTCCCACCATCCGCCGAGAAGGGCTCACCAATTCACTAATGCGAAACGCCCCAAAAAAGGCCAACGAAAAAGCGGCCAAAAACAAAACAACCTCATAAATAGAGGAACACACCGAGTCCAGTTGTTCCCCCAGCATCAATAAATTCACAAACGTAATAGGCCGCCTCCTATCCTGCCTCCTGTGCCCCTTCCTGTACCCTTTCATGGCTTGCCGAACCCAAAAGTCCTTAGTCAAATCCGACATACCCCGCAGTTTAAACCAAAACGCTATGCCCGCCATCTTCTTGTCTATCGACGAAGCGGACTTCCCCGCCTCCATATTCCTGGAAACAAAGTACAAAACCAGCAGCCGAAAATCTGTCTCGCCCCCACAACCCTCCGACTCCAAAATTAACTGCGACCACTCCTGCCATACCTTTTTGTACGCCGACCACGTGGACATACTCACTGATCGTTGTATCCACCTTGCGGCGATTCCAACGCCAATTCCCAGATCCAATCCGGGCACGGCACTCCTTCCTTGTCCGCCTCCGGCGCCAGGGCCCTGAACTTGTCCCACTGGAAGCGAGACAAAGAATCAGCTAGGGTGTTATTCGCTCCCGGGAATATGTACAGCATAGAGAAAAACATTCAATTGCAAGCAGCGCAGCACCAACTGTCGCATCAAACGTATGACAGGTGGCGAAGACGCCGACATGCTATTGATAACCTGCACTACACCCATGTTGTCGCAATTCAAACGCCTGCTCCCACAATTCCAAAGCCAGCACCACCGGAAAAAGTTCCAACAGTACCAAATTCCCTAAGAAACCGGCTTCCACCCACGATTGAGGCCACGGCGCAGCACTCCAACTTCCCTGAAAAAACGCTCCGTATCCTGTAGATCCCGCGGCGTCCGTAACCAATTCTACGTCGAAGTTGCTCACCGGGCCCGACATCCACACCGACCTGCCGTTGTACTCGGAAAGGAACAGACACCAAATCCGGAGGTCCTCCCTATGTTCCCTACTCAGCCGGATAAAGTGCGTAGGCGCCCTTACCCCTGCCGTAGCGGCCGACAGCCGCCGACAGAAAACCCTCCCCATGGGAATGATACGGCAAGAGAAGTTCAACTTGCCCAGCAGGGACTGCAAAGCACGTAACTGAACCTTCTTACAACCATGAACTGCCCTAATCTCCGCTTGCAAATCCCTGAGCTTCCCTTCCGGCAAACTGCACCCCATGGCCACGGAGTCGATCACAATGCCCAGGAAACTCAGCTCCGTCCGCGGGCCCTCCGTTTTGTCGGCAGCCAAAGGCACACCAAACTTTGCCGCAATGTGTTGCAACACATTGGACGAAGGAGGGCCCACGCAGAGAAAATCATCCAAGTAATGGATGACGGAATCCAATCCAGCCACGTCCCGTACTATCCACTCTAAAAAGGAACTAAATGCTTCGAACACAGCACAAGAAACCGAACAGCCCATGGGCAAACACCTATCCACGTAATAACATCCCTGCCAACAACAACCCAGCAAATGAAAACTATCGGGGTGCACCGGCAACAGCCGAAACGGCGACTCCATGTCGGCCTTAGCCATTAGCGCCCCCTGGCCATAACGGCGAACCCATCGGACCGCCGCATCGAACGTGGTGTACGAAACCGTGCAGGCCTCGGGGTCGATGAAATCGTTCACCGAACCCCCTTTTGGGAACGACAAGTGGTGTATCAATCTAAACTTGTTTGGCTCCTTCTTGGGCACCACCCCCAGTGGGGACACCACTAAATCATCAAAAGGAACCTGAGCGAACGGCCCAGCCATCCTCCCCAATGCCACCTCCTTCGCCAATTTTTCAGAGACCACCGCCGGGTGTTGCATAACCGACTTCAAATTACTCGCAATCGGGGGAATCACAGTCAATGTACACGGGATCCTAAAACCGTCCTGAAATCCAGCGTTGATCAACCTCGCCGCCGCTCTATCCGGGTACCTATTTAGAAAAGGCAGCATCCTTTCCTGCATCACCGAAGTCGTCCTCCTTGTAAGCAAGCTCACCGGCACGCTTTCCTTTCTTGAAGCACTTGGCGAGGGTATGGGCACCCCCGCATCCCGAACACTCGTGCTTAAATCTGCAGCCACCGCCGAACTTGCAAGAGCCCTCGTTGAACTGCCAGCACACTCCCCATTTTTTTCCGGCCGGCAGTCCCGAGGAGTTGCTACCCCCGACCCCCTTGAAAGGACTGAGGCGGGGCCCTAGCCGACGCCATTAGCCACATCCAGAGGCTAATATCCTTATGGTCCCAACACAGGGCCGGGCATACCGCCCTGCGCTGGCGAAACTGCTCGGCATAGCGCAGCCATGCGGAGCCCCCATAAACACGATACGCCTCCCCAATGGCGTCCATGTAACAAAATAACGCCGAACAGTGTTCGGGGTTCTTCTCACCGACTACACTTGCAAAGATAGCAAAGGCTTGGAGCCAATTGGCAAACGTCCACGGAATCAGGCGGTAACGCCTTTTTTCTTCATCCTCCTTCTTCGTATCGTCCGGTTTCACCCTGTCCAGGTTAAACTTCTCAAGAGGTAACAAGGAGAAAATCTCCACATATTCCCCTTTCCATATTTTGTCCCGGACCTCCTGCTTTAAGTGGGCTCCTAACGGTCCCTCGAAGCACACATACACCTCGCAGTGCGCCGCATCCGCGATCCTCACCACGTCAGCTCTCCCAGCTGGCTCCGTGGTCCTTGACACTGCCGCACTCACCTTCTCCGTGGCTTGCCCCGCAGGCTGGACCGGTGGCGTCTCCGCATTCGGGGGACCCTGCTCCCTCCCGACAGCCGGCACCACGCTCGCCGTGGCACCGCCCACAGGGGCATCCACCGGCGCGGTCCCCTGGCCACCCTCGAACTGGCCCACCAAAACCCGCAGACCCTCCAGCAATGCCTGTAACGGACCCCCGGAACCCGGGACCGCAGCCCCACTCCCCACCCGCGGTTGGACAGGACCTGCCAACAGCGTAGCGGGAGGCACCGTCTCCCCCCCCCCTGCACAGCAGCCCCACCCAATTAACCCTGCAACACATTGGCAAAATTAACATTTTCATGGGACTTACCGGGCTGACTGGGCGCCGCTCCAACAGCCGCTGAGCTGACCTCCCCCCGCGTGCTCTTCCACGTCATCCGACAATTCGCCCTCAGACCGACTCCCTCCATCTTGACACTCGAGGAGCGGCAACCCCTCTGAAGAGGGGCTCCTGGACACCGGGCGCCTCTGCACCCCGGCCCGATCTTCCGCCAGCGCAGTGCCGGCCAAGTGACGTCGCTGTCCTCCCTCTGAGCACGCAGGTGGGCCGTCCCTGGCACCACTCCTGCCACGGAAGTCCCGTCCACTGTCTCTTGGTGGCGTCCGACCACCCACAGTACCGCCCCGAGACACACTAGCACGACCCACCAAGGCTGTTGCTGACACTTCCCTGGTGACCCCCCCCTCGGCTCGTGCAAAGCCGCCGGGTTGCTTGACGCGGCCTGCCTGGACGCCGCCGGCCTCCCCCTCTTCACCGCGCTGCGTGGCATCCTGCTACCGACCCCTTCGGCTCGTGCAGAGCTGCAAGGGTGACTGATCCAGCTGCCAACTGTCCCGGCTCCATCCCCCTCCTTGCAGTGTCCCGTGCAGACCGACCCCCCCTCCCCCTCGGCTCGTGCAGAGCTGCTGGGGGCGACACTAGTGCAGGGTCTCGGTCCTCCCGCCCCACCCACAAGTCCCCATCCCCAACAAGGCTTCCGGCAGCATGTCTGCTCTTTCCCCCTGACTCGTGCAGAGCCACCGGGGATGATCTGGCCGGGGATCTTCTCCTCCTTACCCCCGGGGAAGCGGCGCCATGTAGGCCCGTGGCCCCGCCCCCCGTTACGGGGCCGTGGCGTGCAGGCCGCCCAGGCCCAGCCGGGAATGCCGGCTAGCTTTGCTTCGCTGGTGGCACTGACTGGTCCCCCTCGGACTCCTGGCCCCCCGGGAAGGCCCCGCCACAGCCCCCGGAGAGTACCTTGCTGGCGGCCTCGAGATCCTGCCGCGTGTTGCCGCGCCGTCGTCTCCTGCCCAACTGTCTTCGGCCTGCCGTCCTCCCGCTTCCGCCAGCACCGCTGCGACCTGCCTCTGGATCCAGTCGGACCCCCGAGATGCCGTCGCCGCTCTCAGTTGCGCCATCAAGGCCGCCGCGTCCGCCATCTTGCAGAGGTGTAACGAGGAGCAGTGAAAAAACTGCCTCCTCGCGCGTTCTCCCTTCCCGATTGTCCGTTCGTGGCTCCGCCCCCTTTTTAAATGGCTGCTCCCCTTCGTTTACTCCGCCTACCTTTCTCTAAACCCCACCCCTTAATGTGTCACTCGACACACTGTAATGCCCGGCCCTCCTCTACATTCCTCCTAGATCCATTCTCGCTCCGGTCCTCTCTTTATTGCTAATAATATCAATGGTATATTTTGTTCAAATTTATCAATTTCAAAGTCTCATACATTTTTATAAGACTTGGGAAAATTTGTATTCGCAATCTCAATGGGGTGACTCTATTTTCAGTGTATTTCAAAATATTTTTTTGCCAGAATATTCTGACTTTTTTCTCCACTAGACGTTGGCGTTTTAAAAAGGATTTATCAAGATTAGCCTCCTTAGCTTCAGATGCATTCTGGAAAAGATGAATTTTTGATATGAAACCCTCCCAAGCTTCTCCACAGAATTTCGCCATTGTGCCAGGTATCAATGAAGAATAAACATACAAAGAAAAAAAAGAAAAATATAAAAGGACAGATCAAGATGAATAAACAAATACAACTGTAAGTATTACGTTCTAAATAATACTTATATTGTTTTTTCATAATTAAAGTGACATAACCACATTAGTAAGAAAGAGTGGTGTAGTAAGATACCTATTAACCACTTGCAGACCGGACCATTTTGCTGGTCAAAGACCAGACCACTTTTTACGATTCGGCACCGCGTCGCTTTAACTGACAATTGCGCGGTCGTGCGACGTGGCTCCCAAACAAAATTGACGTCCTTTTTTTCCCACAAATAGAGCTTTCTTTTGGTGGTATTTGATCACCCCTGCGGTTTTTATTTTTTGCGCTATAAACAAAAATAGAGCGACAATTTTGAAAAAAACACATTATTTTTTACTTTTTGTTATAATAAATATCCCCCAAAAATATATAAAAAAAATTTTTTTTCCCTCAGTTTAGGCCGATACGTATTCTTCTACATATTTTTGGTAAAAAAAATCGCAATAAGCGATTATTGATTGGTTTGCGCAAAAGTTATAGCGTTTACAAAATAGGGATAGTTTTATAGCATTTTTATTAATAATTTTTTATTATTATTTTTTTTACTAGTAATGGCAGCGATCAGCGATTTTTATTGTGACTGCGACATTGTGGGGGACCCATCGGACATTTTTGACACATTTTTGGGACCATTGTCATTTACACAGTAATCACTGCTATATAAATGCAGTGATTCCTGTGTAAATGACACTGGCAGTGAAAGGGTTAACCAGTGGGTGGCAGTGTAGGGGTTAAGTGTTCCTAGGGGTGTGTTACTAACTGTGGGGGGTTGGGCTTTCATTTAGTGAACACTGATCTCTGCTCCAATCACATGGAGCAGAGATCAGCGTCACTAGTTGCTAGGCAGAATGGAGAAATGTTGTTTACACAGCATTTTCCTCCATTCGGCCGCTCCGTGAGACGATCGCGGGGATGCCCGCGGCAATCGACTCACGGGGGGTCCCAACCTCCCGATGGCAGGGTAGCATTGAATATTGGACGTACCTGTACGCCAATATGCCTGCCCGTGCCATTCTGTCGACGTACATCGTCGTGCGCTGGTCGGGAAGTGGTTAAACTGGTTGTAAACCCTTACAAACCACTTTGACCTACAGGTAAGCCTAGATTAAGACTTACCTGTAGGTCCAAGAAATATTACCTAAACCTGTACGGTTTAGGAGATATTTACCTGAAGACAGCCACCGCTGTCTATGGCGCATGCGCCGTAGACAGTGGCGCGCAGGCGCACTAGGAAAGCCGCAAATCGCGGCAATATGCCGCGAGTGTCGGCTCCCATGCACATGCGTGGGAGTGACGTCATCGCTGCTCCGGGGAATCACAGCGCCGGAGCAGCGAGACCCACCAAGAAGATGGATGCTCGGAACTACAGGGGACAGCGGTGACTTCGCTGGCTCCTGTGTCAGGTAAGTGAGGGTTTACTTCCTCTTTAACCACTTGGGTACCGCGCTATTGCCGAATGACGGCATTAGCGCGGACCTAGATTTCCAGGACTACGTCTATTGACGTCGTCCTGGTTACGAGCGGCCTGCGCGCCCCCTGAGGGGCGCGCGCGGCGCGCTCTGTGATCGGCGAGTCCGTGAGACTCGCCTGATCACCGATCCGTGTAAGGGGTCGATCCCGACCCCTTATCACGTGATCAGCTGTCAGCCAATGACAGCTGATCATGTGATAGAACGGAGCCGGTAATCGGCTATTATTCCTCCTCGCGCTGACAGCGCGAGGAGAAAAAAAAAAAGCCGATCACCGGCGGCCGTGATCGGGACATCAGTCCCGATCACGGCCAGCAATGAAAGGCAGCACATGCCACCTGCCAGTGCCCACCTGCCTCCCGCAGTGCCATCCTGAAAAATAACAAAGTAAAAGTAAGTGCCCCCCGTCTGTGCCCATAATGCCCACAGTGCCACCCCACAGTGCCACCCACAGTGCCACCCCACAGTGCCACCCCACAGTGCCACCCACAGTGCCACCCACAGTGCCACCCACAGTGCCACCCAATCTGCCTCAAAGGTGCTGCACCCCAGTGCCGCCCATCAGTGCCCAGCAGTGCCGCCCATCAGTGCCCAGCAGTGCTGCCCATCAGTGCCCAGCAGTGCCACCTATCAGAGCCACCTATCAGTGCCACCTATCAGTGCCCATCAGTCCCATCTATCTGTGGTACCTATCAGTGCCCATCCGTGCCACCCATCCGTGCCACTTATCCGTGCCACCCATCCGTGCCATCTTATCTGTGCCCATCTTTGCCCATCAGTGCCGCCTTATCTGTGCCCATCGGTGCCGCCTTATCTGTGCCTATTAGTGCCGCCTTAACTATGCCTATCAGTGCCCACAAGTGCAGCCTATCAGTGCCCACCAATGCAGCCTATCAGTGCCCACCAATGCAGCCCATCAGTGCCCACCAATGCAGCCTATCAGTGCCGCCTTATCAGCGCACTTCAATGAAGGAGAAAAATGACCCGTTTGCAAAATTTTATAACAAACTATTAAAACATGATTTTTTTTTTTTTTTTTTGCATCTTTTTTTGTTTGTTTAGCAAAAAATAAAACTCCGAGCTGTAACTAAATACCACCAAAAGAAAGCTCTATTTGTGGGAAAAAAATGATAGAAATTTCATTTGGGTACAGTGTTGTATGCCCGCGCAATTGTCATTCAAAGTGCATCAGCGCTGAAAGCTGAAAATTGGTCTGGGACTGAGGGGGGTTTAAGTGCCCAGTAAGCAAGTGGTTAAGTAGAATGTAGACCAATATGGATAGATTCACACAATATAAAGCACCTCATCCCTGGGTTATTGGAGCAAATAGAATAAAGGATTGGACTATAGTGGTGCAAGAAACAAACTAAAGAAAAATATGTTAAAATAAAATTTTCAAAATGGATTATATAGAGTAATTTTTTTCAAAGACATAAGCTTAAACCTAAGGAAATGGCTCATAATTTGTTTTAAAGCGGCATAGTGTTGAATCCTTACACGTTTCTCTCTATGTATTGGGCTTCCTCAGCGGATGCTATCCGCATGGGGTGCCAGCCTTCTGATAAAAATAGAATATACAAACATGATACCATAATTAGTACACAATACATTTTTCATATATAAGTATACAAATCTTTAACATTTCATTGAAATGTCTACATTCTAAAGCTTAAATGCACTTCCATTTTTTTTAAACAAACATATAAGCAGAACTCCATTTGAAGTCTTTTTGTACATTGTGGATAGAAATGGGAAAAGTTAGAATCAGTTTTTTTCTTACATCTTTTGTGATCCATGGTACAGAAAGTTTTGAGACCTTGATATTGATGGTGACAAAAAAAATCCACAGAGGTTTTTGCCCTTTATCACTTAACATTAAAGAGTTGTAAACCATAGTTTTAAAAAACAAACATGTCCTACTTACCTCCACTGTGCAGTTCGTTTTACACAGAGTGGCCCGCTCCTCCTATCCTGGGGTCCCTTAGCAGCGCTGGTGGCTCCTTTCTGCATCACGTGTCCACGTTGGTTCACACCCCTGCGGATGCGCTCCTGAGTCCCTGAGTCCTGCATCTGTGTCCATTCACACAGAATGAAGGACTTGGCCCCGCCCCCGGCATTGCATCATTGGATTTAATTGATAGCAGTGGGAGCCTATGGCGGCGCTGCTATCAATCTATCCAATCTGGACATGAGACATCAGCTAGATCGGGTTCAGGTTAGTAAAATGGGGGCTCAGAGGGGCTGCAGAACCACACATAGTATGCATTAAAGTGAAAAACCATGAGGGTTTACAACCCCTTTAAGAATTTATATAAGCTATCTGCCTCAAAATTTTTAAATATCTATGAATGTTTTCAACCATTAAGAATCTTGTCACTCCAAAATGTGCTGCACTGCACTGAGCAGCCCATAACCAACACAGCCCACAATTCACAGCACTACGTTTCAGTGGGGTGTACTGACAGTAAGGTAACGCTATTTTTTTTCACCACAGCCTTTTGCAACACATGACAGCCCATCACAATATGCTAGAATGCATGAAGGTGAACAAAATGTCATTTTGAATGTATAGTTATAAAAAAAGGCTGGGCGTGAAGGGGTTAACCAGTTTCCTGTTCTTTTCACTTAAAGTGTTACTAAACCCAGGACCCTGTATTCACTATATCTGGTCTCCGACAGTACACAGAACATGGAAATGCAATTATTTTAGTAAATATAAACTGCTAAATACCTTTTCTCGTCAGCAGTATAAAGCAGTCGTATGACTTCTATCAGTGTCTGGTTAAAGCTTGTAGTAGGAGCTTTCATTTTACTCTGACTGTCCTATATGGCTGCAGGACCCCTGACCCTCTGTCTGGACAGTGCTGATTGGCCCTGTGCTGATCACATGCACCCTCCTAAGAAAAAAAGTCTCTCTCGTAATACACACCAAACTACACCAAACTGAACATGTGCTGGGTGGCTCCAAAGGCTCTGTCTTATCAGGAGATAGATTAGGGACACTGGAAGAAGGAGAGGTTCAGACCGGATCAAACATCCTTTTTTATACAATGAAGAGATTTAACACCTTAGGTTCCACAGTAAGTATAACACACATGCTTTACTACATACAGACTGATTTTACTGTTGTGGGCTTAGAAACATTTTAAATTCAGGAGGGGGGCTCTGCACAGAGAGACCAGTAACATGGGAGGAGGACAGGCTAACAGCTGAAAAGGCAGGGGGGGGGGGGGGGCTGCTTATCTCTCCTTCAGCTACCTTCTTGCTCAGCTGTCATCACTGGGGATTGCCTGCTGAGAACAGCCTGCCAACATGCAAGGGACTGCTGAGACCTGTAGTCCCCTGAAGACATTAGCCAAGGTATGCCAGGGCAGCACACAAGCCTGAGTTAGGGGGTAGGGATGTAGGGATAAGAACAATTTAATTTGTGCATGTGGACTCTGTCATGTGTGCACCCTTTGCTAATGTTAAGCTTTGCCTTAACTTTGCCTTCTACCTGGTCTAAAACATAGAAAAGTGACGGCAAAAAAAAGACTGAGCAGTCCATGGATTCTGCCTATTTTTTTTTTTTATTGCTTTTTCAGGTTTTTTGTTTTTCGTTAACTTTTTAGTATAGATCTATGTTTGTCCCAAGCATGTTTGAAGCTGTTTACCATTGACTGTTTCACTACCTCTGTTCGAATTTTATTCCAAGCTGAAGTTATTAAAGGTGTCTAATGCAAGTAACCAACATCTTTAGCACTTGGTCTCCAACTGTACGCCCCTAGGCACATTGGGGTATGAAGAGTCAGCACCTAAAGAGTCATCCTGGTTCAGTTCTACATGTGGTTGCCATGGGCAATGAAAGTTTACAGTCAGTTAAAGCAGCCTGTCAGTAGTGTGTACCTATGTCAGGTGGGTCAGCCTCTGGCAGCGAGAGAGTCCTGTTCTGTACTCCTTCCCATAGCAAAGGGAGCAGACATGGGTAAAAGCAGAGTGATCCTGATACAGATGCCTAGCATAGCCCAGAAGTACCCACGGGGGATAGTCTTCTCATTTGACCCAGACTTGATGCCCAACGAGTAAATGGGGAAACATGGAGGAAAGGTCCATCATTACCCACCTACTCATTACAAGCACATTGGCATTCTCTACTTTAGTGCACACAGCTGTTTTAGCTTTGTTGGTGTGAAAGGGTCCTAAATTGTAATAACCTTTATTTTCTTCAATTGTTTCAGTGCTAGAGTGATGCTTTCTCCTCACTTTTTTAGACATTACATATAAATCAAGCAAGTAAAAATTATTTGATAGTAAAAGCATATCACAGATTTTTTTTTTTCAATTCAGAGAGAACGCAGTATTTACAGCACTTATGCATCATTTTTTATTTAGCACTCGATAATGTAAAGATTTTATCAGTAGATATATAGTAGGTGGAGGCTGCTGATGGCAAATTAATCTGAGAGACTTTGCATAGAAAGGTGTGGTTTATATACAGAATATAACTATGAGAATGGGAAGATTCAACTAAACTCTGTTCTGTCAAAGTGATTCCTCATCACCATGATCATGTTCTGGACTGTCTTCACTTTCATCGCTTATTTTTCCTGTAATTCATGTTTTATATTTTACGATTAGTAAAGGTACTAGGATTTATTTTCCTTTTATCATCATTCTCTCATTTGTGTTGCAGATTCTGTGGCTCAGTTTACTGTCATCCAGGAAGCCACAATAACGGCGCCTCTTGGTGGGAATGTCATTTTGTCCTGTGGTCGTAGTGATGGCTCTGTAGCTGGTGGTAACTGGCCGTGCTGGGTATATCAGGCACCTGGGAGTGTTCCTAAAGGATTAACAGGTAGTAATGGAAACAATAATCATAATATAAAACCTCCAGGAACCTCTGAACGTTTTACTGGATCCATCCAAGGAGGCTCAAGTGTTTTGTCTATCAGTAATGTGCAGGATGCAGATGACGGGAATTATTACTGTGCTCTATGGACTGGTAGTGCGTACACAGTGCTACAAATTCACACACAGTGAGACATTAATATCAACTTCCCCTTTTGTTCCTCATACATGCTTATTTAAATATCCAAAGAATATTAATCAAATATATGTGTAGCAACCACACTGAATGTAGCATTTACTAGTCTGACAGCAGTTAGGGTAGTTTTAGTTGGTTGCTATTCATTGATGTGCTAATTGAGTACAATTTTATATTTTGCCTTTTTCAATAATCATAATAATGATTTGTGAGCAAATAAGAAAAGAAATGTGAGAATTATGTGAGTATTACTGATGTTCTACTGGAGTAGCCTAAGCTAATAAACAATTTCTTATAAAAGTAGTGAAAATTATGACAAAATAATACAGGAGTGGGAACTGAAATTTTTAGCAAGGCTTTTGCTCAATATCAACAGAGAGGTTCTCGCTGCAACTGGACTTTAAAGGACCAGAACAGTTTTAGGCCGGGTTCACACTGCTGCGGGGGGAGATCCGGATGTGATTCGCACTGCACTGCAGTGCAAATCACATCCGATCTCCGTAGAGATGCGAGTTCAGCCATACAGATAGTATGGCTGAATTCGCATCGCTCCCGCAGCAAACTCGCACGGGACCCTTTTTTTGGTCCGCAACAGAATCGGATCGCATGGGTGTTCACACCATGCGATCCGATTCCTGTGCGAGTCTGCAGATCGCACTGCGATATGCGGACGGATCTGGGGGTGTCATTAACATTTCATTGACACTCCCAGCCGTTCGAATAGGGCAGTGTGAACTGCCGGCGGGAGTCATGCGATGCGGGAAAACGCAGCGGATTCGCGGTGTTCCCGCATCGCTGTGGTGTGAACCCAGCCTTAAAAACATTGTGTATATTTTAGGACATTTTGATCAAATTACAGTGCCATACATTTACTATACTATAATTCAAGGGTGTAATTACAATGGTGAAAGACCTGGGGCACACTTTGGAAAGCAATGGTGCAATGAGAGGATCATAATAACTGCCAGTCAGGTTTTTTCCTAATCTGTGTTCCATTGGGGAGATTTACATTTACTTCCTGTTCCATAAGTGTGTACAGGCACATTTGTGGACACAACAGATTAACAAGCCTGGTTAATCTTACAAACCAATGGATTATAAACTCGTTTACCTAGCAAAATACCATAATTATTATGAACATCTTTATAAATATGATTTTAAATCATAACCCAATGTTGCAAGGTATCTATAAAATATTTATCCTGGCACGATATCCCATTGGCGTACAAAGGATTTCTAAATAATAATTTAGCGCTGGGCTCCTGAAGAGCACACGCTATGTTTTTTCAATTTAGTTTTTTCGTAAGACCATAGTTGGGTCTTAGGGTTAATTTCAGTAAATTGTGGTCTTGGCATCAGTTTGGCTGGGCTGTACTATGTTCTGCCTGGTCATAGGTGTAGGTATCACCTTTGACAGGCATTGGACCACAATCTGGTTGGATGCATTGGGTACCAATCTCTCTCTCTCTGTGCCAATCAGTGGGTGCATTGTCTCGCTGACGTTTGTTATATGCGGAGGGCGGGGCCACCCGTCACCTGTCCCGCCCCCCCTCTGACGCAAGGGGAAACCCGGGGTTCCCCGTGACGTATGGGTGACCTAAACGTCAGGCCGCCGAAATCATTGCAGTGTCTCCTCCGTGGAGACAGAAGATGGATGGATTTGCTGCGCTGATTCAGATGAGCCATCGCTGGACCCCGGAGAGATGATCGTTCGTCGCTGGATAGCAAGAGTGGATTACCACCACTGGAATCTTTTTTTGAATTTTTTTTATTTTTAATAAAGGAATTTTTCAAAAGTGTGTTTGTCTTATTTAACAATTTTTTACACTTTCTTTGTGAAATGGTAGGGGTACTTTTGTACCCCCTTACCATTTCAAATGGGGGGGCCGGGATCTGGGGGTTCCCTTGTTAAAGGGGGCTTCCAGATTCTGATAAGCCCCCCGCCCGCAGACCCCCACAACCACTGGCTAGGGTTGTGGGGATGAGGCCCTTGTCCTCATCAACATGGGTACAAGGTGCTTTGAGGGGTCACAGACCCCCAAAGCATCCTCCCAATGTTGAGGGCATGTGGCCTGGTATGGTTCAGGAGGGAGGGGGGGCCGCTCTCTCGTACCCACCTCTTTTCCTGCAGCCTGCCAGGTTGCATGCTTGGATAAAGGGTCTGGTATGGATTTTTAGGGGGACCCCCACGTCAATTTTTTTTTAATTTGACGCGGGGTTTCCCTTAATATCCATACCAGACCTGAAGGGTCTGGTATTGATATTTAGGGGGAACCCCACATCAAATTTTTTTAAAATTTGACGCAGGGTTCCTCTTAATATCCATACCAGACCTGAAGGGCCTGGCAATTGAATTTGGGGGACCCCCACGCTTTTTTATTTATTTTATTTATTTATTTTTTTATCAATGAGTGTTCTCTGTATTACGGAGCCGACAATTCATAATAGCTGCGAGTGATTTTAAAGGACTTTTTTTCATGCATAAATGACACTTTGTGCAGGGACAGTTCTAAGCACGGGAAACATGCGCCCCTTCACAGGCATACTATAGACACCGCCCAGGTACGAAATTTAAAGGAATATTACACTTTTATTGTTTCACTTTAATCATTATTAAAATCACTGCTCCCGAAAAAAACGGGCGTTTTTAAAACTTTTTTTTGCATTGATACATGTCCCCTGCGGCAGGACCCGGGTCCCCAAACACTTTTTAGGACAGTAACTTGCAGAATCTTTTCTCTCTGTCAAATCTTTTTTCTCTGTCGAATATTTTCTCTATATAATCTTGGACTAATAGAGGTAAGGTTAGGAACATTCGACCACAGGTTCTATAGACACAGATTGTTGTTGTCAGAGTCACGTTGAATCTCCTATTCTATATCGAACTGTTGTAACAATGAAAACGAAAGTAAAGCATTTATTTATGTCGGATCTTTTGTTTTTCGGATTCTGTGCTTTCGTTATGGTTTGTCAAAACGAAAACGAAAATTGCTGAAATTCGGACGAAAATGCATTCGGACGAAAACGAATGCACATGTCTAGTACTATGGGGCCATAGTTTGATGCTTATTCCTTCTGCAGAGAAATAACATTTGAATTCCGTAAATCACAGACTCTTGATTGATAATTGGTTATCAGTGGTTATTTTGTCTAAGGGGAGAAATTAATTAGTGAAATAAATTTTATTCATAGATATACTGCATACAGTATATATCTGTGTCCGCCTATTATTCAAACTATGGTGTGAATGTGACTTATTGAATAAGTACACATTTATTGTCAATAGCCCAGTCCATATTCACATTGATCCCAGTTGTGTTTTTAAGGAATTCTACATGGGATAAAATTAACTCAAATTAATTAATCGTTCAGGCATTCCCTGACACACAGAACAACAGCCTAATAGTTAACATTGGCAGGCTTTCGGTGGGGCTCTTCTTTAAGCGGTGAACTGTACTTTTAAGAGTTTTAGTGATGTACAGTATGCAGTTGGATAAAAGCAGTCTATATGGCGTTGACTATGCATGTGACATGTGGTTAAGATGTGTAGTTCAGCACACCAGTCCTGACAGGTGACTACTCTGGCCCCAAACGCTTGGCAGTCAGCAGACTCCGCAATTCTCAGGCCTCGTTATCTGTTCCTGGCTGGCTCACCCAGGCAGTAGCCCCACACAGTAATTGGTCCATTTGAGTTCCAATGTGGCCAAATAATAGTGACTCAGTCCCAAGGTCCTTAGTATGGCACAGATACCCAGCATTGGTCTGTCCTGCTACAGGTCCCCCCCACACACACAAAAGGTCAACAGCAGCTAAGCCTTTTAAGGATATATGTGTGCAAACATACCTGGTATCAGAAAGCAGGTCCCCTCTTACTGGCTCCAACCAAAAGAAAAAACACATATTGCCAATATCTCACTAGTTTATTTAACATGGTGAGGCTAGTATAGCCATGATCACTGCGTCCCAAATGATTGCTAACTCACCATAACTTGATGGTGTGATCCAAGTGAGCCAGAAACAAGCATGAAGAATTTGGAGGAAAGGACCCCAGATAAGGAAGTCACAGCAGGACTGTGCAGCTTAATCACAGGATATTTTTATTCAATAATTAAGAATACAAAAAACACTGGGTTAAAAAACTCCACCAAAACCTGTACCTGCAAGTGAACATTTAAAAAGACAATGTTATTCTTGTTAAAAAAAAAACAATGTTGTCTTGGATAGACGCAGCTCCGATCACACAGTACACACACATACAGAGTCACACAATTGGCTAGTGTATCATCATAAGGCTGCCTGCAAGAGGCAATGAAAAGGGGATTTTGAAAGAGTTCTCTATGGACTCAATAGGAGACAGGTCTGGTAAAATGATCCTAGAGTGAGAGCTCAGCCTGCCCATGCAACCGATCAGCCGTCTTACAGCACATTGACACTCAGGAACTAGATACAAACTTACAACAGTTCTGAGTCAAGAGTACACCGTACACTAAGTCAAAGAATCATATGGGTCTCAGAACTAGGGATGAGCTTGGTGTTCAAGTCAAACGCATGTTCAGGGGGTTTAGTACATGCCCCACACTATATAAGGCCGCCAGCGCGGCGGCCTTGTGTAGAGTGTTCTGGTGTCTTGTAAAATAGTGTCCTCCATCAGATGGTGTCCCCTGCGTACTGCGCATGCGCAGTACACAGGAACACAGATTCCGAAAATTGCAGAGGACTCACGGCGCAGGCGCCGTGAGTCCAGGTTCTATCCCCACTATCCAAGTGGACATAGAGTTAGAATAAAAAAGAGCCGAGCGGAGCGAGGCCGAGCCCGAAGCGTGGCGAGCGAAGCTCGCCCGCGAGGGGCCCTATAAAATTCTCAACCCTATGTCCGCTTGGATAGTGGGGCTACCTCCTCCACTCACGGCGCAGGCGCCGTTCAGCTTCAGAGTTTTTCCGAAGCTTCCTCTGCTCCGTACTGCGCATGTGCAGTACGGAGCGGACAGCATTTGATAGGCGGACTCTATTAGGCAGAACACCGGCGTGCAGGGAAAGAGCAAGATAGGCAGGGACAGTGTGTTCTTTTCTCGGGCATCTGCAGGAGTTAGTGGATGTTGTGTGCCTCCAGCACAGTATACACCTATATCTACCCTTTATTGCTGTTGTTCTCTAATACAGGCATCTGCAGGAGTTAAAGTGGGTGTTGTGTGCCTCCAGCATGGTATACACCTGTATCTACCCTTTATTGCTGTTGTCCTCTAATACAGGCCTCTGCAGGAGTTAGTGGGTGTTGTGTGCCTCCAGCACAGCACAGTATACACCCGTATCTACCCTTTTGCTGGTGTTCTCTAATACAGGCATCTGCAGGAGTTAGTGGCTGTTGTGTGCCTCCAGCACAGCACAGTATACACCTGTATCTACCCTTTATTGCTGGTGTTCTCTAATACAGGCATCTGCAGGAGTTAAAGTGGGTGTTGTGTGCCTCCAGCACAGTATATACCTTTATCAACCCTTTTTTGCTGGTGTTCTCTAATACAGGCATCTGCAGCCTTTACAGTGGGTGTTGTGTGCCTCCAGCACAATATACAGTACCCAATTGCTGGTTTTCCCATCTCCCTGCAGGCCATTACTAGGTCTGGAAGGCCAACAAGGAGAGGCAGACAGACACGATAATAAAAAATAAAAGAGGGCAAGCAGGCTCTGTGTCTAGAGACAACAGTGCTGGTCATGGACGCAGTGCATCGTCATCAGCACGTGGCCATGGGACACGCTTATCCTTATTTTTGGCAGCTGGACGTGTTGAGCTGCATAATGCCGAAGACTTGGTAGAGTGGATGACCAAGCCCTCTTCATCCTCTTCATCCTCTCTCACCCAGGCTCCGGGTACTAGCAAAGCAGCTGTCAATGCGTCCTCTTCCCTCGTCTCAATGTCATCAGTCACTCCTTCCCTAGACCCACCATATCCTCCTGAGGAGTCCTCCGAACTGTTTGAGCACAGTGTTGGATACATGCTCCAGGAGGATGCCCAGCGTTTTGAAGGCTCTGATGATGATACCCAGCTAGAGGAATGCAGTAGCATGAGCGCAGAGAGAGGGGATGCTCAAGAAGGACAGCAATCTGGCAGTCATATTCTACCAGCTGCAGCATACTGTCAGGTTTGCTCCAGTGATGAAGAGGGAGGGAATGATGAGGTCACTGACTCCATGTGGGTGCCTGATAGGAGAGAGGAAGAGGAGGCACATCTCCAACGAGGCAGGATGCCCTCCGGGGGCCAGCTTAGGGGCAGCACACCAACTAAATCACACCGCAGAGCTCCGCCTGTGCAGGGCCCTGCCTCTGCGCGTTATTCCAAAAGTTCTTTGGTGTGGGCCTTTTTTGAGACCAGTGCATCAGATCGCACCACTGCTATTTGCAACATATGTCTCAAGCATATCTCGCGTGGTCAAAACATCAGCCGCTTGGGCACCACATGCTTCACCAGACATATGTTTACCTGCCATGCAGCTCGTTGGCAAGACCTTAAAGACCCACACCAAAGAACAAAGTGGACCTCTCCTTGCTCCTCATCAGCTGTTGTGGGCACGCGGCCTGGTATGGTCCAGGTGGGGGGAGGGCGCTCGCTCGTCCCCACCCCCTTCCTGACCGGCCAGGCTTCGTGCTCGGATGGACTTTGGGGGGGCCCATGCCGTTTTTTTGGCATATGGGGGTTCCCCTTAACATCCATACCAGACCTAAGGGCCTGGTATGCTCCCGGAGGGGGAACCCACGCCGTTTTATTTTATTTTTAATTTGGCGTTCCCCCTTGAGTGCTCATTCTCTGATTGACCTGGGGCGATTTAAAGTCGTGTTGTAAGTCGCCCCAAGTCGTGTTGACAAGTCGTGTCCAAGTTGCCTCCAAAAGTTGCGTTGGAAGTCGCGTTGCCCTTGTGTGAACCGGCTCTTAGGGCCAGTTCACACCACATGCATTCCAGTTCATTTTTTCTGCATCAAAAACACATGGAAAGTAGGTTATATGGGTTTAAATTGCATAGTCTTATGAATTTCATTCATACCAATGCAGTCAGTTCCAGAAACAAAAAGTAGAACATGCATTTTTTTCTGCACTAGACTGTACTGGAATGTGGTAAGGGCCAGTTCACACCATAGAAATACAGTCCGGATGCATTACAGATCCTTTTCTGCATGTGGGTTTTTGATGCAGTCCAGTGCATTTTGCCCCTCTTTTATCTTACCCTTAAATAAGTAATATGTGTGTTCCAATCCATTTTTTGGTGCATTTAGGTGTGTTTTTTATTTGTTTTACAGCTTTCCAGTACAGTCCAGTGCAGGAAAAATGCAGCATGTTCTACTTTTTTTCGTTAACTGGAAAGCATTGGAACTGCAAGCACTAGTTTGAACTATGCCATTTAAAACCATATAGCCTACTTTCCATGTGCTTTTGATGAAGAAAAAAACGCATTGGACTGCATGTTATGTGAACTGGCCCTTAAAAAGTGAGTTTTCTTTTAAATTAAATGGTAAAGAAACCATTATGGGGCACTTTGTAATAGCTATAACACAGAACCCTATGATCCGATTGATCATAGCTCTGATCACACTGATCAAAAAGTAAGGAAAGAGTTAAATACTCTATAGGTGACTATTTAAAAGCCGTTACAGGACATTAGTTTAGAATTAACCATGAATTATATTTATAGAATTATTACTCTCACTCTGACATTCATTAATTCACTTAACATGTGAAGCAATCATCCTTTATGTACATGCCCTACGCAAATTTATTTACATGCATATATTGGGGTCGGTGGGAATGGTTTTATTTTTTCATTTTTTTATCACTTTTTTATGTATTTTTTTACTTGACAAGGATCTGCTAACCTTCTGTGAATAACTCTGTGATTCAGATCTTTTATTAGTTCACTTGCCTGTCAGCAGACTGAGCAAGTGAACCGAAGAATTGATTCATGAAACAGTTCATTTCTATGAACAGTTCGAAATGAACCAATTCACATTAAAGGTCCAGACTTCCCATCACTACCAGGCTGGTGTCTGAGATCAGTATCCAATTGCTCTGGTCTTTTGTTGGGGTGAGAGCGATCTGTAATCATCTGGTCAGTATGCTAGGATTCAGCATCAGGTGCCTGAGTAAAGATGGTGTCCGCTGCCTCAGTAGGTGTAGCCTAGGTGTGCCAGTGTGTGGAGCCACATCATCTGTGATGTCAGAACATCACTCATGTGGTGTAGGTGTCAGAAACCATGAAACAGGCTGAGACAGAAGTACAATCGAATCACACTTGTTTATTAAAAAATAAAAAGGTAAATAGAAAAAAGCAAAGTTAAGCATAGCCAGAGTCCAGTAGCCAGATCGGGTAGTCAGCCAGTCCAAAGTTCATTAACCAGATCGGGTAATCAGCCAGGCCAGAAGTCAGGGATCCAAGAAGAACAACTGCAAGCAGGATAAGAAGCCAGGAGGGATGTCAGCAAGCCAGTCTTGAAACAAACAGCAGGAGATGGTTCCTTGTGATGAGACCAACGCGAAGGCAAAGGAAAGAGTGAGCTGGAAGGCTTTAAATAGGCAGGTCAGACTAGCATCATTGGAAACAGCTGGTAACTGTGGAAAGAGAAGAGAGCTGGCAATTAGCCGACAGCTGAGCGGCCAGCCCAGAGGAGGAAGGGATAAGCCAGCCCTGACAGTAGGGAACCTCCTACATGTTTCGCCCAATGAACTTGAGCTTCGTCAGGGATGGAAGGGGCATATTGGGTATGTCTTTTTATAGTGTTTTCAGAAATGTAATTTTGGTAATCACCACAAGATGTCACTTTCACCATCAACATTACTTGAACACATATAGCAGACAATTTTGCAAACTGAATTAAAAAGGACATACAGATGGTTATATGTCTGTTCAAACATTTCCTTACATAGCCTATCAAGTTAAGAATTACGGCATACAGGTTATTTAGCACTTTTTATTTGATTAATTTATTTCAGGGGTGACATTCAGGAAAGCAAATGCACATAAAAAAAAAACTGTATATCAGTTATAGATGGGAGGAGCTGGCCTAAATCAAAGATGTATCAGATCATCTGATGATCACATCTCACTGCTTTAGGAAAGCTTGAAAGTTGCATTCTGTATTGAGTCCTGAGGGAATGAGAGCATTTAGTGGCGATTCACATTTGTGCGAGTTGATAACGAATGCGATGTGTTAAACAAAAACTAGATTCACATGTCATCCAAAAAGTAATTGTTTTCAATGATGGTCGTTCACATATATGCATTGCGATTCCTCACTGAATGCGATGTGATAAAAAAAGGGTCCTGTGCGAGTTTCAAGCATTGTGTTGCGAATTTAGTCTCCATGGACATTAATGTAAATCATTCTGGAAGTGCATTAATGGTTCAGATATGTGTGAATTCTTCACCTCCAGCTCCTCCTTCTAGTTCTGCCCCCTAACTTCCTGTTTCATGTCTCATGTCCATCTGTTTGCAGTCAAGATGACCCCCAGGCATCAAAACAGCCTTGATAATGAGGAGCTCATCAGACTTTTCCATTACAGGCCATATATATGGAATAGCCGGATTGAAGAATACAAAAATAATGCCAGGAAGAGCAGAGACTGGGAGGAAATTTGTAAAAGACTGTATGCAGACTGGGATGAGTTCACACCTCAGGTTCGAAAACATAAATGTAAGTATATTTCTATTTATTCATCCCACTGACCACCAATGTAAGGGCATGCATCCCACTGACCACCAATCCCACTGACCACCAATGTAAGGACATGCATCCCACTGACCACCAATTCTACTGACCACCAATGTAAGGGCATGCATCCCACTGACCACCAATCCCACTGACCACCAATGTAAGGACATGCATCCCACTGACCACCAATTCTACTGACCACCAATGTAAGGGCATGCATCCCACTGACCACCAATCCCACTGACCACCAATGTAAGGACATGCATCCCACTGACCACCAATTCTACTGACCACCAATGTAAGGGCATGCACACCACTGACCACCAATGTAAGGGAATGCATCCCATTGACCACCAATCCCACTGACCACCAATGTAATGTTGTGTAATGATATTACATGCTCAGTATGTTGACAGAAAGTGCAAAAAATAGATGGACGCACTGTTCACATTTATTGAAAAAAGTACAGATAGTAGATGATGCAGCATTGACAGGGAACAAGTTATTGGTCTTTATTGAATGGCATCAAGTTGCCATGATACCTGACTGGCAGGACTCATAAAGAAGTCAGTAAATTTCTCATGGATGCTGGCCCCTCTGTAACTGCCCCTTGTATGTGTCCAATCTGCACCTTCTATCTCATGCATTAAAGAGTCCTCAAAAAGGTATCCATTACTTTCGTGGACAAAATTGTGGAGTGCACAGGCAGCTTTTACGGCAATTATGGCATTTCCCATGCTTACAGTTATTGTGGTGTGAAGAAATCGCCATTTGTTTGCCAGGATTCCCGAATGTACACTCCACAAACTTCATGCTCTTGTTAGCCGATAATTAAATACCCTTTTTTCCACAGACAGTGACAGGTTAGCATATGGCCTGAGCATTTTTTCTGAAAGAGCGAAAGCCTCATCACCGACAAATATTAAAGGGAGAGAGGGTTCAGATGTTCTAGGGAGTGGTCATTCATTTGGGAGGTCGAGTGTGTTCTCCCGAATAATTCTTCCAAAACTTGAGTGGGAAAAAATGCTGGAGTCAGAACTGCTCCTATAAGAACCAATGTCTATGTAGGTGAATGAGTAGTTTGCATCAGCCACTGCCAAAAGAACTAAAGAAAAATATTTCATGACTGGCTTCACAATTCTGATGTGCTTGCTGTCTATGGCACCAACACAGTTAGGGAAGTTGCAGTGCTCCCAAAACAACTCAGCTTTGGTGTTCCATTCCTCTTTGTTTTTCTCATGGCCACATCCCTTAGGACTTCCCAGATGGCGATACAGGTGTCCCGCACAATTGTGCTCACCCTAGATTTTCCCAATTTTAACTCGTAGTGTAAGCTGGCAAATGAATTTCCAGTTGCTAGGTACCTGAAAAAAAATAGAAAATTAATTAGTTATGTTTTTTTTATTACAGAAGGACTCATACGCACTAGGTGGCGGAGCCTCAAGGACACACTTCAGAAACACCAGAGACTGCAGCGTGAAGCAAGGAGTGGGTCTGGTGCTCCTCCAAAGCGTCCCTATGTGTTCGCCAAATATATGGATTTTTTTAAGCCAGTTCTAGAATTGAGGAAGTAAGTTATCATACATGAATCGGTCACTCTACCATCTCTATCTAATTAACCTGTCCTACCCCTAACCTTTACTTCTCCCCCTATCATCTTTATACTTTTTATTTCATAACAGAGTTCCAATTTAAATTTTTTGTATTGCAGCACAGAAGCAAGTTGGGAGGAGGAGGGGAGGAGGAGTATGCTCCTAGTGTTGACGATGATGAAGGAGTATCATTTGCTTGCACAAATCAGGAGCATTCATCTATGGAGCTCCAGGGTGATCAGATTGAGGTACATGAGTCCTCTGCTCAGGAGCCAGATAATGAGGATACCAACGTTTCTACACCTTTCAGCAGAAGGCCACGGCAAGAATCTACTTCCCCCAGGAAGAAAAGCACCAGGGCAGCAGAACAGGTCAGAGGAAGTTAGAAAGTCAGAAGAAGTTAGAGAGTCAGAGGAAGTTAGAGGGTTAGGGGAAGTTAGAGTCAGAGGGAGTTAGAGAGTCAGAGGGAGTTAGAGAGTCAGAGGAAGTTAGAGAGTCAGAGGGAGTTAGAGAGTCAGAGGGAGTTAGAGAGTCAGAGGGAGTTAGAGAGTCAGAGGAAGTCAGAGGGAGTTAGAGAGTCAGAGGAAGTCAGAGGGAGTTAGCGAGTCAGAGGGAGTTAGAGAGTCAGAGAAAGTCAGAGGGATTTAGAGAGTCAGAGGAAGTCAGAGGGAGTTAGAGAATCAGAGGAAGTTAGAGAGTCAGAGAGAGTTAGAGAGTCAGAGGCAGTTAGAGGAGTTAGATTGTTTCCACAATATTTCATGCAAAATATGTGATCACAAAATAATTACAAGTTTTTGAAAAAAAAAACTATTTTTGGAAAACAATGTTGTTGTGATATCTGTCTGCATTCTTTGCATTCCTTACTATAGCTTACTATGGTGCATAGCATACATTTTCACAACGTATATCTATTAAATTTACCTTAATGTAACAAGCAACCTTTCAGCTGGCTCCACACTATTCCGAAAGGTGGTTTTCTGATACTCCAAACGTGTTCCAAGCAGCCAAAGTAATTCATCGAAACTAAGAAATAAAACCACAAAACCAATGTAAGTGACAGGCTAAAGCCCATACATAAAATAAAATTGAATGGCAAGGGGCAAGAGTTCTAGTATAATGAGAAAAGAGATAGAAAGTGGGATTGGTGGTCAGTGGGATGCATGCCCTTACATTGGTGGTCAGTGGGATTGGTGATCAGTGGGATGCATGCCCTTACATTGGTGGTCAGTGGGATGCATGCCCTTACATTGGCGGTCAGTGGGATTGGTGGGAAGTGGGATGCATGCCCTTACATTGGTATTCAGTGGGATTGGTGGTCAGTGGGATGCATACCCCTACATTGGTGGTCAGTGGGATGCATGCCCTTACATTGGTGGTCAGTGGGATGCATGCCCTTACATTGGTGGTCAGTGGGATTGGTGGTCAGTGGGATGCATGCCCTTACATTGGTGGTCAAAAATTTAAGGGCATAAATTCCACTCCTACAAAAACAAGTGTATGAAAATAAATGAATAAAAAATTGTCTGAAATTACTCAAGTGAAAAATATACGATTCAGTTCATAAAAGGTGAAAAAAAATGTGCATAAAAAGATGTGCATGAAAAATGTCTCAATAGCTCATTCCCTCAGGTCTCCCATCATAAAAATTTCACAAAGTGTGCCGCTAAGGGGCTCACGTCTTCCTTTTTTTCTCCTTTTTGCCATTCCTAATGCTTCTGATGTGTCCGCCAATGTGGACCTGCAGCTGTCTCTTGGTTTTCCCTATATAGAGTTTATTACATGGACACTCCAGCATTCAAATTACTCTGGAGGTCGAACAGGTAACAACATGTCTAACTTGAAACCAGACAGAGCGGTTCACATCAGTCCTGTCTACAAACTTGTAGACTTGTCAATGGCCACATGCATGCATTCCCCTAGGAGGAGGGAGGGGCAGGGTTTATAGCCAATAAGTGGCTACCTTTTTCATGTATTCAGAGTGGACTATGGCATCCTGTAGATTATGGGCCCTCTGGACTATCATTAGTGGACATGGGCCCACTATGTTTGCTAATGCTAGAGAGCTAGTTAGCATGCCAAATGCTTGTCAAGGACACGCTTTACCTGTTTCCATTGTGATCCAGATTGAGTAATTATGCTTAATGGGGTGGTACCAGTAGCTGATTTTTCGTTCACATCGCCTGGTTTTGTGTTCTTCGTTTTGTCTCCTGGGTTCACCAAGCTGTTCTGTTGTTTTTCCAGGCTCGCTTCTTAGCTCTATTAAAGAGGAAGTAAACCCTGATGGGTTTACTTCCTCTTTGATTCCCTGCAAAGGTAAAGCATAATGGTCCATTATGTGTCACTTACCTGACACAGGAGCCAAAGTCACCGCTGTCCCTTGTAGTTCCGAGCGTCCATCTTCTTGGTGGGTCTCCGTGGGTCTCGCTGCTCTGGCGCTGTGATTTGCTGGAGCAGCGATGACGTCACTCCCGTGCATGCGCGCGGGAGCCGACACTCGCGGCATATCGCCGCAATCTGCGGCTTACCCAGTGCGCCTGCATGGCGCTGTCTTCAGGTAAATATCTCCTAAACCGTATAGGTTTAGGAGATATTTCTTTGACCTACAGGTAAGCCTTAATCTAGGCTTACCTGTAGGTCAAAGTGGTTTGTAAAGGTTTACAACCACGTTAAGAGGTTTATTGGGGTACTCCCATCTCTGAACCTCTGATACATTGAGTTGGGTTTAATCCTAAAGTCCTTATTGTTTTCTCCGGACAAGAGACTCTGGATGGAGGCTAGATGTCTGTAGGAGTGTGTTTGCCGCTGTGGGTTTTCTATGAGTGCGAGTAATAACTTTGCTTTATGAGATTAATATTTGTAGATCCAGAAAAGGGATAACTAACAGGTCTACTGTATACGTTAATCTTGTATTTCCCTCATTGGCATTGAGTTCCCTAAGGAACAATAATAGCTGATCTTCATCACCCTTCAGCACCAAAATGTCATTGATGTACCTCAGCCAGATAACCATGTGGCTGAGGTAGATCGGTGAACAATACACCACCTCCAATTCCCATAGACCAAGATGGAGGCATGCATAGGCAGGTGGCCACGGAGCCCCCTTAGCTGTGCTTCTAGTCTGGTGGTAGTACTTTCCCATGAATTGAAAGAAATTATTGGTTAGGGCAAACTCGAGGCGTTCCAGAATAAATTAATTCTGAGCCCCAAAACTGGGGCATTCTTGATTCAGGAAATGAGACACCTCTTTGAGACCCCACACGTGCGGGATCGACGTGTAAAGAGATTCCACTTCAAATCCCACGACGAGGACCCCAGGGGGGACCTCAAGGCCCTGTAGTATCCTTAGGACATCACGTGTGTCCTGCACATATGCTGCAAGACCCACCACCAGCTCCTTGATGAAGGCATCCAGGTATCTGCCCACTCATTCCAATAGGCCCTTTACAGCGAACACAATTGGTTCCCCCGGTGGATTAGTGAGGGATTTATATAATTTAGGGATAACATAATTTGTGGGGTTGTTGTATTCATGAACCTGTAGGTAATCCCACTCCTTCATGGTTATTAAAGGCGAGGGAGAGTTTTTGATTTAAAGTTTCAATTAGGGTTGGGAATGGGTTTCCTGAAACTTTTTCATAGGTAGAGGTGTCATCTAGTTTAAGGATCTTTTTCATACATATCACTAGGCATCAGCATAACATTTTCGCCCTTATCGCTTCTCTTTAGAATTAAATCTGTGGCTTGTTCTTTCTAATTCGTGCAGGGCCTGTCTTTCTTCACTGGATAGATTAGGAGGACCCACCACGACCAATAAATCTTTTTCAGGTCATCCTTGACAAGGTCCAAGAAAATTTTGATCCAGTGGTATTTATGCAGTGGGGGAAAATTTTTTAGATTTTATATGGAGGTTGCTGGGTCTGCTGGTTAACAAAGGCTCAGTTTCCTCTTCAGAATCCATTTGTTAATCTAGTAATGCTAGCAGATTATTTAGTGCTTCTTATTCATCTTTATCTGCCAGGGACATGGGTTTTGATGATTTAGCCTGTTTATTATCTTCGCCTTTGCCCCCAGTATGCCAGAGTTAGAAAATTACTTTGTGCAACAAAAGGTTAAGGTCCTTGAAGACAGTGAATTCATCCATGGATGCTGCTGGTGAAATTCCCTTGCTATGGAATTTAATATGTTTTTGCTTAAGTGGAAACGTGGATAGATTTACTACCTCCATGTCTTCGTCTGTCATTAGATGAGCATCAGGCTTTTTCACTGTCTCCCACTGCGCATTCTTGCATGCCTTTAATTCTTGATACCCTTCATCTTTTCTCCAACTCTTCATCTTCCTCTTCCCTTGGTTTCCCTCTCTGATCCTCCTGGGGATAATTCCTCAGGAGGCAATGTTTGATTTCATGTATCTACCTCGTCTAAAAAAATATCAACAGATTTAAGTTCCTCATTCTCACTGCCAGATGGGGATTGAGTATTCCTAGACCGAGTATGAAAGCTCTGTCTACTCTCTGGTTCTCTACTCCTCTCCTCCCGACTGATGTCAGTGGGGGAATCTCAGCCCCACCCGCAGCAGCTGTCAGATGGGAGAGCAGAGAGGGGGCGGGTCACAGAGCGGCGTTCTGAAAACAGGCATAAAAGGCTTTTTTTTTTTATAAAACACAGAGACAGGAGAACCTAGCATAACGAGACACAGAGGATTATATAAAGTTAGCAGAGTGGGTTAACAACCATTTTAATCAAATGTGTGTGCAGCAACCTCACCTCATCCTGAACACATATTAATTACACAGGTTCTGTGGCTGATTGAGGTGGTAGACATGTGCATAACCAAAAAATGTATTTATTTTTATTTTTGACTCATTAATCTATTTTTTTAGTTTTGTTCAATTCGTATTCGAATCAATACATTTTGAATGGGTCGAATCAAAAATGTTATTTTTTTTTGATTCGAATGTGGCAAAGTGAACAAAACAAAAGAAAAATTGTCAGGTGCGTGTATGAGATTGAGATGTTAAGAGGGCTCCCCTTACGGCTAGGTGCAGTGCACTCCTGAAGTTAAGAACAGGAAGCGTGGTGCCCGAAGAAGCACGGGTGGCTGGGTGATTGCTTGTAGTTCGATGAGCTCGGCCGCTGCAGGATGGATGGAGCAGGCGGAGCAGAACTTCCTGTGTTCAGATGAACAGAGAAACCAGGAGCCAGGCCAGAAGTCATGCACAGATAGATCAGTCCAGAGAATACACAGGGGCGAGCCAAGGTCAAACACAGGCAGGGTCCAGATACAAGCTCAAGGTCAAGCCGGGAGATCAGGAAGCAGAAGCAGAGTCCAGGAACAGGCCAGGGGTCAGACTAGGAGATCAGGAAGCAAGGTCGAAGGCAAGCCGGATCACAACGGGTTTTTCAGATCTGGAAGCAAGGTCACGGTACGCAAGGCAGCTGAGAAGATAATCAGCAAGGTCCTGTGGTTGCAGGCTGGCTTAAGTAGGGCCACTGGCACCAGCATTAGTCACGCCAGTTATGCGCCGTCGGCCACGCACAGTATTGCACATGCGCCGATGCGCACCTGTGTGCGCCAATGTGCGCCGATGAGAACCGGCATGTGCCAATGTGCGCTGATGCGCCGATGCCTGCAAATGCACACCGGCATGCACTAATGTGCGGCTCGTGCATGTCTTGGGACCCTCCATGGGCGTCCAGGAGTGTTCAGGGCGGTATTGCCAGTACCGTGACAGCCATGTGCCTGACAAAAATCTTCATCAAATGATTACAATGAATCTTTAAATCACCTTTGGCTTAACAAAAACAGCATTATTTTGAAATGGTACTCTAATAACAGATACTCTTTGATTTCAGAAATATGTTTACAGTTAGAATTCGACAGGAATTCGATGTAAAATTCGATTTGAATTTCAATTAGAATTTTGGAAATTCTGCAGAATTGTGTTTCGTTATTCTGAGCATTTGGTAAATTTCATTTATAATGTAATTCGGGTATTCAGTTATATCCAAATAATTAACAATTTGTCTGAATATTTATTTGGAACAAAATGAACTGCACATGTCTAATTAAACTCACTTAGTGCCTTATCTGCAATAAATTAGCCTCAGTACCTGTGTAATTAATATGCATGGTAACCCTATTCATAGGTCTGACTGCAGTTAGAATAGTTTTAACAGCTTTGTATTGGTTACTGTTCCAATCAAATATAATTTTATATTGCTTTTTTCAATAAGCATAATAAGCTTTGTAAGCATATAATAAAACAAATATCAAAATTCCATGAGTATTACCGATGTTCTACTTAAGTTGCCTAAGCTAATAAACGATTTCTTAGCAGTTTAGGCAAAAATACAACAAAATAATGCAAAAATGAAAGTGAGATTTTTGGTATGGTGTGTGCCTAAAACAAAAAAAATTCTGTCTGGAACTTAGCTTTAAAGGACCAGTAGAATGGGCCTGCTGTTCGAGTCACATTAGGTGTTTGTTTGTTTCCTGAACAAACATTGGGTGTTCATTTTGTTTCCTGGGTTTTCGTGAACAAACTATTAAAAGGGAGGCACAGAGGGAAGTTTGCCCGCCGCTGAGCGCTCCATAAAGCACCGCGATCTCACAGTGTATTGATTGCTTCTGATTGCCCAAAGCATGTACCTGACCTGTATGTTTTGGCCAATCACAGCACAATGTACTGTGAGAGCCATGATTGGCCAAAGTCCACACCCCACACTATATAAGGCTGCTTACAGAGCAGCCGTGTATAGTGTGTGATAATGGAGATTAGGTAGGTAGTTAGTGAATTGTGTGTATTTTGACCACAGATGCTTTGTTCTGAACATCAGATGTCTAGACATTTTTCAAGTTTTTGCAAAAAATGGTACTATCTCTTTAAGAAGACAAACAGCAGCTTAGACAGATGGGGCAACACAGTTCAATGTGGAGAAACAGTTTTTAACATTCACATGAGGTGCAGTAAACTCGTGCGACCATGTGCTTCACAAGATGGCGGATGGCACTGAGCTTGATTGCAGATCAGTCGCGCACATATACACAGCATGCTGTGAGAATTCTATCATTTTTTGACTATTCTGACTCCGATTGTTGTGAAGCGATCTATCTCTTGTGAGACCTCTATGCCTGGCCTGTATAAGTAGATATATTCACTGAGGACAATCCTCACCAGATAGCTTGAACTCACCAATACCGATTTTTATCCACAGATGCTTTATTCTGAACATCAGATTACAGCAGATGACAGGATACAAACAGATGAACAGGTTGTTTTATTGTGCGGTCAAAAGATGATATTGTCTGTAGCTTACAATGTAGAATACATGTGCTCTGCTACCTGAGTCTTGTTACTCCATTGATGACACAGGAAGTACAAAACACAGGAAGAAGGGTGGAGCATTACATACAATGGAAGTATGTCATAACATAAGGGGAAAAAACTTGAGAACACAAGTGCATTACCACAAAAGTTTGCTAGATGGCAGCATGTGAACTAAACTTAAACGTCCACAGAAAAATGGTTAGGAAAACAATATATATATATATATATATATATATATATATATATATATATATATAAATTCTATGCCCCATTGGGGTAGCACACTCCCCGTCTGGGATGGTAAATGTCACGATATACATCAGAACGATGGTGATGCAACTGCAAATAACAACAGTGTAATTTGCTGGACGTCTTGAAGACCTGAAAGACATAAAAGAACATGCATATAATGCAATAGCAATAACTCTTAATTTAAGGCTTCAAGATATGTCAACTAAAGTTCAAGATACTTTCTTCTTGAAATCACAGGTAGGATTCAGCAGCGTAGGCAAACAAGTTCATTCTCCAAAGGGTAAGAGCAGAATAAGTTCCGTGATAGGTCTGATGATAGTCTTTACAGTCCCTTGTCTTGAAACCTTCACCTCCACTTTACGTACCTTACCATCATCACTAGGAACGCTCTTTACAATAAGTCCCATGGGCCATTCGATCCTTTCAGCTTACTGGTCCTTAAGCAGAACAAGATCTCCAACTTTTATGTCAGGGTTCAGTCGCTGCCATTTCCAGCATCCTTGCAGAATAGAAAGATACTCCATCTTCCAACGATTCTAGAAGCAGTTGGTGAGGTGTTGTATTTGTTTCCACTGGTCATAGCACAGATTTCCTGTTTTAAAGTTTCCAGGTGGAACAGGAACAGACCCAAGCTTCTGGGAAAGAAGAGTAGCTGAAGTAAGGATAGTTGGGGTCTCTGCATCTTTGTCAGGTTATGGAAGACTGAAGACATCAGCTGTGGTTTCTTCTAGATGATCCAGCAGGAATTCAGGCCCTGTTAACCATGAAGAATTTGCAAAGACAGTTGCAGACACTGGCCTGGTGGCATGATCTGCAGGGTTAATTTCAGATGAAACATAATGCGATTGTTCAGGTTTAGATGATTTCCTGATTCTCTCTACACGGTTGCTGACATAGACATAGAAATGTTTAGTCTGGTTGTATATGTAGCCCAGAACAACTTTGCTGTCTGTGTAGAATCTGACGTCATGTATCTGAATGTCTAGCTCACGCAGTATAAAATCTGCTATTTCTACAGCTAGCACAGTCCCACAAAGTTCAAGCCTGGGAATCGTGTGTTCAGGCTTAGGTGCTAACTTAGCTTTCCCAAACAGAAACCCTATGTGAATTGATTAGAAGAATCTCTTACCTTGTTGCTATGGCCTCAGTAGATGCATCTGAGAAGATGTGAAGTTCTTTCCTCAGACTTATGGCAAGGGAGACAGAAGTATAGCAGTGTGGTCTATGGATTCCATCTAAGGCATGTAGAGATTGTTTCCAGGACTCTCACTTTGAAAGCTGGTTTATTGGTAGTGGAGCATCCCAATCTTTAATAGTCTCTGAGAACTGTCTAAGTAAGGATTAACCTTGTATGGTGATGGGAGCCACAAATCCCAATGGATCGTATAGGCTGTTCACTACTGACAGAACACCACATTTGGTAAATGGCTTGTCTGCAGAGCTGACTTGAAAGCCGAAGGTGTCTTTTAATAAGTCCCTCCGTAGGACCAGACTTCTCTGTATAGGTGGTATGCCCATTCCTAGATTCAAGTCTTTAAACCCTGTGGCATGATTGCCAGGTTGAAAGGCTTTCATAACAGCAACACTATTTAAAGCAATCTTGTGTAGTCTGAGGTTAGCCTCAGAAAGCATACCTTGTGTCCTTTGGAGCAGGTATATGTCTTCTTCGTCTGTAGGTAAAGATTTAAGTTCGTCGTCCACATAGAAGTTTCTCTCAACGAAGTTTTGAGCATCCATGCCATACTCCTTTTCTCCGTCAAGGGCGGTCCTTCGTAAACCATATGTTGCAACAGCGGGTGAGGGGCTATTTCCGAAAACATGTACCTTCATGCGGTATTCAATCATCTCATTGTCCATGTTATTGTCACGGTGCCACAGAAACCTTAGGAAGTTACGATGGTCTTCATGTACAATGAAGCAATGAAACATTTGTTCAGTGTCAGCAGTTATGGCAACTGGCTCTCTTCTGAATCTCATAAGTATACCCACAAGGTTGTTGGTTAGGTTTGGACCAGTGAGAAGAACATTGTTCAGGGATACGCCTTGATTCTTGGCACTGGAATCAAATACTACCCTGATTTGCTTTGGCTTACGTGGATGATACACTCCAAAGAAAGGTAGGTACCAGCACTCATCATGTCTTTGAAGTGGTGGAGCTGGTTCAGCGTGATCATTGTCAAAGATCCTTTTCATAAAAGCGATGAAATTGTCTTTCATTTCAGACCTGTTCTTTAGTGTTTGTTGAAGTGAGTTGAATCTGGATAGAGCCTGTTCACGATTGTTTGGGAGTTTAACCCTTGCAGCATGAAGAGGTAATGGTGCAACCCAGCTGTTAGACTCATCCTGGAAGAATTCTTTGTTCATTATTTTGATGAACTCTCTGTCTTCGACTGACAAGGATATTTTGTTGTCATCGCTTGTAGTACAAAACACTGTGGTACCTTGGTTGTCATCACAAAGGTTAGGAGTGGCATCTGGTACTTCGATGATGTCAAGAGGCTTCTCTTTTACTTTGTAATGACGAGAGCACTGTTTGAAGTGGGATGGACATCCGTTTCCTAACATGTAAGTTTTGAAGGAGTGGATCTCGGATGACGTACACATTCTATCCAAGCATACGTTTCCCACGATTACCCAGCTTAGATCAAGTTTTTGTGCATAAGGGGCATCATCAGGTCCATTGCGTACTTTGTATACTCTGAGAATGTGTCTTCCTAGCAAGATGAATATTTCAGCATTCATGTCCATTGCAGGAATTTCATTAACAAGGTGCCTCAAGTGAGGATGGTGATATGTAGCCTCTGAAGTAGGAATTTCTTCCCTTTGGTCTGGTATCTGGTCACACTCGACTAATGTTGGTAGGGGTATGCCCTCTTCCTTATTGATATGAGAGATCATGAACCCATTGGCCCTTCTACAGAAGGTCTCCTCACAACCAGAACAGGTTCTGAGAGTATACGGTGATGCGTGTATCTATACCAAAGATCTCAAAGAATTTAGGCTTAACCTGGGATCTGTTGCTCTGTTCATCTATTATGGCATACACCCTGATAGCTTCCTTGGGTTGACCCTTTGGGTATACCTTGATTAGGCATATCTTAGATCAGCATTTGTGATCTAAGCCTTCCCCACAGACGTCTGTGCATGAAGAAGAAACATTAGCTGTGGCTGGAGCATGACCTTGTTTCTCCCCGCCATGACTTGAGACAGGGCTAGAGGTAGGAGGCTGCTGTGAATTGTCTGAGGGTGGGCCTAGATGCATAGCTGTAATATGTCTGTCGCTACTGCATTCTGTGCACTTGATGACAACTTTACAGTCTTTAGCAAAATGTCCATAACAAGCACAGCACCTGTAGCATATTCCAAGTTTCTGAAGAATTTCCCTACACTCTTCTAATGTCTTGGCCCTAAGCCCACAACATTTCTTTACGGGGTGAGGCTTCTTGTGAATAGGGCACTGAAGATTAGGGTCTTTATCTCTACCACCTGAATCGCTCTGGTCAGCGGGAGAGGATACAGGTGGTGAGATGTCTGTCCTTTTAACAGATATTGCTCAATTAAAGTCTCTACGCTTAGCTGCTATGTTGTCATACTTTGATGAAGATGAAGCAGATAAGTTGGTTTCAATGACGCTGAAGCTGGGATTGTTTCTTCTCCAGGCTTGATCACTAATGAACCTGCAGAAATATGCGAATGGAGGAAATTATACTTTTTAGTCTCTTTTGTATCTTGAGCCCTGTTGTGCCCATTTCTCTTGCAGGCCGTACGGCAGTTTAGACAACACTGGATTGACACAATGAGCAGTGTCCAGGAAGACTTGGGTCTGTCTTTGCGAACTCCATGAGAAGGTCACTCAGATCTTGGAGCTTGTGATAGTCTTTTTTCCCTATTATTGGGAAGTTTTGCAGTCTCTTCAATAGAGCGCTCTCTATTGCTTCAGAACTACCATAGGCTTGCTGAAATCTTACCCATGCAGCAAAAAGACCTGTATCTGGGTGGTCGACATGAACTGTTCTCAGTCTTTTAACACAATCTGCAGATTCTGGCCCTAGCCACTTTATGAGCAAATCAAGTTCCTCCTTGGTATTAAGGTTGAGATCAGCAATAGCAGCTTTGAAGTTTGATCTCTAGGCCCTGTAACTTTCTGGACAGTCATCAGACATTGAGAGGGTAGTGTTAATGAGCTCACGGCGTACCATATATCTGGCAAAGTCATTCAAGTCTGGTCTCTCACTCGTCGGTGCCAAAGTAACTTGTAACTCTGGTGAAGTAGGGTGAGGTTTGCCAGGATGAAATGATGTTGCAAGAGTGTATAACTGTGGTGTAGTCCCTACGGCTTGTGCTGGCAGTGGCTTGAGCTGTGGTGTGTCACTGGAAGTCACCTTGTTGTCAGTAAGAGGTGATGCGGTTTGCTGCATAGATGCACTTGTAATGTAGACTTGAAGAGGCTCAGGCATTTGGAGCTTAGAGGTCTCTGTGTTGAGAGTCTGAACAGTGTTGTTTGTAAGATGTACAGGAAATACCTCTGTATCATTGCAAGTATTATGCTTTAGTACATATTCACTGGTGCGTTCAACTGGGTCTTGCAGTTCCGCTGGGATGGACCAGTCTGAGTTAGCACTTTCTCCCATCGCTTGTTTGAGAACTCTCAGCCTTACTAGGGCAGCTGCTTCTTCCTTTTCCATTTGCAGAATCTTTGGGAATCTGCCTCTGCTTGTTGAGCTTCCATCTCTGCTTGTTGAGCTTTCGTCTCTGTTTGTTGAGCTTTCATCTCTGCATTAGTGAGCTACCATCTTTGCAGGGCGAGCTGCCTTTTGTGTTTCTACTTCTGCTTCCTTTCTGGTAAGGGAGTTTTGCACTCTTTTTGCTTCCAGACTTGCGTGTGCCTCTATTAGCTTGTCGCTTAAAGTTGAACTTCTGGAGCGAGAGGATGTAGAAGAACGTGCAGTGTACTTGATTGATATGGATCTGTGATATCTGATCTCTTGCAGTTGAGCAATGCAGAGTTCTGTCTTACACTGGGCATTTTGCACTAAGAGATCTCTTTGTTGGTTTAGTGCATCAGCCTTGGTCAGTTCTGCTGAAGAGTCCTCTATATTACAGTCCTGAAAGAAAGCTGGGTATTTTGCAAACAGCCGCTGGTAGCGTTAAAACGTGTCAGATAAGCAATATATACAGTCTTTCAGTTCAGCTGGTTGACCATTCAAGTGTGACAAAACTGACATGTAGTGCGAAGTTCTGTCCCATAAGCCTGACAGATTGCTGGAGAATTCATCTCTAGTGGCTTCATAGTTTTCTCTGAGCTTCTGTGTAGGTTTTATTCTACGTTTGGGTCTTACACTTTGTTTGGCAATATCTGCAGAGTCTGCTCCCTGTACATCTGCGGGTTCAGAGGCATGGTGAGTCTTGTCTAGACATTTTTCAAGTTTTTGCAAAAAATGGTACTGTCTCTTTAAGAAGACAAACAGCAGCTTAGACAGATGGGGTAACACAGTTCAATGGGGAGAAACAGTTTTTAACATTCACATGAGGTGCAGTAAACTCGTGCGACCATGTGCTTCACAAGATGGCGGATGGCACTGAGCTTGATTGCAGATCAGTCGCACACATATACACAGCATGCTGTGAGAATTCTATCATCTTTTGACTATTCTGACTCCGATTGTTGTGAAGCGATCTATCTCTTGTGAGACGTCTATGCCTGGCCTGTATAAGATATAATCACTGAGGACAAGCCTCATCAGATAGCTTGAACTCACCAATACCGATTTTCATCCACAGATGCTTTATTCTGAACATCAGATTACAGCTGATGACAGGATACAAACAGATGAACAGGTTGTGGTATTGGGCGGTCAAAGGATGATATTGTCTGTTGCTTACAATGTGGAATGCATGTGCTCTGCTACACGAGGCTTGTTACTTCATTGATGACACAGGAAGTACAAAACACAGGAAGTACAAAACACAGGAAGAAGGATGAAGCATTACATATAAAGGAAGTATGTCATAACATAAGGGGAAAAAACTTGAGAACACAAGTGCATTACCACAAAAGGTCGCTAGATGGCAGCACGTGAACTAAACTTAAACGTCCACAGAAAAATGCTTAGGAAAACAATATATATATAAATTCTATGCCCCCTTGGGGCAGCAAAGTTTGTTCAGTCAGTTTAGTACAGTCAGTGTAGTGAATAACACAGTGCAGTGTAGTAAATAACACTGTGTAGTGTAGTGAATAAAACATCTGGGTACAACACATCTGTTGTAACCTCGCTGATCCCATTATTTTTTTCAATAATAATATTTATTTTCATTATTTTTGCAGCATCAGGTTCTGTTGCTGCATTATTAGTACGCCCCCTTCTGTGTCGCAGGTGTTATTCCTCCTGCGTCAGCACAGCAGTGGTTTCCTTTATTTATTTATTTATTTATTAACCACTTGCTGATGGCTTGTCGTCATATGACATCCTGGGGTTTGTGGGGGTATATGCAGCTACAGACACCATTCAGATATCGGCTTTTTCAGCTGGCGATTATCTACACCATAATAATGATCATAGCGGCTGGTCAGCCACTTGATCATTTATACGGGCGGTGAGAGAGGACGTCCCCCCTCCTGCCACCCTCCAGCGACTCACCGCTGCGATCTGTGAATCAGAGAACCTCTTCACCAGCCCCGGATGTTTGCCATAGGGATTTCCGGAGGACCAGATGGTCGCCAGAGTCTCTATGATTGTTGGAGGCCGGGCACGATGTTATGATGTTACGCCCGGCCTCTGCATTCCTCAAGCAAAAGGCGCCACCTCGGCTGGGAAGCTGAGATCATTTTTTTTTATTTCAGGCTTCTCAGCATAGAGGTGAGATGTGGGGTCTTATTGACCCCACATCTCACTGTAAAGAGGACTGATCATGCCATATTCCTATTACAAGGGATGTTTATATTCCTTCTAATAGAAATAAAAGTGATCAAATTATTCTTTTTTTTTAAAATGTCAAACTAAAAAATGTAAAGTAAAATTAACATTAAATGCCCCTGTCCCTGTGTGCTCTCACGCAGAAGCGAACGCATACGTAAGTCCTGCTCACATATGAAAACAGTGTTCAAACCACACATGTGAGGTGTTGCTGCGAACGTCAGAACGAGAGAAATAATTTTAGCCCTAGACTTCCTCTGTAACTCAAAATATGTAACCAGTAAAATTTTTTAAAGCATTGCATATGGGGATTTTTAATTACCAAAGTTTGGCGCCATTCCACAAGTGTGTGCAATTTTGAAGCATGACATATTAGGTATCTATTTACTCGGTGTAACTTCAACTTTCATATTATGCAAAAAAATACCATGGGAGAAAAAAGTTGCAATGACTGCCAATGTATTCTCTAGAGTTTCTGCTAAAAAATCATATATAAAGAAAGCCCGGAGCATAACATAGCACAGCATGAGCGCAGGGCGACATGACAGGGTTAACAGGGACGTAGGACAGGAGAGGGCGGTACTATGATCTTACTGGGAGGGGAGGAGCAGAAGTAATGTTCAGAAGTAATGTTCAGAATGTTCACCATCCCTGTGCTGTGCTGACATCCTCCTGGGGCTGTACCTCTGCTGTGCATATTATGAGGGGCTCCCACCATCCCTGTGCTGTGCTGACTTCCTCCTGGGGCTGTACCTCTGCTGTGCATATTTTGAGGTGCTCCCACCATCCCTGTGCTATGCTCATTATGAGGGGCTCCCACCATCCCTGTGCTGTGCTGACTTCCTCCTGTGGCTGCTTACGGTGCAGGTGTCAGTGCTGTATATTACGGTGCTGATGTCAATGCTCTCTATCACGGTGCTGCTGTCAGTGCTGTATATCACGGTGCTGGTGTGAGTGCTTTATCTCACGCTGCTGATGTCAGTGCTCTCTATCACGGTGCTGCTGTCAGTGCTGTATATCACGGTGCTGGTGTGAGTGCTTTATGTCACGCTGCTGATGTCAGTGCTCTCTATCACGGTGCTGTTGTCAGATCACTCTATCACGGTGCAGGTGTCATTGCTGTATGTCACGCTGCTGATGTCAGTGCTCTCTATCACGGTGCTGCTGTCAATGCTGGATATCACAGTGCTGGTGTGAGTGCTTTATGTCACGCTGATGATGTCAGTGCTCTCTATCACGGTGCTGCTGTCAGTGCTGTATATCACGGTGCTGGTGTGAGTGCTTTATGTCACGCTGCTGATGTCAGTGCTCTATATCACGGTGCTGTTGTCAGATCACTCTATCACGGTGCAGGTGTCAGTGCTGTATGTCACGCTGCTGATGTCAGTGCTCTGTATCACGGTGCTGCTGTCAGATGACTCTATCACGGTGCAGGTGTCATTGCTGTATGTCACGCTGCTGGTGATCATCTCCTGCACCCTCTTCTTTGCCTACCCTGGTCCCTGACCTTCCCTCTCCTCCATTGCCTTCATGCGCTCCACAGTCCTGAATTGTCACAACAATTTCCCATATAAAAAAAGAATGCTTGTAGTTGTCGATCCCAGATTCACCTCATACATGTGTTATGTCATTGGCCATGTGGTGGGACTATGTTTGCACAGCTAATAATTATTTTGTGGCTGCAAATTTGACCTATAGGTTTGCGAAGTTCGCCTCCCATTGAAGTCAATGGGGCCCGGCGCAAGCGTTCCGGTTCGCGAACTATCAGCCGCGTTCGCGGTCTGCGTTCACGAAACGTCCCGTCGGAAGTTCGTCCATCACTACTTGGGACAATGGCCCACCCTTCCGCCATAATTGAGTTCTATGGCGAGTTGTAAATAGTTGGGATTAAGGTTTTTTGGCAGCCGGCAGGTTATGTATATATATATATATATATATAGATATAGATATAGATATATAGATATATATATACATAATTGTAGGGACCCGTCCTGGGTGTACGGCTCCCATTATGATGGTTGGTGGTACCTGCGTTTAGTTTGTCTCTGAGTCAGTGTTTGTTGCGGCTGGAGGCCTAAAAGAAAAAAAAATTCAGTGGTCACGCAGGTTCAAGTAGTTGATGCCCACAAGGACCCTGTGACTCCTATGGCTGGGTACAAGGTCCTGCTATGTGTTTTTGAGTATAAAAAATATGTACATTGAAAGGGACCCGTCCTGGGTACAGCTCCCATTATTATAGTCGTTATAGTCGGTATCTGTTCCAGTTGAAGGCCTAAAGATTTTAAGTGGTCGCGCAAGTACAAGTAGTCAGGCTCGGACTGGCCATAGGGCACACCGGGCACTTGTCTGGTGGGCTCAGAGCCCCCTACGCTCACCCGGCCTCTCCACGGCTGGCTGGCTGACCGTTCGCCCACCATTACAGTTCAGCTGGGGAGCAGAGACTACAGGTCACGTTACCTATGACCATGAAGAGGGAGGGGATCTAAGCGAGACGCGGCCGCCGGACAGAGGGAAAACTAGGGTGGCTCCCCATGCATGCGCCTGGATATGAGGAGCAGCTGCATACACAGTAAAATAATCTATCTTTTTATTTTTCTCCTACAGCCTGCGAATGCCTGCTTCTCATTCACTCCCTCCCATTCAGAGGCTGTAGGAGAAAAATAAACAGATGGATTCTTCTACTGTGTATGCAGCTGCTTCTCCCATCCAGCTTTTTCTACTGCCCCCTATTGCTCTCAGGGACCCCCCCAGTGATCACCAACACCCCCCAGTGCTTTCTAGCCCCTGTACACTCCGGTCCCTCCAGAGCTTTCCAGCCCCTCCCAGTGCAAATCAGCTCCCTGTACTCTCTGGTCCCCCATTGCTCTCCAGCCCTCTGTGCTCTCCAGCCTAGCCAATACTTATCACCCCCCCATGCTCTCCAGCCCCCCCCCAGTGCTCTCCATTGCTCCGTGCTTTCCAGCCCCTGGTGCTCCTCGCCTCCATGCTCTCCAGCCCCCCCCCCCCAGTGCTCTCAGGCCCCCCTGTGCTCATCAGCCTCCCTTTACTCTCCAGTCCCTCCCAGTGCTCTCAGCCCCCCCCCCCCCCCCCCAGTGCTCTTCAGCCCCCTATGCATTCCAGCATCTCTCTGCTCTCTGCCCCCCCCCCCCCTGTGCTTTTCGCCTCCAGTGTTCTCTGCCCCTGTTTGTGCTCTCCAGCCCCCTGTGGTCCCCACAACTTCAGTGCTCTCCTCCGACTCCCCAGTGCTTTCCAGCACCTATATGCTCTCTGTCCCCCTGTGCTTTTTGCCTCCAGTGTTCTCTGCCCCTGCTTGTGCTCTCCAGCCCCCCATGGTCCCCATCCCCCTCAGTGCTCTCTGAGCCCCCCCTGTTCTCTCTGGCTCCCAGTAGTGCTCTCCACCCCTTTCTCTTCACCCCCTAGTGCTCTCCGGCCCCCTAGTGCTCTCCGGCCCCCCTAGTGCTCTCCACACTCCCCCGTGTTTTCCACCCCCCATGCTCTCCGTGCCTCCCAGTAAATATGCCATGGGCTGCTCAGTCTAAAATGACCGGGCCTATTTTTTGTCCCAGTCCGGGCCTGTAAGTCGATGACGCCCACAAGGACCTTGAGACTCCTATTTTTGGCAGAATGTACCGGATGTTCATATGTTACATACTGTATGTTTATAAGTTATTTATAATTGGTTAATAAAAGGCTGCTATGGCTATTTTACTCTATACTGAGTCTTGTGTGGGTATTCTTGGAAAAGGTTAGTGGAAGAGTGGTGGTCAAGCAGTTGGGAGAGCAAAGCATCTTTTATACCCTAGTCAAGATCCACTCCCCCACCAAAAAAAATAAATAAAAAAAAATGATACATACGCTCATATGTACAAACACTTCAAAAGTGGTATTTTTCATCCAATTTTCATATTATCTGTGTGAAGATATACATAAATATGGTAATTCTCTGAATAATCAGCATTCATTCAATTGTGCTTCCATGCAAATGTGAACATCATGTTCTGATCTTTATTGGGGAATGTTATTTTGTATATAGAGTGTTTATGTGCTGAGTTTACACTTCATTGAACAGAGTTTGGATAACACAGGGTTAAACAGAAAGGCCATAAATTAACTACACATTATCTCAACAGAATGCTTGGGGAGATAGTGATGTGTTCCTGCTTAGGAAATGTATGTTAGCTTGGGTGGCTGCAAACTCTGCAGGGCTCCAACACACACTCTCTGCTATTCCAACCTTTCACATATTTCCACATAAATTTCCCTCCTGGCATTAAACTTTGCCAGGTATTGTGCTCAGCTTACCACCCCAAACTGATGTTCCTCCCTCAGCTCACCTCTCTCCCTGCATGTCCTGTGAGCAGAATAGCTGTGCCCCTCCTCTGGGTTCTCTCATCATATGGCACTAAAGATAGAGGAGGGACACACAGAGCAAGTATGCAGGAGACTGGGGGGGAGGATGAGGAGACAGAAAATCAGGGGGGGGGGGCTGGCAGGGAGGAGTGCGGGGAGGAGCGCATCACGAGAGGCCTGACTAAATACAATTTCTTAGCAGCAGGGACCTGATCTACCCATCAGCTAGCTATGATTGACAGGTAGATCGAAGAAGAAGCTGTCATGGGGCCCCCTACTGGCAATGCCTGAATGGTCAGTCCACCCCTGGTGTGCGGCACTTACTATTGCGAGCTGTGTTGGCAGCTGCTGGTGTAGCACCTGCCACACAGCTTGCATACTTCAAAGTCTTGCAGGACACTGCTGCTAATGGGAACTGAGTTCCTGTTGTGGAAAAAGTACAGGAACTGCGTTCCCATGCATTCCCGCAGGACTTGAGCCCTGCCCTGCACACACGAGCGTTTTTTCTGACAAAATTCCGCTCAAGCTTGGCTTACATACACACGGTCACACAAAAGTTCTCTGAACTTTCGACCGCCAAGAACGTGGTGACGTACAACAATACGACGAGCCAAGAAAATGAAGTTCAATGCTTCAGAGCATGCAATTGTTTCCGAGCATGCGTAGGAATTCTGCGCGTTGGCACAGACGATCGGAATTTACGATAGGAACTTTTTGTGCCCTTGCAAAATGCATGCGGAAAAACTGACATCCCGACCGAAAAATTGAGAACCTGCTCTCAATCAAAGTCCGATAGCATACACACGGTCGGAATTTCTGACCATAAGCTAAAATCAGACTTTTTCTGGCAGAATTTCTGATCACGTGTACGGGGCATAAGGCATATATAATTTGACTCGCCTTTACTAATTAATTTGGTGTCTGTTTCCTAACACAGCATCATTATTGTGTATTTAGCATTGCTTTCTGTGATGTTTGTGATATTTCAAGCTGTGTTCATTTAACCAAGTGTGTCCAAAGGGGCTGAAGTCATTCAGGAGGTTGCGGCAAAAAAAGAGGAACCAACCTATTCAGAGCCTCCTGCTGGGGTAGAATTACATTTTAATTACTGCACCACAAAGCAAGGGTCCCTTACATATTGGGCTTGGCCTAAAGAAACATGGTTAAACATAGTCATTGCCTACACACACACTGGCAAGTATTTTGAAGTTGTCATTTTTTTGTCGCATTTTTGGAGAAAATTAAGACATTTACAAAATAAAAATAATTTTGAGATTTTATCAGTTATAGAAAAAAATAAATCAAGTAAGTAAAAATTATGTGGTGGCTAAAGCATATCATTGATGTTTTTAATACAGACAGAACTTCCTTACAATACTTAATGATAAGATATAGGCGTCATTTTAGCACTGATCATTGTATTAGGGCTAGTTCACACCATAAATACATGAAAACTGCTGGGAAAACCATGCAGATTTCACTTACAGAGACATCAGTTTCACATCAGTTTTCATGCACGTCGGTTATGTGCCCCATTCACACCAATGTTGATGTCATGTCAGTTTTTTTCCCGTGCAGAAAAATCTGCATGTGATATCAGTGTTGTGGTGTGAACAGGGCACATATTGATTCTTTTTTGTGCCCTTGCAAAATGCGTGCTGAAAAACTGACAACCATGGTGTGAAGGGGGCATAATGATTTTATCAATAGATATATAGTAGGTGGAGGCTGCTGATGGCAAATTAATCTGAGACACTTTGCATAGAAAGGTGTGGTTTATATACAGAATATAACTATGAGAATCAGAAGGATTCAGCTAAACTGTTCTGTAAAAGTGATTCCTCATCACCATGATCATGCTCTGGACTGTCTTCACTTTCATCTCTTATTTTTCATGTAATTCATATTTTATAGTCTACTACGATTACTGAATATAAATATACTAGTATTTCTTCTTTTACTCTCATCATTCTCTCATTTGTGTTGCAGATTCTGTGGCTCAGTTTACTGTCATCCAGGAAGCCACAATAACGGCGCCTCTTGGTGGGAATGTCATTTTGTCCTGTGGTCGTAGTGATGGCTCTGTAGCTGGTGGTAACCACCCGCACTGGGTATATCAGGCACCTGGGAGTGTTCCTAAAGGTTTAACAGGTAGTAATGGAGCCAGTAATCATAATATAAAACCTCCAGGAACCTCTGAACGTTTTACTGGATCCATCCAAGGAGGCTCAAGTGTTTTGTCTATCAGTAATGTACAGGATGCAGATGACGGGAATTATTACTGTGCTCTATGGACTGGTAGTGCGTACACAGTGCTACAAATTCACACACAGTGAGACATTAATATCAACTTCCTCTTTTGTTCCTCATACATGCTTATTTAAATCCTTTATAGCAGCCAAAGCGTAATAAGAAAATAAATGTGTAGCAACCAGTGTTGGTCATCTTACTTTAAAAAAGTAATTAGTTAAGTTACAAATTACTTCTCCCAAAAAGTAATTGCGTTAGTAACTCAGTTACTACATTGGAAAAGTAATTAGTTACTCAGCAAAGTAACCGTGACTTTTTTTTAAATATTCTATAGACGGGACTAGCGAAGGAAGTGAATGTCGCCGCCTCCATCACCGAGATTGACACCTGGCAAGCCCTGTCGCCTGGTATGGATTTAAAGGGGAACCCCTACACCGAAAAAACAACGTGGGGGTCCCCCCAAAGTCCATAGCAGACCCTTATCTGAGCACGCAGCCCGGCCAGACAGTAAAGGGGGTGAGGATGAGCGAGCGTCCCCTCTCCTAAACCGTACCAGGCCGCGTGCGTAGGGGTTCCCCTTTAAATCCATACCAGGTGACTGGGCTTGCGAGGTGTCAATCTCGCCGATGGAGGCGGTCACATTCACTTCCTTCGCTAGTCCCGTCTACCTGGAGTCACGTTAAAAATGAACGGACTTTACTTTGTGTGTGGGCAAGTCCGTTAATTTCAAAAGTCCAGCGGTAGATGTAATTGCGATAACGCCGCCCAAGTAATGGGAACGTAGTTACCATGAGGGGAAGACTAATCAGTTAGATTACTCGTTACCCTCTAAAGTAACTGCATTAAGTAACTCTGTTTATTTTAACTGAGTTACTTACATCACTGGTAGCAACAGAATATGCTTTCCCTGGTCCACCTGCAGTTATAGCGTAGTTTTAATTGGTTTCTATTGGTTACTGTGCCCATCAAATAAAATTTTTTCTATTGCTTCTCCCTTCTACACCTGTACTTGTGAACACTCAAAATTTGGTATTTTCTTTCACTTGAATTTAGCCAAAACTAAAAAAAAATCCTTCAATCAAAATGTAAGTGAGCCACAAAGCAAGAATCTCAAATGTATGAAAGCAACAAAAGAACTGTTGCGCTAACTGGTGGACTGTTAGGAGATGGGAAAAATTTGAAAAGAGTCCAGAAGGATGCATGGAGTCTAAGCCCTTGTACACATGGTCGGATATTCCGACGGAAAATGTCCGACTGGACCATGTTGTCGAATAATCCGACAGTGTGTGGGCTCCATCGGACTGTTTCCGTCTGAATATCCGACGGACAAAGTTTGAGAACTTGGCTATAAAATTTTCCGACAACATGATCCAATCGGACCTTGTCCGATCGTTTGTAGAGAATTCCGATCGGACAAAGTGCCACGCATGCTCAGATCAAATTACGAGACCAAAGCTACTGGCTACTAGCCTGAACATAGTCCCGTCCTAATGAATGAACATTATCACGTTCTGAACGATCTGATTTTCTGACAACTTTGTCCTACCGTGTGTAAGCAACACCAGTTTCGGACAAAATCCGTCTGCAAAAATCAGATGGATTTTGTTGTCGGAATGTCCGACCGTGTGTACAAGGGCTTAAAGAACCTTGTCTAACTGTGAAATTTACCATCTAGGGAGAGAACATGCTGGATATGGAATGTTTTTGAGCTTTAGACTAGAATCAGCCAGATAACAGACGCAGCATCCACAAGATCGCCATCTTGTGAAGGGCTAGCCTCAGATTAGGGGAAAACAGAAGAGCAGAGCCCAAGTCAATGTCAGTAATTTGGTCACTTTCTTGAGACTATAAAGCAGGGCTCAAGTCCTGCGGGAACGCATGGGAACGGAGTTCCTGTACCTTTTCCACAACAGGAACTCAGTTCCCATTAGCAGCCACGTCCTGCAAGACTTTGAAGTATGTGTGGCAGGTGATACACCAGCAGCCGCCGACACAGCTCACAATAGTCAGTGCTGCACACCAGGGGTGGACTGACCATTCAGGCATTGCCAGTAGGGGGCCCCATGACAGCTTCCTCTTTGATCTACCTGTCAATCACAGCTAGCTGATGGGTAGATCAGGTCTCTGATTGTATTTAGTCAGACCTCTCGTGATGCGCTCCTCCCCGCTGGCCCCTCCTGATTTTCTGTCTCCTCATCTCTCCCCCCCCCCCCCCAGTCTCCTGCATACTTGCTCTGTGTGTCCCGCTGAATCCCCCCTTCCTCTATCTTCAGTGCCATTTGATGAGAGAACCCAGAGGAGGAGCACAGCTATTGCACAGGACATGCAGGGAGAGAGGTGAGCTGAGGGAGGAACATCAGTTTGGGGTGGTAAGCTGAGCACAATACCTGGCCAGTTTAATGCCAGGAGGGAAGTTTATGTGGAAATATGTGAAGGGTTGGAATGGCAGCGAGTGTGTGTTGGAGCCCTGCAGAGTTTGCAGCCCCCCAAGCTAACATACATCTCTTAAGCAGGAACACATCACTATCTCCCCAAGCATTCTGTGCAGATAATGTGCAGTTCATTTATGACCTTTCTGTTTAACCCTGTGTTATCCAAACTCTGTTCAATTAAAAGTGTAAACTCACCACATAAACACTCTATATACAAAATAAAATTCCCCAATAAAGATCAGGACACGATGTTCACATTTGCATGGAAGCACAATTGAATGAATGCTGATTATTCAGAGAATTTACCGTATTTATGTTTATTGAGGATTGTTTTTTTCTTTATGTACTAACAGTTAAGCTTCATACACACAATACAAAAATGTGATGAAAAATATCTCTTTTGAATCGTTTGTGCATATGAGCTCTCATTTTTTTTTTGGGTGGGGGAGTGGATCTGGGGTGGGAGTTCCCACACTTTTTCCCCCAGGACTTGACCCCTGCTATAAAGTATGCAATTACATGTAAAGATTGAACTTACAGCCCAAACGAGGGACAGAGTCCCCTGCATACAGGATGCCACAGCAGAAGCAGGAGTACAGCCAGGGTCCACACACAGCATGGGATTGCAGCCTGAACAGGAAAGCCGGTGAATATGAGAAGCTGGCAATTCAGTGAGCTGGACTCTTCTGACTAGAGCTACAGGGCTGCACATGCAGAGCACCCAGAGTACACCATGATGAGCCAGCAGCCTTGCATACAGGTGACTACAATCAATGCATTTCTGGGCATTTAGTCCCTTTTTCAAGTCTAACACACATCAGAGGAAGGTTATAAAAAGATGGGAACAGCAGAAGTGGCAGTCAGTGGAGGAAAGTAGCAGATTTTATTAATAAAAACATGTCATTGGTGAGAAGTTTTTGCAAAGAATGGATGTTAAAATGAAAAAAGTGGGGGGGGGGGGGGGGGCGTGTCCGGAAGTGAATGGCGGCGGACGTGCAGCAGAAGAGCTCCGGGAACCCAAAAGGCAATCCTGAGCCATCTGCACACCCAGAGGTCCGGTGAGCATTACAACCCCCTGGACCGTTCCTTAGTGCTGTTTAGAAAGCCATGGGCCAGAAATTGGCAGAATCTGCTACCCATCCGGGGTGATATTGGGGCAGCGCCGTCATCTGTACCTCCAGAGGCTTAGTCATCCTGGCACCCGGAGTGAAGGAAAGCATAGCCCAAGTCCCTCCATGCATAATCCTGCCTCCTAACAGTGGCACAGCGGCCCGTCGGCCTAGTGATGGCCACCATCTTGCCACCCCCGGCCTCATCCATCTGCAGACCCACACTCACCCTGGAGCCCTAGGATGCCAGCCAACTGCCTCATCCAGCTGCCTATCTCCCTGCAGGACAGTGGAGACTAAGGATTCCACCGGTCAGGGCCTGTCACTACTAAGATCCATCAGGGACTGATGATGGCGGCCATCTTGATACTCCCAGATCTCTCCCCAGTATAGCCCCTTTCACTGTGTGGCGGCCATATTGCTACACCCGGACACAGTGATACAAAAGATTCCCTTGATCCTCCTCAGATGCATTGTTTCCTGCATTGCAACCTGCCACCAAGACTGGATGACTACCACCAGAGGCTATTGTTCTTAGAGGGAGCATACTGGGGGTGCAGCCTGGCTATGGAGGAGTGAGGATATGTATCTCCTCAGCCCCCGTCCACTGCTAAAATAATAGCCACACAGGGGGGAGAGATCGCTACCAGAGAGCATGTCGCATGGACGGAGAGCACTCTCGCAGCAATCAAAAGTGAAGGGATCCCAACAGGAACAGCTGGATACTTACTTTGGTCCGACCCGCGGACCGGGACACAAGACCTCCAAAATGGCACAGACACCGAAAGCAACTAAGGCAGCAAAGGCTGCTCAGAAAGTAGCAACAGCAGCAGCAACAGGAATCACAGATCCCCTCTCTGCAGCTGGTGAGTGACACAGCCCCACCACCCTCCCCGGGATCCTCTGCTTCGCACAACCAAGGCCCTGACATGACTGTCTTCCTGGGAGAAGGAGACAGTAAGCACCATATCTGGTCCCTCCCCATCCGGGACAACCTTGAACGATTTGCAACTAGAGTGGAGAAAACCTTCAAAGAGGACATAGCCCAGCTCAAGGCTGATACCAACCATCTGGGAGCCAGGGTGGAGACGGTAGAACAGAGGCTGGACGAGGTATTACCTGCTATCTCTTTGCTTCAGAAGAGATGCAGCCAGCAAGACGAGAAAATTGAAACCTTATTGTGTCAGCTAAACGACTTTGAGAACCGCAGCAGGAGAGCGAATATCCGCATACGCGGTTTGCCAGAAGCTACAGCTCCTAAAGACATTGTGCCCACCCTGGAAGATGTTTTCAGAGAGATATTGGGACTACCTGCCATGGCCCCAATTGAGATAGACCGTGCCCACAGAGCCCTCAGACCACCCTCCCAGGACCTGGATAATCCGAGAGATATCATCTGTAAGCTCCACAAATACACGCTGAAGGACAAGATTATGCAGAAGATGCGTGGGAGACAGCATTTTGATTTTGATGGAGCCCACCTGTATTTTTATCAGGACATATCAAAACACACTCTCATGCAACGCAGGGCCCTCCGACCCTTGCTGGAGGCCCTCCAAAAAGCTGGCTTGCCCTATCGCTGGGGATTCCCCTTTTACCTGCAGGCATCCAAAGCAGGTAAAACTACTACACTGCGCACTAAGGATGACCTCCTTCATTTCTTGGATGCCCTGGGCCTCGGGCTGGTTGACTTCCTGGATTGGAGGGTCCCCCAGGATCACCCACACCTACAGCTCCCTCAGACCTGGCTCCCGGCTAGATGCAGGAGCTGTGGACGAGGACACAGACATCCCACTTCTGCCTCCCCAGCGGACCCTGGATCACTGCGACATTAAAAACAGACTTCCTCTCTCTGACCTGCTCTCTGAACTTTAAGGAGGAACACCGTTGCCTCCGGTTGCAGGGATACACCCTACACTTTGCAGAGGCTCACTGCCCAATAACATAGATAGACAGCCTGGACTTGGAACAAACTTAGCTGCACGGTAAGTCACTGTGAACCCCTTTAACAGAGCAACTACTCCAGACAGCGAGACTGATAAAGAACTCCTACCAATGCCCTGAGAGGACACTTAGAGGATACAGCTCCAGTCCCAAACCAATAGGCCTTAGCTTTTGAATACCCTGTTTCCAGGTTCATTTTGCTCCACCTCAAGTTTTGCACTCTAACTAGTTACTGAGATTCTTCTCCCCTTACACCACCTACTGAAAAAGAGATAGCGGCGGGCGGGGGCTGACCCTTGCCCTCCTCCCTCTCATGATGGCCTGCGCGCCACGCATGGGCCATACCTATTTAGGTATTTTTTTCCTATTTTTGGAAGTGGGGAGGAGCCTTGAGACCCTCTCCCATATGGGTGGGCGACTCGACGCTCGGCCCCCAGATACTCCAAATTGCGATATTGTTACTATTAATGTGCTCTATGTTAAATATGTGTTATGCTCTCTTTAACCATGTTTTCTTTTTTCCTTTCTTTCTATCTCCGTCTACTGAATACCTTCCTACAGGAATTACCTCTGGCTCCGCATCCTGCTCTGCGCCCACGGTCATACTAGGAGACCCTTCTACTCCTCGACCCCCACATGGCGTCACTTAACCACTTTCAGACCGGACCATTTTGCTGGTAAATGACCAGAGGTCTTTTTACACTTTGGCACTGCGCTGCTTTAACTGGTAATTGCGCGGTCATGCAATGTTGTACCCAAACAAAATTTGCGTCCTTTTCTTCCCACAAATAGAGCTTTCTTTTGATGGTATTTGATTGCCTCTGCGATTTTAATTTTTTGCGATATAAACGTAAAAAGACCGCAAATTTTGAAAAAAAATGATATTTTCTACTTTTTGTTATTAGAAAAATCCAATAAACTCAATTTTAGTCATACATTTAGGCCAAAATGTATTCAGCCACATGTCTTTGGTAAAAAAAAAGTCAATAATTGTATATTTATTGGTTTGCGCAAAAGTTGTCACATCTACAAACTAAGGTACGTTTTCTGGAATTTACGCAGCTTTTAGTTTACGACTGCCTATCTCATTTCTTGAGGTGCTAAAATGGCAGGGCAGTACAAAACCCCCCCAAATGACCCCATTTTGGAAAGTAGACCCCCTAAGGAAATTGATAAGAGGCATGTTGAGCCCATTGAATATTTTATTTTTTTGCCTCAAGCGATTGAATAATGACAAAAAAAAAATTTTTTTTTTTTTTTTACACAAAGTTGTCACTAAATGATATATTGCTCACACATGCTATGGGCGTATGTGAAATGACACCCCAAAATAAATTCTGCTGCTTCTCCTGAGTACGGGGATACCACATATGTGGGACTTTTTGGGAGCCTAGCTGCGTACGGGGCCCCGAAAACCAAGCACCGCCTTCAGGCTTTCTAAGGGCGTAAATTTTTGAGTTCACTTCTCACTACCTATTACAGTTTTGAAGGCCATAAAATGCCAAGATGGCACAAAACCCCCACAAATGACCCCATTTTAGAAAGTAGACACCCCAAGCTATTTGCTGAGAGGCATGTTGAGTTCATGGAATATTTTATATTTTGCCACAAGTTGCGGGAAAATTACAAACTTTTTTTTTTTTTTTTTTTTTTTCACAAAGTTGTCACTAAATGATATATTGCTCACACATGCCATGGGCATATATGAAATGACACCCCAAAATAAATTCTGCTGCTTCTCCTGAGTACGGGGATACCACATATGTGGGACTTTTTGGGAGCCTAGCCGCGTACGGGGCCCCGAAAACCAAGCACCGCCTTCAGGCTTTCTAAGGGCGTAAATTTTTGAGTTCACTTCTCACTACCTATTACAGTTTTGAAGGCCATAAAATGCCAAGATGGCACAAAACCCCCACAAATGACCCCATTTTAGAAAGTAGACACCCCAAGCTATTTGCTGAGAGGCATGTTGAGTCCATGGAATATTTTATATTTTGCCACAAGTTGCGGGAAAATTACAAACTTTATTTTTTTTTTTTTTTTTTTCACAAAGTTGTCACTAAATGATATATTGCTCACGCATGCCATGGGCATATGTGAAATGACACCCCAAAATAAATTCTGCTGCTTCTCCTGAGTACGGGGATACCACATATGTGGGACTTTTTGGGAGCCTAGCCGCGTACGGGGCCCCGAAAACCAAGCACCGCCTTCAGGCTTTCTAAGGGCGTTACAGTTTTGAAGGCCATAAAATGCCAAGATGGCACAAACCCCCCCCAAATGACCCCATTTTGGAAAGTAGACACCCCTAAATTTAGGGGTACACTAGTGAGACTAGGTAATAAATGGCGGGTGCCCTGAAACTATAAAAAAATAACTAACCAACCAGCGTCACCTGTAACAGTTATATGGTGATCACTGGTGAAAGGGTTAACTAGGGGGCAATCAGGGGGCTTTATGCGGTAGTATATGGGGGTCCCTGGCGCTATAAAAAGCTGCGGCGAACCTAAATACCTACCTGCCTAACTAGCGTCACCTGTGACACTAATACAGCGATCAGAAAAACGATCGCTTATTAGGCTGGGTTCACACTGGAGCGATGCGGGAACGCCACGAATGCGCGGCGGGTTCCCGCATCGCATGCCTCCCGGCGGCAGTTCACACTGCCCTATGCGAACTGCTGGGAGTGTCAGTGAAATGTTACTGACACCCCCAGATCAGTTCGCATATCGCAGTGCGATCTGCAAACTCGGATCGCATGGTGTGAACACCCATGCGATCCGATTCTGCTGCGGGCCAAAAAAAGGGTCCCGTGCGAATTTGCGGCGGGTGTGGCGAATGGCTGAACTCGAATCGCACAGAGATCGGATGTGATTTGCACTGCAGTGCGGTGCGAATCACATCCGTTCTCAAACCGCTGCAATGTGAACCCAGCCTTAGTGACACTGGCGACGGGGGGTGATCACGGGGTTAAACCTTTATTGGGGGGGTTAGGGGGGTACCTTAGAACTAAAGGGGGCTAACCCTAACTGCCCTAACAGTTATTAGTCACAAATGACACCCGCCGGGTGATCAGGGGGTTAAACCTTTATTAGGTAATAAATGGCGGGTGCCCTGAAACTATAAAAAAATAACTAACCAACCAGCGTCACCTGTAACAGTTATATGGTGATCACAGGTGAAAGGGTTAACTAGGGGGCAATCAGGGGGCTTTATGCGGTAGTATATGGGGGTCCCTGGCGCTATAAAAAGCCGCGGCGAACCTAAATACCTACCTGCCTAACTAGCGTCACCTGTGACACTAATACGGCGATCAGAAAAATGATCGCTTATTAGGCTGGGTTCACACTGGAGCGATGCGGAAACGCCGCGAATCCGCGGCGGGTTCCCGCATCGCATGCCTCCCGGCGGCAGTTCACACTGCCCTATGCGAACTGCTGGGAGTGTCAGTGAAATGTTACTGACACCCCCAGATCAGTTCGCATATCGCAGTGCGATCTGCAAACTCGGATCGCATGGTGTGAACACCCATGCGATCCGATTCTGCTGCGGGCCAAAAAAAGGGTCCCGTGCGAATTTGCGGCGGGTGCGGCGGGTGTGGCGGGTGCGGCGGGTGCGGCGAATGGCTGAACTCGAATCGCACAGAGATCGGATGTGATTTGCACTGCAGTGCGGTGCGAATCACATTCGTTCTCATAAACCGCTGCAATGTGAACCCAGCCTTAGTGACACTGGCGACGGGGGGTGATCACGGGGTTAAACCTTTATTGGGGGGGTTAGGGGGGTACATTAGAACTAAAGGGGGCTAACTCTAACTGCCCTAACAGTTATTACAGTCACAAATGACACCAATGCAAAAAAAAAAAAAAAAAATGACATTGGTGTCACTGTGACTGGGGGGCAGGGGTAATTGGGGGGGTGATCGGGGGGTAAAGGGGGGGTGTGAGTGTGCCTGGCATGTTCTACTGTGTGTGTAGAGTGTTGGTGCAACTCACCGATCCGCTCTCCTCCGTGTCGGAACGAAAAATACCGACACAGAGGAGAGAATACATCACTTCCTCTCCTGTGTTTACATTACAGGAGAGGAAGTGATGTCACGGGGGATTTCCATTCGTCGAGAGCGATCGCGAGGGGGTGGCCATGAATGAATGGCCGCCCCCTCATCCCCGATCGCTCTCGAAGGAATGCCGACCGCCGCAGGCACCGGGGGGGGGCCCGATCGGGCCCCCCACCCGCGGGCAGGCAGGGACTTATATATACGCCCATATGCCTGCCCGTGCCATTCTGCCGACGTATATCGTCGTGCGGCGGTCGGCAAGTGGTTAAGGTAATCTCATACAATGTACGCGGTCTTTGCTCCCCAGGTAAACGCAGCAAATTATAGTGGGAACGTAAACGCTCAGGAGCTCAGGTGGTTCTTTTACAGGAAACACACTTCACCCTTCAATCACAACCCAAATTACCCACCCACGTATACAACCAGTGGTTCCTAAGTAATTCACCGGCAGTGAAATCTAGAGGCACAGCTATTGCCATACACAAATCCTGCCCTTTTCAGGCCATAGAGAGTAAGGTAGACCCTCAGGGTAGATATGTCTTCCTAAAGGGGACTATAGCGGGACAGAAACTCACATTTGCCACGATCTATGCTCCGAACTCAAATCAACTCACCTTTTTAGATAACACCCTCGATAGTCTGACGGAATTCAGAGAAGGACCTTTAATCCTACGGGGCGACTTTAATATCAGCCCAGACCCACAAGTAGACACCTCGCACAAATGTCCCTCCCACTCAAATGCCTTTCTTAAACACTTTCGCAGATCTCTACAAACTCACCGCCTCTTGGATAGCTGGCGAGTTCTCCACCCTTCAGATAGAGATTACAGCTACTACTCCAAAATGCATGACGTCTATACCCACATAGATATGATCTGCGTGGACCACTTTGCCCTGGAGCTGCTGCAGGCCTCGTCTATAGGGAATATTACGATTTCCGACCATGCCCCAGTAACGACAACATTGGTCTTACCACACTCCACGTAGGGCCTGGTTGTGGCACTTAAACAAATCCCTGCTGGACGACATAGCAGTGGTCTCCGGGGTCACAGGGGTACTGTCCCACTACTTTAAGGAAAATTACATGGAGGGGATGAGCAGAGGGATTCTTTGGGAGGGACACGAGGCAGTGGTGAGAGGCGAATTGATCTCTCAGGGATCCAGACTTAAGAAAGCCCAGCAAGCAGATTTTGATAAGGTACTCCAGGCACTCCAGCAGGCAGAACTTAACCACAAACAGGACAGTGACCCGAGGATCTGAGTGAACTGAAGGAGTTGAGTGATTTATTCTCTAGATTACTGGACAGACAGGCACGCAAGCAATTACGATACCTGTCGCATAGATACTATGAACATGGCAATAAATGCGGCCGTATGTTGGCTAGAGCTCTAAAGAAGAAACAGGCACTCATGCATGTACACGAGCTATTCCTCTCCTCGGATGTCTACACGGTCAGGTCCTCCCAAATAGCCGCTGGGGTCCGGGTACTACTATAACACCCTCTATAACTCCACACAAACCCTAGAGAACCAAGATGCAAGACTGAAAGATATTCAAACCTTTCTGACTGCATCCGGCCTGCCCCCACTGACAGACGAACAGTGTTCCATGCTGGAGGCCCCTATCACCACCACTGAGCTAATATTCACAGTGAACTCCCTGCCTAATGGGAAGAGCCCTAGTCCTGACGGGTTCACCAAGGCCTACTATAAACTCTTTCTACCCTTACTTTCCGAGCCCATGTGTAACTACTTTAACTCCATTGCAAATGGCACCGCAATCCCTAGTGAAGACCTGTAGGCCCATATCTCTGTAATCCCCAAGGAAGGGAAAGACCCTACTATGCCCCAAAGCTATAGACCCATATCGCTTCTTAATGTGGATATAAAAATACTGGCCAAAATTGACTGAAGCACCTGATCCCACTAATTGTCCACCCAGACCAAACAGGGGTTGTAACAGGCAGAGAGGCTAGAGATAACTCTACCTAATTCACTGGGCGTGTGCCTCCCCCGAATACCCCCCCTACCTGATCCTGTTTACCGATGCAGAGAAAGCCTTTGATCGGGTGGACTGGACCTACCTGCGTGCTGTGCTGGAAACATTGGGCCTACGCACACACGTGCTTACCTGGATTATGGCTCTGTATTTGGATCCGAATGCTCAAGTCAAAGTAAACGGTTTCCTTTCCCCAAGATTCCAAATCAGAAATGGCACAAGACAGGGGTGCCCCCTCTCCCCACTCTTGTTCGCCCTGGTGCTGGAACCGTTTCTATGTACTGTCTGGGTGAGCTCGGATATTAAGGGACTTACGTTGGGTCGTATGGAACATAAGCTCTCGGCTTATGCAGACGAAGTACTTTTCCACCTCACGGAATCCATGATCTCCTTGCCTAACCTGATGAGGGAACTCCAACACTTCAGGACACTTTCTAACTTTAAAATCAATTATACAAAATCTGAGATATTACCTATCCAATTGACACCTTCCCGGACTGACCGGTTACTTACTGCCTTTCCATTTACCTAGGCTAAATTGTCCATAAAATACTTAGGTATACGGCTGACAGACAGATTTGACACCCTATACTCCACTAACTTCCCCTCCCTACTAAAAACTGTGAATAAAGATTTGGCCCTATGGACTAAGACAGCATTCACTTGGATGGACAGACTCAATATCATTAAATTAACATTCTCCCACGTGTGCTGTTCTATATGCAGATGCTACCTATAGCCCTACCTAAGACCTTCTTTGCCCAGCTGTCCAGTCTAATATCAAATTTTGTTTGGAACAATAAGAGACCGAGAATTGCAATTCGATTGTTGAGTCCCCATAGAGACGCAGGAGGCCTGGGCCTCCCTGACGCTCAAAGATACTACAGGGCAATAGTCCTCTAGAGAATACTGAATTGGCGCTTCCATACTCAATCCAAATTATGGGTCTCTCTCAAAAAATACACGGTGGGGAGAAACTTGGCCTATGCACCATGGCTAGCACGGAACACAGGGGTCTGTCCACCTTTACTTCCCCGCTGACGATACAGGCCCTGTGAACCTGGGACCAACTTAATGCCAACTTGACACTGGCACCCCCTGTGTCCCCACTGGCCCCCTTGGGGGGTTACTTATGGTTCCCACCGGGGGAACAGGCTGCTCTCTTTGGCCCCTAGGCAGATGATGGAGACGCTAGTTGTGGTAAATTGATGCACTAATGTCCCTAGAAACCCTATGAGATCAAAGGGGGAGCTTCCCTATGGACTTCTGATGGTATAGGCAACTCGGCCATTTTTCTAAAATGCAGGGAGACTACTTACGGAACATCTCCTCCCTCACAACTTTCGAACGTCTCTTCATGGCAGAACCAATCCCACACATGGTCTCTGAACTCTACCAACTGCTTAACTCTGCATCCCCCACAGTGAAGCCTGCTTACATCAGAGCCTGGGAATGGGACTTGGAGATAATTTTCACCCCTGCCCAAATATGTTACCTCTACCAACTTACCGGTCTAGCTCAATTGACTCCAAGACGCAAGAAATGAACTACAAGCTACTGATGCACCCATCCATGTCAGATTAATGTTGGCGGGGCTGTGGTTACAAGGGCACTCTTCTGCACATTTGGTGAGATTGCCCTGCGATCAGACCTTACTGGGAGGACATTATATCTCTGATCAAAGAAATCATAGGCATATATATTCCTCTGTCCCATTTCACTTCTTGCTACACATTCCTCCCATGCAAATGAACCAGTACAAGAAGAGTTTGCTGCCTCATTTGCTAAATACAGCTAAGCCGCTGCTCCCTACTTTGTGGAAGCATCCGCAAATCCCAAGTAGGGAGGAGTGGCGTCGCAGGGTCAGTGACATCTGGGAGGCAGTGGAGTGGATTTCCACTTGCAGGGGGCCCATGACTGCTTCACCGCAATCTGGCAGCCCTGGACAGTGTATATATCGGATCCTGGACATATCCCATCCAGCTTGGATGTGGCCCTCCTGGAACTGGCGGAGCCATCCCTAAAGGGATGCTCCCGAGGCTTATAGATGGGAACCAAGAGCTGAGGAGACTCCAACACTCAATTTATCATTTCATTAATCATGGGTGGGGGAACACGATGTTTTTCTCTCTCTTCTCTCACCCTCTTGATCACCCAACATGTGTGGAGAGGTTAACGGGGCTCGGAGAGGAGGCGGAGTCGAACGAGAGGCTTCAGGTATGCTCTAAACCACCTTTCTTTTCCCTTCTTTTTCTCACTTAACTACTTCCTAATACTTTATGACTTGAATGGCTATGGCTGCCTATTTGCAGATGGCCAATATGTTGAGTACCAGGTGACGGATGAGGAATGGAGGAACTGATGGCCCAACAAGAACTGGCGGTCTGACGCCATGGGACAACCTGACTTGAAAAGGGAAATGGCACTTTGGTGCCACTATGACGCAGGCCTGCCCCCCTCTCCCTCGCACGGTCGTCTGGGCCACCGCCGGTCCGGCGAGAAGTACCATGTACATTAAAAGCCAGCCAAGCGTACCATGTGCAAGAACCCCTTTCAGAAGGACAGACTTGTCCTATACCTAATGAAATGGACTGCGGTATGGGATTACCCAGCCCAACAAACAGGTTGAATTACCCTGCCGACCCGTCACCTGATAAATACTCTCTCAATAACCTAAGCCGTACCAAGTTAATCTATGACTGTTGACTATTCATGTTCTTGTTTCCCCTACAAGTGGAAAACAAAACAGGAATGACTAGAGTATTACGTATCACCATTACCTATAGAAAATGTTTACCCTCTTTGTTCTTTTTCATTATTCTTATTCTTTTTCATGTATATCAAGATATAATACCCTGTCTTCTATAAATAAAGATTGTTAAAAATTAAAAAACAGACAAAAAAAATAATGTATTTTTATGAAAAGGATGTTGATTTTCCTGGATCTTTTCTATTACAATCTGTATTAATATAGGATGAATTACCTAAAAACAACCTGCAGAGAGAATGAACGTTGAATGGATTCTATCCACTTGAGCTCTGGAAGATTTTGTCCCGTCATGACCAGTCCATTCTTTGTTATTCGGCACTGTGCTACTTTAACTGGTAATTGAGCGGTCATGCAATCTTGTACCCAAACAAAATTTGCATCCTTTTTTCCCCACAAATAGAGCTTTCTTTTGGTGGTATTTGACCCCCACTTTTTTATTTTTTGTGATATATGTAAACATAAAAACACAAAAAATTTACATTTTTTGCTATAAAACATCCAGATTAAAAAAAATTTAAAAAATCTAATTTCTTCATAAATTTTGTATTTTGTATTCTGCTACAGTTTTTTGATAAAAAATCCTATTAAGTGTATAATGAATAGTTTGTGTGAAAATTACGTACAAACTATGGTATATATACTGGAATATTTATTTTTTTATACTAGTAATGGTAACGCTCAGCAACTTACAATGAGACTGTGATAGTGCGACAGACAATCTGCCACTAAGGGGTCATTTATTCTTGCTTTGACTTCAACACACTTTAAAGCGCTTAACACTTCAACATGCTTTTTTGATATGTTTTTGATGCTTTGGGAGAGCTTCGGCAGGGCTTTAATGATATTTCTGTGGTGCTTCAATGATTTTTCAGTGGTGCTTCTTTGATGAAGCTTGGCAGATGCACTGTGTGTGTGTTGATATTTCGTACCTGCAATAACTTTAAAACAAATCTCAGCTAAAGCTGAATTAAAGTCTTTTAAAAGCTGTAGGTGATTCAAGCGAGCTTTGTCATAGACTTCTAAAGAGGCTTTGAAGATGCTTTGAAGCACTACTAAAGCAACATAGATGAATCAGTTTTGAAGCAAAGCATAGAAAAAGCAAGGTGTATACAGGACTGTAAGCTAATCATTTTATTTAGTGACAGGGACTTTGACTGGCGTCCAGAGAGCTTTACAAAAGCTTGTCCGAAGCCATGTTTTGAAGCAAGTGTAAACTAGCCCTAACTAAAACTGCGGGGGGAATTGACTAAATGACACTGACATCACTAGTGACATTAATACAGTGATAATACTATACACTGTACTAATGACACTGGCCGGGAAGGGGTTAACATCTAGCGCGCTCAAGGGGTTAAATGTGTGCCTAACTATGTGTAATATGTGTAAAGTGTGCTGCTTTTACTAATAGATCTTAGTTTCTCATCCCTGGTTTTTACTGGTACCATTACTCCCCATTACTCGTACAACCGCTGAAATACGCCTTCTCTCCTCTCTGTCCCACTGGCATTCAGCTGCTGCAGGAGGAAAGAGGATCGGTAAATGGCACCCCCTCCCCTCCTGTCCCTGTTCCTCTTCTTTTGGCTGCCCAGCCCCCATTTTCTCTCCTAGTCCCCCCACCTCACCTTGCAGATATCCTCCTCTCCTCTCCCTCCAGCTGCTGTGGGAGATCTTAAAGCGGACCTCCACTCTCAAGTGGAAATTCCGCTCATCGGAACCCCCCCCCCCCCTGGTGCCACAATTGGCACCTTTCAGGGGTGAAGGGGAATAGCTAGACGCAGATGCCCCGCCCCCCCGTTGTGTTCTGGGAAACACACAGTTCCCAGGACACAGCGGGGACCAGTCTCATTGCGCTGCGTGACTCGCACATGCGCAGTAGGGAACCAGGCAGTGAAGACGCACCACTTCGCTTCCCGATTCCCTGACATAGGATGGCGGAAGGGGCAGCCGAGAGATGAGCGATTACTCATCATCTGCTGCCGACTTCGCTGGACCCTGGAACAGGTAAGTTTCCATTTATTAAAAGTCAGCAGCTGCAGTATTTGCAGCTGCTGACTTTTAATATTTTTTTTTCAGATAGCACTACTCTTTAAGGATGGCGAGTAGGGGAAGGGGCCTGTAAATATGTAATTTGCCAACTAACTTCTTTTTATGCATGAACACAGTGAGTCATCGGTATCTATCACTCAGTGTGTTCATTCATCACTAAAGTATAGTGAATAGTGTTTACTACGCTTCAGTTTGTGAATGAGCAGGGAGCCGCTCTGTACAGAGCACTTCCCATTCATTCATTGTCCAGTGCAGCTGAGGCTGCAGAGAATGGGACTGATGAGTCTCTGTCCTCTGTCCCTTTCTCTGTCTCAGAGATGAGACATCAGGGGTCTGTTTGGGCCACTGATTTTTCACCAAAGCCCCTCAATGGGGCTCCTAAAAATGTAATAAAAATAATAAATTAATTGTAAAAAATAAAATAATAAAAATGAAAAAAAAATTACTGACATCAATCTCTGCCATACTGACCATGTCCTCTGCCTTACTGACACCAACCTCTGCCTTACTGACACCATCCACTGCTTTACTGACACTGGCCTGTGCCCTACTGACACCAACCTCTGCCCTACTGATATGTCCACTACTCTACTGGCACCATCCACTGCTCTACTGGCACCATCCACTGCCCTACTGACACCAACCTCTGCCCTACTGACATTGTTCACACACTATCTGACTGCCCTACTGACACTGTACACACCCTGTCCACTGCCCCACTGATGCTGTCCACTGCTCTACTGACTGACTTTCCACATTTAAGATAGTGTAAGTTTATATTTTTACAGTGACATTTGTTTTATTCGATTTTTCTAAGCTTTCCTTACTATTTAGTTATAGGCCTTGCTAAATAATTTCCTTTAAAAAAAAAAGGGCACTGAACCATTTGATCATGGTCATGATCTCTTTCATGTTGTTCAGGTAGATCTCTGTGTCTCAAAGGTTGCCTATCCCTGCTCTAGATGGTGGGAGAAGATTTTGGGTGGGTGGAAAGCTCTGTACTGGAAGAGGAGGAAGGGTGTTTTGCACTGGAAGGGGATGGAGGGTAAGGAGGGTAATCTGGGGTGGGGGGGGGGGGGGGGTTATTAGGGAGAGCATTGTACTGGGGAGAAGGGGGTGAGGAGAATTGGGGGGGGTAACTATTTTTTCTTGCAAACTGACTTGTGAAATATGCACTCTTCAACCCTGCACTCTGTATGTAGCGCACTCCTCTACTCTGTACATAGCGCACTCCTCGACCCTGCTCTCTGTATGTAGAGCACTCCTCAACCCTAAACACTGCATGTTGCACACTCCTCCACCCTGCACTCTGTACACAGTGCACTCCTAAGCCCTACACTATTTATGTATGCACTCCTCCAACATGTACTCTGCACATAACACAATCTTCAACCCTGCACTCTGTAGGTAGCACACTTCTCAACCCTGCACTCTGTATATAGAATAGTCCTCAACCCAACACTCCTCGTGATGCACTCCTCAGCCCAAACCTGCATTATTTACATAGTGCAGTCCTCAGCCCAACCCTGCATTAAGTACATAGTACACTCCTCAACCCTTCATTCTCCTCAACCCTGTACTCTATATGTAGCACAAACAGGGGCGGACTGACCATTGGGGCACTCGGGCACTGCCCGAGGGCCCCATGCTACTAGGGGGCCCCATCAGGGTTGTCAGCCTCAATAAAACCAGGGATAGTATGTAAAAATCTGTGTTTTTTTTTAAATCCCAAGATTATAGCTGCCCTGCCTCTCCAGTACCTTTTCAGTGTGTGTATGTGTATTCTGTGTGTATACTGTGTGTGTGTGTGTGTGTGTGTGTGGGCCTCATAATCTCCTATTGCCCGGGGGCCCCATAATCTTCTATTTGCCTGGGGGCCCCATAATCTCCTATTGCCCGGAGGCCCCATGAGTTGTCAGTCCGCCCCTGAGCACAAACTTAAACCCTGTGCTCTGTACATAGCACACTCCTCAACTCTGAACTCTGTACATAGTGCACTCCTCAACACTGCAATCTGTAAGTAGCATACTGCTCAACGCTGCATTCTGTACAAAGTGCACTCCTGAACTCTGCACTCTGTACGTAGCGCAATCCTAAACCCTACACTGTCGGTAGTGCACCCTCAACCCTGCACTGTACGTAGCGTACTCCTCAACCCTGCACTCTAAATGTAGGGCAATCCTCAACCCTGCTTCTGTACATAGTGCACTCTGTAACCCTGCACTCTGTACACAGGATACTCCTTAACCCTGAACACTGTACACAGTGCACTCCTTAACTTGTCTGGACACTCCTGAACACTGCATTCTGTACACAGTGCACTCCTGAATCCTGCGCTCTGTATGTAGCACACTCCTCAACCAGGGCCGGATTAACATAGGGGCTATTGGAGCTGCAACTCCAGGCCCCTTTCTCAAGATAGGCCCATTTGCCCAAAAAAAAAAAAAAAAGATTGACTTCGAGGATTGTAGCTCGGTGATCAGGAGTCACAGAGATCCCACATTTGGGGGGTAGATAGCTAGAGACCCACTCCAGCACTGGTTAAATGGTTCCGGAGATACGGGGCTCCTTGCGCAGCCTGTCAGAAGCTACATACAGAGCGGCCAGTTTAAATACAAGCTGGAACACTCTGCAGCAGACGGAGAGGATGACCTCACAGTGCTTATAATAATTATTTGTATATTACTTATGATAGTTAACCCCTTGCCACCCAGGCCCATCCTGAGACTTCTCTCCTACATGGAAAAATCATCATTTTTTTATGCTAGAAAATTACTCAGAACCCTCAAGCATTATATATTGTTTTAGCAGAAACCCTATGGAATAAAATGGTGGTCTTCCAACTTTTTATGTTACACCATATTTGCGCAGCAATTTTTCAAACTTTTTTTTTTTTGGAAAGAAACTGTTTCATTCATTAAAAAAAAACACTAATGTTAGGCTATTTTTTGTTGTGTACTAAGCAATGCTTTAAATTTTTTTACAGGTTACATGTTTAGAGTTACAGAGGAGGTCTAGTGCTAGAATTATTGCTCTCGCTCTAACGATGGTGGCATATGTAACCTGTGTGTATCTGGCTTTGATACTAACCAGTGCCTACCCAGGGACTGACTAGTATCTCTCCCCAGCCTGTCCCCACACACCCTCTCACCTGCTGGCCTGTGAATGGGGCAATCACTCCCGCAGTGTTATTGTGTTCCGCCAGTGAATACAATGATTACATACTGCTCACTGTCATTCCCTCCACACTTCTCTCCTATACATAACGTCCTCTGTCATATCCTACACACTCCTCTCCTGTACATAGTGCCCGCTGTCATACACTTCTCTCCTGTACATAGTGCCCACTGTTGTACCCTCCACACTCCTCTCCTATACATAGTGCCCACCATCATTACCCTCCACACTCCTCTCCTGTACATACTACTCACTGTCATACCCTCCACACTCCTCTCCTATACATAGTACCCACTGTCATACCTCCAACACTTCTCTCCTATACATAGTGCCCACTGTCATACCCTCCACACTCCTCTCATGTACATACTACTTACTGTCATACCCTCCATACTCCTCTTCTATACATAGTGCCCACTGTCATACCCTCCACACTTCTCTCCTATACATAGTGCTTACTGTCATACCCTCTACACTCCTATGCTGTGCATACTGCCCACTGTTATACCCTTCACTCTGCACTCCTCTCATGTACATAGTTCCCACTGTTAGACCCTCCACATTCCTCTCCCTCACCTGCAAATACTTCACACTTTCATACCATCCATACTCCTCCCCTATGCCTCATACCCACAAAAACTGTTCTTTAAAATTATACTGAATATCCTCAATGTTACCAGCTCTAGAATGGGCACTTTTGTCAGTTCAACTAAAGGAAATCTCTCAGTCCTCATATTTGTTCTGCCCGTTATTAGTACTTATTTAATTTTGTAATTACTATTGTGATGTATAGAGGAACACGGGGGATGTCAGCTACTCTAAATAGAGCACTTGTAAAAAAGCGCCCCTGAAAATATTTTTGAAATGTTGACAACTATGCATTTAGAGCCACAGAGTCAGTAGGGGGCCCCATGAGAGGCTCCTGTGATATTAAAGCAGTAGTAAACTTTTCTAACATTACTACTTTTTAGAGGCCCTGGGGTAGGTTATGCCATAATGTACAAGTATGCACAGCATATTAGCACATTAGGGTACACTTAAATTGTGACTGAGCCCTCCAGTGCTGTGCTGTGATCAGTCCGGCGGGGCCCAGGCACTTCCATCTTCACCCGGTCTTCCTTCTGGGTTCTGTGCCTTTGGTCACTTGCCTTGGCCAGGCTGCGTTGATGTCATTCCCACACATGCTCATGTGCATCCTCTTTCTCTCATCCCTCCCCTTTCTCTCTCATCCTCCCTCCCTTACCCCTCACACCTCCTCCATCCCCTTTCTCGCTCTCTCATCCTCCCTCTCTCTCTTTAATTTAATTTGTTATAACAAAAAATAGTTTGCATTTTTATTTATTTATTGTTTATAAAAGGCCCCACCAAAATCCTCAGCACCAGGCCCATGATGTTCTTAATCTGGCCCTGTCCTCAACCCTACACTCTATACTGATCTTATTCCTGAGACTTTGTGTGTTCTGAAGAGAGCTGAATAAAATAACAGTCAAGAACAGATACCCTCTGCCCCTGGTTCCAGAACATTTCCTGCAGTTCAGAGCAGCAAAAGTGTACACGAAGCTTGACTTACGAGGTGCATATAACTTGGCAAGGATCCAGGAAGGGGACAAATGGAAAACAGATTATCGTACCCTTTTTGGGCACCTTGCGTATTTAGTTTTGCCATTTGGACCATGCAATGCCCCAACTAGTTTCCAGTACTTTTTGGATTTTTAGAGACTTTCTTGACCTCTTCATAATAGTGTATATTGATGACATAAACACATTCATAGAAAGTCCATAGAATAAGAGGTCCAGGATATCTTAGTACATTCATGTGTCCAAAAGATATATATATAAATATATTGAGTCCCAATAAAGAAGGTATGTACAAGCTGGTGGTGTGAACTCTCAAACAAAAAATAAAAATGTGCAGATTAAAGCCTCCGCAACACACCCTTCGTGCTTCACCATAGGCCCCCTTAGTGAGAGTGACTCAACACATGTGTTTCCCTCACATTAGAGCTCAGCAAACTCAGCTTCATCCTGATTAGGGATGAGCCGAACCCCCCAGTTCGGTTCACAGCAGAACATGCGAACTGACAAAAAATTTGTGTGAACACGCGAACAACGTTAAAATCTATGGGACCCAAGCGTGAAAAATCAAAAGTGATCATTTTAAAGGCTAATATGCAAGTTATTGTCATAAAATGTGTTTGGGGACCCGGGTCCTGCCCCAGGAGACATGTATCAAAGCAAAAAAAGTTTTAAAAACTGCAGTTTTTTTAGGAGCATTGATTTTAATAATGCTTAGTGAAACAATAAAAATGAAATATTCCTTTAATAATCATGCATGGGGGTGACTATAGTATTCCTGTAAAGTGGCAAATTTTTCCCATATTTAGAACAGTCCCTGCAGCAAAATTACATTTCTAAAGGAATAAAAGTCATTTAAAACTGCTTACGGCCATAATGTATTGTCGGGTCCCAGCAATATAGATGAAAATATAGATGAAAATCGGCATGGATCCCCCTCAGCCCATTACCAGGCCCTTTGGTAATTACACTCCCCTGTTAAACAGGAGCAGAAAAATTGGGCCTTAAGCAGTGGTGGTGGTGCCACAACACTGCAACCCCTCACAGATACTTTTGTTGAGTGCAGGAATGAACCCTGCTGTGAAATGTTTGATTAAAAATTGTAATTACACGCCCCTGTTAAACAAAGGCATAAAAATTGGGTCTTAGGCAGTGGTGGTGGTGCCCTGAACCAAAAATATTCTTAGAAGCTATCATCATGAAGATTGAGGAGGAATAGTCACTCAGCATAATAGGACAGTCACTCAACATAATCAATTGGTTACATCGGCATCAGGTGCTTAGTAGCTGGTGATCCAAGACTGATTCATTTTTATGAATGTGATCCAATCAACAGAGTCTGTGGACAGGCGCACTCTGTGATCAGTTACAAAGCCTTCAGCAGCACTGAATGTGCATTCAGAAAGAACGCCGGATGCAGGACCGGACAGTAGCTCAATTGCATATTGAGCAAACTCTGACCAGTGGTCCATCCTCAAGACCCAGTAACCCAGTGGATATTCTGTTGGAAAGGTCTCCAAGTCTAATCTTGCCCATAGATATTCCTGCACCATGTAATTCAGACGCTGGCAATGGTTTCTGGAACCGATCAGACCTTGGCACTGAGGACTGAAGAATTGTCTGAAGGAATCGGTCAGCTGGCCATCTTCTCCACCGCTCTTTCTGTGACTGAACAATGCCTCAGCAACACGTTGTCCAGCACCAGTAAAAAATAAACCCCCCAGGCTCTGGAAACGCATTGCACAAACCTTTCTGCAAGGCCTCCTGAAGATATTTCATCCTCTGATCCTTCTGCAAAGGCTGGATAAGTTCTGCAACCTTACCCTTGTTACATGGATCAAGAAGGGTTGCCAGCCAGTAATGATGCCTCTCCTCGATACCACGAATCCTAGGGTCCTTTCGCAGGCTTTGCAGGATCAGGGAGGTCATGCAGCATAAGTTTGCAGAGGCATTAGATCCTGAGTCCTTTGGGTCACTAAGAATCACATGATCTGCAACCACCTCCTCCCAGCCACGTACAACTCCATGGGTTTCTGGGGACTGAAAACGATCCCTTGAAGACTGCTGCTGATGTTAATTGGCAGGCCCACAGGAATTCTATCTGGATAAAGGGTGTCTTGAGAGATAAGGAAGTCCTCCTCTTCCTCCTAATGTTCTGCCTCAAGTGCCTGTCCATTATTCCATGAAGCGTGTGCTCAAACAGGAACATACGAGGGACAGTATCACTGATGCATGCACTGCCACTGCTCACCATCCTCGTGGCCTCCTCAAATGGTGACAGGACAGTGCATGCATCCTTGATCAGTAGCCACTATTGTGGGGAAAAAAGCCAAGCTCCCCTGACCCTGTCCTGGTGCCATACTCACACAGGTACTCATTGAATGTCCTCTGCTCTGTGTGTAGCTGCTGCAGCATTGCCAATGTTGAGTTCTACCTGCTGGGCATGTCACAAATGAAGCGGTTCTTGGGAAGGTTGCATTCCCTTTGAAGATCAGCCAGCCAAGCACAGGCATTATATGACCGGTGGAAATGACCACAGATTTTCCTGGCCTGCCTAGCACCAGTTTGGTGTTTGGAGCAGGGGCAGTCTGCAAATCACTAGCTGCTAGGACCACAAAGGACAAAGGTCGTTTTAAGGACTGGTATAGGTGTACAGTATATAAGATTGTACACGTATAATATACTTTCTTTCAAATATAGAAAGCATATTATACTTGACTGCTGAGCTGAGTGCTGACCGATTCCGCAGCTGTCTTTGTATTGTCGTGTAGGGACTGAGGGACAATCTGCAAATCACTAGCTACTAGGTCCACAAAGGTCCTTTTATAGGTGTACAGTATATAGGGTTGTACACGTATAATATACTTTCTTTCAAATATAGAAAGCATATATAGTCTCCATTCTGCAGCTGTCGTTTCTCAGTGTAGGGAGGGACAGTTTGATTTTTGGAGCAGGGACAGTCTGCAATTTAAAAAAAAGTATTATTACCAGTATCATAACTGGTGTGATAGACCAGTGGCCCCCAAAAACGACAGATTGAAGCGGGGTGTTATATACCTTCTTCCACATACATATTGCACTTCTCTAAAGACTTTTGTCACAGGGTCATTTAAAAAATGACAGGCAGAGGAAGAGGCAGGCCCTTCCGCAGGGATGGTAGGGGTAGAGCAGGAGCAGCAGGCTTGAGCCAAAGTGGCAAATTGCAGAAGGTGCGTGCGATTAAGTCAAAGGACGTATCATGGTGCTGGTGTCATTGCTCTCTATCTTGGTGCTGGTGTCAGTGCTCTCTATCACGGTGCTGGTGTCAGTGCTCTCTATCAGGGTGCTGGTGTGGTGTCAGTGCTCTCTCTCTATCTCAGTTCTGGTGTGGTGTCAGTGCTCTCTATCTCGGTGCTGGTGTCAGTGCACTCTATAACGGTGCTGGTTTCAGTGCTTTCTATCATGGTGTTGGTGTCAGTGCTCTCTATTACGGTGCTGGTGTCAGTGATCTATATCACGGTGCTGGTGTCAGTGCACTCTATCACGGTGCTGGTGTCAGTGCTCTCTCTCTATCTCGGTGCTGGTGTCAGTGCTCTCTCTCTATCTCAGTGCTAGTGAGGTGTCAGTGCTCTCTATCTCGGTGCTGGTGTCAGTGCTCTCTATAACGGTGCTGGTGTCAGTGCTCTCTATCACGGTGCTGGTGTCAGTGCTCTCTATCACGGTGCTGGTGTCAGTGCTCTCTATCATGGTGTTGTTGTCAGTGCTCTCTATTATGGTGCTGGTGTCAGTGATCTATATCACGGTGCTGGTGTCAGTGCACTCTATCACGGTGCTGGTGTCAGTGCTCTCTATCACGGTGCTGGTGTCAGTGCTCTCTCTCTATCTCAGTGCTGGTGTGGTGTCAGTGCTCTCTATCTCGGTGCTGGTGTCAGTGCTCTCTATCACGGTGCTTGTGTCAGTGCTCTCTATCACAGTGCTGGTGTGGTGTCAGTGCTCTCTATCTCAGTGCTGGTGTCAGTGCTCTCTATCTCGGTGCTGGTGTCAGTGGTCTCTATCTCGGTGCTGGTGTCAGTGCTCTCTATCATGGTGCTGGCTTGGTGTCAGTGCTCTCTATCTCGGTGCTGGTGTCAGTGCTCTCTATCTCGGTGCTGGTGTGGTCTTAGTGCTCTCTATCACATTGCTGGTGTCAGTGCTCTCTATCACGGTGCTGGTGTCAGTGCTCTCTATCTCGGTGCTGGTGTCAGTGCTCAGTCTCTATCGCGGTGCTGGTGTCAGTGTTCTATCTCAGTGCTGGTGTCAGTGAGGGAGATAGCAGCGGAGAAGCCAATCAGTAGGCAGTGCCAGCACCATGGCTGAGGATCAGCACTGGACTGGCACCTCCGGACCACCACAGTGGAGCCCTGCATAGGTGGGGGTAAGGGCCGGGCAGAGGGAGGGGCTCAAGCACAGGTTGGCACACTGGGACACTGGCACAGGACTGCGCTGCCCTGACTGTGGCACTGATCATCTCCTGCACCCCCTTCATAGCCTGCCCTGACCTTGCCTCTCCTCCATGGCCTGCATGCCCTCCTGAATTGTCAAAATGTCACAGATAAAAAAAGAATGCTTGTCGTTGTCGAGCCCAGATTCACTTAATACTTTTTTTATGTCAGTGTCCATGTTGTGGGACTATATGTGCACAGCTAGTAAGTATTTTGTGGCTGAAAATATGACCTGGAGGTTTTTAAGGTTTGCCTGCCATTAAAGTCAATGGGGTCCGCCGCAAACTTTGCTTTCACGGTTTGCGTTCGTGAAACGTCCTGTCGTAAGTTCGTCCATCACTAGTAGCAACTGCACAATGGGTGCACGGTACTGTATACTCCACCAGAAGTGTAATAACAACTATGGGTGCACTGTATTGTGTACTGTGTACACCGCCAGAAAAATAGTAGCAACTGCACTATGGGTGAACGGTACTGTGTATACAAACTTGTAATAATCAAGCTACAGTTGAACTTAGCTTTTTCCTAAAAATCTGATGCTATAGTGTTAGTGTGAAAACCTTAGTGATGCTAGTGTTGCTGCTACTGTTGCTGTGATAGCCTCAGAGGCTGCCTGTGTTGTGTGGGGATTTATTAGACTTGTTACCTGTCTGATCAGTGATCACTATCACCAGTCCACCAGTTTCTGTTTGAACGAGTATATAATATATATACAGAAACAGCAACGTACCGTTTTAATGGAAACGCGAAGGCAGGAAGAGGTAGTGGTCGTGGTCGCGGTGGACGCCTGGCTAAAAAAAGTGGCAAGGTCTCTGCTACTAGTGTCTCTGACACTTCTGCCGCCACAAACATGCTGTCTACAACAGTGGGTGCCACCACCACTGCCACTAGCAAAGCTAGTTCCACCACCACCACCAGTTCTACTAGGAGTTTTCCTGCCAGACCACCATCTGCTGCCGCTTCCACTGCCAGTGCAGTGCTTCCTTCTACTTCTACAGGTGTCATGGCTTCTTATTTTTATGGGATAGGCAAGAAACCTAATATAAAACAAGTGGAGTTGCAGGTACACTCACAACCACCAATCACGCCACAAGTCCCACTGCCTAGTTCCCCAAAGAAGCAATTGAGGGAGACAGCAGCAGAGACAGAGTGTGAGACTTTTTTGTCATTGGCCCAAGAGAATGATTCTGAATGTGATGCTCCTCTTTCCCCAACCACTGCAAAAGTTTTATACACTCTTACCCCACAAGAGTTGCAGCATGACGTAGAGAACGTGCAAGAGGAATATTCTGTGAGGAGTAGGACAGGTAGCAGTCCACTTTTTTCATCTGCTGCTAACTCCCCTTCTCCCTCTGTTATTATGGAGGAAGAATCCTGTGATGATGATAACACCGACCTCCCCAGCACCCTGCCATTAGCACTAATTTACCAAGTGTAGCTGTAGTGGCAACAGCTTCCACCACTGGTGTGCTACCTGCTGCAGCTATATCAGCCCATACTACTACTACTAGTGATCAGGGTAAAGGGGCTGCATCCCGCTGCAGCAATGTGTGGAAATACTTCCAAACATTGGAAGGCGGGTTCTTTGCAAAGTGCAAGTTGTGTGGGAAGCAAGTCAGCAGGGGTAAAAAGTTGGGACATTTAACCAACGCTGGTATGAACCTTCATCTCAAAAATCACCACAGTTCTAGTTTACTGCAGGCAGAGGCAGAAAAAGATGGTAGCACAGGAAGCAGCATAACAGACTCTGACTGTACTGGTGGTACCTCCTCAACCACATCACAGACTCAGAGCACAGCCCATAGAGAGGGTTCAATTAGGACAAACCGTCCACATGCAGTAGTTCCACTGCAGACCCAATCAGGCTCCTCATCCTTCCAAGGACATTATCAGTCTACCCTAGACAGTTTTGTTGGCTTTAGTTCCAAGGGCATGTCAAAACAGCAGGCCAACAAGATCACTCGCCTCATTGGCCAATTCATTGCTGTTGGAGGAGCCTCTTTTCGCATGATTGAAGGGCAGTCATTTAAACAGCTGATGCATGCCCTTGCTCCACAATACGTTGTTCCTGCATGAACAACTTTCAGCAGAAAGATTGTTCCAGCACTATACCATTTGTGTGTTGCATTATTAAAGGAAAAAATGGCCAAAGCTGAGGGTCAGACAATTCATTGACCACTGATTTGTGGACAGCTCCCAGCGGTCAACATGCTTTCCTGTCTTTGCACACTGGTGGCAGGCCACTGTGCCTGTTGGTGGTGGCACTACTGAAAGAGCTCAAACTTCATCAGGAAGCAGGTCTGCAGCCCAAGACCAGCAGGGTTATCAAGCTTTCCTGCTCCACACAGAAGTCCGTGATGATAGACACAGCTCTGCCAACATATTGCGGGCAATTAGAGCGATGTTGGCCAATTGGTTTGGAAAGCGGGCAGTCACCAATGTTTCTGTTGGGTTCATAGTAACAGACGGAGGTTCAAACATGGTCAAAGCGCTCCAAGATGGATCTTTTGTCGGTGTGCGATGTTCTGCACACATACTGCATTTAGTGGTCAAGGGTGCAATCCCAGTGGAGAAAAACAACAAGATTGCTCAAATCTTGGACCTTTGCAGGAAAATTGCAGGGCATTTCCACCGCAGTGTAGTTGCTAGTCAACTGTTGAGGGAAGAGCAAGAACAATCAGGGCTCCCCATACATCGCCTGAAACAAGATGTCAGCACCCGGTGGAACTATACCCTGGAAATGCTGGAACGCATTTTGGAGCAAAAAGACAGCCATCCACAATCTATCATCTCACCACAGCATTGGGATTGATTCCACACTGGGATGTGATGACTGGTGTATAATTGGGCAGCTTGTTTCTGTCTTAAAACATTTTAGTAATGTGACGGAAAACTTGAGTCAGAGCAATGCCAGTCTAGGACAGGTCATACCCTTGTTTACCTATCTCATAGATAAGATGGGATCATTCCTAGAAAACAGTGAGCCTGTTTGTGGCAGCCCACTTCATGCCGATGTAGCATCTTTCATCAGAAAGCTACAAGACAATTTAAAAGATTGGCTAAATGACCGTGTCCGCAAAAGCCCTGAACTCATGCTGGCTACCCTGTGTGATCCCAGGATCAAAGGTAAACCGACACTCAGAGACAACAGCCTCTCCTACTGGAAAGAAAAACTCATTGAAAGAGTCCATAATTTGCAGTAACAAAGAGGTATGCTGAATGAGGCCGATTTGGAACATTCACCTGCAATGTCTGCTATTCCAAGGCCTGGCACCATCACTCAAAAACAACTGAGTGGAGCATGTGCATGTTGGGTAGAGGCACTTGACAATCTGGTGGCTGCAGGTCAAGCAGCAGGTAATCGAGAGGAGAGCAGTGCCTCTGAAATGGTCAGGGCCTACCTATATGAAGCCCCTTTGTTTCCTACAGAGGACCCTTTGACCTATTGGGATGGTAAGAAAAGTGTGTGGCCTGGTCTTTGCCTGGTTGCCCAGAAACTACTATCCTGTCCTCCAACCAGTGTGCAACGTGAGAGAGTTTTCTCTATTACTGGGAACATCCTTAATCCACACCCTGCACAACTAACACCCCATTTGATGGCACAAATAACTTTCCTCAAATTTAACCTCCCCAAGCTGGGTTACCCTACCCTTAACTTGTGAGACCCGAATCATTGCCACCATGTGAAGATACATTGGACTCAGAGGAACCATCCAAATGTTGAGGAAAATCATTTTTTTTCTTACCATTTGAAGTTGACATTGACAATAGCAGTTCTCTTCGGTGTGACCCCAAGATTTAAATAGAATTTGATTTTTTCAAACAATCCAAATTACTCCCTTTATTCCTTCCATCACCCTTTTTTGTAATGAATGTGTATGTGTAGAGTGACTAGAGTGTGTGTGATTGCATGAATGAATGTTGTGTGAATGGACAGGAGCCAGGGTTGAAGCCTTGACGTGGCGCTACTGCTCAAGTGTTGCTGTCTTTGTAAATACAAATAGCAACGTGTGCTAATTTAACCATTTTTGTATGATGGTCTGGAAATAAGAGACAATGATTATTATTGATGGAGCGACTGTCAACTCAAGAATCAGAATATGTTACCAACACAACATAGAACAAAAAAACATACAGCTGGAAACGTGATTCTATGCCAGATAGATTAGTTGGTCACTGCTGAGCTGCACCCAGATGCCCATGACCCCTCCTATTTGCCATCTCTGATCCTGGGGACACCAGGGCCCTCTCTGATCCCCCGCCTGTCAGGTCACCTGAGATCAGGTGACAGATGCACTTCGTAGAAGTCAGAAGTGCACCGCTCGGTACAGATAGCGGATCTTAGGACTGACTGCTGCGGATTGTACCCAGGGAGATTCAGGACACAGGTCTACAGGATCACTAACACAGATCCCAATGGGAGCTGGAGCATAGATTCCCCCTGGGCGCGGAGTCTAAGGCCGCGTACACACGGGCGGACTGTCTGCCCAACTTAGTCCGCCGAAACACATTTGAGCGGACAGTCCGCTCGTGTGTGGGCTTCAGCTGACTTTTTCAGCGGACAGTCTGACAAACAAAGTCTTACGGAATTTCCGTAAGATTGTCCGTCCAAACTTGGTTTGAGCGGACAGTCCGCCCGTGTGTGTGCCAGTCCGCTGTACTTTCGAAATGAGCGGACTTTTCCCGCCCGGAGAAGAGTCTGCTCATTTCGAGCGGGTATCCAGGTAGGCGGAGCACGCGACGAAGACGTCGCGGGCCCCGCCGCCTGGTATGGACTTAAAGGGGAACCCCAACGCCGAAAAAAATCGGCGTGGGGGTGCCCCCAAGTCCACAACAGACCCTTGTCCGAGCACGCTACCCGGCCGGCCAGGAAAGGGGGGCGAGCGAGCGCCCCCCCCTCCTGAGCCGTGCCAGGCCGCGTGCCCTCAACATGGGGGGTGCCTTGGGGAAGGGGGGCCGCGCAGCCCCCCCACCCCAAAGCACCTTGTCCCCATGTTGATGAGGACAAGGGCCTCTTCCCGACAACCCTGGCCGTTGGTTGTCGGGGTCTGCGGGCGGGGGGCTTATCGGAATCCGGGAGCCCCCTTTAATAAGGGGGCCCCCGGATACCGGCCCCCCACCCTATGTGAATGAGTATGGGGTACAATGTACCCCTACCCATTCACCTGTAAAATAAAAGTACCAAAAAAAAACACAACACACGAGATAAAATATTTTATTGCACAGCTCCGGGGGTCTTCCGTCTTCGGGGGTCTTCTCGCCGGACTCCTCCGCTATCTTCTTGTAGCTCTTTTGCTAGCGGAGGAGTCCGGCTTTCTTCCTCACCGCCGCCAGCCTCTTCTCCCGACTTCGGGGGTCTTGTCCCCCTCTTCGGTTCTTCTGCCGGGCCGCCGCGCCTTCTTATAGCTCTTTTACAGGCGGTGGCCCGGTCTTCTGTCGCCGCTGTCGCCGCCGCCGCCGCCGCCTTCCGTTCTTCTTCTTCTTCTTCTTCTCCAGGAGATGTTGCCTCGACGATCTCTCCGGCCGGAATGCCAGAGCCGCGCTGCGCGGCCACTTATATAGTGACAATGGGGCGGTGTCACATGGTATATGTCACATGGGTTGGTCACATGGGTTGATGTCACATGGGGACTATGACATCGTAAGGGGGCGGGGGTCACCATGTGACACCAACCCATGTGACATATACCATGTGACACCACCCCATTGTCACTATATAAGTGGCCGCGCAGCGCGGCTCTGGCATTCCGGCCGGAGAGATCGTCGAGGCAACATCTCCTGGAGAAGAAGAAGAAGAAGAAGAAGAACGGAAGGCGGCGGCGGCGGCGGCGACAGCGGCAACAGAAGACCGGGCCACCGCCTGTAAAAGAGCTATAAGAAGGCGCGGTGGCCCGGCAGAAGAACCGAAGAGGGGGACAAGACCCCCGAAGTCGGGAGAAGAGGCCGGCGGCGGGGAGGAAGAAAGCCGGACTCCTCCGCTAGCAAAAGAGCTACAAGAAGATAGCGGAGGAGTCCGGCGAGAAGACCCCCGAAGACGGAAGACCCCCGGAGCTGTGCAATAAAATATTTTATCTCGTGTGTTGTGTTTTTTTTTGGTACTTTTATTTTACAGGTGAATGGGTAGGGGTACATTGTACCCCATACTCATTCACATAGGGTGGGGGGCCGGTATCCGGGGGCCCCCTTATTAAAGGGGGCTCCCGGATTCCGATAAGCCCCCCGCCCGTAGACCCCGACAACCAACGGCCAGGGTTGTCGGGAAGAGGCCCTTGTCCTCATCAACATGGGGACAAGGTGCTTTGGGGTGGGGGGGGCCGCGCGGCCCCCCCTTCCCCAAGGTACCCCCCATGTTGAGGGCACGCGGCCTGGTACGGCTCAGGAGGGGGGGCGCTCGCTCGCCCCCCTTTCCTGGCCGGCCGGGTAGCCTGCTCGGACAAGGGTCTGTTGTGGACTTGGGGGGCACCCCCACGCCGATTTTTTTCGGCGTTGGGGTTCCCCTTTAAGTCCATTCCAGGCGGTGGGGTCAGCGACGTCTCCTTCGCGGGCCCCGCCTACCTGGAGACGCGCTCGAAATGAGCGGACTTTCCTCCGCGTGTGTGGGCAAGTCCGTTCATTCAAAAGTTTGGACGGACTGTCTGTCGGATTGTCTGACGAACATTCACCTCCTTTTCCGTCTGGGTCCCTGCCCCTACCCCTACCCCAGGGCCCAACCAGCGTTGCCACCTGCGACGCCCCGTCCAATCGCCTCAACAATTCCCGCAATGACTCCCAGAGAGACCCCTCTGGCTCCCCCTCGCAGGACCCTGCCCCCCACCTGTCCCCCCACTCTGCTGACCGGAAGAAAGACAGACAAAACAGGTGAAGGGATAGGTGACAGTGACTTACCAGGCTGCCTTGGGCAAAAAGACCCTCCAGCCGCTGGTCCCAGTACCTCTGCTGCCTCCAGGGTATCATCCGTCAGCTCACCATCCTCACTGCTGCTGCCGGAGTCTGCTGGTCCGTCCCGAGGGCGCTGCTCATCCATCTCTGTCCCCACACCTCCGCAAGCTGTATCACGAGTGCCCGGCGGTGGATTGCTGACAGCCCCCCGAGGGCTTCCTGCATGAGCTCCATGTCCCCTTCCGCTGATGTCATCGGGCTGCGCTGCCGGAACGGCCAGTGCACAGGCACTTCCCAGGCCATACCTCCCAGGCCCCCGTGGAGACCTGGAGGCGGGGCCTCCTGACCGCTGCATCCGATAGGCCAAAGTGCGCCCTCCACGAGGCAATATGGCGCCCATCTCCGACGGGCCACCAGCAGCAATGGCATAAATACCGGCACCCGATCTCTCCGCTGTCCCACGATGGGCCGCCACCCCGACCTGAACATCGCCTGAGGTGGCAGCCATGTGCACCTGCGCCTGGACCACGACCGACGACCTCGGCCTAGCCGCCCGGTGAGTGCCTCTTCCTCTAGGACTTTGACGGAGACGGGGATTCCTTCCAGTCCCCCCACCGGCCGACGGGGGGGTCTGCTGGGCAGGGGGTCCTGAAGGGGCCCAGCTGGGGCTCCCAAAATGGCGTTGAGTCCTTGGGGTGTTGTCAGGACTAAGGCGCTCGGGAGGCCTGGACCTCCTAGCCCGTGTAGGTGCAGGCCCCGGTAACGGGGGGGCCCTGCCTCACCCCTTGCAGAGATGCGGCAATCTGACTCTGCAGCCAGTCCATGCCATGGAGCTCTGCAGCAGCCCTGAGCTGCCCAAATAACTGTTCTAACCCACTCCTCGCTTTCTTTCTGCAGCCCCCACCAACTACACTGAACTTCTCACCTCGCTTCTCCTTCCCAAACTGCTGACCTTTGCTCGACCCTTCCTTGGACATCAACTACACTCCCCCCCTACTGCCCCGGCTACCAATCCGGTAAGACCTAAACTTCTTTTTCTTCCTTTCTTAACCCCTTGTTATCGTAAGCTACTTACACCCTGTCATGTATGTCCTGCGCCTACTCTGCTATTCGGCTGCGTACATGTCTATACACTCTGGAGTCTGAACTATAGCCTAAACACTCCATTTTTAAAAACATTTGCCTGCACAAAGATCTACGAGGTCACAAGGTCATTTACAACTTTTTGCTTTAGATGATGCCAAAGAGGAGGCACCAGACATCATGAGGAAAGTGTTAATGCATGCATTAGGGGCATGCCAGAGATTGAACATGTCCAGGGACAATAGCTGCAGATTCTTGTCTGACACATCCCCTCCAGACTGTTTTGTTATTCACGCTGATTGAGGATTATGATTAACAGTGATTGGCTCAGACTGGGAATCTGAACTGCAGCAAGAAGGTGGCGTGATCAGGGAAGTGACATTGAGGGAGTGACAAGCACAGGTCGCGCTAACCGGAAGACTGGAATTGGCTGCAGAGGGGGACTAATGTAATTAATAATTCCAGCTAAACCAAAGCCTTGCAGAATAAAGCAGAACCATTTCTAGACAAGGTATGCCACCAGCATTTCATATTTAAAATACTATTTGCCTGGAAAATACTAAAAAAGTTGTATTTACTCCCTGGATCTGCCGCGTCTGGCTGGTCACCTTCTTCCGGCGCATCCCCAGCAGCCTCTACAGGGCAGGTCTCCTCCACCTAGTGCTCAACCTCAGCAGCTGTTGATCAATTTAATATAGAAAAGACGATTACAATCTGCAGTGTACAACAATCTCACACACATTAGTACAAAAACATTGAAACATGTATGATCACTCAGCAGCAGATACCAGCAAGATTATACTAACTTACATGTGGGTGTTGCTGCCTCAGCCTCCTCCTCCTCCTCAGTCTCCCCCTCTGACTGGATGATGAGACCTATTTAATAATAAAGGAGAAATGATGAACGTTACAATGTTTAAGCTTCAAAGAAATTATTACTATAAATAAATACTGTATATAGATAAAATTAATTATCCATTAGCATGGCAATCCAAAAATAAAATAAAAAAAACAGTAAAAAAATTTAAAAAAAGGAGGCACTTACCTGTCCTGGTTCCAGCGGCAAGTGCTAGGTGCACAACACTGATCAGGTGCCTCAGTTCAGAGCGGCGACGTTCTGTCAGATTACATAAGTTACACAAGCGATTGCGTTACCTGACAGAACCTCATAGAGGCTCTACCTGTCACTGCTTGAGCGAGAAGCAATGACATTGGAATCGACAATGGAAGGCTGGACAAATGGAAAAGGACCCACTGTATTAGTATCACTACTACAGTACTTACTGCATGTTGATGATGTGGAGGACTCCTCCTCCGCCCCCTTCTTTTGCATTAACCACTTGTGGATTTGGACCCCTCCACATATGGTGGCGGGTCCGCAAGCTGGTTAAGTCCAGCCACCATAACAAAATTTTTTATTTTATTTATTTTCTTATATTTAACTCTTTTTTCAATAACAAAATATGTAAAACCCAGTGTGGTGATCTAATGCCACCAATAAAAGCTCTATATGTGGCGGGAAAAGGGCATACATTTAATTTGGGTAGTACATCGCAGGAGCGTGCAATTGTCAGTTAACCACTTCCCGACCGGCGCGCGACGATGTACGTTGGCAGAATGGCACGGGCAGGCATATTGGCGTACAGGTACGTCCATTTCTATATGCCACCCTGCCATCTCATGCGTGCCGCCAGTCGGGACCCCCATGAGTCTGCTCGGGGGTCCCGCGGGCTCGATTGCTGTAGGGATACCCACGATCGTCTCACGGGGCGGATGAATGGGGAGATGCCATTGTAAACAGCATCTCCCCATTCTGCCTAGCAACAAGTGACAATGATCTCTGCTCCATGTGATTGGAGCAGAGATCAGTGTTCAGTCACTAACACACAGCCACGCCCTGCAAAGTTAGTAACACGCCCCTAGGACAGACTTAACTCCTACACTGCCACCCCCTGGTTAACCCCTTCACTGCCAGCGTCATTTACACAGGAATCACTGCATTTATATAGCAGTGATTGCTGTATAAATGACAATGGTGCCAAAAATGTCCGATGTGTCCGGCATATTGTCGCAGTCACAATAAAAATCGCTGATCGCCACCATTACTAGTAAAAAGAATAATTATTAATAAAAATGCCATAAAACTATCCCCTATTTTGTACACGCTATAACTTTTGCGCAAACCAATGAATAATCCCTAATTGGGATTTTTTTTTACCAAAAATATGTAGAAGAATACGTATCGGCCTAAACTGAGGAAATTTTTTTTTAAATATTTTTTGGGGGATACTTATATAGCAAAAAGTAAAAAAAAAGAAAGCTTTCTTTGAGGGGAAAAAAAGGCCAATTTTATTTGGGAGCCACGTTGCACGACCATGCAATTTTAAAGCGACACAGTGCTGAATCGCAAAAATTGGCACGGTAATTTGGCAGCCAAATCCTCCGGGGCTGAATTGGTTAAAATGTAAAAAATTTTTTTTTAAATAAATCAGACACGTTACTTACCGTTTTAGGTTGCTGAATTTTTTATGGCAGGCAGTCGGGTCACGCTGGTGGTGGTACATTTCCTCCACTTTCCTGGCGATCTCCTCCCATTTACATCTCTTCCACTCAGGCGTGTTCTCCCTGGAGCCGGGGCCACACAGCTGCATCCAGCAAAGAAGCGCTTCCTTTATTAGGACCTGCGACTCAATATGAGTCCAAGTAATGTTACGCTTCCTGCTGGATGCAGCTTGTTTCCCCCTTCTGCGCTGTTGTTTTCTTGTCCCTGCTGCCACATTAGTTGGCCCAGGGACTTCCTCCTCCTGTGATACTGCCTCCGACCTGATATTAGCCTCTGTCGCCGCCATTTTCGCTCTCCTCAGTCTCCTGTCAATTCGACACTGACCACCTGGATGCTGCGGCGGAGACGCACATAGAGCATTCATTCGACATGAACGATGCAGATTCAACATGAACGACGCAGATTCGACAAAGCTACTTAAAACATACACGTTTATAATAATATTCAACGGGATCGTCCAACTGTACAACGCTGCAATCGTACATTTCAGGAATCAAATGCTCCGCCTATAGGCTACATAGAGTTTAGCAGCTCCGTCAAATCTTCTTTATCCATTCGACAGACACCATAAGCCTTCGCAGACAGATTTGACAAATTCATGTGGATTTTCGGACGAATTTACGAGTTTACGAAAAACAAAATAAATAAAAACAAATTTCGGGAGTAACTAAATAAATTTAGGTTTCGGCCGAAAACAAAATAATGAAACGAAATATTTCACTCTGCACATGTCTAGCACTCAGTAGTTTTAATTTTACTACTGCTAGCTGCTGCACATGACATGGCCTTGCTACTGTTAATGCTGATTTGGATGCCCAGTGTCATCCAATGCCTGGTTCGCATGCTAAATTACATTTAGCTTGCCTAGTTACCAACCATATTCGGTGACAATATATTAAGTTTGCCTCTACTACCTGGTTTCTTTGATATAGCACTACTACTGGATACTAATGCCGCGTACACACGAGCGGACTTTTCAACATCCAAAGTCTGACGGAATGATTCAGGCAGACTATTCGATCGTGTGTGGGCTGCAACGGACTTTTGATTCGCAAAAGTCTGACAGACTTTAGAAAATGGAACATGCTTCAAATTTTTCCGACGGAACTCCGCCGGACCCAGTTCCGATGTAGAATTCCGTTCGTCTGTATGCTGTTCCTACAGACCAAAAACGACGCATGCTCTGTAGCAAGTACGAGACGGAAGTGCTCGATCTTGTAAACCTCCAGTTCGTATTGGAAGTAGCACATTCGATTTGCTGCAAATTCTGTGCTCGTTTAAATGCAGCGCATCTTCTTTATAATGCTAGAAGAACGAAGTTGCTTTGCTGCTCATATTCACTCACAGAGTTCTCACAAAACACATTTCTGGCTTATTTCTCCTCATCTCATGAATGATATTGTTTTTATTTTAAAGCCCCATCTCAGTAATAATGTTTTTTTGTTTTTTTTGGTAGTCCTCTTTTTTTTTTTTCATCCATATTCTTTCCCAATTATTTTCTAGTGATCTCCATATTTAATTATTTTGTCAAGTTAACACCAAAAACCTTTTTTATTATTATTTTTTTTTTCATTACCACAATAACCTTTTTATTTTGTGTGTGTCATTACCACAATAACCTTTTTATTTTGTGTGTGTCATTACCACAATAACCTTTTTATTTTGTGTGTGTCATTACCACAATAACCTTTTTATTTTGTGTGTGTCATTACCACAATAACCTTTTTATTTTTATTCTGGTGACAAGTTACCACAATAACATTTTTTTTTTTTTTTTGGAACCTCAAGGAGGTTGGTGTCCCTTGTGAATTTCACATTGTCTTTTAGAAATGTCTTTGACCAAAAAACACATAGGCAATTATATTTTCCACAAAAAATATCCATTTATTCTGGTTCAAAAAATCAAAATGAAGGCAACACTGGAGAAACTTCTGACATTTGTGTAGCCTTTTGGCCCCAGGGCAAACATTAAAGTCTGTGGAAAAGAAAATTGCCATATTGAGAAGTACAATATGGTCCCTGAATCCCAGAGATCAAGAGCAGCAGCAGATGGTATATATGTCCCCAGGCTGTGGTACAACAGGCTGCGTCTTTGGTCAGACCAGAGTGAAGCCAGGTCATCACTTTCTTCTCTTCGCTCCACCCTTCACTGCACCCTTCCCTGCAGACTTCTCAGCAGCCTTCCTGTGAGGCTGTGTCTCTGGTGGTGTACTTGTGGCAGGAGGAGGAGGAGGAACAGGAGGAACTTGATCCACGATTTCGCTTGTGGCAGTTAATTCGCCACTCAGCCCCTTCTGCAAGGCCGAGAAAATGATTCTCTCACATTGGAGGCGTTGGCCCATCTCCAATTGCTGCAACCGGCTGGCTATATAGCAGCCATAGGCCTCTTCAGCTTTAGGGGGGCTCCTTAAGACATTTGTAGCCTCTCGAATGAGGCGCAGTGATTCCTCCTATGTGACCGTCATCTTCTTTTGCCTTTTTCCCGGAAGACGGAGGGGAGGCACCTGCGACTGTGTGAGTCTCCTACTGGGCCCGGCCACCTCCTGGCTGACAGTGGGCCCAGCCTCCTCCTGCCTGCCACTTTCCACACCTTCCTCCTGGCTGAGCTCATCCTGTGTATAAAAAAGGGACATCGTTTTAGTTTTTTGTTCATCAATCATAAACATTTTTCAGCTCCTGACTTCAAAATTCTGTTAATACATATAAAAGAGTATCATTATGACACCACTATTTCTTGTTTCTGCTGGTTACAAACATTTGTGGCTACTACTGTAAATTGATATGTCAAAATATTTGTTTTTTTAACATCAATAATAGCGTTTAAATTATAACATCTAGTTAACATCATTAATATTATGAATATCACTATTTATTGTAACAAACTACCTGGCTCCAGCTGGGTGCATCCGCTTCTTCCAGGATGGAAGGCTCAGGTTGCTCATCAGCCTCTGCTGGGGTGGAGGGAATGCTGCAGGGAAGGGTGGAGGGAAGGGTGGAGGGAAGGGTTGAAAGCGATTCCCTGGCCTTACTCTGGTCGCCAATAAACCGTAGTTTGTCAAAGTACCACAGCCTGAGTACATACACATCACCTGCTGCTGCTCCTGATCTGATGGATTTAAGGATTTTATTATTCTCCTTTCTCTACATATTTCTCAATATTTGAATTTTCTTTTCCACAAAGTCCACGTCTGCCTCTGGGATCCTAGTCTGCACAAATACCAGAAGTTTCTCCAGCGTTGCCCTCCTTATTGGTTTATTATAATAATCAATGTGCTTTACTTGCCACAGATTTGTCAGCTCCTTGTATTTATCAATAAATATGCTCAAAAATTCTGGATCTTTAAATTTCTGATTCATTTTTCTGAAAGACAATACACAAGCCAAAAACAATAATGTTAGCCCAGACTCTCCTAATCTTAGCCAAATATAGACCCCAATCTATAAGCAGGATATGCCACTGATTTGGGGAATTTTTTTAAACTTACCTTCGTTTTGCTTGCTCACAACTTCCGTTCCTATTTTCTCCAAGCACGTACGACATGTGCATGTTAGCGTTATATACAGTGCGCACGCGTAGAACCACGCCTGCGTTGCCCGCCCATGACGTTCTTTTGGTCAAGTCTTTTTTTCCCGCCCTCTTGTGCGCACATAATGTACGTAAGCACGTACGACATGTGCATTTTGGCGTTATATACAGTGCGCACGCGTAGAACCATGCCTGCGTTGCCCGCCCATGACGTTCTTTTGGTCAAGTCTTTTTTTCCCCCCCTTTTGTGCGCACATAACGTATGTAAGCATGTACGACATGTGCATTTTGGCGTTATATACAGTGCGCACACGTAGAACCACGCCTGCGTTGCCCGCCCATGACGTTCTTTTCCAAGAATATTTCCCGCCCCCTTTTCTCTACGGTGCGCAGTAGGAGAAACATGGCGGAAACACAACAGGTGCTTGATATTAATGACTCCAGTAGTCACGAATCCCCGGAGCCACAAACGTCCCAATCCGGAAAGAGGAGATTTAAGGCCTCAAATATGGCCTTTGAAGAGATGGTGGAGATGGTGGCAATCTTGCGAAGTAAGGATTATGATGGCAAGCATGGACCATACACCCATCCGAACTTTCGCAAGGCCAGAATCATGGCCAAAGTAGTTAAGACCCTGCACAATCGTTTTGGGGTACGACGGTCAAAAGACCAATTGAGGAAACGGTGGTCCGACCTTAAATTGAGGGAGCCGGATCAGTACAGAAGGATCAAGAAAGTTCTTAAAAAAAGTAAGTACTTGTCGTGTGTTCCTATTATGATTATTGCATACTGATCCATATGCTTTACCTTTGTACAATGTAAAAAATTGCTGCTTTCATGTTGGTGGATACAGTAATCGTATCGTTAATAACAAACCCTCGTTCGTTGTTCGTGTCAAACCTCGTTTATGATACAGGGTTTAATCCTCATTTTTTTTCAGTGTAATTTTTATGAACAAAAAAAAGATTAGGACATTGTGGTTTAGATGTGTTTCAAACTACAATGACTATAAAAGAACATTCAGTGGAATTGAAGGAGAGGACACTTGGCAGCTGGTTAAAAACACATCTGCACTCATGAGCAAAAGTGTGGGACACCAGAGAACATTTATTAGGGTAAACCACACGGGGTTCCTTGGTATACTTGGGGGGGGGGGGGTTGGGCATCTGTGAAACTTGGCACAAAAAGCGAATTATTGTAGTTTTTGGCAAAGTGAATTGATTTATCATGTCTTCACATTTTGCATCTCTTCATAAACAGACAATTGTACAACACTTCTAATCAAGGTTTCATCTTCCTAGTTCTGGCCTTAAATATCTGTGTGCTAAAGTATACCTTTTTGTTTGTTAATTTCTCATAGGGGAGAAAAGACTCACAAAGCAGGATCCCAGGGACCGCCGCCCTTGCCAGCATGAATGTGAGGTTAGCCCCATCCCCCCCGTGGATGTGCATGTGGAGGAAGGAGAGGTGGAGGAAGGAGAGGAGATGGGCACCCCACCAGGTGAGTGTCTGACACCACAGCTTCAGGTAATCGATATATACCTGCATATTTCAAAACACATGTTTTTACATCTATTTTAGGTGATGTTCAGGTTGTGAAAAGGGACACATTTCCAAGCACCAGTGCCCCCCCCCCCCCCCGAGGATGTGGAGGAAGGAGAGGTTGAGGAAGGAGAGGTGGAGGAAGTAGGGGAGATGGGCACCCCACCAGGTGAGTGTCTGACACCCCAGCTTGTTGAAATCCATGTATGACTGCATATTTTTTAAACCAATTTTTATCATCTATTGTAGGTGATGTTCTGGTTGTGGAAAGGGCCCCGTTTTCCAGTGACAGCGCACAAAGGCTGATTGGCCAGATAATGTGCTGGAATGGGGAAATAGATGCCATGCGAACTAGCCTGGATCTCCTGAAGAATCGGATTGACAATATGCAGCAGGAAATGAAGAACATGATCGATATTTTGGGGAGAATATAATCCGTTTCTCCATAATATCGATCATGTTCTTCATTTCCCTTGTTTTTCTTAAGATTGTTACTTCCTAAATTATAAATATTGTGGCTGATTGTTGTTACATTTTTCATAATTTTTTCGAAAAAGAAAACAAAATTTAAAAAAAAACAAAAAAACAAAAAACTAATTTGAAAAATATAAAAAAAAGGAAACTAAAAAATGTTTTTAAAAGAAATTTAAATAAACCCCCAAAAATTTTTTTTCATATAAATATTCAATGGCACATGTGAATGTGGCCAAATTAAAATTTTTAAGAATCAACAATGTGTGGCGTATTCTTTCAATGCTCAATACCAGTTTGGGAAAAGTGATTTTGTGTTTCCAGTGACAATGGGCCTTATTTAATTAATGAAAATACACTTGGCACTACAAGTGCACTAGGATAACATAGGAGACAGCACAAACCAAAAGCAAGCAAGAAAACAAAATTCGGATTTGATCTTCTTTTATTATTTTAATTGTTAAAAATTAAAGATTGTGTGGCATTGCAATGGCCCCCCTACCATTAAAATAAGTTACGGGCACTTTGGGGGGCCAAGCCAGTACGGCCAGTATCCAGGCCTGTCATAGTTTCGGGAACAAGTCCAGCCTCAGGCACAAATGAAGATAAATAATTAGAAGAGTTCTTATTTAAATAATTGTGCAAGATGCAACATGTAAGGACAACATGGTTAAGTTTGTATTCCGCCATGTTGATTGGAGTTAGAAAAACACGGAACCGGCTGGCCATTATTCCAAATGCATTTTCAACAACTCTTCTCGCTCTGGCCAGCCGGTAGTTGAAAACCCTCCTCTCCGGGGTGAGGGTTCTTTGGGGGAATGGCCTCATGACGTGCTCGTCCAGACTGAAAGCTTCATCAGCTATGAAGACGAAGGGGAGTTCTTCAACATTATCTGTATCAGGTGGCAATCCCAGGCCACCTGTCTGTAGACGGTGGTAGAACTCCGTCTGGGCGAAGACTCCTCCATCCGACATCCGGCCATTCTTCCCCACGTCCACATACATAAATTCATATTGTGCCGACACCACCGCCATTAACACAATACTGTGAAACCCCTTGTAGTTATAATAGTACGACCCCGAATGGGGTGGTGGCACAATGTGGACATGCTTCCCATCTATCGCCCCACCGCAGTTGGGAAAGTCCCAACGGGTGGCAAAATGGGATGCCACAGTCTGCCATTCCTGTGGCGATGAAGGAAACTGGGGAGGCAAAGCATAAAAAAAATAAATAAGTACTTTTGCACATTAAACATTGTACATTACAACACAAACTTTCTTTCCCGCTTCTGCCTAGTCACAGGACACCGATCGTCTGCTCCCTGTCATTGGGAGCAGTGATCAGGGTCAGGTCACTGCTAGCCCATCCCCCAGACAGTTAATAAACACTCACCCAGAACACACTTTAACCATTCCTCGGCCCCCTTGTGGTTAACACCTTCACTGCATGTGACATTTTTACAGTAATCAATACAATTTTAGAGCATTGATCACTGTATTAATGACAATGGTCCCAAAAATGTATGGAAATTGTCCAATGTGTCCGCCATAATGTGGCAGTCACAATAAAAAAATTTAAAACGGTTAGCACCGCCATTACTATTTACAAAAATGGCAAGATTTAAAAAATGCCATCAAAATAGACCATATTTTGGATACGCTAGAACTTTTGCACAAAACAATCAATAAACGCTTATTGCAATTCATTTGAACAAATTTGGTTAAGAATACGTATCAGCATAAAATGATGTCCAAAAAAATCAGGGTCATATATTTTTGGGGCTATATTTCTTATAGCGAAAAGTGAAAAATAATGCATATTTGTAAAAAGGCGGTTTGGTTTTGTTGGTGGTTAATCGCAAAAAATAAAAAAGCAGAGGTGATCAAAGACAACCAAATAAAACCTCTATTTGTGCTAATAAAATGAAGATAATTTACTAGAGGAGCCATGTTACAAGGACGCACAATTGTCAATTCAAACAACGCACTGCCAAATCACAAAAGTGCTGATGGTCAGGAAGGGGGAAAATCATTCCAGGGTTGAAGTGGGTTAAAAATACAATATATAATTCAACATTAATTTAAGGACACACAGACTAGTTGGAATTATATTAAGTGGGGGGGGGGGGTCCAGTTAAGGACACACAGACCATTTGGGATACTATTAAGGGGGGGGGGGATTCAGTTAAGGGGACACAGACCATTTGGAATAATATTAAATGTTTGGTTTTAGGATAAAGCAATACAATGGAGCTGACAAAATACATTTTAAGTGACTAGACTAGGTGGATATGGGCCTACCATAGCATGTTGGTGAGGTTTAATGAAGGCAAATATGCATGAAAGACAAAAAAGGAGCATTAAAAGATTACAGCATGCATGAGGACAAAGGGGACATTCACAGCATATTGCAATCATGGTAATTAGAGATTGAGGAAAGAAATACAAGACATTAGCAAACATTAAAGACAATAAAATGTGATGTTAAATGATAAATCATACCTTAATATAGTCCTCCTGCAGGACCTGTATGATGGCAGAACAGGTCTCTGGAATAATGATCCCCAGAGCCTGGGGGGAGATGCCTGTAGAGAACTTGAGGTCCTGAAGGCTTCTCCCTGTCGCCAAGTAGCGCAACGTGGCGATGAGCCTCTGCTCCGGAGTGATAGCTTGCCGCATGCAGGTATCCTGCCTGCTGATATAAGGGGTCAGCAAAGCCAGCAGACAGTGAAAATAATATAATAATATAGCATTTGAAAGTATTGAGGCAGGCCCTTGCACTACATGCTTTGGTGAATTTGTCCATAAATGTGACCATCAAAAAGGTAGGTAGAGTGTATATTGGGTTTGGTAAAGTCAGCAGATGAGAGGATTGCTATCAGCTGACCTAGCAGTTGGGGGGAGGGGGGTTCCTAATGAGTTTGGCACAACCAAAAAAAAATATGTCACTCTGCATGAATTGAAGCACACACATCACATTTGTAGACATTTTAGGGGGTGTTTAGGGGAAAGCAATACTATGGAGCTGACAAAAGACATTGGTAAGTGACTAGACTATAGTTTTATGGGTTAAGAAGAGCATGCTGGGGAAGTTAGTGAGGCAAATATGCATGGGGACAAAGGGCAGAGCATATAAATTAGAGCATATTGCAATCATGGTAATTAGGGAATGAGGAAAGAAATGCAATACATTAGCAATCATGAAATACATAGAATGTGATGTTAAAGGATAAAACTTACCTTCATATAGTCCTTCTGCAGGACATGAATGATGGCAGAACAGGTCTCTGGAATAATGATCCCCAGAGCCTGGGGGGAGATGCCTGTGGAGCACTTTAGGTCCTGAAGGCTTCTCCCTGTCGCCAAGTAGCGCAACGTGGCAATGAGCCTCTGCTCCGGAGTGATAGCTTGCCGCATGCAGGTATCCTGCCTGCTGATATAAGGGGTCAGCAAAGCCAGCAGACGGTGAAAAATGGGGTCCGTCATCCGGAGATAATTCCTGAAATCATCAGGATTATTCTCCCGGATCTCACGAAGCAAAGGCATGTGCGAGAACTGGTCACGCTGGAGCAACCAATTCTTCGTCCATGAACTCCTCAACACCATGTTCACGGACTGTTCTTGGGTTGAAGAATGAACTACAACACCAAGCACAAGCAAAGCACGAACCCGACGACGAGTACGTACACGCAACATGGCTTCAACGGTCGGCTTGTCAGAACGAACTTAACAGAAGTCACTGAAGAACAGCAAGGCCTGTGAAGAGCGAGCTGAAAGTCAGCGAGCGCAGTAGATCGCACTGCAAAATACAGAGACGAACTGACTACACGCACTAAAAAACAGATACAAACCTCACAAGCACAAACTGAAAAGCAGTTAAACGTTCTGAAAAATACGAGTCTGAAAAGCGCGAATCGTCTCTCACCAAACTTCTGCTAACACGAGGTAAACACGAAATTAGCAGAAGGAGCCCAAAGGGTGGCGCACTTGGTATTGAACTTCCGTTTTATAGTCTCGTCAGACCTGGTATACATCACCGCGTACCAGACGGGTGGACTTTGTTGTGATCGTGTGTAGGCAAGTCCGTTTCCACGGAACTCTGTCGGAACTCCGGCGGAACTCCGTTGGAAACTCCTTCGGAGTTAAGTCCGCTCGTGTGTACGGGGCTTAAGTATTACTTTCAGTGATTTCCTGTCATACTTGAGGTGATTGTAGCCATACTGCTTGGACCTTTAAGAAGTGGACATACCCCGAAAAGGTTATTCTGAAAAATGATATGTTAGTGCAAATAAAAAAAGGACCACAGACAGTGATTTCCTGTGATATTGTATGTTTGTACACTCAACCTGGTGTTTCAGAAGGGATGAGATTGTTGAGAAGATCGAGGCAAAGAACAGAGGACCCATCCTATCCACTGGCTCCTACAGTGGGTAGTACTACTTAGATATTACATACTTACATATAAATTATACAAGTAAAAATCATTTAATGATAAAAGCATATCATCAATATTTTTTTATTCAGTTTAGTACTTACAGCACTTGAAGATGTACTTACAGCAAATGATGATATAGATGAAAGATAGCAATGCATAAAATAGTGCAGTGGTACCCAAGATATATCATATACATGATTATACATCCAATGTGACAGTGAATATTAACATGTAATAAAATGAAGCATGCATAATAAAAGTGCAAAAATCAATATAGACCCCCCACAGATTATAAGGGAAACACTAAAGTGTTCTCACACCATGCAATAACTAAAAGTGAATAATAAAAAAAGTCCAAAAACCAAAAATCTTCTGTAGTGTAATGTGCCATAATCTTCTGTGATAATATAGGTGATAACCCTCCTTAGATAATACACACTTCACTCAGCTTTCTTTTGGTCTGTTCACCTCTGTATTGGACCTTAAAGCTTCCTAAGAGGTTAAACATCTTTATCCATATATAGCCGCAAATTTGTATCTATCTTCAGCAATTATTAAACCTCAGTACACAGCGCTCATTTGTGTTATCCTGGTGCTATTATCTACCATTGTACTCGGGAGTCAATCTGTGGATTCTAAAGGAAAGGAACAAAAAGCAACAGACAACATAGACCTGAAGTTGCCGGGGTCACGTGGTCAGTATGCCTAAAAGGGGGCATACCCAAGTTTGAAATTAAATGAATGAAATGAAAAGAAAAAGGGAATGGGTGGGTGGGACACAAGAGCCAGCGACCACGAGGGGAGGAGGCAAATGAGGGCAGGCTTTATGCAGCCTGATTCCTCCTACAAACACAGGCTGACCTGCGGTACTCAGAGTCAATCTGTGGATAGTAAAGGAAAGGAACAAAAAGCAACAGAGAACATAGACCTGAAGTGTGTCGGGGTCACGTGGTCAGTATGCCTAAAAGGGGACAAAAATAACACAGTAGGATGAAAGCTACCAACCAGATTTATTACCCATTAAATTAACATATGACCTGCCAAATTTGACAAATACTTGCGTTATCTCAAAAGTGACACTGAGACATGCCCAGAGAAACAAGATGACCTCCACCTACCCAACTACCGAATTATAAGGGCTGGGGCCCCCTGGCGCAAGTCACAGCTACTCCTATCCTGAAAGAAAAAGCCAAAATATGCTTAAGGGTCCAGACCCTGTTTGGCCAAACAAGAGGGCGGCAATGAAGTATGCATTTGGCTGCAGAGAGGGGAGCATCAGGAAAAAGCAACAGAACACCATCCCAGGGTTTGACAAATGTAGTACCAACGAGCTAGTTAAAACCAAACACCGGGCACCACACCTTGCCAGGCTCCAAGAACCTGATAACAGCGCTGACCCCCGATTGCCACGTCTTGCGAGCATGCAGATGTAACAGGAAACCAGTTGATTGGCCAGAAATAAGCGAGACCCTAGGCCAGAAGCTCCACTCCCCTGCTTCTGGAATCTTTCTGCCGCTATCTGCGGCTTCTGTGTATTTTCGTCCGCACTCAGCCATTCGCGGCTATCTTCGGCCATTCTCAGCTATCTTTGGCCACACTTGGCCACTCTCGGCGGCTTTCAGAAAGCCAAAAGCCACCGAAAACAGCCGAGTGTGGCCGAAAATAGCAGAGAACGGCCGAGTGCGGTCGAAAATAGCCGAGAATGGCCGAGTGCGGCCGAAAATACCCGAAAGGCACCAAGAACGGCTGAGAACTACCGGTGCTATTTTTTAACGGTAAATTACTGACAAGGCTGCAAACGACTGACAAGGCTGCAAATGACTGACAAGGCTGCATATGACTGACAAGGCTGCAAATGCAAGGCTGCATATTACTGACAAGGCTGCAAATGACTGACAAGGCTGCAATGCAAGGCTGCAAATGACACTGACAAGGCTGCACTGATGGGCATTTAAATGTAAGTTTTTTTCCTTAAACTTCCCTCCTAAAAGTTTTTTTTTTTTAAATTCCCTCCTAAACTTGGGGTGCGTGTTATACGCCGGCCCATGTTATACACCGATAAATATGGTAAATTGCATGAGAAATTGGAATGAAATATGTAAGCAGCATAAGAACAGATGAGGAGACTTGCCACCCAACAAGCCAATTAAAAACGATCACCTCAACCTGTTAAAATAGTGTGATCGGAAATCTGCAGTGGAAGAACCTGGACAACCCAGCTGTGTGAAAACGACCCAAGAACATAACAGACCATCAGCTCATGGCCCCCCTGGAACCTGAGAAATATGAGAAATGTGGGTGCAGAAATGACAAGACCAACAGCGCATGAAAATGAAACCTGATGACAACACCACCCTGATGACAACACCACCCTACTATATGCAGTAAGCGAGCCTGAGCAACCTGCAGTGCCAAGACAGGAAATTTAAAACTAACACTCAGGGCTAAGGTACCCACATACCGTGGTGGATAGTAGTAAATGTGTAATGGTGAATGTGCACGTATGATGTATGGTAAGAAGATTGTGGGACAACAATCAATTAAAAACGAAACCTCAGCCCGTATAGATCTGTAGACGTGACAGATCCTGGATCCGAGCACAAGCAAAAACAGAAATACAGCAAAACAAAAGGAAACAAGGTGAAAAAAAAGGCATGTGGCATGAAAGGTGAGAAACACTGAAAATGCAAGAACACTGGAGACGTAAGAAACACTGGAGACATAAGAAACACTGGAGACGTAAGAAAACACGGGACACGCAAGAACATGAGAAGAGAAAACACGAGAAAACATATCTTGCACGAGAAAACATACCTTGCATGTATGACGTATGGAATGCAGGCGAGAAGATAGTGGGCCAACAATCACAGGAAACGTAAGAAACATGGGAAAACGTAAGAAACATGGGAAAACGTAAGAAGCACCGGAAAACGTAAGACAACACGGGAAAACGTAAGACAACACGGGAAAACATAAGCAACATGGGAACACACAAGAAACCTGGGGACATGTAAGAAACATGGGGACACGTAAGAAACAAGGGACACATAAGAAAACTGGCATGAGAAGCAAAAAGATTGCCTGAGGAAACCAAAGATTGCATGAGAAACTGTAACTGCATGAGAAACCGTAACTTGCATGAGAACCGTAAATTGCATGAGAACCGTAAATTACATGAGAGCATAAATTGCATGAGAAAACATAAATTACATGAGAGCGTAAATTGCATGAGAACGTAAAATGCATGAAAAACATAAATTGCATGAAAAACGTAAATTGCATGAGAACCGTAAATTGCATGAGAACGTAAATTGCATGAGAAAACGAAAATTACATGAGAAAACTAAAATTGCATGAGAAACTGTAACTATATGAGAAACCGTAAGCTGCATGAGAAACCGTAAGCTGCACGAGAACCGTAAATTATATGAGAAAATGTAAATAGCATGAGAAAACATAAATTACATGAGAACGTAAATTGAATGAGAAAACCTAAATTGCATGCGAAAATTTAATTTGTACGAGAAAATGTAAATTGCATGAGAACGTAAATTGCACGAGAATACTTAAATTGCATGAGAGCGTAAATTGCACAAGAAAAACGTAAACTGCGTGAGAAAAACGCAAACTGCACGGGAACGCAAATAGCACAAGAAAACGTAAATCACACAAGAAAATGCAACTGCCCGAGAAATGTGAACTGCACAAGAAAACACCAACTGCCCAAGAAATGCAAAAGCATACGCAACGCAAAAAAAACCACACAAACCATAGGCAGCCCTGTCTGTCAAAACAGCTGCAGCGTAAGTGCTTAAAGTCTGGTTTGTAGCCCGCTACTTTCTACAAATAGTATTAAAATGTCTGTTCTTTTTAGATGTAAAGTGATAACAATGCAACACTCACTGAACATTTGGGACTGAGCACAAAACTGCTAGTTGCTGTATTATATTTGTACTCGGAGCAGACTGACACCACCCCTTGAGCCCAGGCCGGTACCTGAGCGGGACGGGTGGCATCCGTAGATGACCAGATGACCATGACCACTCTGGAAAGAATGGTCAAAATGCAATTTTCCCCCAAGAGGTTAATAATCCTAGGCAGCAGCTTTCCCACTCCAGGGTAATTATTGCCATAAAACGGAAGAGAGAGAATTCCAATAGTGTAAAACCTTTTATATAAATATAATCTCAACAAAAATACCAATATACATGCTTACATTATAAAGTGCATTCCCTTTGCACCAGGGTTGAATCACTTTTTTTTATAACTAGCCCGCTCTACTAACTCTCAGTGCGAGCACAGACTATCCTCAATACCTCACCACTCCAGACTCTCGTTCAGCACAGATAGCTTCCTGTATCGCTGCCCTCTATCTGTGCTATCAAAATGGTGGTGTCTGTCCAGACTGGAAAAGATGTATTTATGTTGTCACTTCCGGGGGAACAATGACGTAATTTCCAGTGTCAGGACATGATAGGGTTGCCACCTGTCCAGGATTCACGCGGACAGTCCGGGTTTTGAATCATATGTCCAGGTTTAAGTCCACCTGAAACCCCAGACACATTATTCAGACAGGAATGTGGCTTGGAACAGGGCTTGACAGGAGGGTTAGGGGGCACTATGTATACCACATTACTATTCTCTTTGGACTATTCTCTTTACTGTGCACCACTAAATTGTTTGCGTTTGGCTTGAAGAAAAAGTGGCAACCCTAGGCCACGAGGCAGGAAGTGCTATTCTGAACTGGAAACTAGGATAGTTTGTTGTTGATTAATATGTGTTTATAAGTGTAATGGTCCAGGCGGCTTGCTACCTACTGTGGAAGCCCTTTGGCGGGCGTAATGAGTATAGGAGTGGAACCTGCCATTGCTGCCATCATGCTGTACATTTGGAAACTAGCGGTGAGCTGGAGTATTTCTATACACTGATATGTGTATATTTTTTACTTCTTTTAACCGGTTCCCGACCGGCGCACGCCGACGTACGTCGGCAGAATGGCACGGGCAGGCATATTGCCGTACAGGTACATCCAATCTTCAATGCCGCCCTGCCATCGCTCGCGTGCCGCCGGCGGCGCGCTCGCGTGCCGGTCGGGACCCCCATGAGTCCGGTCGCGGGTCCCGCAGACTCGATCGCCGCGGGCATACCCGCGATCGTCTCACGGGGCGGCTGAATGGAGGAAATGCCGTGTAAACAGCATTTCCCCATTCTGCCTAGCAACTAGTGACGCTGATCTCTGCTCCATGTGATTGAAGCAGAGATCAGTGTTCACTAAATGAAAGCCCAACCCCCCCACAGTTAGTAACACACCCCTAGGAACACTTAACCCCTACACTGCCACTCACTGGTTAACCCCTTCACTGCCAGTGTCATTTACACAGGAATCACTGCATTTATATAGCAGTGATTACTGTATAAATGACAATGGTCCCAAAATTGTGTCAAAAATGTCCGATGTGTCCACCGCAACGTCGCAGCACAATAAAAATCGCTGATCGCCGCCATTACTAGTAAAAAAAATAATAAAAAATTATTAATAAAAATGCCATAAAACTATCCCTATTTTGTAAACGCTATAACTTTTGCGCAAACCAATCAATAATCGCTTATTGCGATTTTTTTTCTACCAAAAATATGTAGAAGAATATGTATCGGCCTAAACTGAAGGAAAAAAATGTTTTTTTAATATATTTTTGGGGGATATTTATTATAACAAAAAGTTAAAAATAATGCGTTTTTTTCAAAATTGTCGCTCTATTTTCATTTATAGCGCAAAAAATAAAAAACGCAGGGGTGATCAAATACCACCAAAAGAAAGCTCTATTTGTGGGAAAAAAAAGGACGTACATTTTGTTTGGGAGCCACGTCGCACGACAGCGCAATTGTCAGTTAAAGCGACGCAGTGCCAAATCGCAAAAAGTGGTCTGGTCTTTGACCAGCAAAATGGTCCGGTCTGTAAGTGGTTAAGTATGTGTGTTTTTAACTCTTTTTATCTAAATAAATTGTATATGGAAAGCACTATTGGTCTTTCTTTCTATTTGTTCCTATGATTGTGAGTTGTGGAAAATGCATTTTGGAGGAGTAATTACTGAAGGTAGATCTTAATTGTGTGCCCATATATGGATTAAAGCGGAGGTCCACCCTAAAATGGACCTCCGCTCATCGGAATCCCCCCCCCCCTCCGGCGCCACAATCGGCACCTTTCAGGGGGGAGGGGGGTGCAGTTACCTGGATAATCCAGGTAACTGCACCCACTTCCGGGCTAGCTCTCTGCGGAACGAGCGTAGGTTACGCCCCCGTTCCGCAAGCGCCCGCCCCCTTCAGCAAGTGCCCCGCTGCCTGCTGGGAAACACACAGCTCCCAGAGGCAGCGGGGACCGTCCGGATTGCGCCGCGCGGCTCGCGCATGCGCAGTAGGGAACCGGGAAATGAAGCCGAAAGGCTCCATTTCCTGATTCCCATACCCAAGATGGCGGCGGGACCCGGCAGCCGAGCGAGCGATCGGCTTCGGGTGCCGACATCGCGGGCGCGCTGGACAGGTAAGTGTCACTATTTAAAAGTCAGCAGCTGCAGTATTTGTAGCTGCTGGCTTTTAAAAAAAAAAAAAAAAACGCGGAGTCCCGGTGGACTCCCGCTTTAAGCTGTTTTGACCTCCTAGAAAGCTTTGAGGTCCAGTACAGAGGTGAGCAGACCAACATAACACTGGGTGAAGTGTGTGTTATTATCTTTGGAGGAGGGTTATTGCCTATATTACCACAGAAGATTACACTAAAGAAAATTTTTGTTTTTATCTTTTTATTATTCATTTTAGTTATTGCGTGGTGTGAGAGGACATTTTAGTGTTTTCCCTATAATCTCTGGGGGTCTATATTGATTTATGCATGCTTCATTTTATTACATGTAAATATTGAGTGCCACATTGCATGTATATTCATGTATATGATATATCTCAGGTAGTGTTGCACTATTTTATGCATTGATATTTTATAGGACAAATTAATCTCCCTAAAGGGGCAAAGACATCAATTAAAACCTCACAAGTGTTCTGATCCTTCAGCATGCCATCCAAAACTAAAAAACAATGATTTTTGTTCAGTTATATTTATATAGCCAGGTACTGGACTACAGAAACATGGAGGATACATCGTCCCCATTTACAGTCCGTTTTACTTTCACGTTCTACTGCTATGCTGGATGTTTTGTTGCACTACCCCTCCAGTCAGTAGGAGGAGAGATATAGACAGGAAAGTCTATGAAATTCTATGCAAAACACTGAGGATTATTGGAATTAAAGCACAGGACAGCAACCATAGAATGGGATTCATGAACCCTTTACACTACAGTTCCCAGAACACACTGAGACAGAGCTGGAGTGGTGGGAGCTTTTACCAGACTGCTCTAAGAACTTCTTACTATCGGCAGCAAGGGGACATCAACCTGTGTGCCCACATTTTTGCAGGAGACCAGACTGGTGGGGACCTAAGCCTGGCGCCTGAGAGCAGTGACACAGCACTGTACAGACCAGTTCTACTCATTGCACCTTTGCTGCAGGGAGACTAGAGTGTCTTATCAGGCTCCCCTCCTCCACTCCTGTTTACCGGAGGCATCTGCCCAGGACAAGGGACCCTTTCCTACAGTAGGAGTCTACTGATGCACTACAGTGACTGGTAAGAGAGCTCAATACCCACCATTCCCACACTAATAGCAGGGATTGAGTTAATGGATGTGGGATACTTATTACATAGCACCAACACTGCATGCTGATTCACCAACACTCCAAGACTGTTGATATGTGCAACACTGCTTATGGGCGTCAACTATAGCGGACAGAAGAACACAATAAAGGACTGAAAGGAACTATAAAAGTCTGGGTTAATACTTTCAAGAAATCAATATATGCAAATTCCTTACAGATATAGAGCAAGAGCAGTGACCAAAAGTAAAATGATGATAAAGTGATATTGCAAATAATTCAGCTATATATAAAAAAAAAACAATATGTGCAACCCAAAATGCACCATCATAAAATAAATCATGAAACACATAAAATAGTACCAAACTCAAATATTACAAAAGTAAGAAAAAAAGTATCCATCAAAGGGTCAGAAAAGGTTGTCCACATATAGACTCAAAGTAACTATTAAAGTCTGCACTAACAGGCAGTGAGGCAACCCGCAGAGATACATGCAAACTCCTAACAGATACAGTATAGGGCAAATGCAGCACCTAAAATTTTAATAATATTAGGATGATTGATGGTGAAAATAACTCAATTCTATATAAAAACAAAAAAACAAAAAAAAAGGAAAACTCAATTTTCAGTCTTTTTGTACATTTGGATAGAATAGGTGGTGTGGTGTGTGGTTTGTGGTAGACAAGTTTGGAAGCCTTGACATGGACACTAGAAAAAAAATTGACAGACGTTTATACCACTTATCACTCAACATTAAGGATCTACAGTATATAATATACCGGATAATTTTTAATTGCCAGCCCTTCCCAACAGAGTCCATCACATGAGCAAAGCAATGTGTTCAGTTCATAGTATTATGTTGCAGTGGTGTGCATGGCATTGTTTCGTTTGAAGTACACAGCTGTGTTGCCTAAATTGTTATAACCTTTATTTTCTGCCATTGTTTCAATGCTAGAATTATACTTTCTCCTCACTTTTATAGGCATTACATAAGTATGTACATGTAGATCAAGCAAGTAAAAATCATTTGACTACAAAAGCATCTTTTTCTAAATTCAGGCAGAATTCGGTACATACAGTACTTAAATGAAACTTAAGAGAAAAATAGGCTTCATTATCTATTTAGCACATATAATCATTTATCAGTAGATATATAGTAGGTGGAGGCTGCTAATGGCAAATGAGTGAGACACTTTGCATAGAAAGGTGTGGTTTATATACAGAATATAACTGTGAGAATGAGAAGGATTCAACTAAATTCTGTTCTGTCAAGTGATTCTTCATCACCATGATCATGTTCTGGACTGTCTTCCTAATTTTTTTGTCAGTATAATAACCGCTGCCTGTTAGGTTGTTAACAGGTGCAGTTAGCTTCCTTGCCACTAGATGGCTCTGTTTCTAGTATAGTCTGGTATAAGGGAATGTGGTCATTGAGTTTTAGGCCCCTTTTGGAGAAAACCTTCATCTGGTGATGTAATGGATGGGGTTTGTGCCCATATAAAATGGCAGGATGGGATGGGCCTAGTGAGATTGGACATAGGAGCCAAACACCCCAGAGCTATCCAGATGTAGTCGGCTACTGTCCAAGGGTCCTTGAGAGGGCTAAAAACCCCAGGAGAGGTGGTGCAGGACTCAGTAGGAATAGCTGTAGTTGCCCTAACTCATTTTATGGTCTTCTACTGGTCATGAGGAAAAGGCCTTTTAAGCTAGACCAGAGTCCTCTGATGTGAATACTAGTGCTTCTGTATGAGTGTGGCATCTTGGAGCATGCCTGTCAGTGACAGATCATTTTAAGTCTGGTGGTGGGGGAGGCTTATTGGAATCTGGAAGCTCCCTTTAACAAGGGGCCCCCAGATCCCAGCCCCCTTATGTGAATAAGTAGAGTAGGGGTACATACAACAACAGTCCTTTATTAAAAAAAAAAAAACATAAGAACGCTGACCAGAACAGAAAAAAATGCTGCTCATCAAACAAGCCGAATTACAAGTAAACATAAGGACAGGGATTACCTAGTGATGTAAGTGGGTGACGCCTTGGGGGAGTGTCATTCCTGAATGACAGATAAACACGGGGGTGCCCCTATGCTTACCTGCCATTCAGGTGTGTCCCTGGACAGAAGCAGAGCTTTTTTTTTTCGTTTGTTTGGGTGGGTGTTTTTTTGTTTTTACTAGCATTGACTTTTTTGTGGATGAGTAGGGGTACTATGTACCCCATATTCATTCACATAGGGGGGCCAAGAACTGGGGGCCCCCTTGTTAAACTTCCAGATTCCGATAAGCCCCCCACTCGCAGACTCCCACAACCACCAGGCCAAGGTTGTGGGAAAGAGGCCCTTGTCCCCATCAACATGGGGACAGTTTGTTTTGGGGGAAGGCCCTCTGCCCAAAGCAACCCTGCCAAGTTGAGGGCATGTGGCCTGGTGGCTCTTGCTGGTCCCCTCCTTTCCTGGCTTGTTGGGCTGCATGCTCAGATAAGGGCCTGATATGGGAGAGTAAACCAAGACTTTTTTTTTTCTGCATATTTAATTGCTGGAATTATTTTGTTTACATTTCACCACTGACAGCTGAAGCAGAATTCCATTCAGAAGCAATAATGACATTTATAAAGGAACAAGATTCAATAACGGAACAAGATTAGAGATTTTTTGGATAAAGTCTGGTGTCTCTTTCGCAGACTTTGGATAGAAGTAACAGGTGCAGAAAAATTGTGTACTCTTAATGAAAGCAAGAATTGGCCTTGCTGTCAAAAATTTTAATGATATCCACCTGTCAAACAGGTGTGGAAAAATTGGTCTTTGGGTGTTGGTGGTGACTGCACACCATAACCTTATAGAGATACTCTTGATGAAAACAAAAATTGGCCGTGCTTGCAAAAATTTTAATAATATGCACATGTTAAACAGATGCACCAAAAAATAAATGTCTTGCAGATGAAATCAACACTCACAAAGCTAGGTAGCCTAGACAGTCTTTCAGAAATTCCAGGTCCACAAAGCACTTAATCAGTGCCATTGGCATCAGGGGATTGATAGTTGCTGCTAATCCAGGACTGATTAATTTTGATAAATGTCAGCCGGTTCATGGAGTCTGTGGACAGATGTGCTCTCTTATCTGTCACAAAACCTCTGGCAACACTGAATGCCCGTTCGGAAAACACGTTGGATTCAGGGAAGCCCAACAGCTCAATTGCATACTGGGCAAGTTCTGACCTGTGGTCTATTCTCATGAACCAATAACCTAGTGGATCGTCAACTGGAAAGCTCTCCATGTCTGTTTTCGCCCCTAGATAACCTCCCGCCATATGATGCAGACACTGCAGATGGGATGTGGAAGCTGAGAGCCCTGGTCGCGAGGACTACATTTTTTTTAAAATACATCACTGAGGCAGCCCCCTTATCCACCTCTCCTCTCTTAACCAACAGAAGCCTCAAAACTACATTTTCCATTAGGGATGCACCGAAAATTATGTATAAATTTGCCGAAAGGAAAAAACGGCCGATAATTGAGCCGAAAATGGGGCGGGGCCTGGGGGCGGAACTCCGCCCCCACCCCGCCCCTGGTGCCGCCCATGATGGGGGTGAATAGCACAGGACTGATGCAGCCAGCGATGCCCCTCTGCAGTGAAGAGAGCCGTCTGGTTGAATAGAGCCCCCCGGGAACATCACAGCTTTAATTTCAATAGCTGTGTGTTCCCCGTCGCGCGCCGTCACACACAGCCCCTCCCCCTTGTCCGGGGAACCTAGATTGACAGATCACCTGTCCAGATTGGACGGGTGATCTGTCTATCAAAGTGCCTGGACAAGGGGGAGGGGCTGTGTGTGACGGCGCGCGACGAGGAACACACAGCTATTGAAATTAAAGCTGTGATGTTCCCGGCGCTCTATTCAACCAGACGGCTCTCTTCACTGCAGAGGGGCATCGCTGGCTGCATCAGTGGGGGGCATCGCTGGCTGAATCAGTGGGGGGCATCGCTGGCTGAATCAGTGGGGGGTATCGCTGGCTGAATCAGTGGGGGGCATCGCTGGCTGAATCAGTGGGGGGCATCGCTGGCTGCATCAGTGGGGGGCTTAGCTGGCTGCATCAGTGGGGGGCTTAGCTGGCTGCATCAGTGGGGGGCATAGTTGGCTGCATCAGTGGGGGGCATAGCTGGCTGCATCAGTGGGGGGCATAGCTGGCTGCATCACTGGGGGCATAGCTGGCTGCATCACTGGGGGCATAGCTGGCTGCATCACTGGGGGCAACACTGGCTGCATCACTGGGGGCAACACTGGCTGCATCACTGGGGGCAACACTGGCTGCACTTATCTCTTTTATCATGTCGCCAGTCTCTGACCACCTCCTGTACCATGTCGCCAGTCTCTGAACCACCTCCTGTACCATGTCACCAGTCTCTGACCACCTCCTGTACCATGTCGCCAGTCTCTGACCACCTCCTGTACCATGTCGCCAGTCTCTGACCACCTCCTGTACCATGTCGCCAGTCTCTGACCACCTCCTGTACCATGTCCCCAGTCTCTGACCACCTCCTGTACCATGTCCCCAGTCTCTGACCACCTCCTGTACCATGTCCCCAGTCTCTGACCACCTCCTGTACCATGTCCCCAGTCTCTGACCACCTCCTGTACCATGTCCCCAGTCTCTGACCACCTCCTGTACCATGTCCCCAGTCTCTGACCACCTCCTGTACCATGTCCCCAGTCTCTGACCACCTCCTGTACCATGTCCCCAGTCTCTGACCACCTCCTGTACCATGTCCCCAGTCTCTGACCATCTCCTGTATAAAAATATTTTTTAAAAACAGTCATTTTCGGTATCGGTGCTGTTTCGGTATCGGTTTCGGTTTTCGGCCTAGTGTATTTTTCATTTTCGGTATCGGTTTCGGCACCAAAAAACCCATTCGGTGCACCCCTATTTTCCATGATACTATGAGCTACTATAGTCTGGAAAGGCATTACATAAACTCCTCTTTAAGGTGTGCTTGAGATATTTAATCTTCTGCTCCCTTCCTGGTGGGACAGGGTGAGTTCCAAAACGTTCTTTTTGTAACAGGGTTGCCAAGCAATAAGGATCCTTCTCCTTGATGCCACGTATGCGCGGGTCCTTTCACAGTCTTTGAAGAATGAGGAAGCCCATGCACTTCAAGTTTGCAGAGGCATGAAAAGGAGACTCCTCAGGGTCACTGAGAATTACAGTATCTGGAACTGCCTCCTCTCGGCCACGTACTACTCCAAAGGGTCCTGGGGATGGAAAACCATCTGTTAAGGGTTGATGTATGTCTTCCTCTACTTCAATGCCTCCAAAACTGCCAGAATCCTCCTCCTCCTCCTACTCCCTCTCCCCTTGTGTGTTGTGTGGCATCACAAAAATGTCTGCATAAAGTGGACCTTGAGAGGAAAGGAAGTCCTCCTCTTCCTTCCTCTTCTCTGCCTTGAGTGCCCTGTCCATAATGCCATGCAAAGTCTGCTTCAGCAGGAACACAACAGGGATTGTGTCACTCATGCATTCATTGTCACGACTCACTATCCTTGTGGCTTCCTCAAATGGTGAAAGTACAGTGCATGCATCCTTTATCAGCAGCCATTGGCGTGGGAAAAAAATGCCTGAGCCTGCCGATACTAACACAGGTACTCTTTGACGGCCTTTTGCTCCATGTGCAGCCGCTGCAGCATTGCTAAAGTCGAGTTCCACCTGATGAGCATGTCACAAATCAGGCAGTTTACAGGCAGGTGGAATTTCCACTGAATTTCAGCCACGGCTGTGTATGACTGTCTGTAATGGCTACAGACCCTTCTGGATTGCTTTAGCAGATCTTTAAACCATAAGTACCTGCTTAAGAAAGGCTGCACCACCAAATTGAGGACATGTGCCAAGCATGGCACAGATGTCAACTTCCTAAGGGCCGACAGGAGGTTTGTGCCTTTATCACATACCACCATTCCTGGCTCCAGGTGGTGTGGTGTGAACTACCTCTGGGCCTGCCCCTGCAGAGCTGCAAGAATCTCTTCTTTGTTGTGGCTCCTGTCCCCTACACAGACCAGCCGAAGCACTGCATGGCACCATTTGGCCTGGCTCATTAAATACTTAGGAAGTACTGGTGGTTCATATAACAATTCAGTAGAGGAGGGCAAGGAAGAGGAGTAGGGGGTGGAGCTGACAAATCTTCCATAATCACTACTAGCTGTACAGAGACATTGTGGCAGAACAAGCTGCAGCACCGAGCCCTGTCCTGCATCCTTCCAAGTTGCAAGCAGAGTTATAAAGTGTGCTATGAATGAAATATAGCATCCCTAACTATGCTTGCTTGACCACGTGTCAGCAGTAATGTTGTCCTTGCGGCTGACTTACTTGCCCAACAATGCCAGAACATTGCCTTCCATATGAGGGTAGAGAGCTGGAATGGCTTTACGTGAAAAGAAATAGTGACTGGGAACTTGCCATTGTGGTACAGCACATTCTGCAAAATCATGGAAGGGGTCAGAATCCACCAGACGGAAAGGCAGGAGTTGTAAAGCCAGCAGCTTTGACAAGCTTGACAAGCCTAGGCTGGGTGATGCAATTCCCACAGATTTTTATATGTTGTGATGCTGCTGTTGCTCTGTAATTAGACTACAATAAACTCTTAAAGTGTTTTACCCTTATGGGCTTCACTATTGTTGCTCCTTTTCTTCCATTTTGGTGATGATAGTTTAAATCCATACCCTGGTGTGAGTTCTGATGTTCCATCTGATACTGATGTACCGGGTTAACTCTATGATCCATCTATCAAGTTTGGAGTGTGCCATCCAATTTTACTATCTACCATCTGCATCATATGATTATGTGCCTGCCTTCTTTTCATTCTGGTAAGCAGATTTAGAGCACGTGGGTATGGTGTGCTGCATTTATGCCCATTATATCTTGGTGGAAGATTTATGCCACCTTGACCAGTGTAGACTAAATGTCCCTTTACCTGGTAGCCCTTGTTTACCATTACCTTACCAACCCTTATAGCTTTCCCAATTAATAGATGAGACCACACCTTTGCTTTGGAGTAAACTGGCCACAACAGCCTTTATTAACAAACTCAATAAACTCCAAACAAAATATATATATCTGGTGATCTCTGACCGTGACCCATACTTTTATAATCAACCAAAATCCACTGAGATACCATTTAACTTTACCAGGACTGCAAACTGTAACCTCTCGAAGACAACTTCCGGCAGTGAAACCATACAAGTATTCCATCCACCGTTGAGGAATACACTGGAGGGGCTGATATTACTATGAGCCCCCCCCTTTTAGATCACCTCTGATTTCCCCTCAAAGACCACCATACACAACGCCACAGCCGAAAGGGGGACTACCTCAACCTTAAGGGCAACCCCCACACCCGCAGAGCCTTCTGAATTCCCTCCTGCAAACCCATGGACCACAAATCGATCCCTACGTCAGATAAGTGCACACCATCCCTCCTCAGATAGAGCCCGATGTTGATCTCCAAATCCTTGTGCCGAATGACGATCCTGCCATTCTGCACAACAAACTGGCCCACCACCTTGTTGATTTTGACATGGGTCTTGTTAACCCTATCCACGGACCTTGCCCATCTCCACACTGTTCTGGCCACTATGTCGAACCATATCAAAATGGTATCCAGGAACCGTACCCGCAGCTTCATAAAGTCCGACTTTATGTCTGCATTAATGTCTCTGACCTTCCGGATCCCCAGATCATTCCCAACCACATGGATCACTAATATATCCGGGGGCCTGTCCCTCAGCGCAAACCTCTCCACCTCACCCATCACTCTCTCCCACTTCATCCCCGGGAAACCCAGGCAACGCAGACAAGCATCCCTCCTGGAAATACCCAGCTGCCTGCCATCCGGTCTCGCATCTCCTCTCCTGGCCCCCCAGCACACATAAGAGTGCCCCAAGATCCAAACGAGGTGTGCCGAACCTCCATCTGGAATGAGAAATTTCCAACAATTCACAACAAACCACAAGTGCATGCAAACCATAACCACCGCACATTAAGTACCGAACCACAGCCCATACCCAGCTCACACTCCCCCGCCTTTTTTTTAACATTATTCCAACGCCAACTGTGGCCTGATATAGGTACAGAATCTCCTGGATTCCCAATGCCCAATCCTGCAAATTGCCGCCTCGCCCAGTCCGCATCTGGCTGTCTCCGTGGCGGCCCCAAAGCGGAAGGAGTGAGACACAGATTCCTTGCTGTCCAACCCAATCGCATCCAAACATTTCCTGAATACTGACACAAACTGAAATTTGGACAGGTACGACCCGTCCTCATGCCGCAGGAATGGTCCTGCCCCTCCCAACCTAACCTTCCTAAATTCCCAGATTGCCGTAACCAGGCAAACCTTCGATCCTGGTAATGCGAACAGTGACACCACCGTCCCCTTGCCCTGTTGGTCAGTTTTTGACCTACGTAATCGAAGGCCCACCCCATCCGCCGACCACTGTACATCCTGCTCCAATAGCCCCCCGGCTAAGATTTTATAAGGGCTAACCAATTCCCCCAATCCTAAAAGCTCCAAAAAAAAAAAAGGGAAAGCCACCATGAATAGCAGCGTCTTGTAACGAGATGAACAAACTGACCCCAACCCTTCACATATCGCCGTCAGGTTCGCAAATGTGACTGGTCGCCTGACATCCTTCTTATTGTGCTGCTTCCGATATCCCTTTAAAGCTTGCCGCACCCAAAAATCATTCGTCCAATCTTTCCCCCAAGGAGTTTAAAGAGAAACGCCAATCCTGCAAGCTTTCAGTCAATCAGGGCGACCGACAACCCCCTCTCCATGTTCCTGGCCACAAAGTACAACACCAGCAGGCACCGGCCAGATCCCTGCTCACTTACCCCTGACTCCTGGATCAGTTCCAACCACTCCGTCCATACCTTTGAGTACGCAGACCAGGTAGACTCGCTCAAGGACCGTCGGATTCATCCCGCGGCGATGCCAATGGCAGCTCCCAAATCAAGGCCGGGCAAGCAGCCCCTGCCTCCTCCGCGCCTGGCCCCAGTTCCCTGAACTTGTCCCACTGAAAACGAGATAGTGTGTCCGCCAGTGAGCATAAATAAAAATATTTAACTGCAAGCACTGAAAAACCAACTGCCGCAATAGTCGTATGACCGGCGGGGAGGATGCCGACATCTGGTTAACTACCTTGATGACCCCCATGTTGTCACGTTGATCCTTAATTTCAGGTTTCTGAATTCCTCCCCCCAAAGCTCCAGAGCCAAGACCACTGTGAAAAGCTCAAGCAACACCAAATTTCCCAGTAGCCCTACCCTATCCCATGCCTGCGGCCAAGGTTCCGCACTCCACTTGCCCCGAAAGAATGCCCCATAACCCGTTGAGCCTGCTGCATCAGAGGCCAAATCCACTTCAAAATTTCTCACCGAGCCGGACATCCACATGGCCCTACCATTATAGCCAGACAAGAAGTCATGCCAAACCCACAAGTCCTCCCTATGTTCCTGTCGCAGGCGAACGAAATGAGTCGGAGCGTTCACTGCCGCTGTAGCTGCCGACAGCCGTTGGCAGAAAACACTCCCCATGGGGATGATCCTGCAAGTGAAATTTAGCTTGCCCAACAGCGACTGCAAAGTCTGTAATTGCACCTTCTGCCGCCCTTGGATCTCCCTAATCTCCCTCTGCAAGTCCTCCAGTTTATTTCTGGGCAACCGACACTCCATTGCCCTGGAGTCAATTACAATCCCCAAAAAACTCAGTTCCTCCGTTGGGCCCTACGTTTTGTCTACCGCCAACAGGACCCTGAACCTGCCTGCGATGTGCTGCAACGTTGATAGAATAATTGCACACACAGCGGAGGCAGGAGGGCCCACGCACAGGAAGTCATCCAGATAGTTGATGACCGTCTCCAGGCCCGAAACATCCCTAACCACCCATTCCAGAAAGGAGCTAAATGCCTCAAAGAAAGCATACGATATCGAGCAGCCCATGGGCTGGCACTTGTTCACATAGAACTGATCACGTCAGTGACACCCCAACGGCTTAAAGCTTTCTGGATGCACTGGGAGCAGACGAAACGCTTACTTGATGTCGGCCTTCGCCATCAGCGCCATTTATCACCCATCACACCGCCGCGTCAAAAGACGTGTATGAAACTGTTCATGCTTCTGGGTCAATGAAGTCATTGACCGAGCCCCGTTTTGGAAAGGACAGGTGATTTATCAAACAAAATTTAGCAGTTTCCTTCTTGGGGACAACCCCCAAAGGCGAAACCACCAAATCTAGCCATGGTTTTGTTGCAAACGGCTCCCCCATGCACCCCAAGGCTACCTCCTTGGCCAATTTCTCATTCACCACCACTCGGTGCAACAACGCCGACTTGAGATTCCTTGTTACCGGCGGTGTCACCCCCAGATAACAAGGTATCCTGAACCCGTCCTGAAAACCCGAGGCCAATAAATGAGCGGCCTCCCTGTCCGGATACTTACTTAGGAAAGAAAGCATCCTTTCCAGCTTCACCGGCGTCATCCCTTTTGTGACCAGGGACCCCGGCCTTCTTCCCTCTTTTGAAGCACCTGGACAGAATGTGGGCTCCCCCACATCCTGAGCATTCGTGCTTGAACCTGAAGGTCCCTCTGAACTTACAGGCTCCCTCATTAAACTGCCAACATACCCCCACTTCTTTCCTGCCGGCAGTCCTGAGGCAGGCACACTCCTGGTCCCCTCCTAAAGAAACTGAGGCGGGGCCCGTGCCAATGACATAAGCCTCATCCATAGGCTGATGTCCTTATGATCCCAGCGCAGCTCTGGCCGAACCGACTTCCTCTGCCTGAATTGCTCATTGCTGCGGAGCCAGGCCAGCCCACCGTAGACCCTGTATGCTTCCCCTATGGCATCCATGTAGCAGAATAACGCAGAGCAATGCTCGAGGTTCAATCACACTCGCCAGGATGGCAAACGCTTGCAGCCAATTTGGAAAAGTACACGGTATCATTCGATACCTCCGCTTTTCTTCGTCTTCCTTCTTGGAATCATCGGGTTTCACCCTATCCAAGTTGAATTTTTCTAATGGGAGCAACGAGAAGATCTCCACATACTCACCTTTTCCAATCTTCTTGCGCACATCTGGTTTCAAATGTGCTCCCAGCGTGCCATCGAAGTATACGTACACTTCGCACCTCGCAGCATCCGCAATCCTGATCACATCGGCCCGGGCCACCGGTTCCTTAGCCCCTTTGTCAGCCAGCTGCTCCGTGGCCCCCCGCCACTCCCTGTACCGTGGCAGGAGTGACCGTGGGCATTGCCTTACTTGAGGCCTCAGCCTCCCCCCCAGAGCCCCAGCCCAAAGAGCGGCCTGGCCCAGCTGCCACTGCCCCCCCTCAAACCTCCCCACCAATGCCCGCAACCCCGCCAACAACTCGTCAATCTGCATAGCGGGTCCCGCTACGGCAAGGAAATTCCCCGCCTGCGGCTGGACCGCAGTCCCTACTTGCCCAGCCTACACCGCTGGCACCCCTGCCCCCGCCTGAACCACCCCCAACAGAACATGCAAAGCATTTGACAAAGCAGTAGTAGAATTGGACTCACCAGACTGCCTAGGAACCCTGCCCACAGCCGAACTGTCACTCTCCCTCGTTGGCACCTGCATTTCCTCTTCCTCAGACAGCTCGCCCTCCGACTGCTCCTCCCAGACCGGTGACACAGGAAGCCCCCCGGGTGACTGAACTCCAGAGGCCATGTGTGGTCTCTCTGTGGCCTGAGTCTTCGCCGGTGTGCCTTCCGCAGCAGTCTGGCGGCCCGCAACAGACCTGCTGCCCCCTCTGCTGGCCTCCGCCCACGGTTCTCCCTCCTCTCTCTGGGGCGGATGTCCGTCCACGAGGCCCCACCTCTTCTCCGAGCACTTGCCCCCACCGCCAAGTCTCCCAGGCCCAGGTGACTTGCCGCGCGTTCTGCCATCCCTCTGAGCCTCTTTCTCCATGCCACTGAGCCCTGCTAGAGATGTCTCCCCCTTGCTGTGCTCATGTGGCCCCGGCGGGGAAACGGCGCCCTGCAGGCCTGTGGCCACGCCTCCGGCAGCATGCTGGCAGCTTGGGCACCACCTGAGTGCCTGGAAGTCCCGCTTGGTCAGTTTCGCTGGCAGTGAACCTTCCTCCCCTGGGCTGCGCACTGCACGAGGTGGCCGCTCGCCGCCTCTTCCTCTGCCTCCACGATATCCCCCACTTGCCGCCCCATGCTCAGCCGCCACTCGCTTCAGCTGCTCCAATAGGACCTGGATGTCAGCCATTACTGCAGAATGGAGGAGCAGTGGAATAGAACTGCCTCCTCCTTCAGCTTCCCTAGCACAAGTGACTTAGCTCCACCCACCGCCCCTTTATCATGCTCTTCCCCCTCCACTGCACATTAACTCTTCAGCCCAACCCCTCTCTTACTATACTCCACCTACCAATACCTTAACCCTTTCCAAGCCTCCTTAGTCACTACTGTCATGTCTGGCTACTGCATTCTATTCCTTGCAGTCCTGACATTCCGTGCCTCTCTATCTATGGACAATCACGTTTAAGTTTTTTTTGTTTGTTCACATTTGTTTTATGGACAATCACATTTAAAACTTCTTTTGTTTACATCTGTTTTTTATGGACAATCACATTTAAAACTTTTGTGTAGCGCTGCACTATCCCTCTCCATGCCAATATCACACTGTAAATGGCCACTTTGGGAAGAATATTTCTATAGTGTAGGGTAGGACTAAGAGCAATGAGCCATGATTGGATAGAGTCATCATGACAGTGTCCAGTCTAGGCTCTGACAGTGCTATGTGCACTGATTGGGCAAAGCTTGCCTTCTTTCAGGCAATCAGGGCCTCCAATGCACTGTGCTGAAGCGCAATGCATTGTGGTCTTTCGGCGGCCGAACAAACAAACGCCCTGAAAATTTGTGTGTTTGTTGAATGGGCAAACAGCCAATGTTCGGGCCGAACGGTTGCCCAACACTAATTTCCAGTCTGTGTTTGTGCCTCCTTACATTGGCAGTCAGTGTCTGTGCCCCCTTACATTGATAGCCAGTATCTATGCCCCCCTGACAGTAGCAGTCAGTGTCTGTGCCCCCTTACATTGGCAGTCAGTGTTTGTGTCCCCCTTACATTGACAGATAGTATTTGTGCCCCCTCTTACAATGGTAAGTGTTCAGCACTACCAGAGTTCAGTAGACGGTTCTCATTATTACAACTATCAACTAATATGTTAATTCTTGATGTTGTAACTCTCCCATCCACTGTTTTCCACTTTTTCTTTCCGTACAGTGTAGACACATTTATGTTAACATAATGTAAATGAAATTCTGGCTCTGTTTCTCCAAGGTCATTATGACTAAATCTAGTTTTACCATGTCACAACCCCTACATTTTCCATCCTGCTCAGTTTTCCATGGACCAAAAAGTGTTAACCACTTGCCGACTGCTGCACGCAGATATACGTTGGCACAATGACAGCGGTGGGCAAATGGGCGTACCTGTACGTCCCCTTTAACCACTTTCAGACCGGACCATTTTCCTGGTAAATGACCAGAGGTCTTTTTACAATTTGGCACTGCGCTGCTTTAACTGGTAATTGCGCGGTCATGCAATGTTGTACCCAAACAAAATTTGCGTCCTTTTCTTCCCACAAATAGAGCTTTCTTTTGATGGCATTTGATTGCCTCTGCGATTTTTATTTTTTGCGATATAAATGGAAAAAGACCGCAAATTTTGAAAAAAAATGATATTTTCTACTTTTTGTTATTAGAAAAATCCAATAAATTCAATTTTAGTCATACATTTAGGCCAAAATGTATTCAGCCACATGTCTTTGGTAAAAAAAAAGTCAATAACTGTATATTTATTGGTTTGCGCAAAAGTTGTCACATCTACAAACTAAGGTACGTTTTCTGGAATTTACGCAGCTTTTAGTTTACGACTGCCTATCTCAGTTCTTGAGGTGCTAAAATGGCAGGGCAGTACAAAACCCCCCCAAATGACCCCATTTTGGAAAGTAGACCCCCTAAGGAAATTGATAAGTGGCATGTTGAGCCCATCGAATATTTTATTTTTTTGCCTCAAGCGATTGAATAATGACAAAAAAATAATTTTTTTTTTTTTTACACAAAGTTGTCACTAAATGATATATTGCTCACACATGCTATGGGCATATGTGAAATGACACCCCAAAATAAATTCTGCTGCTTCTCCTGAGTACGGGGATACCACACGTGTGGGATTTTTTGGGAGCCTAGCCGCGTACGGGGCCCCGAAAGCCAAGAACCGCCTTCAGGTTTTCTAAGGGCGTAAATATTTGACTTCACTCCTCACTACCTATTACAGTTTTGAAGGCCATAAAATGCCAAGATGGCACAAAACCCCCACAAATGACCCCATTTTAGAAAGTAGACACCCCAAGCTATTTGCTGAGAGGCATGTTGAGTCCATGGAATATTTTATATTTTGCCACAAGTTGCGGGAAAATTACAAACTTTTTTTTTTTTTTCACAAAGTTGTCACTAAATGATATATTGCTCACGCATGCCATGGGCATATGTGAAATGACACCCCAAAATAAATTCTGCTGCTTCTCCTGAGTACGGGGATACCACATATGTGGGACTTTTTGGGAGCCTAGCCGCGTACGGGGCCCCGAAAACCAAGCACCGCCTTCAGGCTTTCTAAGGGCGTTACAGTTTTGAAGGCCATAAAATGCCAAGATGGCACAAACCCCCCCCCAAATGACCCCATTTTGGAAAGTAGACACCCCTAAATTTAGGGGTACACTAGTGAGACTAGGTAATAAATGGCGGGTGCCCTGAAACTATAAAAAAAATAACTAACCAACCAGCGTCACCTGTAACAGTTATATGGTGATCACTGGTGAAAGGGTTAACTAGGGGGCAATCAGGGGGCTTTATGCGGTAGTATATGGGGGTCCCTGGCGCTATAAAAAGCTGCGGCGAACCTAAATACCTACCTGCCTAACTAGCGTCACCTGTGACACTAATACAGTGATCAGAAAAACGATCGCTTATTAGGCTGGGTTCACACTGGAGCGATGTGGGAACGCCACGAATGCGCGGCGGGTTCCCGCATCACATGCCTCCCGGCGGCAGTTCACACTGCCCTATGCGAACTGCTGGGAGTGTCAGTGAAATGTTAATGACACCCCCAGATCAGTTCGCATATCGCAGTGCGATCTGCAAACTCGGATCGCATGGTGTGAACACCCATGCGATCCGATTCTGCTGCGGACCAAAAAAAGGGTCCCGTGCGAGTTTGCGGCGGGTGCGGCGGGTGCGACACGAATTCAGCCATACTATCTGTATGGCTGAACTCGAATCGCACAGAGATCGGATGTGATTTGCACTGCAGTGCGGTGCGAATCACATCCGTTCTCATAAACCGCTGCAATGTGAACCCAGCCTTAGTGACACTGGCGACGGGGGGTGATCACGGGGTTAAACCTTTATTGGGGGGGTTAGAGGGGTACCTTAGAACTAAAGGAGGCTAACCCTAACTGCCCTAACAGTTATTACAGTCACAAATGACACCCGCCGGGTGATCAGGGGGTTAAACCTTTATTAGGTAATAAATGGCGGGTGCCCTGAAACTATAAAAAAATAACTAACCAACCAGCGTCACCTGTAACAGTTATATGGTGATCACTGGTGAAAGGGTTAACTAGGGGGCAATCAGGGGGCTTTATGCGGTAGTATATGGGGGTCCCTGGCGCTATAAAAAGTTGCGGCGAACCTAAATACCTACCTGCCTAACTAGCGACACCTGTGACACTAATACAGCGATCAGAAAAATGATCGCTTATTAGGCTGGGTTCACACTGGAGCGATGCGGGAACGCCACGAATCCGCGGCGGGTTCCCGCATCGCATGCCTCCCGGCGGCAGTTCACACTGCCCTATGCGAACTGCTGGGAGTGTCAGTGAAATAATGACACCCCCAGATCAGTTCGCATATCGCAGTGCGATCTGCAAACTCGGATCGCATGGTGTGAACACCCATGCGATCCGATTCTGCTGCGGACCAAAAAAAGGGTCCCGTGCGAGTTTGCGGCGGGTGCGGTGGGTGCGACACGAATTCAGCCATACTATCTGTATGGCTGAACTCGAATCGCACAGAGATCGGATGTGATTTGCACTGCAGTGCGGTGCGAATCACATCCGTTCTCAAACCGCTGCAATGTGAACCCAGCCTTAGTGACACTGGCGACGGGGGGTGATCACGGGGTTAAACCTTTATTGGGGGGGGTTAGGGGGGTACATTAGAACTAAAGGGGGCTAACCCTAACTGCCCTAACAGTTATTACAGTCACAAATGACACCAATGCAAAAAAAAAAAAAAAAATGCAATTGGGGTCACTGTGACTGGGGGGGTAGGGGTAATTGGGGGGGTGATCGGGGGGTAAAGGGGGGGTGTGAGTGTGCCTGGCATGTTCTACTGTATGTGTGGTGTGTTGGTGCAACTCACCGAACCTCTCTCCTCGGTGCCGGAACGAAAAATACCGACACGGAGGAGAGAATACATCACTTCCTCTCCTGTGTTTACATTACAGGAGAGGAAGTGATGTCACGGAGGATTTCCATTCGTCGAGAGCGATCGCGAGGGGGTGGCCATGAATGAATGGCCACCCCCTCATCCCGGATCGCTCTCGAAGGAATGCCGACCGCCGCAGGCACCGGGGGGGGCCCGATCGGGCCCCCCACCCGCGGGCAGGCAGGGACTTATATATACGCCCATATGCCTGCCCGTGCCATTCTGCCGACGTATATCGTCGTGCGGCGGTCGGCAAGTGGTTAAGAGCCGGGGATAGCAGGCCTGTGTGCTTCTCCAGGCGATCATATCACGAAGCCTCAGAACGGGGACGTGCTTATGTAAACAAGGCATTTCCCCGTTCTGGCTTGTGTCATGACAGAGATCACCGCTCCATCATCGGGAGTGGTGATCGCTGTCATGTGACTTGAAGCCCATCACCCTCAAAGTTAGAATCACTCTCTAGGACACACTTAACCCCTCCATCGCCCCCTAGTGATTAACCCCTCACTGCCAGTGTCATTTACACAGTAATCAATGCATTTTTATAGCACTGATCGCTGTATAAATGACAATGGTCCCAAAATAGTGTCAAAAGTGTCTGATGTGTCCGCCATAATGTCGCAGTCCTGATAAAAATTGCAGATCGCCGCCATTACTTTTGTGCAAACCAATCAATATATCCTTATTGCTATTTTTTTTACCAAAAATATGTAGAAGAATACATATCGGCCTAAACTGAGGAAAAAAATGGTTTATATTTTTGGGGGATATTTATTATAGCAAAAAGTAAAAATTTGTTTTTTTCCAAATTATCGCTCTTTTTTTGTTTATAGCACAAAAAATAAAAAGCAGAGGTGATCAAATACCACCAAAAGAAAGCTCTATTTGTGTGAAAAAAAGGATGTCAATTTTGTTTGGGTGCAATGTCACATGACCACGCAATTGTCAGTTAAAGCGACGCACTGGCGAATCACAAAAAGTGCTCTGGTCAGGAAGGGGGTAAAATCTTCCGGGGTTGAAGTGGTTAATATTATAACTGGCATACAGTTGATATAATTTCTCCACCCTTCACCTACCTGGCCTCTGAACTTGTGGATATGTAAGCTCTGACTATCTCAGCTTATGGGAAAGAGGGGCGAGCACTTTGGTATCATTGCCTGGGGTACCAAAGGACCTTATTCCAGCACTGATCTCTAGTGTCTTAAAATTACTCGGAATCCCAGTTCCTACTGACTATTCCACCTTGGCCTGAATTAACTTTATGCTAAGTCATGTGATCTGACTGCATAGTCTGGACTCTCCATTTATAATTATGGAAGTCCTGGGGGCTACAATGATTGGAACATTACAGCTGGAATATATAGTGAAATTACATTCATATTTCAGGCATAGAATGGACTAAAGCTTAACCACTTGCCGCCCGCCCTATAGGGAATTGACGGCGGCAAAGTGGTTTCATAATCCTAACCGGACGTCATATGACGTGATTAGGATTATGAGCCGCTGCGCGCCCCCGGGGGCGCGCATCGCGGCGATCGTTGTTGCGGGGTGTCAGTCTGACACCCGGCAACTACGATCTCGGTAAAGAGTCTCTGACTGAGACTCTTTACCATGTGATCAGCCGTGTCCAATCACGGCTGATCACAGTGTAAATGGGAAGAGCTGGTGATCGGCTTTCCCTCACTCGCTCCTCTGACAGGGGGGGTCTGTGCTGATCGATTATCAGCACAGCCCCCCCCGAGGATGCCCACACTGGACCACCAGGGACACCACTAGACCACCAGGGAAAAGGTAATAAAATCCATAATCCTCCCTAGACCACCAGGGATGCCAGTCAGCACAATGGGTGCCAATCAGTGCCCATAATGGATGCCAATCAGTGCCCACAATGGGCATCACTGATTGGCATGCATTATTGTTTGGCACTGATTGGCATCCATTACTATAACACCGATGCCGCCTATGAGTGCCCACCTGTGCCGCCTATGAGTGCCCACCTGTGCCGCCTGAGTGCTCACCTGTGCCGCCTATGAGTGCCCACCTGTGCCGCCTATGAGTGCCCACCTGTGCCGCCTATCCATGCCCACCTGTGCCGCCTATCCATGCCCACCTGTGCCGCCTATCCATGCCCATCCGTGCCGCCCATCCGTGCCGCCCATCCGTGCCAGCTATCAGTGCCAATTTGTGCCACCTATCAGTGTCCGTCCGTGTTGCCCATCCGTGTCGCCCATCCGTGTCGCCCATCCGTGTCGCCCATCAGTGCCGCCTATCAGTGCCACTTCATTGGTGCCACATTGGTGCCCATCAGTGCCACCTTATCAGTGCCCATCAGTGTAGCCCCATCAGTGCCCATCAGTGAAGGAGAAAACGTACTTATTTACAAAGTTTTGAAACTGAAACAAAAAAAAACATTTTTTTTTTCAAAATTTTCGGTATTTTTTTATTTGTAGCGCAAAAAATAAAAACCGTAGAGGTGATCAAATACCACCAAAAGAAAGCTCTATTTGTGGGAAAAAAATGATAAAAATTTCATTTGGGTACAGTGTAGCATGACCGCGCAATTGTCATTCAAAGTGCGACAGCGCTGAAAGCTCAAAATTGGTCTGGGCAGGAAGGTGTTTAAGTGCCCTGTATTGAAGTGGTTAAAGAGGAAGTCAACTCTTTTTTTTTTCTTTTTCTTTTTTCTTGCCTGTAAAGGCATAATGTGCTAGTATGCATATGCATTGCATACTAGCACATTATGTGACACTTACCTGCAAATAAAGCCCTCAATGTCAGGTCGCATCCATCTTTGCCTGTCTTCCTTCCGGGTCCGTGGACTCCGACTGTGTGACTGGCCGGAGCCATGTAATGTCACTCCCGCATGTGCGGGAGCTGCTGGTCACAGGGCTCTGAAGAAACAGCACAGACGGCCGATAAACCAGAGTGCATGCATCAATGACATCCTAAACGGTCCAAGTTTAGGAGATATTTACAGTACTATAGGTAAGCATTATTATAGGCTTACCTATAGGTACACACATTTGACGGAAGTTTACTTCCTCTTTAAACATATTTCCATTTTTAACAGCAGAACTCTATTTCAAATCTTTTAGTATTTTTGGAAAGAATGAGGACGAGTTAGAACCATTTTTTTTCCTTACGTCTTTTGTAGTCCATAACACAGAAAGTTTGGAAACCCTGACATGGACAGTGAAAGCAAAAATCAGAAGTGGTTTTTACCCCTCATCACTCTACATATAATTTTTAGATATCTAAATGTCTAAATTAATATTTTATACCATTAAGAACAGAGGTGTAAGAACAACCTTCAGGGCCCAGGTGCAAGAAACTATGAAGAACCCCCCCCCCCCCTGACCCCATCCCGGGACCCTTTCATATGTTCTGCAATGGGCCACCTCATACTGCGTTGAGGCCCCCACATGGTGGTGGAACACCATTGTGGTGGAACACCAGGGCCCAGATGCCAGTGTGACCTTTGAAACCCTGGTAGTTCTGTCACTGACCTTACTATTACTAGGGGGCATTTTTGAGGACGTAAGGGAGCACTCAGGAAGATATAAGGGGGCACTCTAAAGGGAATAAAACAGTAGCTCTGGAGTTCCCCCTTAATACCTCCAGAGTGCCCCATTAATGCCTCCAGAATGCCCCCTTACATCCTTCTAAGTGTTCCCTTGGAATCACTGGCAGTAGTGGTGGTGGCAGGGGAAGGGATGGGATCAGGGGCAGAGGGATTGTGGTGGTTGGGATGGTGTCAGGAAATGTTCCATCCGCTGATAATATCTGTCTTTTGGCGTGCAGTACTGAGGTCCACCAGCAGGTGTCTCCTGGCAGTTTCGAACTGTCAGGAGAGCTTTTCTCTGCTAATGTTATGTCATCTTTGGGCTGCAGTACTGGCGTCCACCAGCGGATGGATCCTGGCAGTGTGGAGCAGACAGCACCTCCTGCAATCAGGTGTCACTTGAGGCCAATCACAGGCCTATAAATAGCTGGCAAGCATTAACATTCTTGCCTTGGTATTGTCCTTGTGCCCTGATCTCCTGATCCTGATCCTGATCCTGATCCTGATCCTGTGCCCTGAACCTGTTACCCATGTTTCTGATCCTGTTTCCCTGTCCTGGTCCCTATCCTGTCCCACCTGTTACCATCATCCCTGCCCTGCAGTCTGATCCATCCATCCTCTCCCTGTCCTGTGTTCCTTACCCCATCTGCTGATCTCCCGGTGTATGACCCTGGCCTGCTTGTTGTTTACGATCCTGGTATTTCCCATTCATTGTACATATCTGTCTGTTTTTATTTGGGGGTCCCTGTTGGTTGATTTATTGCACTGTGTGGTTGTATTTATATTATTCACTTTCCTTAATAAATCATTATATTTCACTTATACACGTTTGGGTTTCCTCTGTAGCAGTCCACACAGTTCTGGTCTTATCTGATACATGACAGAATACCAAGGCCATCCCTGACCAGAAGTGACTACACAGAGGAACCATCTTGGTTCAGGTTGCTTACTGAAATGAATTTAGAGGTGATTCGTTATTATGCTTTGCTGGCGTCTGAGAGTAGTGACTATCTCCACCAGACACTGAAGGAGTGGACCAGTGATCAGCTGTTGGAAACAATTTGTTTAGCTCACTCCTGGGTTGATCAGGGCTGTATGCTGTTTGGGGATGTTCAGCCGTTATTTCAAATCTGCACAGAGCTGGCCCTGCCCTGCATCCCGGGCGGCCATGATGATTTTTCTCCCCCTTTCAGTATTAATCAAGTCACATCACTGGTATGGCTTCTGGAAGATGATTCCCCTTACTTTTTTGAGCATTACACAGCCGGTTCCCAACAGATGATAATAGAATGTGTTGATTCCGTACAATCCCTTGTTAGACAGGCCGTATGTAACCCGCAGTTTGTACAACCACTACTTTTAGCATGGTCTGGTATTTTGCAATCAGCCACACCCAGCCCTCGACAAACCATCTCTGCTACCAAACACCTGCCTGCCCAAGAGTCTTTTCCTCCATCACCTATGGCAACCTCAGTTTCAGCCCAATATACCCTACTCCCCACCAAATATCAATACCCTGTTTCTTCCTGCTGCACATACCCTGCCTTTAATCCACCTGCCTCTTTCCCATGGCCTACTATCCCTCAAGGATTTCCCCCAGCCACTGTTACCTCTTCCCTGCCATATTCCAACCCTTCTCTCCAGTCTGCTACAATCCCTTACCTATAGATCTGCAGCTACCTACAGGACTTCAGTAGCTAAATCTAAAAAGAGACTGAAGTTCTTTCCTACCCATTTGATCCTGCCAGTAATGCAACCTGCCTGCACACCAACCAACCTGCTCCAGTCTGCCTGCATGCCAGCTGAACCTGATCACCCACCTGATTCTGCCAAACATCTGCCTGCTATCCAGCCAGTGTCTCCGCCTGAATTACCTGTGCCCCAGTCTGATGTGCCTGACGTCCCAGTGCCTGCTGTCCAGCCTGACGTCCCAGTGCCTGCTGTCCAGCCTGACGTTCCGGCCTTCCAGCCTGACTTCCTGGCCTTCCAGTCTGATGCCTTCCAGTCTGATGCCCCTGCCTTCCAGTCTGATGCCTTCCAGTCTGATGTCCCAGCCTTCCAGTCTGATGCCTTCCAGTCTGATGTACCGGCCTTCCAGTCTGATGCCTTCTAGTCTTATGATCCGGCCTTCCAGTCTGATGTCCTGCTGCCAGCCTTCCAGTCTGATGCCTTCCAGTCTGCTGATCCGGCCTTCCAGTCTGATGATCCGGCCTTCCAGTCTGATGCCTTCCAGTCTGATGTCCCGGCCTTCCAGTCTGATGCCTTCCAGTCTGATGTCCCAGCCTTCCAGTCTGATGCCTTTCAGTCTTATGAGCCGGCCTTCCAGTCTGATGATCCGGCCTTCCAGTCTGATGTCCTGCTGCCAGCCTTCCAGTCTGATGTCTTCCAGTCTTATGAGCCGGCCTTCCAGCCTGATGATCCGGCCTTCCAGTCTGATGCCTTCCAGTCTGATGTCCCGGCCTTCCAGTCTGATGCCTTCCAGTCTGATGTCCCGGCCTTCCAGTCTGATGCCTTCCGGTCTAATGTCCCGGCCTTCCAGTCTGATGTTCCGCTGCCGGCCTTCCAGTCTGATGTCCCGTCCTTCCAGTCTGATGTCCTGCTGCCGGCCTTCCAGTCTGATGATCCGGCCTTCCAGTCTGATGTCCTGCTGCAGGCCTTCCAGTCTGATGCCTTCCAGTCTGATGCCTTCCAGTCTGATGTCCCGAACTTCCAGTCTGATGCCTTCCAGTCTGATGCCTTGCAGTCTGTCCCGGCCTTCCAGTCTGATGTGCCTGACGTCCCAGTGCCTGCTGTCCAGCATGACGTCCCAGTGCCTGCTGTCCAGCGTGACGTCCCTGCCTTCCAGCCTGACGTGCCGCTGCCTGCCTTCCCGCCTGACGTGCCGCTGCCTGCCTTCCAGCCTGATGTGCCAGCTTCCCGGTCTGATGTGTGTCTGCCCGCTGCCCAGCCTGAAGCTCCTGTGCCCGCTGTCCAGCTTGATGTGCCCACTTTCCAGCTTGATGTGCCCGCTGTTCAGCTTGAAGTGCCTGTGCCCAGCTTGTTGTACCCGCTGCCCCACTTGATGTGCCTGTGCTGGCTGCCCAGCCTGATGTGCCTGTTGCCCAGTTCAAGGTGACTGCTGCCCAGTCCGACAACCCGGACCCTGCCAATGACCTGGAGCCTGCCGCCCAGTTCAATGTGCCTGCTGCTAAGCCTGTTATGTCTTCACCTGCTGCCCAGCTTGAGATGCCCATCGCCTGGTTTAATATTTTAGACTATCTTCATATCCAGCTTAATGTCACTCCGCCTGCTGCCCAGCTTGATGCCATGGACTTGTCCCAGCAGCAGCTAGTTGAAGCGTCCAGAGGCCGCTCCTTTGAGGGGGGGGTACTGTCAGGAAATGTTCCATCCGCTGATAATATCTGTCTTTTGGCGTGCAGTGCTGAGGTCCACCAGCAGGTGTCTCCAGGCAGTTTCGAACTGTCAGGAGAGCTTTTCCCTGCTAATGTTATGTCATCTTTGGGCTGCAGTACTGGTGTCCACCAGCGGATGGATCCTGGCAGTGTGGAGCAGACAGCACCTCCTGCAATCAGGTTTCACTTGAGGCCAATCAAAGGCCTATAAATAGCTGGCAAGCATTCACATGCTTGCCTTGGTATTGTCCTTGTGCCCTGAGCCCGAGCCCGAGCCTGAGCCCAAGCCCGAGCCCGAGCCCGAGCCCGAGCCTGAACTTGTTCCTGTGCCCTGAACCTGTTACCCGTGTTTCTGATCCTGTTTCCCTGTCCTGGTCCCTATCGTGTCCCACCTGTTACCATCATCCCTGCCCTGCAGTCTGATCCATCCATCCTCTCCCTGTCCTGTGTTCCTTACCCCATCTGCTGATCTCCCGGTATATGACCCTGGCCTGCCTATTGTTTACGATCCTGGTATTTCCCGTTCATTGTACATATCTGTCTGTTGTTATTTTGGGGTCTCTGTTGGTTGATTTATTGCACTGTGTGGTTGTATTTATATTATTCACTTTCCTTAATAAATCATTATATTTCACTTATACACGTTTGGGTTTCCTCTGTTGCAGTCCACACAGTTCTGGTCTTATCTGATACATGACAGATAGGATCAGGGGCAAAGGGATGGTGGTGGGGGTGGGATCAGTGGCAGAGGGATGGGGGTTGGGACCAGGGGCAGAGGGATGGGGGGATGGGATCAGGGACAGAGGGATGGTAGAGGGGATGGGATTAGGGATGGTGGTGGGGGGGATGGGATCAGGGGCAGAGGGATGGTGGGAAGTTGGATCAGGGCAGAGGGATGGTGGTGGGAGAAGAGATGGGATCAGGGGCAGAGGGATTATGGTGGTTGGGATGGGATCAGGGGCAAGGGGCTGGTGGTAGGAGGGTGGGATCAGGGGGAAAGGGCTGGTGGTAGGAGGGTGGGATCAGGAGCAGAGGGATGGTGGGATCTGGGGCAGAGGGATGTTGGGGGATGGGATCAGGGGCAAAGGGATGGTGGGGGGACTGGGGGGCAGGGGGATGGTTGGGAGGATGGGATCAGGGTCAGTGGGATGGTGGGGGATGGGACCAGGAGCAGAAGGATGATGGGGGAGAAGGGATCAGGGGCAGAGGGATGGTGGGGGAGAAGGGAACAAGGGCAGAGGAACAGTGGGGGAGTAAGGATGGTGACACAGGCACTCACCTTCTCTTAGTTTCTGTTGATTCCCCCTTCTTGCTCAATGCTCTCAGTCTGGACTCATAGTGCCTCCAGTAACACCTCTCCCAACATGGGGACACTGTCTGCACATCTCCTCAGAAAGGGAAGAGCTCCTCCCCCTTCACTCGACTGGCCCGTCAGTTTCCTCCTCCCGACATGGATCTGCTTAGAGGAATGGGTGGAGTGCTGTGCCAGTAACAGTGAGTGCTCACTCACAGTGCACATTGTCCCGACTCCCATGATCGTTGCTTGTAGCGACAAACAGCAGCGGGTGGCGACCCCCCACAGTGTACTACTATGTCATTGTCTAGAACTGGCAGCGGGCCCCCACAGTGGTGGAATGCCAGTACCCAGTCGCAAAAGTGACTGCTGTGACCATGGTAGTTCAACCACTGATTAAGAGTCTTGGCACCTTATAATGTGCTGCACTAAACTGAACAGCCCTATCCAACAGAGCCAACATGCTCAATTCACAGCACTGTACTGGTGTGTTTTGAAAGAAAGGTAAAACACGCACTGTATTGTCACCACAGTCTGTTGCGACACACTACAGTGCATGAAGATAAATGATATGCAATTTTGAATTTATAGTTACAAAAAAGTTAACAAAGGTCAAGAGTACGATTGCTTGTAATTAGCACATTGGCATTCTTTACTTACTTCATGACGCGCAGCTGCATTAACTTTTCTGGAGTGAAAGGGTTCTAAATTGTTATAACCTTTATTTTCTACAATTGTTTCAATGCTAGAATTTAGCTTTTTCCTCACTTTTTTAGACATTACATATACTTGCATATAAATCAAGCAAGTAAAAATCATTTGACTTTAAAAGCATATTATCATTTTTTTTTTTATTTAAACAGAACCCATTGCTTACAGTACTTAAATGATAATATATATATATATATATATATATATATATATATATATATATGAAACATAGGCATATTTTTATTTAGCATATGTAATAATTTATTAGTAGATATATAGTAGGTGGAGACTGCTGATGGCAAATTAATCTGAGACACTTTGCATAGAAAGGTGTGGTTTATATACAGAATATAACTATGAGAATGGGAAGATTCAACTAAACTCTGTTCTGTCACAGTGATTCTTCATCACCATGATCATGTTCTGGACTGTCTTCACTTTCATCACTTATTTTTCATGTAATTCATATTTTATACTTTATTCACATTACTGAATATAAACACACTAAGATTTCTTCTACTACTATCATAATTCTTTCATTTGTGTTGCAGATTCTGTGGCTCAGTTTACTGTCATCCAGGAAGCCACAATAACGGTGTCTCTTGGTGGTAATGCCATTTTGTCCTGTGGTCGTAGTGGTGGCTCGGTAGCTGGTGGTAACTATCCAAACTGGGTATATCAGGCACCTGGGAGTGTTCCTAAAGGTATAACAGGTAGCGATGGAGGAAGTAATCATAATAGAAAACCCCCAGGGACCTCTGAACGTTTTACTGGATCCATCCAAGGAGGCTCAAGTGTTTTGTCTATCAGTAATGTACAGGATGCAGATGACGGGGAATATTACTGTGCTCTATGGACTGGTAGTGCGTACACAGTGCTACAAATTCACACACAGTGAGACATTAATATAGACTTCCTCTTTTGTTCTATGTACATATTTATTTAAATAGCTAAAGAATATTAACTGCTTCCTGACCAGCTACGGCAGGCTGGCTCCCTTGCATAAGCCATCGTAGCTATATGTCGGATCGCGGAGTCAGGATAGCAACGGGGTGCCGAGGCTCGTGGCCGGCGGTCACGGTTACTGCCGGCCATGAGCGATCGTGAGCAGGAGACATAGAACAGGGATGAGTGTGTGTAAACACACACTTCCCTGTTCTGTTCTGACAGGAGTGACAGATCGTGTGTTCCTATTAGCTAGGAACTATAATACGTCACTTCCTCTAGTCAGTCCCCTCCCCCTTCAGTTAGAGTCACCTCCCAGGGTACACAGTTAACCCCTTCACCGCCCCCTAGTGTTAACCCCTTCACTGCCAGTGACATTTTTACAGTAATCAATGCATTTTTACAGCATTGATCGCTGTATTAATGCCAATGGTCCCAAAAATGTGTCAAAATTGTCCGCCATAATGTCGCAGTCACGATAAAAATTGTGTATCGCCGCCATTACTAGTAAAAAATGTAAAATAAAAAATAAATGCTATAAATCTATCCCCTATTTTATAGACGCTATAACTTTTGCGCAAACCAATCAATATATGCTTATTGCGATTTTTTTACCAAAAATATGTAGAAGAATACATATCAGCCTAAACTGAGAAAAAAAATTAGCTTTTTTAAAAAAAAATGGGGATGTTTATTGTAGAAGAAAAGTACAAAATATTGTGTTTTTTTCAAACTTATCGCTATTTTTTTGTTTATAGCACAAAAAATAAAAACCACAGATACGACCAAATACCACCAAAAGAAAGCTCTATTTGTGGGGAAAAAAAGGACGTTAGTTCTGTTTGGGTGCAACCTTGCATCACCGCACAATTGTCAGTTAAAGCAACACAGTGCCCAATTGCAAAAAGTGCTCTGGTCAGGAAGGGGGTAAATTCTTCCGGGGCTGAAGTGGTTAAAGAATATTAATCAAATATATGTGTAGCAATCTCACAGAAAATTCCTTTCACTGGTCTGACTGAAGTTAGAGTAGCTTTAACTGGTTTCTATTGATTACTGCACTAACCGAGTACAATGTTATATTTTTCCTCTTTCAGTAAGCATAATAATGATTTGTGAGCATATAAGAAACAAATATGGGAACTCTGTGAGCATTACTGATGTTCTACTGAAGTAGCCTAAGCTGACAAATGATTTCTTACTAATTTGGTTCAAATTATAACAAAATAATACAAGAGTTGGAACCAGTGGTGGCTGGTGCTCAAAATTTTTGCGGGGGGAGCAAACAAAAAAAAAAAACATCAATTGCAGCCTCACTTTGCCCATCAAACGCAGCCACTTTGCCCATCAAACGCTGCCACTGCGCCCCTTAATGCTGCCACTGTGCTCCAAATGCTGTCACTGTGCTCAGGTGCTTCCACTGTGCACCAAGTGCTGCCACTGTGCCCCGTGTGTGCTGCCACTGTGCCCCGTGTATGCTGCCACTTTGCCCCTTGTGTGCTGCCACTGTGCCCCATGTGTGCTGCCACTGTGCCCCTTGTGTGCTGCCACTGTGCCCCTTGTGTGCTGTCACTGTGCCCCGTGTATGCTGCCACTGTGCCCCTTGTGTGTTGCCACTGTGCCCCATGTCTGCTGCCACTGTGCCCCTTGTGTGTTGCCACTGTGCCCCTTGTGTGCTGTCACTGTGCCCTGTGTATGCTGCCACTGTGCCCCATGTGTCTTGCCCCTGTGCCCCTTGTGGTCTGCCACTGTGCCCCTTGTGTGCTGCCACTGAGCCCCTTGTGTGCTGCCACTGTGCTCCTTGTGTGCTGCCACTGTGCCCCTTGTGTGCTCCCACTGTGCCTGGCACTTACCTTTTCTCTACTGTGCAGCGGGTGATGGCAGCAGGCAGCGAGCGGTGTCCAGTGTCCTCCAAATCCGACCCCGATGTCTTCTCCCGCGCTCCTCCTCTCATTTTCTGCAATGACTGGACGCCTGGTAGGCATCCAATCACAGCACCTGTGATTTCAGCCAATCAGGTGACAGGTAACACAGACCCAGCAACCTGATTGGCTGAGAGGCGGGTCAGTGTTAGGGAAGCGATGTATTCGCTTCTCTAACACAACACTGTGTAAACAGTAAACGCACAGCAGTGCGCCCGCTGTTTACCCTTTTGGAAGCCTATTAGAGCCCATGGCTCTAATCGGGACGCCTATCAGAGCCGACAGCTCTAATCAGGCACTTCCAAAGAAACCCCGCCACTGTAATTCAGATGCCCGGCGCCCGACAAGGGGCCGGACACCTGAATAGGGGACGGCAGCAGCGACAATAGATAGATTAGTGCAATGCATGAATCTATCTATTGGCGATAGAGCGGTGCAGGAGAGGGGGAGGCGGCGCTCCTGCACCCTCTATGTACGCCCCGCCACTGGTCATTAGTACAGTGACAGTGTATAATGCTTAGCACTGATCACTGTATTAATATCACTGGTCTCCAAAAAGTGTCAGTTAGGTGTCCGCTTTGTCTGCCACAATCTCACAGTCCTGCTATAAGTTGCTGATCGCCGCGATTACTAGTAAAAAATATATAAATACTTTTTTTTTTTTTAAATCCCATAGGTTGAAGATGCTATAACTTTTGTGAAAACCAATCAATATATGCTTATTGGGATTTTTGTTACCAAAAATATGTAGCAGAATACACATTGGCCTAAATTGATAAAGAAATTAGATTTTTTTTTTACATTTTTATATTGGGTATGTTTTATAGCAGAAAGTGAAAAATATTGTTTTTTGTTTTTTTTTTGCAAAATTGTCAGTCTATTTTTGTTCATAGCATAAAAAAAAAAAACTGCAGAAGGAATCAAATACCACCAACAGAAATCTCTATTTGTGGGGTAAAAAAGGACATAATCTTCATTTAGTTACATCATCGCATGACCACACAATTGTCAGTTAAAGTAACACTTGCTGTATCGAAAAAAATGGCCTGGTCATGAAAGGGGGTAAATCTTCCAGGACGGAATTACTGCGTCAAAAAGTACGACTCCCAGATGTGGCTGGATATTGTGCTTGGCTTACAGGAACGTGGATAAATATACTCTAAAGCCGCGTACACACGGGGCGGACTGTCTGGCCAACTTAGTCCGTCAGACAATCCGATGGACAGTCCGTCATACTTTCGAATGAACGGACTTGACCACACACACCACTTTTTGAGCGGACTAATATGGCGTACTAAGTCCGCCATACTATCCGCCCTACTTTTGAAATGAACGGACTCGCCCACACACGCGGAGGAAAGTCCGCTCATTTCGAGCGCGTCTCCAGGTAGGCGGGGCCCGCGAAGGAGACGTCGCTGGCCCCGCCGCCTGGTATGGACTTAAAGGGGAACCCCAACGCCGAAAAAAATCGGCGTGGGGGTCCCCCCCAAGTCCACAACAGACCCTTGTCCGAGCACGCTACCCGGCCAGCCAGGAAAGGGGGGCGAGCGAGCGCCCCCCCCTCCTGAGCCGTACCAGGCCGCGTGCCCTTAACATGGGGGGGTGCCCCCACCCCAAAGCACCTTGTCCCCATGTTGATGAGGACAAGGGCCTCTTCCCGACAACCCTGGCCGTTGGTTGTCGGGGTCTGCGGGCGGGGGGCTTATCGGAATCCGGGAGCCCCCTTTAATAAGGGGGCCCCCGGATACCGGCCCCCCACCCTATGTGAATGAGTATGGGGTACAATGTTCCCCTACCCATTCACCTGTAAAATAAAAGTTCCAAAAAAAACACAACACACGAGATAAAATACTTTATTGCACAGCTCCGGGGGTCTTCCGTCTTTGGGGGTCTTCTCGCCGGACTCCTCCGCTATCTTCTTGTAGCTCTTTTGCTAGCGGAGGAGTCCGGCTTTCTTCCTCGCCGCCGGCCTCTTCTCCCGACTTCGGGGGTCTTGTCCCCCTCTTCGGTTCTTCTGCCGGGCCACCGCGCCTTCTTATAGCTCTTTTACAGGTGGTGGCCCGGTCTTCTGTCGCCGCCGTCGCCGCCGCCTTCCGTTCTTCTTCTTCTTCTTCTCCAGGAGATGTTGCCTCGACGATCTCTCCGGCCGGAATGCCAGGGACGCACTGCGCGGCCACTTATATAGGGACAAGGGGCGGTGTCACATGGCTTTATGTCACATGGGTTGGTCACATGGGTTGATGTCACATGGGGACTATGACATCGTAAGGGGGCGGGGTCACCATGTGACACCAACCCATGTGACATAAAGCCATGTGACACCACCCCTTGTCCCTATATAAGTGGCCGCGCAGTGCGTCCCTGGCATTCCGGCCGGAGAGATCGTCGAGGCAACATCTCTTGGAGAAGAAGAAGAAGAAGAACAGAAGGCGGCGGCGACGGCGGCAACTGGGGCGACAGAAGACCGGGCCACCGCCTGTAAAAGAGCTATAAGAAGGCGCGGTGGCCCGGCAGAAGAACCGAAGAGGGGGACAAGACCCCCGAAGTCGGGAGAAGAGACCGGCGGCGAGGAAGAAAGCCGGACTCCTCCGCTAGCAAAAGAGCTACAAGAAGATAGCGGAGGAGTCCGGCGAGAAGACCCCCGAAGACGGAAGGAGTCCGGCGAGAAGACCCCCGAAGACGGAAGACCCCCGGAGCTGTGCAATAAAGTATTTTATCTCGTGTGTTGTGTTTTTTTTGGTACTTTTATTTTACAGGTGAATGGGTAGGGGTACATTGTATCCCATACTCATTCACATAGGGTGGGGGGCCGGTATCCGGGGGCCCCCTTATTAAAGGGGGCTCCCGGATTCCGATAAGCCCCCCGCCCGCAGACCCCGACAACCAACGGCCAGGGTTGCCGGGAAGAGGCCCTTGTCCTCATCAACATGGGGACAAGGTGCTTTGGGGTGGGGGGGCCGCGCGGCCCCCCCTTCCCCAAGGCACCCCCCCATGTTGAGGGAACGCGGCCTGGTACGGCTCAGGAGGGGGGGCGCTCGCTTGCCCCCCTTTCCTGGCCGGCCGGGTAGCGTGCTCGGACAAGGGTCTGTTGTGGACTTGGGGGGGACCCCCACGCCGATTTTTTTCGGCGTTGGGGTTCCCCTTTAAGTCCATACCAGGTGGCGGGGCCAGCGACGTCTCCTTTGCGGCCCCGCCTACCTGGATACCCGCTCGAAATGAGCAGACTTTTCTCCGGGCGGGAAAAGTCCGCTCATTTCAAAAGTACGGCGGACTGGCACACACACGGGCGGATTGTCCGCCGAAATGCGAGTGCGACGGACAGTATTACGGAAATTCCGAAATACTTAGTCCGCCAGACTGCACGCTGAAAAAGTCAGCTAAAGCCCACACACGAGCGGACTGTCCGCTGAAATGTGTTTCGGCGGACTAAGTAGGCCAGACAGTCCGCCCGTGTGTACGCGGCTTTAGATTAAGAACGGTACACACTGCACACATATGCTGCACTCCTTGTACCCACAAAATACTCCTTAGTAGAATTTCTGCCTAGCACTATGTTTAAAATGTCTGCTCCCCCCTCCTGCTACCAATACTGCATAACCAGTGTAAAAAATATGCATATACTTACTTGTTCTTAGTCCACTTCGGTCACATGATCACATGTCAGAGAGCGGCGGCTGTTGGGGAAAGGAGGGATCACTCTACGATGGCTGGGAACTCTGGGAGCTCTGATGTCACTCATAGGCTCCCATGAGCCAACCGTTACCAGCGTTCCCTCGTTTCCCCTCCAGCAGCTGCTGACTGATAAAGGGGATCAAGTGACTGGACCAGAGCAGACTACAAATAGGTAAGTATACAGATATTTTTTACACAGATATATATAGTAGGTGGAGGCTGCTGACAGCAAATGACTCTGAGACACTTTGCATAGAAAGGTGTGGTCTATATACAGAATATAACTATGAGAATGAGGAGGATTCAACTAAACTCTGTTCTGTCAAAGTGATTCCTCATCTCCATGATCATGTTCTGGACTGTCTTCACTTTTATCACTTATCTTTCATGTAATTCATATTTTATACTTTATTAAGACTACTGGGATTAATGGTATATTTTTTTTCTATTATCAAAATTCTCTCATTTGTGTTGCAGATTCTGTGGCTCAGTTTACTGTCATCCAGGAAGCCACAATAACGGCGCCTCTTGGTGGGAATGTCATTTTGTCCTGTGGTCGTAGTGGTGGCTCGGTAGCTGGTGGTAACTACCCAAAATGGGTATATCAGGCACCTGGGAGTGTTCCTAAAGGTTTAACAGGTAGTGATGGAAGTAATCATAATCTAAAACCCCCAGGGACCTCTGAACGTTTTACTGGATCCATCCAAGGAGGCTCAAGTGTTTTGTCTATCAGTAATGTACAGGATGCAGATGACGGGGATTATTACTGTGTTCTATACAGTGGTGGTGTGTGCACAGTGCTACAAATTCACACACAGTGAGACATTAATATAGACTTCCTCTTTTGCTCCTCATACGCATGTTGTACTTATTTAAATAGCCAAAGAATAATAATCAAATATATCTGTAGCAAAGTCACAGAATATTCCATTTACTGGCCTAAATGCAGTTTTAACTTGTTTCTTTTGATTACTGTTCTAATCAAATACAAAATACATATAAAAAATGGAAATTCTGTGAGTATTACTGATGTTCTACTGAAGTAGCCTGAGATAATAAATAATTTCTTATTAATTTAGGCCAAATTATAACAAAATAATACAAGGGTGGAAACTGAAATTTTTGGTATAGTGTCTGCCCAAAACCAGAAAAGTTCTGTCTAGAACTAAGCTTTAACCACTTTCAGACCGGACCATTTTGCTGGTCAATGACCAGAGGTCTTTTTACAATTTGGCACTGCGCTGCTTTAACTGGTAATTGCGCGGTCATGCAATGTTGTACCCAAACAAAATTTGCGTCCTTTTTTTCCCACAAATAGAGCTTTCTTTTAAAGGTATTTGACTGACTCTGCGATTTTTATTTTTTGCGATATAAACGTAAAAAGACTGCAAATTTTGAAAAAAAATGATATTTTCTACTTTTTGTTATTAGAAAAATCCAATAAACTCAATTTTAGTCATACATTTAGGCCAAAATGTATTCAGCCACATGTCTTTGGTAAAAAAAAAGTCAATAACTGTATATTTATTGGTTTGCGCAAAAGTTGTCACATCTACAAACTAAGGTACGTTTTCTGGAATTTACGCAGCTTTTAGTTTATGACTGCCTATCTCATTTCTTGAGGTGCTAAAATGGCAGGGCAGTACAAAACCCCCCCAAATGACCCCATTTTGGAATGTAGATACCCTAAGGAAATTGATAAGAGGCATGTTGAGCCCATTGAATATTTTATTTTTTTGCCTCAAGCGATTGAATAATGACAAAAAAATTTTTTTTTTTTTTTTTTTACACGAAGTTGTCACTAAATGATATATTGCTCACACATGCCATGGTTATATGTGGAATTGTATGCGTACATTTAGGCCACGTACACACGCGGGGACTGTTCGCTCAACTTTGTCCGCTGAACAGTGTTTCGGCGGACAGTCCGCTCATGTGTGGGCTTTCAGCGGACAGTTTCAGCGAACAGTCCGCTGAACAAAGTTTTTCGGAAATTCCGAAAAACTGTCCGCTGAAACTTTGTTTCAGCGAACAGTCCCCTCGTGTGTAGGCTTGTTCGTCAAACTAAGTTCCGCGCATGCTCAGAAAGGATTTACACGCCGAAGTTTGCATTGCAGTGTATAGGACGTCGTATTTTTCGTCCCGTCGTACGTGCCGTTCACGTCATGAGCGGACTGTCCGCTGAAACTGTTTGACGGACAAAGTTGAGCGAACAGTCCCCGCGTGTGTACGCGGCCTTATACGCCCGCCCTTCTGAGAAAGCTAGTTTGTCCCTCTAATATTTCGACTCCTTCTTGCGCAGAATATTTCTGTTGTGGGCCGATAAGTCATCTTGGAGTTTCGGCCGCGAATCCACAAACAGGGTATGCTGTGTAAAAGGTTGTAAGGCCGTTTCCAAGGCAAGAATTTCTTTATACAAAAGTGCAATTTGTATTCCTTGGTAAGGATAACCATCATTTGCTGAGAGCAAAGATTCAGGTTTTCCTCCCATTCCATTTTACATTCATTGCTAATCGAGTCTATGTTAGGAAAGATTTGGACTCGAAGGCCCAAAGGATTAATCTTTTCCTTACTTTACCTATCAAATGATTTTGTGTGCCAAAAGAGTGCTGATTTTTTCTCAAGCACTCTCATAAGTTTTGAAGTCAAAGTTGTAATTTCCGTGTCTATTCGGTCACTTTACTCTAAATCATTTTCATAGCCTAACATCAAAGCATCATAATCATTACCCTGAAATGTATTCATTGTGAATATGTTGGACAAAAATATATAAAACACAACTCTCAGACAGTAATTCACTAAGCTGAGCTCCTGTCTCAACTCTCCTGTGTTCAACAAAAAGGGGGAAAAAAGGAGAAAGAAAGGGTGTTTAACCACCCGACATTATATGACAATAGAAAAGAACACACTGCCCAAAGGGCTTGGAGAGTGCTGCTCACCCCGAACAAACATAAAAAATGGAACAAATTCCCCCACAAAGGGGTTTTTAGGCAGCAAGACAATAAATGTATAACGGTATGATATAAAAGATTTCCAATATTTATTAATGTAGAAAAATATAGCACATAGGTTAAGAGCCCACTGAACAATTAGAGAAAATTGAATTCAAAATAATAATACAAGGAATATATAAAAAATAATAACAATGAATGTGCAATAGCAGACACGACTATTCCTAACACTGTACAGATATGACAACAGTGAAGATATAGTCCTAACGCGTTTCAACCCACCAAGGGGTCTTCTTCAGAGGAATGGTCTGCTATAAAACAAAAATGTAGTAAATATATACATCAAATAATGCTTATCTATGATAGTGGTACCTAATAATTTAATATGATTTACCTGATAATGCACATCCAAAGAGAAAGGAAGAAATAATTTTTTTTTTCTCTCTCATTTCTTCTTCTCTTAAAATCATGGTGAGTGATATCAACTTCGAGCACTTGGGACCGAGAGCTACCTTTTCCCCTATATATATATATATATATATATATATATATATATATATATATATATATATATAAAATATCTGGGTGTGTGTATTATTCACACACACAGATAGACTGGCATGACAATAGTCTCATGCCTTGTAGATATCCACTTATTGCATTTTTAAGTGCATATCATTAACCCTATACTTATATGGAATTTTGCTGCAGGTGTGATCTGCCCCACCTTCCGGCCGCCAACGTCCGCACCCACTCCCTATTGTATAGGGGGTGAGGGATTAGTGAGACCTCTTGTAAGCCACAGCGTTGGACCCTAACCTCCTCCCTCGGTACTTGGCGACATTGTGGACCTGGGGACTCCCTATATGTGGGGGGAAATTGAGGCGGTCGTTTTAAAAGGGAACTCCACTGGAATTATTTCTTCCATCTCTTTGGATGTGCATTATCGGGTAATCATATTAAATTATTAGGTACCACTATTATAGATAAGCATTATTTGATGTATATATTTACTACATTTTTGTTTTATAGCAGACCATTCCTCTGAAGAAGACCCCTTGGTGGGTTGAAACGCGTTAGAACTATATCTTCACTGTTGTCGTATCTGTACAGTGTTAGGAATAGTCGTGTCTGCTATTGCACATTCATTGTTATTATTTTTTATATATTCCTTGTATTATTGTTTTGAATTTAATTTTCTCTTAATTGTTCAGTGGAGCTCATGTTTTAACCTATGTGCTATATTTTTCTACATTAATAAATATTGGAAATCTTTTATATCATACCGTTATACATTTATTGTCTTGCTGCCTAAAAACCCCTTTGTGGGGGAATTTGTTCCATTTTTTTTGTTTGTTCGGGGTGAGCAGCACTCTCCAAGGCCTTTGGGCAGTGTGTTCTTTTCTATTGTCATCCATCTGAGTTCATACAACCTAAAAGTTTCCTTGAAGAAGGGCTCTTGCTTCCTGCCTGCCATCCTCATCACATTTATCTCAGCACACAGACTTTTCTACAGCATACAAAGAGTAAATCATCCATTTGAAAGCTTATGCCATATTCATGGGCGTCCGCAGGTAGTGGCAGGGGGGGCGAGTGACCCCCCGGCAGGTCCCCCATCAGGGGGGTACAGCCCATGCAATTGTAAGGGGCTCCGGCGTCCCTAGGGGCCCAAGTGGGAACCGCTGCTTTGGGTACTTTCCCCGCATATCCTCTGAGGACTGGCGTGGCAATGAAGCTCTTCTGTGACAAGTGTTGGCAGCTTATCACAGCAGAACATCTAGCCGATTGGAGCCAGTCTCCTTCATTCTGATCAGGGGCGGACTGAGGACCCAGAGTAAGTGGATGGGGGGGTACAGTTGCCACTGTGGGGACAGCAGCTTCTAAATACATAACCTGTGCCAGCGGTGTATGTATTTAGAATCTCCAAAGCTCTTCTCTCCCTCCGTCTCCTGCACTGTGAGATCTGACTCCCCCCCTCCACCAATCACCAGTGCAGTGTGCTGAGGGGGCGGAGCTCCCTGTAGCTACTGCTGGTCGGGATGTCTGCTCACACTACAGGGAGGAGGTGAGTTCAGTGTTTTACTGAGTAAAGTCTCCTTGGAAGACAAGCTGACAACATTTCTGTAGGATTTGTCTTGTAGGTATTGCGATCATTGATAAGAAGATGAGGAGAATGAAGAGACAGCCGAGTGCAGCAGATATCTCCCAAACTGGCACACAGCCCTATCCATATAAACATCCCCCAACCACTCTGTACAGATAAAGTGAAGGTAATTTATGACCATTCATGTAACGCTGACTGTGTTTATGTGGTGAGTTTACACTTCCGATGGTGCAGACTCAGAGCTTGGATAACACAGGGTTACATGAATTGTCATAAATAAATTTCACATTATGTGGACATACATAAAGTGCTAGGGGTTGGATTATATAGATATTTACATCTTATAACAGGAGGATGTTTTCTTTACATACCAATTTTGTATTATGTATTGTTGTATATATTAGTAGAAGTGCACAATATTTTTTATATTTTTTTTAATTATAAACATCACTATCTGACTACATCTCAGCCCCTTACTCCCGCCAGCCTGCATCACCCCTAGACCACCTTATATATCCAGCTGATGGACATCACTCTGACCCTTATCTACCCAACATCCATCTTCCTTCTTGTATTCTTCCATCATCACTGACTGCAGATATACTGTATGTATATATAGCTGTATACAGGACAGATGATATATATCTGCAGTCAGTGATGATGGAGAAGGTCTCTATATACAGGTAGATGTATATACCCACCTTCCTTCCTGTATATAGAGACCTTCTTCCATCATCACTGACTGCAGATATACATCATCTGTCCTGAATACAGCTATATACACCCACCCTCCTTCCTGTGTATACTAATACATCCACCCCCTATATACACACACATACTGTCCCCCCCGTACTGTACAGGCCAAATTTGATGGGCACATGCCTGCGCTTTATGTGATAATGACTAAGCCCCTCCACTTCATGGCATTGTCAAAAAGGGGCGGAGCATGGGTGACCTAAAATTATGCCCCTCCAAAAAAGGTTCTGCGGACGCTCATGGCCCATATTAAACTATTTTTACAATGTACAAGGACCAAAAGGGGAAGTATATATTAATGTCTCACTGTGTGTGAATTTGTAGCACTGTGTACGCACTACCAGTGTGTAGAGCACAGTAATAATTCCCGTCATCTGCATCCTGTACATTACTGATAGACGAAACACTTGAGCCTCCTTGGATGGATCCAGTAAAACGTTCAGAGGTTCCTGGAGGTTTTATATTATGATTACTTCCATCACTACCTGTTAAACCTTTAGGAGCACTCCCAGGTGCCTGATATACCCAGACTGGGTAGTTACTACCAGCTACCGAGCCACCACTATGACCACAGGACAAAATTACATTACCACCAAGAGACGCCGTTATTATTGCTTCCTGGATGACAGTAAACTGAGCCACAGTATCTGAAACACAAATGAGAGAATTTTGATAGTAGAAAATAAATCTTAGTGTGTTTATATTCAGTAATGTTAATAAAGTATAAAACATGAATTACATGAAAAATAAGTGATGAAAGTGAAGACAGTCCAGAACATGATCATGGTGATGAGGAATCACTTTGACAGAACAGAGTTTAGTTGAATCCTTCTCATTCTCATAGTTATATTCTGTATATAAACCACACCTTTCTATGCAAAGTGTCTCAGAGTCATTTGTTGTCAGCAGCCTCCACCTACTATATAAATCTACTTATATGACCATTATATGTGCTAAATAAAAAAATGCTTGTTTTTCATCTATATTATCACTTAACTACTCTAAGAGCGTTATTTACTAAAACTGCATGGTGCAAAATCTGGTGCTGTTCTGCATAGAAACCAAACAACTTCCATGTTTTATTGCAAATGCTTCATTAAACAAGTGGCGTTAAAAGCTGATTGGCTACCATACACAGCTGCACCAGATTTGGAGTGCATTGGTTTTAATAAACCCCGCCATTAGTTCTGTCTTAACCACTTCCCGACCAGCGCACGACGATGTACGTCGACAGAATGGCACGGGCAGGCATATTGGCGTACAGGTGTATATTGTGCTGGAGGCACACAACACCCTCTAACTCCTGCAGATGCCTTTATTATAGAACACCAGCAATAAACGGTAGATACAGGTGTATACTGTGCTGGAGGCACACAACACCCACTAACTCCTGCAGATGCCTGTATTAAAGAACACCAGCAATAAAGGGTAGGTACAGGTGTATACTGTGCTGGAGGCACACAACACCCACTAACTCCTGCAGATGCCTGTATTAGAGAACACCAGCAATAAAGGGTAGATACAGGTGTATCTGTCACTCTGTCCTGACAATCCAGAGAGTCAGGGACAGAGTGACAGCATGAGCGTGACAGCCCATGCCAGGCATCTACAGCACGAACGGACAAGCCCAGGGCAGGCAGGCACATCTTAAGGTAATAAATAGAGGAGGTGATGGAGGCAGGAGGGACGGTGTGATGGAGGCAGGAGGGACGGATCATAGAGGCAGGAGGGATGGTGTGATAAGGGCAGGAAGGATGATGTGATGGAGGCAAGAGGGGTGGATCATGGAGGAATGGATCATGGAGGCAGGAGGGATGGTGTGATGGTGACAGGAGGGATGGAATATCTCCTAAACCGTACAGGTTTAGGAGATATTTTTTTACCTACAGGTAAGCCTTATTATAGGCTTACCTGTAGGTAAAAGTTGGAAAAAAGAGACTATACAACCACTTTAATTTAATTTTTGCCTTTCAGAGGTTGATCAATATAGCAGAATCCTTTGGAACCTCTATACAAATCTCCTACTCCCTCGTATTATATCTAATTTATGGATATTTAATATTAAGTGATTTAAAATACGTTTATATTTACATTTAAACCCCATATAATTTGAAATTTCAGTTTTGGTTATCCTCAAAGTAGTTCATTTACTATACATTTTTTAATTTTTTTTTTTTTTTTATGCTACGTCAGCGAGTTCTCTAGAGAGACGTCAATCAACTTTTCGTTCATCACTGTCTCCTTTCATCTTCACATCATTGTAGCATCTCGTTATATAACAAAAATTATCAATAACAATTAGATATGTTTTCCTTTATTAAATTCATATCTTATATTCATCTTGCACCTCTTTATTATTTCCCTTCCCATTACCAAACCCCCCCCCCCCCTCCTTTCCCCAGCTAAATGTCAGCGTTTTCCCATCTCCTCTTATCCTCCTCCCATATAGGTCTACTATGGTCTTAAATATTCTGCGTAACTCCAATCCTTCTTAAAATCTTTCCAACATTCCCATTTTTTTTATTACTGCTTCTCTTTTATCATCTTCTCTACTACTCAACTTTTCCAACTTATATATCTCTTCAACTGCATCTACCCACTCCCACATCGTTGGACTTTCCACCTCCTGCCACTTTTTTGGGATCAATTTCTTCGCTGCGTTAAGGAGGTGTGGTATAATAGATTCTTGGTATTGTTTTTCGTTACTCTTTGTTCCGTGGAGAAGTACAGTCCAAGGATCCGCCTTCACGCTTATTTTAGTTATTTCTCTTATCTTTTGCAAGATCTTACCCCAATAGATTTTGATTTTTGGGCATCCCCACCATAGATGTGCCATTGTACCTGTGGTTTTGCAGCCCCTCCAACATTCTGCAGATCTTCCCTGTTGGTATTTTGCAGTCTTATCCGGCGTGTTGTACCATCTAGTTAGGCACTTATAGTTCATTTCGGCTGTTTTACTGTCTGTTGCCGAGCAATGTGTTAATCTTAATATTTTGCTTATTGTGTCTTTATCCCTCCGTGTTCCTAATTCCTTTTCCCACTTTTTGATGTATGGCGGGATCTCCAGCTCTCCCACCGACATCAACAGACCATACATCCTGGATACGATTCCTTTAGTATTGTCTGTTGTACATAGTCGCTCCAACATGGTCAGCTCCTCTCCAGATCTTATTGGTTGAGGTAAGCTTCCAATAAAATGGGCCAATTGGAGATACCGCCATTCGTTCATTCCCATTAAGCCCTTATGTGCTAATTCCCTAAGGCCGCGTACACACGCGCGGACTGTTCGCCCAACCTTGTCCGCTGAACAGTGTTTGGGCGGACAGTCCGCCCGTGTGTGGGCTTTCAGCGGACAGTTTCAGCAGACAGTTGGACGGACAAAGTCTTTCGGAAATTCCGAAAAACTGTCCGCTGAAACTGTGTTTGAGCGAACAGTCCGCCCGTGTGTAGGCTACTTTTGAAATGAGCAAACTGTTCCCGCTCGGAAAGTCCGCCCATTTCGAGCGCGTGTACAGGTAGGCGGGGCCCGCGAAGGAGACGTCGCGGGCTCCGCCGCCTGGAATGGGCTTAAAGGGGAACCCCAACGCCGAAAAAAATCGGCGTGGGGGTCCCCCCAAAGTCCACACCAGACCCTTGTCCGAGCACGCTACCCGGCCGGCCAGGAAAGGGGGGCGAGCGAGCGCGCCCCCCCTCCTGAGCCGTACCAGGCCGCGTGCCCTCAACATGGGGGGGTGCCTTGGGGAAGGGGGGGCCGCGCGGCCCCCCCACCCCAAAGCACCTTGTCCCCATGTTGATGAGGACAAGGGCCTCTTCCCGACAACCCTGGCCGTTGGTTGTCGGGGTCTGCGGGCGGGGGGCTTATCGGAATCCGGGAGCCCCCTTTAAGAAGGGGGCCCCCGGATACCGGCCCCCCACCCTATGTGAATGAGTATGGGGTACAATGTACCCCTACCCATTCACCTGTGAAATAAAGTACAAAAAAAAACACAACACAGGGAAAAAATTTTTTATTGCACAGCTCCGGGGGTCTTCCGTCTTCGGGGGTCTTCTCGCCGGACTCCTCCGCTATCTGTGTGTAGCTCTTTTACTAGCGGAGGAGTCCGGTCTTCTGTCGCCGCTGTCGTCGCCGCCGCCTTCCGTTCTTGTTCTTCTTCTTGTTCTTCTTCTTCTCCTGGAGATGTTGACTCGACGAGCTCTCCGGCCGGAATGCCAGGGACACGCTCCGCTGCCACTTATATAGTGACAATGGGGCGGTGTCACATGGTATATGTCACATGGGTTGGTCACATGGTGACCCTGCCCCCTTACGATGTCATAGTCCCCATGTGACATCAACCCATGTGACCAACCCATGTGACATATACCATGTGACACCGCCCCATTGTCACTATATAAGTGACCGCACAGCGCGGCTCTGGCATTCCGGCCGGAGAGAGCGACATGTCAACATCTCCTGGGGAAGAAGAAGAAGAACAAGAAGAAGAACAAGAACGGAAGGCGGCGGCGACGGCGACGACAGCGGCGACAGAAGACCGGGCCACCGCCTGTAAAAGAGCTACAAGAAGGCGCGGTGGCCCGGCAGAAGAACCGAAGGTGGCGACAGAAGAACGGAAGGCAGCGGCGACAGAAGACCGGGCCACCGCCTGCAAAAGAGCTACAAGAAGGCGCGGTGGCCCGGCAGAAGAACCGAAGAGGGGGACAAGACCCCCGAAGTCGGGAGAAGAGGCCGGCGGCGGGGAGGAAGAAAGCCGGACTCCTCCGCTAGTAAAAGAGCTACACACAGATAGCGGAGGAGTCCGGCGAGAAGACCCCCGAAGACGGAAGACCCCCGGAGCTGTGCAATAAAATATTTTTTCCCTGTGTTGTGTTTTTTTTTGTACTTTATTTCACAGGTGAATGGGTAGGGGTACATTGTACCCCATACTCATTCACATAGGGTGGGGGGCCGGTATCCGGGGGCCCCCTTCTTAAAGGGGGCTCCCGGATTCCGATAAGCCCCCCGCCCGCAGACCCCGACAACCAACGGCCAGGGTTGTCGGGAAGAGGCCCTTGTCCTCATCAACATGGGGACAAGGTGCTTTGGGGTGGGGGGGCCGCGCGGCCCCCCCTTCCCCAAAGCACCCCCCCATGTTGAGGGCACGCGGCCTGGTACGGCTCAGGAGGGGGGGCGCGCTCGCTCGCCCCCCTTTCCTGGCCGGCCGGGTAGCGTGCTCGGACAAGGGTCTGGTGTGGACTTTGGGGGGACCCCCACGCCGATTTTTTTCGGCGTTGGGGTTCCCCTTTAAGCCCATTCCAGGCGGCGGAGCCCGCGACGTCTCCATCGCGGGCCCCGCCTACCTGTACACGCGCTCGAAATGGGCGGATTTGCCTCCTCCTTACGTGGGCGAGTCCGTTCATTTCAAAAGTTGAGCGAACTGTTTGGCAAACAGTTCGCTGAAACAGTCCGCTCGTGTGTGGGCAAGTCCGCTCATGCAAATTTTGAGTGGACTGTTTGCCGAAACTGTTTGACGAACAAGGTTGGGCAAACAGTCCGCGCGTGTGTACGCGGCCCTAGTGTTATAAGTTTCCCTTCTTTCATAATATCTTTTATTTGTATTTTTTCTTTTTTTATCCAATTACCTCCTATTTCCTTTTGTCCAGGAGGAAAAAACGAATTTTCCTTCAGTGCTATGAACGGTGAATTAAAGTGCCCATTTAATTTTTTGTACTCCCCATCCCAAATTTTTAAAGCTATTCGTGTCAACTCATTTGTGTTCGCATCCAAAACCCTAAATTTTGGAGGGTTCCATACTATTTTATCTAATTGTGCCTTACTATATGTGTATTCAAATGCCGCGTACACACGAGCGGACTTTTCAACATCCAAAGTCCGAAGGACTGAGTCCGTCAGACTATCCGATCGTGTGTGGGTTGCAACGTACTTTTGACTCGCCAAAGTCCGGAGGACTTTAGAATATGGAACATGCTTCAAATTTTCCCGAAGGAACTCCGCCGGACCCGGTCCCCTTCGAAAACTCCGCTCGTGTGTATGCTACTCCGACGGACTAAAACCGACGCTAGGGCAGCTATTGGCTACTGGCTATGAACTTCCTTATTCGAGTCGGGTCGTACGTCATCACGTTCGAATCCGTCGGAGTTAAGTGTGATTGTGTGTGGCCAAGTCCGTTCGGCCGAAAAGTCTGTCAGAACTCCGTCGGAATTCCAGCAGAACTCCGACGGAACTCCTTTGGAAGTCTGTCGGACTTAAGTCCGCTCGTGTGTACGGGGCATAAGTGTATCCACCTTTTCTCATTACCTGTCTCACCCACCCATTCGACAATTCTAGACAGCACTATTGCCTTATAATAATTGTGTATATCCGGGACTGCCAGCCCCCCTCCCTTTTTTCCCTGTTTTAATATTGAATAGGAAATTCTTGTTTTTTTATTCTTCCAAATAAATTTAAGCAATATGGATTTCAACTTTGAAAAATAACCAGCAGGGATTTCAATCGGCATACATTTTTTAATTTAACTTTTTTTTTTTTTTTTTTAATGCTGTTCCACTTGGACTCCCAATATTTATAAATTTTAAGATTTATTAATAAATCTCTGGTGCAGTCACATAATAACAAAAGCTCATCTATGAAATTATGTATTTATCTCTTTTTATGGTTGTCTTTAACCTTTTATTATTAGTCAATTGACTCAAATTTGTTGGGAGGATAAGTCTTTATTATCCATTTATTTATTTATTTATTTTAGCCCTGTTATTGGACAAAATTAGATAACATTTTCTCCTTTTTCTTAAATATTTTCCTTTTTAAATAGTAAATATACGTCTTTGTATACTATAACTCTAGAAAGTTTACATAGTAGATTTAAACACAGATGGTGTTGGAATTTTTTTTTTTTTTTTTTTTAGGGCTTACAATGATACATCTTTAGGATGTTGAAGTTAGAATTTTTTGGGGCAGATGTTCCTCCCATGAAAACTACGTGTACCCCAATTTACCTTCCTCGGCCCCTACAGTTATTATGTGGGGATTCGGTGAAGGCTCCTAATCTACAAAGTATTCACAGCTTCAACAGGTACCAAACAAAGGGGCATCTTAATAGCGTTCCATCGCTCCACTCCTTTCACAATGCAGGCTGCAATAAAAGACCCTGAGGGACGGTATTTAATACTAACTGGATATGTTTTGGACACGGCTATAACTGTTGTTTCATTTTATGCGCCTAACAAAAAACCTGCACCCTTTTAATCACACCTATTTCAGGTAGTACACTCATAAAATGGACTCACTCATTGTATGTGGAGATTCTAATCAAGTCATCCTCCCATTTCTGGACAGATCCCCATTTATTCCATCCCGAAACCAAACTAATCAATCACTTTCTCATCTTCTTTCTAACTATAAATTAGTCGATTCTTGGAGAGAAAACAACCCGACCAAAAGAAACTATACATATTTCTCCCATTCACATCAAACATTCAGTCGAATTGACCACATATTTCTGACTGCAGGAATGTTGCCATAAATAATTGCATCCAATATTATCCCTATCCCATGGTCTGACCATAATGTAGTCTTCACCTCCACTGCATCTCTTATACCCAAAGCACATGATACCAGATGGTATTTACCAAATATATTATTGAAACACCCCTCTTACCGTATAAACATAGAACAGGCTCTGAAAGATTATTTAAAACATAATGCATGCCCAGAAGTGTCCACATTAACCCTCTGGGAGGCACAAACCGGTTCTGAGAGGGATATTCCAACAACAAATTGGCGCGGAAATTGGAGAATGAATTTAATTCTTCTTTTACAGCCTTTCAAACTAATCCCACTCCATCGGCAAAAAATAAACTAGAAAAAGCAAGATTGGAATATGATTTATTTCTTACTGATTCTGCTGAGAAAACATTGCAATGCACCAGACATGCATTTTACATAAAATCTAACAAACCTGCCTGCTGCACCCTTAGTATCATCCAAAAGTGTCCCAGCCAGCCTTCCTCTGAGGGTTCAGGCTCCACAGGATTGGGAGGGTCCAACTGTTTGAAAGTCTACTTTCCTGACTAGTACCAGCCAGGTAAATATAGATCTGAAAATGGAAGTGACAAAATCTTCATAGCTTCTAGCTTCATTAGTCACAGAGGCATACCACCCAACATTTTGAGATGGGAATGAGGGACACCTACTAACAGATGTATGTAGGCATAGAACACGCCCCCTGCCACACCCCCTTAAAGTTGAATTAACCAAAAAAAAAAAAAGGTTAATTAAATCCAAAAGGACTTTTTTTTATCACTACTATTCCTTTATATTGGCTTTTAAAATGTACAAATGCAGCCATTTAGAAATTGGATGAAAGGTTTAGCACTGGGGAACACTTTTTGAAAGATAAAATGTGCATTTTATATACAACTATGTCGATCAGACCAAATTGAGGGACAAATGAGGTGGAATGAGGGACAGAGGGACATTGCTCCAAATCAGGGACAGTTCCTCCAAATCAGGGACAGTTGGGAGCTATGCAGAGGGGAGGGAAAAATAGATGTTTCTTCTTCTCCTGACCTAATGGAATGGGAGAGCCTGAGAAAACGGGGTGGCTGAATGCAGCAGCGGGAATAATTTTTGTTGCACCATGAGCATCATGGCCACAGCATATATTACCCCCCCTCCCTTTGTTTTGCAGGGACCAATTTACACAGGACGTAGATGTGTCTCCCATGCACAGCCATCATTTACTGGCATGGGGATGCACAGATGTTGTGCATGTATTCCCATGTCAGCGTCCTATTCATTTGTATTGGGACACTGCCACCGTGACACAGTATAACAGGTGGGTGCGGGTCCCCAAATACAAGCTGTATGCATTCAGGGATTTATATCCATTGGAATGTGCCCTAAATGAGGCCTAAAGACGCATTTCACTATCCTTCTATGGTCATCATCATTATCATCCTGATTATCACACAGTACACATTATGTGGCTCAAAGCACCTGTAGCCTTAAAGTTAGGAGGCATTACATTGTGGTGAATTCTAAATCAGATGCCTACATGCTATTACATGCAGCTGTCCCCTGGAAAGCCATCCTCAGCATCCATATGGTGCCTACATCAAACCCACCCTCAGAAGCCATAAAGTAGCCACATCACCCCCACCCTCAGCATCCATATCGTGACCATATCACCGCCACCCTCAGCAGCCATATAGTGATCACATCACCTCCATTCTCAGCAACCATACAGTGACATCACCCCCACCCTTAGCAGCCATATCATGACCACATAACCCCCACCAGCCATATAGTGACATCACCCCCTCCCTCAGAAACCATATAGTGACATCGCCCCCACCAGCCATATAGTAATCACATCACCCCCATCCTCAGCAGCCATATAGTGACATCACACCCACCAGCCATATAGTGACCGCATCACCCCCTCCAGCCACATATTGATATCACCTCCACCAGCCATATAGTAACATCACACCCCACCCTCCACAGCCATATTATGACATCACCCTCCACCTCCATATAATGACATCACCCTTATGCCCCATACACGCGGTCGGAAATTCCGACGGAAATAGCCCGATCGGATTATGTTGTCGGAAAATTCGATCGTGTGTAGACTCTATCAGACTTTTTCTGTCAGAATTACCGACGGAAAAAGTTTGAGGGCTGACCTTTGTAAAAGAAAAAGTTTGAGGGCTGAATCTAAAATCTTCGACAACAAAATCCGATTGGACTTTTTCCGATCTTGTGTAGAGAATTCCGACGCACAAATTGCCACGCATGCTCAGAAAAAATTTGGAGACGAAAGCTATTAGCTACTGGCCTCTACCTAGTCCCGTCGTCCGTTTTGTATGTCAACTCGTTTCGAACGATCAGATTTTCCGACAACTTTGTGCGACCATGTGTATACAAGACAAGTTTCGGCCAAAATCCGTCAGAAAAAATCCGATGGATTTTGTGTATTACCCTCTGCAGCCATATAGTGACATCACCTCCCATCTCCATAGTGACATCACCCCCCCCCCCCACCTCCAAGGCCATATAGTGACATCACCCCTACACGCAGCCATGTAGACTATATTATCTAACGTGAACAATCATTCAGTTTAGCTTATGGGAGTACAACTTCCAACATGTATTGGCAGCTCTAACAGAGGAGAGTGTTTACTTAGTTCTCAAATATTTGAGAACAGTGAAAGATTAGAACACCTGTCAGGTTTTTACTGATGTTTGTCCCCTCATTATGAAGAGCCATCCTCTCTATTTGCTCTAGTGACCATGATCACCGAAAGTGGAAGAAAATCCCAAATTTTAAATGGTGACAAGAACAGAAATAGAGGGGAAATTTTCCCATCAGAACACTAGTTGCAGTGATCCTGCTGACTACCAGAGTTCTTTTCACGTTGGAGAGATTTCCTCTCACTTCTTTTTGTGACCAAGGGACAGGAAATAAAGAGAAATCTCCCCAATGGGACACAGGTACAGAAAATACCTTGAGAGGCAGTTATTATGATACTGTTGTTGCATCATTGCTGTATAAGTGTGCCCCAGGTCTTTAACAACCCTAGTTACACCCCTAATATACAGTTATGTATAGCATTGTATTGGGTATTTGATGAAAATGACCCCAAACATATACAACATTTTCCTAAAAATTGTGCTGGTCAATTAAAGCACAATTCTAGCCAGAACCTTATTTTTTGTATTGGGTAGATACCCTGCTAAAAAATTCAGTCCTCCTGTATTATTTTGTTATAATTTGGATCAAATTGATAAGAAATGGTTCATTAACTTTATTAGCTGATTCAGTAGAACATCAGTAATGCTCACAGAATTCCCACATATGTTTTTTTTATATGCTCACAAATCATTGCTATGCTTACTGAAAAAGGCAAAATATAACAATTATAACAAAATATAACAATTAGCGCAGTAATCAATAGAAACCAGTTAAAACTACTGCAGTCAAACCAGTGAAAGGAATATTTTGTGTGATTGCTACAAATATATTTGTTTATTATTCTTTGGCTATTTAACTGCTTGCTGCCTGCCCACCACCAAATGACGGCGGGGCGGTGCAGCTCTCGTTCTGGGCCACTGTCATATGACTATGGCACAGAACGGCCGCTCTTGTGCGCCCGCGGGGGCGTGCAGCGCGGTGATTGCGGCCGTACCATGTTGCTAGGACACGGTACGACCCCGATCTGTGTAAAGAGCTGTGTCCGTGGCTCTTTAACCATGTGATCGGCTGTGTCCAATCACAGGCGGTCACATGTAAACGCGGAGATGCTGGCAATAGGCTCTCCTCACCTCACCCTGATAGAGAGTGAGGGGAGCCGATCAGCGGCATCTCCTTACAGGGGGACAGCTAGGGAAGTAATCAGGGCACTGATCATCAGTGTCCTGATTACAATATATAAAGTGTAAAAATACCATGCCCACCAATGCCAGTGATCAAAGCCCACCAGTGGCAGCAATCAGTGCCCACACTGCCCACAAATCAGTGCCCATTAGCCATGCCAGTCAGTGTTGGCAATTAGTGCCGCCTATCAGTGCTTGCTATCAATGCCCATTACTGCTGTCCATCAATGACCATCAGTTTCGCCCTTCAGTGCCACCCATCAGTGCCCATCTGTACTGTCTTTCCATGCCGTCTATTCATGCCCACCACTGCCGCCTATCAGTGCCCGCCACTGCCGCCTATCAGTGCCCACCAGTGCAGCCTATTAGTGCTCAACAGTGAACATCAGTGGCACCTATCAGTGTCCATAAGTGTGGAATAATAGGGTCTCCTCATCAGTGCCACCTCTTCGGTGCCCATAAGTGCCGCCTCATCAATGCTCACCAGTTCAACCTATCAGTGCCTATCAGTGCCACCTCATCAGTGCACATCAGTGAAGGAGAAAAATTACTTTGTTACAAAATTTACTGACAGAAAAAAAAATAAAAAAACATTTTTTTCGGCCTTTTTTTTGTAAAAAATAAAAAGCAGAGCAGAGATTACATACCAGCAAAAGAACGCTCTATTTATGTGAAGAAAATGCTAAAAAAATTGTTTGGGCACAGTGTAGTATGACCACGCAATCGTCATTCAAAGTGAGACAGCACTGAAAGCTGAAAAATGGCTTGGGCAGGAAGGGGGTGTTCGTGCCTGCTAGGCAAGTGGTTAAATAAGCATGTACAGGGACCAAAAGGGGAAGTTAATATTAATGTCTCACTGTGTATGAATTTGTAGCACTGTGTACACACTACCAGTCCATAGAGCACAGTAATTATCCCCATTATCTGCATCCTGTACATTACTGATAGACAAAACACTCGAGCCTCCTTGGATGGATCCAGTAAAATGTTCAGAGGTTCCTGGAGGTTTTATATTATGATTATTGTTTCCATTACTACCTGTTAAACCTTTAGGAACACTGATATACCAGCATGGCCAGTTACCACCAGCTACAGAGCCATCACTACGACCACAGGACAAAATTACATTTCCACCAAGAGGCGTCGTTATTGTGGCTTCCTAGATGACAGTAAACTGAGCCACAGAATCTGCAACACAAATGAGAGAATTATGAGAGTAGAACATAAATCTTAGTGTATTTATATTCAGTAATGTTAATAAATATGAATTACATGAAAAATAAGAGATGAAAGTGAAGACAGTCAAGAACATGATCATGGTGATGAGGAATCACTTTGACAGAACAGAATTTAGTTGAATCCTTCTCATTCTCATAGTTATATTCTGTCTCAGATCCAAAAATATCTAAGCTTTCCATTAAATCTACAGTCAGTTACTTTTCTTGTGCTCATCCATGTTTCCAGACATATCCATTTGTAATGTCTTTCTTCCTGGTCAGACTTTAGGTCATGACACAGGAGGGAGTTGACCAGTTGACCTCATTAGCACACACCCTGCAACATCCACCCTCCCATTCCCAGGTGCACTTTTTTAAATGAGATGGAATCAATCAGTGATCACCCTTCTCACTAAATACACAATATACAATCAGACTGCATAGTGTATGGCCATCTTTATACAAGTACATAGGAGGGAGTGGACAGAAACACTCAGCTGTCAAGCTCCGTTCACAACTCTGCATAGCAGGAACTCACATTCCCACATGTGCTTTTACTTTTTTAGCGAGGAGGGGAGGTGTTTGAGCATTTTCACTCATCACACATAGGGCAGCCCATGCACCTGAATGGACTGCCCTACCCACAGCAATCGCCCCAAAGAAGCTTCAGAACTTTTTAGAGTGGAGCTTGGTGCATTTTTACTGCGATTTTTGGTGCAGTGCATTTCTGAAATGCAAGGAAATGCACAGATGTGAATGGAGCCTCATTGCTCTTGTGTAAACAGATTTCACTTTCAGGCCCCATTCACATCTAGCATAGTGGGAGCGAACGTTTTGTGTATTGTTCTTCCTGTGACACACATAGGCAGCCTGTTGATTACAATGGTGATGCACTACATGTGGTTAATGGGACATTTTGGCATTTTGTGTGTTTTTTACTGTGCGTTTTACAGCAATTGCCCCTTGTTTTTTCACATTCCAAAATGTGTCTTTGCCTCTGTGTTTGGTGTGCCATTACCAATTAATGGCACTGAAAGCACAACTAGTAATTTTAGGTGTATAAAGGTGGTCATACACTATACAATCTGATTGTACAATCTCCTTTAGATTTACCAAATTTATATAATAGGAGGAAACACCTATCTAGCCAATCACTCTGTATCCAACCAGGCAGGCCTTACACTACATAGTGGATGGTAGATCTAAAGGAGATTGTACAAACAGATTTTATAGTGCATGGTGAATTTCACAGAACTCAGGGCACACGCCTCCTGTTTTCAATACTACAGCTCTATCCACATAGGCTGTTATCTCATCTCTCATCTCCTGCACACTTCAAAATGCCAAATGAACAATCAATGCAAGATTAAAATTAAGGTAGGAAAAAAATATATTGATATCTGTGTATTTAGTTAGAAAGATGATCACTGATTGCATTTCATTTAAAAAAATGTTCACCTGGGAATGGGAGGGTGGATGATGCAGGGTGTGTGCTAATGAGGTCAGCTGGTCAACTTCTTCCTGTGTCATGACCTAAAGTGCGATAAGGAAGAAAGACATTACAGATGGATACATCTGGAAGCACAAGAAAAGTAATTGACTGTAGATTTAATGGAAAACTTTGATATTTTTGCAAAAAAGTATATGAATGCTATATTGGTACATAGGGGAGCTGGAATTTAGAAAAGAGAAAAAAAGCGTACAATGGTTAACTTATCCTTCAATAACATTTTTAAAAAAAAATGGTGATATGCTTGCATAGCTTGTATAGTAAATGATTTTTACTTGCTTGATTTATATGTAAGTATGGAATGTCTAAAAAAGTGAGAAAAAAAAACATTATTCTAGCATTGAAATAATTGCAGAAAGTAAACGTTATTACACGTTAGGATCCTTTGTCACCAGAAAATTTAAAGAGGGGTTCCCACTTAAAAAAAAAAATGAAAGTCAGCAGCTATAAATACTGCAGCTGCTGACTTTTAAGAATCGGACACTTACCTGTCTTGGAGTCCAGCGATGCGGGGGATCAAAGCCCAGCTTGTCCCCCCCCCCCTCCACTCGGTGGCGTCAGCATTTTAACTGTGGGCTGACTTCACAGCCGGGCACCCACTGCGCATGCGCGAGCCGCGTGCCATCACTGGCAGCGCAATCATCTGGGACTGGACACGTGTCCCAGATGATTGACAAGAGGGAGGGGGGAGAGGCAATCTCCCTTCCTGCGCTGAGGGAAGTGATGTCAGGAGCCCAGGAGCCGAAGGAGGCAGACTACGAGGGACCACCTAGCAACAGGCATTTAGAGGCGAGTAAAAAAAAAAAATTCTCCAATTTTTTTTTTATTGTTTTAAGCACATTAATACATTTTTGTTTTTTGGGGTGGAACTCCACTTTAACGCTGTGAAAGGAAAAATTACAATCTGCTTTTCCAAGAAATTGCACTGTTGATTTTGCAACTATGAATTCAGAATTACATTTCTTTCAGTTCAAGCATTGTAGTATATTGTGATGCATGCACTGTGTCACAAAAGGCTGTGGTGAAAAAACATAGTGCATGTCATAGTGCTGTGAAATGAGCATGTGGGCTGTGTTGGATAGGGCTGTTCAGTGCAGTGCAACACTTTATCCATACCTCCCAAACTTTTGAGATGGGAAAGAGGGACACTTATTAGCAAAAGTATGTAGGCATAGGACACAACCCCTGCCACACCCCCTTAAAGGCGAGTAAAAAAAAAAAATTCTCCAATTTTTTTTTTATTGTTTTAAGCACATTAATACATTTTTGTTTTTTGGGGTGGAACTCCACTTTAACGCTGTGAAAGGAAAAATTGCAATCTGCTTTTCCAAGAAATTGCACTGTTGATTTTGCAACTATGAATTCAGAATTACATTTCTTTCAGTTCAAGCATTGTAGTGTATTGTGATGCATGCACCGTGTCACAAAAGGCTGTGGTGAAAAAACATAGTGCATGTCATAGTGCTGTGAAATGAGCATGTGGGCTGTGTTGGATAGGGCTGTTCAGTGCAGTGCAACACTTTATCCATACCTCCCAAACTTTTGAGATGGGAAAGAGGGACACTTATTAGCAAAAGTATGTAGGCATAGGACACAACCCCTGCCACACCCACTTAAAGGCGAATTGTACAAAAAAAAATTAGTTAAACCCAAAAGTGCTTTTTTTTTTACCACTACTATTCCCTTATACTGGCCTTTGAAACTTGCAAATGCAGCAATTTAGAAATTGGATGAAAGATTTAGCACTGGGAAACACTTTTTGAAAGATAAAAACTAATAAAAGTTGGAGTTTATATAAAACTATATAGATCAGACCAAAATGAGGGACAAATGAGGGGGGGGGGGGACAGAGGGACTTTAACCCAAATCAGGCACAGTACCTCAAAATCAGGGACAGTTGGGAGCTATGCTTTACGGAGTGACATAATGGTAGAAAACATTCATAGATATCTAAAACTATGAGGCTTACAGTATACAGTATATATACACTAGATCCCTAATGTTGAGTGATAATGGGTAAAAACCACTGCTGATTTTTGTTTTTCCCATCAGGGTTTTCAATCTTTCTGTACCATGGACCACAAAATATGTAAGAATTTTTTTTAACTCTTCCCACATATGGCATGGCAGAAGGTTCTGGTTAATGGTCTGGTTAATGGCATCAGGTCCGTGGACGTTGGATGCTGTGACAGGACTTGGTGGTTTATGTAGTTCTCTACACTTCAATATCTTTGTAAGTAAAAGTAACCCTTTTTTTTCTGAATATATTTTTTCACTTATTTTTTTGCTATAGTCCCCTCTTCCCGGCGATTGTTGTCTCACATATCTAGTGAAGCGTTGATTTACACCTATCATTGAGTCTGTTTGACTCTTGGGCTTTTTTGTGCAGTGTTTAGCAACAGGTGATCCTGTTTGGGTTGTTTGGCGGGGGAGAAAAATCGTCACCTTGATCCAAAGGGTGGACATGTGAGTAGTCCACAAAAAAAGATTAAATAGATGAATTGATCAGAGATAAAGTGGTACCACATCCCAGAATATAAATTTTAAAGATAAGAGGAAAGGGATAAAGGGGCTGGAGGGTAACCAACCCCTGGGATTTTTAAATGGTACCGATTATGGAGGTAGAACAGTCACATGCCGACAGTAAGATAAAATGAATACAGTTTTATTTGGAATACAGATACATAATGAAAACCAATATAATTAGAAGAGAGTTTTGTATGAAAATATGTATATATACATCAAATACTAGAGTACAAAAGGTGGTACATAATCACAGGTGACCATACATGTTACCAATTTGTACATAGAAATGCTGCATGTTTCTCTACATGTTTCGCTCACTTGAGCTTCTTCAGGATGTTGCAGCGTTTACAGTTAAAAGACTGAAAAATAAATAAATGGAATAATCAAGTAAATAAATTACCAATTAATTCTTATGGATTTTATTAGAGGTCGACTAATATATCGGCCGGCCGATATATCGGCCGATATTTGCAGTTTTTTAAATAATCGGCATCGGCCGATTTGTGCTGATAAAAAGCCGATTTAGAACTACAGCGGGACTTTGAAATGACTTCTGTATAGAAGTCAGTCTAAGTTGACTGAGTCGTCATAGCAACCCTTTCCTCCTCTCTGGGCAGACTGCCAAGAAAAGAAGAGAAAGATACAATGTTTACACTTGAATGAATGAAGTCATCTCTGTGTGTAGAAGTTCTCAGTTTAACCATTTAAAGACTAAATCTTTTCTGACACTTGTTGCTTACAAGTAAAAATGCTTTATTTTCTGCCAGAAAATCACTTAGACCCCCCAAAAATGATATATATTTTTTTAGCAGAGATCCTAGGGAATAAAATAGCGGTTGTTGCAATATTTTATGTCACACGGCATTTGCACAAAGGTCTTTCAAATGCATTTTTTTGGGAAAAAAATACACCATTTAAAAAATAAAAATAAAATAAAAACAGTAAAGTTAGCCCATTTTTTTTTTTTTTGTCCAAAAGTTTTGACTACCTGTTTTTATTTAATATATATAGATATATATATATATATTTTTTTTATCTAAATCATACATACAAGTAAACTGATTGGAGGTTTGTTTTGTTTAATAAATGTTTAAATGTAAGAAATTTTCTGTATCACTTATGAAGGCCGCTTTCACACTGGAGCGGGCAGGCGTTGATGGTAAAACGCAAGTTTTAGCGGCTCTTTACCATCATTTTAGCGGTGCTATTTGGCTGCTAGTGGGGCACATATAACCCAGCTAGCGGCCAAGGAAGAGGTTAAATGCGCCCATGAAGCACCGCTGCCAAATCGCATTGCATGCGCTTCGGCAGTGGTGCCCATTCATATCAATGGGCAGGAGTGGTGGAGGAGCGGTATACACCACTCCAAACGTGCTGCTTGCAGGACTTTTTTTTAAGATCCTGCCAGTGCATCGCCTCAGTGTGAAAGCACTCTGTCTTTCACACAGACTGCAGGGGAGCCATTTTACAGGCACTTTACAGGCGCTATTTTTAGCCCAAAAGCGCCTTAAAACGCCCCAGTGGGAAAGGTGTGTTAGATCAAGGGGGATTAAAAATAAATAAATAAATAAAATAAAATCGGCCTAACATATCGGCCCTAAAAAATCGGCATCATATATCGGCTATCGGCCGCCATGATTTCTAAATATCGGCATCGGCCAGAGAAAAACCCATATCGGTCGACCTCTAGATTTTATTATCGAACAGAAATTATACATTCCGTTTGATGTCTGTTAAACAGATTTATTAATCTAAACCGATAACAGTTTATTATTCAAGATCAATATTTATGTTATCAATTCAAGGACATATATTGTTAATACATACTGATAGATATGTACTGATATATTACAATAAGAAAGTGTGTGTGGATATATACATTTCTTGTTTGTATTAACAACATATGTCCTTGAATTGATAACATAAATAAATAACATAAAGCACAGTGCTTGTGCTGTCTAAACTGGCACTCTCTAAACTGTACTGACTACCATGGTCAGCTTGTGTGCCTTCATCATCCGCAGCTCTCCTCTGTCCCCCTCACCCCCTCCCTCCCTGTCTGTCAGCTCCGTGTGTCTGTGTCTCTGTCCCATCCCCCCCTCCTGCCACGTTAATAAAAAATAAAAGATTACAAATTGTCACTGCTAGCCCCTCTATTATAACTAGGCATAACACACAGTGTAAATGTTTTTCTAAAACAAAGCTTGTAAATATCGTTTTACAGTTATCTTCAGGCCGGTCACGTGCCTCCCGGCCGGTCTCCTACTCCAATCCACATCTACTGCAGGAGGGGCTTAGTGGCCACATGACCTACCTGGCTGATGTCAGAGGGAGATCTTGGCCCCTCCCGCATTAGCACTGGATCGGAGTAGGAGACAGGCCGGGAGTCATGTTTCCGGCCTGAAAATATCTGTAAAATGGTATTTACAAGCTTCATTTTAGAAAAACATTTACCCTATGTGTTATGCCTCATTAGAATAGAGGGGCTGACAGTGAAATACATTTCTGTGGTAACAACTACTTTAAGCATGATTAAAATGACTGCTCCTAAAAAAAATTATTGGTTTTAAAAACAATTTTTATATTAATGCATTTCCCCCAGGGCAATACCCCTTTTATGGCCAATTACTTGCATATAAGCCCTCAAAATTGGCACTTTTGATTTTTCCAATTTGGTTCCCATAAGCTTCAGTAGGGTTAGAACATTTCCCCTGTTCGGGAGTCCTGATTCAAACCGAACAGGGGGGGGGGCATTCGGCCCCTGTCTATCGGTAACAACCCATTCAATCCATACATACAAAGAAACCAAAACAAATGTACATTCAGAAATTAAGTAATACATAATAAAATAGAATGACACAGGGAAAAAATATTGAACACACGAAGAAAGGTGCAAAAAGGCACGTAAAGCCAAAAACACCAGCTAAAATATATCAGTAATTAGAAAGCAATCCTGCCCATCAGTTCAAATTACTATCAGCCGATTCAATCTCAACTGATGGCTTATAAAAAGGAGTCTCATTACCAAGGTGTCACACAAGAAACATCTCATGATGGGTAAAAGCAAAGACCTCTCTCAAGACCATTATTGGGCGGCACAGTGGTGTAGTGGTTAGCACTCTCACCTAGCAGTAAGAAGGGTCGCTGGTTCAAATCCCAACCACGACACTACCTGCCTGGAGTTTGCATGTTCTCCCTGTGCCTGCGTGGGTTTCCTCCGGGTACTCCGGTTTCCTCCCACAAACCAAAGACATGCAGGTAGGTTAATTGGCTTCTGTCCAAAATTGGCCCTAGTATATGAATGGGGACTTTGGATTGTGGGCTCCTTGAGGGTAGGGACCAATGTGAGTGTGTAATATACAGGGATGGGGACAATTGTAGACACTCAGGTTGAACTGGATGGACTGGTGTCTTTATTCAACCTTACTAACTATGAAACTATGAAACTAAGACCTTATTGTTGCAAAACATACTAATGGCATTGGTTACAAAAGGATTTCTGAACTTTAAATGTTCCAGTGAGCATTGTCGTGGTCATAATTGGGAAGTGGAAAGAACATCATTTCACCATAAACCATCTATGACTAGGTGCTCCTCGCAAGATTTCTGAGGAGTGAAAATAATAATCAAAAGAGTTGTCCAAAAGCCAAGGACCATTTGATGAAAGCTTCATAAAAACCTAAAATTAGCAGGTACAATTGTATCAAAGAAAACAATATGTAATGCACTCAACCACCATGGCATGTATGCACGCTCACCATGCAGGACTCCATTACTGAAAAAAAAGCATGTTGAAGCATGTTTGATGGACCTGCTTTGCCGGGACGACGTCTATTAACGTCGTCCCATGCACGAGCGGCCTGCGCGCCTCCTGAGGGGCGCGCGCGGCGCGCTCTGTGATCAGTGAGTCTATGAGACTCGCCTGATCACGGATCGGAGCAAGGGGTCGATCCCGACCCCTTACTTCGTGATCAGCTGTCAGCCAATGACAGCTGATCATGTGACACAACAGAGCCGGTAATCGGCTATTTTTTGCCACCTATCAGTGCCCATCAGTCCCATGTATCAGTGGTACCTATCAGTGCCCCTTAGTGCCACCCATCCGTGCCACCCATCAGTGCCATCTTATCTGTGCCCATCTTTGCCCATCAGTGCCGCCTTATCTGTGCCCATCAGTACTGCCTTATCTGTGCCTATCGGTGCCACCTTATCTGTGCCTATTAGTGCCCCCCTAACTGTGCCTATCAGTGCCCACCAGTGCAGCCTATCAGTGCCCACCAGTGCCACCTCATCAGCGCATTTCAATAAAGGGGAAAAATTACCTGTTTGCAAAATTTTATAACAAACTATGAAACATGTTTTTTTTTTTTACACAAAACTCCCAGCTGTAACTAAATACCACCAAAAGAAAGCTCTATTTGTGGGGAAAAAATGATAATAATTTCATTTGGGTACAGTGTTGTATGACCGCGCAATTGTCATTCAAAGTGCATCAGCGCTGAAAGCTGAAAATTGGTCTGGGCAGGAGGGGGGTTTAAGTGCCCAGTAAGCAAGTGGTTAAAGTTTGCTGCATAACATTTAGACAAGCCTTTGAAATACTGGGAGAATATAGTCTGGTCAGATGAGACCAAAATTTAACTCTTTGGATATCATAATACACACCATGTTTGGAGGTCAAATGGCACTGCACATCACCCTAAAAACACCATACCAACAGTGAAGTTTGGAGGCGGAAACATCATGGTGTGGGCCTGTTTCAGCATACGGTACTGGCCAGCCTTATTTTATTGAAGGAAGGATGAATAGAAAAATGTACCAAGACATTCTTGATAAAAATCTGCTGCCATCTATTAGAATAATGAAGATGAAACAAGGGTGGACATTTCAGCAAGAAAATGATTCCAAACACAAAGCAGAGGAAACTCTACATTCATTTCAAAGAAAAAAAGAAAATAAAACTGTTAGAATGGTCCAGCTAATCACCTCACTTGAATCCAATGGAAAATCTATGGAAAGAACTCACAATCAGAGTTCATAGAAAAGGCCCATGGAACCTTCAAGATTTGAAGACTGTGAGAACAGCACATAGCCAGGACCGAAGGGTAGGCAGAGGGATGGCATGAGTATAGTGCTGGGCAAGGATTGGACAGTAAGGAAAGGGGGCAGAGCCAGCGCGTGGAGGCGAGCGCGCTCTACGCCCCAGCGCCAGTCGTCAGGAGGAAGATTGCGGAGAGGATGGCGTCGTCACTGGGGGACCTCGTATTGCAGCTGCGGGCCGCGGCCGCAGCGAATGGTGAGCGTTGGCTGCGGGAACAGGTTGAAAAGGTGCTCGGGGGACAGCAGGACGGTTCCAGGTCGGCAGCGGATGGGCTCACACTGGCCGCAACGCGGGGAACGCTGGAACCCCCCACCACGAGCCGCCCGCGAAACGGCCAGCCGTCCGGGCAGAGGAGGCCTCAGGGCGCAGGGGGGGCGGTGGAAGCAACACAGTGAGGCCGTCCGTCGGACCGGCGGTGGCCTCGGGAAGCGCAACTAGGCCCAGAAGGGAGGATTTGGGCCCTGCTCCTGGCGCGGCCGCAGCAGGGGCGGGGTCACGCCTGAGTAGGATGACATCAGCGGGGGCTGGGACCAGAAATTACCATGAGATGGCGGACAGGCATCAGTAGGGGCGGAGGGCGGAGGGCGGCGCACGGCCCACCCTCTACAGCAGCGGTGGCCAAGAGCAAGGGCCGGAGGAAGGCAGTTCCGAAATCGGCCACGGGGCGGAGAAGAGGACAGCCCAGGAGCAGCCCCCCGACAGCCCAGGTGGGGCCGACAGATCGGATGTCGCAGGAGGAGGGCGCTGCGTGGTGTCGCAGGGTGAGTCCGGGGCGGCGGGCGTGACTCCGGCTTGGGGGACTCGGTGGTGACTGCTACGCCCGCGGTGCCATCGGGGTCATCGGGGGATAAAGTGGGGGAAGCGGGGAAGGAACAAGATCTGGTCAGATTGGCAGATGTGGCGCGGTGCGAAGTATATGTGTGCTTCGAGGGGCCGTTGGGCGCACATCTCAAGCAGGAGGTTAGGGAAAAGATTTGGAAAGGGGAATACGTGGAGATATTTTCTCTGTTGCCCCTGGAAAAATTTAACTTAGACAGAGTCAAGCCGGAGGACAACAAGAAGGAGGATGAGGAGAAGAGAAGGTACCGGTTGATCCCGCGGACTTTCCCAAACTGGCTGCAGGCGTCCTCGGGACGACCCCCCCCGGTGTCCAAGAATTTGCGGTCCGCCTTGCTGCATCCGGAGGTGGTTTCAGAGAAACTGCAGAAGGAGGTAGCCTTGGGGCGGATCGTGGGCCCCTTTTCCAAAATGCCGTTGCCGGAATTGGTGGTGTCGCCTTTGGGGGTGGTTCCCAAGAAGGAACCGGGTAAGTATCGTTTGATACATCACCTGTCCTATCCCAAAGGGGGATCGGTTAACGATGCCACTGACCCCCGGCTTAGCGCAGTGTCCTACACGTCCTTTGATGCGGCTGTGTTTTGGGTTCGACGCTATGGTAGGGGGGCATTGATGGCCAAAACGGGCATCGAAGCGGCGATTGCTTCCGGTGCACCCTGAGAGTTTTCGGCTCTTGGGCTGCCGTTGGCAGGACGCGTACTATGTCGACAGGTGCTTGCCCATGGGATGCTCCATCTCATGTGCACTGTTTGAGAGATTCAGCTCCTTCGTGGAATGGGTGGTCAGAGATGTTGCGGGAGTGAATTCGGTCATACACTACCTGCATGACTTCCTGTGCGTAGGGCCGGCATCGTCGGCGATCTGTGCGGTGCTGTTGACAACGCTGGAACGAGTGGCTGAGGGTTTTGGGATCTCGCTGGTCCCGGAGAAGACCGAAAGGCCGACTACGGTGATCAGTTTCTTGGGCATTGTACTGGATTCGGAGGCGATGGAGTGTCGGTTACCAGAAGACAAGTTGGAAGCGTTGAAGGCGGAAGTGCGTGGATTGGTCGGCATGCGGAAGGTGCAGCTCAGGACTCTTCAGTCTGTGCTGGGAAAATTGAATTTCGCATGCCGGATCATACCCATGGGTAGGGTTTTTAGACGGCGGCTGGCAGCCAGTACGGGGGGGGTGTTTCCCTGAGACACTTTGTGCGATTGTCGAGGGACCATCGGGAAGATCTGCAAGTTTGGCACGTGTTCTTGGAACACTTCAACGGCAGGGCGTTGTGGATGGCAGGTCCTGTGAGCAACTTTGATTTGGAGCTCTATACGGACGCTGCGAGGTCCACGGGGTTCGGGGCCTTCTTCCAGGGAAAATGGAGTGTGGGCCCCTGGCCCGACTCCTGGAGAGCTGGGGGGCTGCTGAGGAGCATGGTGCTGCTGGAGCTCTTCCCAGTGGTGCTGGCGGTTGAGCTGTTGGGGGAGTTCCCCCTGGGACCGGAAGGTGCGTTTCCATGGGGACAATCTGGGGGTGGTGCAGGTCCTTAACCGGGTGGCAGCGGCATTCCCACCGGTGGTGTGGCTGTTGCAGCATTTGGTTTTGCGATGTATGCAGTTGAACATTTTTATACATGCGGTACACTTGCCCGGGGTGGAGAATGTTGTAGCTGATGCACTGTCTCGCTTTCAGTGGGACAGGTTCCGGGAGCTGGCACCGTCGGCGGACGCTCAGGGGGTCCCCTACCCAGAGGAGTTGTGGACGATTGCGTTGGAAGGGCCTCCGACTGGATCAAGCGGTCGGTGAGTGGGGGCACTTGGTCAGCGTATGGAAAAACTTGGGAGGAATGGGAAGCTTTGGGGTTACAAGTGGGGGCTGATGTGTGAGACTGGTGTTTGATGGTAATTTACTTTGTGTCAAGGAACTTGGAAGATGGCGTCTCGATTTCGCGGATGGGGAAAAAATTGGCTGGCTTGGCCTTTTGGTTCAAACTGAGGGGGGAGTTGGATTACACAAAAGATTTCTGGGTTCGGCAAGTGATGAGGGGTTATCGGCGGGGCCGACAGGTAAAGGATACCAGGAGACCGGTGTCTTTTGATCTGTTGGGTAGGCTGTGCGATCGGTTGGGGCTGGTGTGTTTTTCGGTTTATGAAAGAATTTTGTTCAAAGCTGCGTTTGTGTTGGCATTTTTTGGCGCTTTCCGGATCGGTGAATTGGTCCGCCCTTCTAAGAAAGGGCAGGGGGGGGGTGTTTTTTGAGGATGTAGGTTGTGGGAATGACCGGGTGTGCATGCGGATCCGGTGATCAAAGACGGATCAGGACGGAAAAGGCAAGGAAGTTGTGGTGTTCGCAATTCCTGGCAGCAAGCTCTGCCAGGTTATGGTATTACGTGAATTTTTGTACATTCGGCCGGTGTGTCCAGGCCCATTGTTGATACATGTTAATGGAGAGTTTGTATCGAGGTATCAGTTTATTGGGGTTTTTAGGAAGTGCCTGAAGGCATTGGGTTTGGAGGGGGAAAAGTTTTCCTTGCATTCTTTCCGGATTGGGGCCGCGACTGAGGCGGTGAGGTGGGGTTTGGATGATGAGTCGGTAAAGCGGATTGGCCGATGGGAGTCGAGGAGGTTCAAATCGTACGTGCAGCCGGAATTTGTGGGCGTTTAGCTGAGGGGGGTTTGGAGGTGTTGGCATGGGTTCGTGTGACACATGTACAGTTATTGTTATTTGGGTATGTGTTTTTTTCTTTCTTACAGGTGCTTCGCCAGGGTTGGTCTGGATAATGGGCCATTCGTACGTCTGCTGGGGTGCCAGGAGGGGTGATGTCAGGCCGGAGGGCAGACAGCTAGGCATTTCCAGGCTAGAGGCGCACGTAAAATGGTTCGGCTTTCCGGGCATGCTCTGGAGCAGGATGGTGCACGAGGTACACCGTTTTGCGGGGTTTGATAGGGCCCCAGACGTTTTAGTTCTACATGTGGGGGGTAATGATTTGGGCCTCCGCACTAAGTTGGACGTCACGAGGGACATTAAATATGATTTCTTATGCCTCAGGGCGACCTTTCCAGACATGATCATTGTATGGTCAGATATAGTTGCCAGGACCAAGTGGAGATTTGCGCGGTCGGTGGACAAGATCAACAAGGCCAGGAGGAAGGTGAACCAGGAGATTAGCCGTTTTGTAGTGCGCAATGGGGGGTTGGCGGTTTGACATTTGAAGCTGGAGGTGGACACATGGCGGTACCTGAAAGAGGATGGGGTGCACCTCAATGCGGTGGGCATTGATTTGTGGGCTCTAGGCATACAGGACGGGATTCAGCGGGCCTTGAGGGTGTGGAGGTGCTCTCAAGGATAAGATTTTATCCTTGTTTGCGCTGGCGGTTGTTGGTCGGTGCAGGAAAAGGAAGATAACCCCTCCCCACAGAGAAATGTTGCGGGACCCATTGGAGATATGGGCTCGTTGCTGATATGCCATATAGCGAGGGTTTATATGGTAACTGGTAATGGGGTGCACTGCGGTCAAGAGTTGGGGTGTCTTTGAGATAGCATGTCAGCTTGAGGCCTAGTTACAGTAATATCACCGCAGTGCCTGTTTGATCGATATGCTAATGGGTGGGGAGGGGGAATGTCCTGCAGAAGACAAACGCACTCAGTGTTTTAAGTTAACGGATGTTTTTATATTGTTGTTTTTGGTTTTCATATGTTAATTATTATTTTGATAATAAAGGGGCTGCTACAGCCACTAATTACTCCAAAGAAGGTGTGGTCTCTTTAATGGGAAAGGGATGGAGTTGGGTGGTCCTTATAATAGCAGCGCAGCATCAGCTATACTATAGTCATGGAAGAATTGGGCAAAAATCACACCTGAGCAATCCATGCGACTAGTTTCTTCATACAGGAGGCAACTTGAACCTGTCATTACAAACAAAGGATTTTGTACGAAGTATTAAATAAATTTCAGTTAGTGTGATCAAGACCTTTTGTCAGTGTCATTCCATGTTATTACACATAACTTCATTTCTGAACTTTGTTTTGGTTTATTTGTATGTATGGATTTCATGGATTGTTATCGACGTGGTAAAAATTTCATGTCAATAGCACCCTAAAGCCTCAAATACATGATCGGACTTTATACAAACTTTCCCATGGACTTTTTTACAAAGGGCGTAGTCCACAATTTTGTATTGCATACACACAATCTGACTTTTTGACAACAAACACAAACATAGTGACGTCACAACGTACTGACGATGCCTCAAAAGAGGACGTTCAATTCTCTGGTGTCACCCTTTGGGCTCCTTCTGCTAATTTCGAGTTAGTAGACGTTTGGTCGGTGCTGATTTGCGGTTTTCCGTTCCGTGCGTTTCGTGTTCGCTTCCGACCGTTTTGGCCAACTAGCTATGTTGCGCGATCCTAGGAGAGAGAGTGCTATTTATGGGCTTGGAGTTGTTGCTGTGACTTTAGCCCAGTCTAGGAATAATCGGAGTAGTAGGGTGAGGAGTATTTGGGCCAAAACTTGGCTACTTAATCGTGACCAATTTAGTTATGATTCATTTATCATTATGAATGGCTACCACCATCCCTGTGCTGTGCCAGCTTCCTGGCTTTTTAACTTCATCATAACGATTACTCATAATTACATTTTTTTTTTTTTTTTTTACGATGTACGTCAAAATGTGTCTAGATTTTGACAAAGTGCATTCTTATTTTTGTTTTATGCCACTTCTTACATGTCCACTGGCCTGAAAATCTTGTAAAGATGGATGGGTTGGCCAAATTAAACTTACATTTTAATGCATTTAGTTCTCATGGAAGTGTTTACTTGTCCAAAACATCATACCCAAATCCCCATCCTAAGATTTTCAGAATGTGCCACCAGAGGGGGTGAGGGAGCATATAATTGTAACTTATCATTTTTATTTTAAATACACATTTAAATGTTAGAATATTCTGTTGCTCCACAATGTTTGTGTCAAATATGGTTGCAATTTTATGTATTCGGGTATTCATTTTTTTTATTTGTTTTATTCCACAGTTTCCTTCAAACACCCAGCAATGGCAGGATGTGGCGGCCCAGGTTGCCAATTTATGGAATTTCCCCAACTGTGGAGGTGCCATTGATGTAAAGCATGTGAGGATAGTTCCACCGCCAAACTCGGGATCCTATTATTTTAATTATAAAGGATTTTACAGCATAGTTCTGCTGGCTGTGGTGTCAGCCAAATATGATTTTTTGTATGTTGATGTTGGGATGAATGGCCGTCACTCTGATGGAGGTGTGCTGATGCATACAGAATTTTATGACCAGCTGCAGAAAGGGACCTTACATTTGCCACCTGTTTAGGACAATATTGAGGGACTAAATTTTGTGTTCGTGGCAGATGATGCTTTTTCTTTAGGGGAACATATTCTAAAACCCTTTCCAATGAGGAACCTAAGCCCAGAACAAAGGGTTTTCAATTATCGCCTCTCTCGTACCCAAAGGGTAGTTGAAAATGCCTTTGGCATTCTTTTCAGCAGATTTCATCTCTTTTTAACTGCCATAAACTCTTTGGATGTCATAATACACACCATGTTTGAAGGTCAAATGGCACTGCACATCACCCTAAAAACACCATACCAACAGTAAAGTTTGGAGGTGGAAACATCATGGTGTGGGGCTGTTTCAGCATATGGTACGGTAGATCAAAATGGCGAAGCCAAGTTTAAATTCTCACAAATTCCTTAGCCAATTTATAGAAAAATACAGGGAGCTCACTTGTCTGTGGCAAGTCAAACATAAAGATTATTGCAATAAAAGCAAGAGGATAGCAGAAATTGAGCAACTGGTGGAATTTGCAATAACTGTGTACCCCAGAGCAACCTACAGTTTGATCAAGATAAAAATTGAGGGCCTCAGAAGCATGTATAACAGGGAACGCAAGAAGATAGAGGAATCCAAAAAAACTGGAGCAGCAGCTGAAGAGGTCTATGTTCCCAAGCTCTGGTATTTTAATAGCCTCTATTTTTTAAGAGTTCAAACAGTACCACTTAGATTGCTCTCTACACTGCCCTCCTCATCAGCTGAGGCCACCGATACTGAGCTGGATCCTACACAGGATGAAGAGGAGGAGGAGCTCAGCTTGACTCAGGTATAGCATTGTTTAAAAGCTTGGTTACAAAAAAATGTGTGTGTTTGTTGTTAATTAGATGCTAGTATGCCTAATAATTAGTTGTCTTAAAAAAAGTGAGTTCCATATCAATAGACAAGTAGTGGCGAAACAGGATTTGGACAAGAATGAGAAATGCTGGAGTCATATTGATAGTCTTTACTAATTGGACACATTCCAAATTAAAAAAGTCATCATCTGAAAAGTATTTGTGATGGGTGACCAAACCTTAAAATGATGTTTTTTCACACACAGGAACTTTTGAGCAAAGAAGAGGCTGGGCCCAGCAGCCAGACAACGGAGTGCAGAATGCCTCCCCTGCTTCCTCTCAAAAAAAGGGCCAGAAAGAGCCACCACCTGGATGAGGCCACAGCTGACTTCCTAAGTAGGGCTACTTCTGTCATCACCACAGCACCCGATTGTGCTGAAGGGTTTGGCTGTTTTACAGCTAATAAACTCAGAGAAATTGACCCAGATCAAAGGGAGCTATGTGAGGGTAACATAATCCAGCTCTTCAACAAGGCCAGGAAACGTGAGCTAACCAACAAATCTCAGCAGGTGTATACATGGTATGCAATTAAGTATATACAGCTTTTAGAATCACAGCGTAAGGTAAACCATCCAGAATCAGAAAACCAGTGTGAACTTATGTGCGTGCACATTGCTCGCTCACTAGTACTTCTAAGCACAAGGGCAATATCAGACGTTCTGTGCCAGTTCACAAGTACGCATAATAGTTCAGAATGAAAGAGATGATGTCATCTCTGCTTGCCTGCTCGCTTCTTCCGTCCACCGATCTCATATGCCGGCCACTCGGCTGTCTCATGCCGCCTGCCCGACTCTCTTATTCCAGCTGCCCGGCTCTTTCATGCCTGCCTGCCCAGGTGTCTCATGCCGGCTGCCCACACCCACGGCCCAGCTGCAGAAAGGCTATGGCCCGGTAGTAGGCCACGGCTAGGGGGTTGACGACCCCTGGTTTAAAGGGTTGGCTTGATACTTCTCTCTCCTCCTTTTGCCCCCCTTATATCACAATCCCATTCTTACATCAGTGTTTTCAGTCCCCATACACCACAGTCCCCCACTGCACATCAGTTTCCTCTTCACATTAGTATCCACTGCCCCTTCACTTTAACCCCTCACAGCACTGCCCTTCACTTTAACCCCTCACAGCACTGCCCTTCACATCACACCTCCCCAAAACTGCCCCCCTTCAGACCCCCCTACAGCACTGACCCCTTTCACATCCCCCTACAGCACTCCCTCCCATCTTGGCATTCATATGGACACTAACTTCACCCAATACATATATCACCAGAGGAAGAATTTTCTACAAGGGGCTTAACGTTTAATTGTCACTTTCCCTTATATTTTGGGAACAGAGCCATCTAGTGGCAAGCAATCTAACAGAACATGTTAACACTTTCACCCCCTTTAAACCATGGCACATCCCTTTGTCATGCGGGAACCGATTCATAGGAAGGTGGCTTGCATAAACTTTGAATAAGCAATACAGTAGTAAAGTGCAAATATAAGCAAAACAATAAACATAATGCAAGGTATAAGAGTCTATATACCTGGCACTTGAATTGAATGTTGCAGAAACAGAATCTAGGCATCAATATCTACATGATTGGCACCTCACATATGGATACTTAAAAAAACATATAAGTTACAAATGGAATAGTTTAATAGAACAAACAGACTCAATCATAATACAACAATAATAAATAGCAGGTGTTTACATGGTATGCAATTAAGTATATACAGCTTTTAGAATCACAGCGTAAGGTAAACCATCCAGAATCAGAAAACCAGTGTGAACTTATGTTGGTGCTTATGTGCGTGCACATTGCTCACTCACTAGTACTTCTAAGCACAAGGGCAATATCAGACGTGCTACGCATAATAGAGTGCACACTTGATGTCCATCAGACTATTTAAACTGATCTGTCCCTGACAGGCACACTCCCAGATGTCACACTCATTCCCAGGTGCACTAGTACTCACATCAGAGGACTTTGGCTTAACTTAAAAGGCTTTTTTCAACCCACTCATGACCAACAGAAAAATATAAAAGGCAACTACAGCTATTCCTACTGAGTTTTGAACCACCTCACCTGGGATTTGAGCCCTGTAAGCCTAGGTGCACATTGCTGCGGGGTAGAAATCGTGCAAGTTCAGCTGAACTCGCACGGTTTCAACTCGGCAATACAGTCTGACTTCGGGGGGTAATTTGACAGACATCTGTGCAAGTTGCTGCACAGATGTCTATTGAAATTGCACCCAAAGTCACCAAAAGCAGTGCAGGAACTACTTTTGGGAATCGGCACGGGGTCGCAAAGTAGGCGTCGCTTCGATTCGGATGGTGCTACTGCTGGCAATAGCCACCGATTTGGCATGGGATTTGACATGTCAAATACCATGCCAAATTGTACCAATGTGAACCTAAGCTAAGGGGCCCATGGACAGTAGCCAACTACATCCGGATAGCTCATGGGTGTTTGGTTCCTATGCCCTATCTCACTAGGTCCCTCCCATCCTGGCATTTATATGGGCACTAACCTCATCTATTACATCACTAGATGAAGGTTTTCTCCAAAAGGGGCCTAAAACCCAATTAACACTTTCCCTTATACCAGTGTAGCACCCTGTAGTTTAGGCAGGGAGTTCCTCACAAATTTACCAGGAGTAGTTATCCTGGTCAATTGATAGAGAGCTATTGATTTCTCCCTAAGTTTGGCCTTGTTGCACTTTTCTCTTCTACCACTAGGTGGCTGGGTACTTGGTGGTACCAGATACGAGAAGAGCAACCCAAGGTCAGGTTATGGGTATAGGGGGTATCTCAGCCAATGGGCAGGGGTTTTCTTGAATCTCTTGGCCTGCTGGTCAGGTGGAGATCACCTGGAGTCAGGTGATCTATGTTCTGTGCCACCTGGATGGATGTCTGGGTTGAAGTGTATCGTATTTCCTGGGCTGCTAGGCCAGAGATGGGACCTATCTCTGGCACATCTGGCTGCTAGGATGTCTGAGGGCCTATCCATAAGCAAGAGAGAAGTGCAGGGTTGGGATTGCGGCTTGCAGTCCAACCAGATGTGACGGTTCTGTCGGCCGGAGAACCTGTCCTCTTTGGAGAAGGGAAGCTATCACCAGTAAGGGACTATCCACCTTATTACCAGGGACCACAGTGATTAACTGAAGCAAGTACCAGAGCAGCATTCTCACCAGAAGGGGACGAAGAATAATCTGGAAACTTCAGTGGGAATCAAGCCAGGGACTCAGCTTGTAGAGGTGACGCTTGCAGAGCAGCCTTGTGTGTCAAGCTAGGGACCGATTGGGCCAGCGTGGGTGAAGCTTGGGGCCCAGCAGAGAAGCAGGGGTGACGCTTGAGGAAGACACCACCATGAAAATTGGAGAAGCTCAAGGGATTCAGTGGCAGTGAATCAGCAGGTCTAGTGAGAGACAGGGAGCTCAGTGTATGGAAGAACTACAAGGAGAAGTTTTAGTGAAGATGAAAGAACTGTTAGGCTTTGTGTTAGGAACTGTTAAAGACTGTTGCCATAGGAGACAGCATTCATGCACGTGCAGATGTGGCTTCTTGCTGGAGGCCTTTCCCTATATGGCTGTCCTCCTATTGAAGTCTCAAAGTCTGCTAGTTGAATTTGCAACTACCTAAGGGTGTCCTGGCCCTAACCCTCTCTCCCCCCAAAAATACAAAAAAGAATGTTAAAAGAAATAAAACCTCTTTTGCATCCAAGAAGTGTCTGGCGCCCAATGACTTTCACAATCTTTGCACTCACTATGCCTTACAACCCACTACAAACAGAAGGATGTCAGCTATCTTTGGCCCTGGAGGTTCTCATCACATAGATCAAAGGAGGCCTGGGACCTTGCTACACCAGATTATATTAGAAACAGAGCCATGTAGTGGCACGTAAGTCAACTGCACCTGATAACAACATGACAGGCATTTATTATGATACCGTCGGTGCATTATTGCTTTGCTCAGCAATCTTTCACAATCCTAGTTAACATATATAAAACTTTTATAAATATTCTGCTGGTCCTTTAACCACTTGCCGACCGCCGCACGACGATGTACGTCGACAGAATGGCACGGGCAGGCACATGTACGTCCCTGCCTTCCCACGGGTGGGGGGCCCGATCGGGCCCCCCCCCGGTGCCAGCGGCGGTCGGTATCCGTTCAGGAGCGATCCGGGATGAGGGGGCGGTCATTCATTAATGGCCACCCCCTCGCGATCGCTCCTGACAAATGGAAGTGAAGCATGACATCACTTCCTCTCCTGTAATGTAAACACAGGCAGAGGAAGTGATGTAATCTCTCCTCCGTGTCGGTATTTTTCGTTCCGGTGTGGTAAAATTTCATGCGACTCCATAAAACTTCCTCACCCCGTCACTTCCGGTGAGGCTCCGTCACAGCTGACGGCGGGCCTTTACTGCGCATGCGCCAAGTCCGTGATCTGAACGGCGCATGCGCAAGATCATAAGTTCAGCGGTGGTTAAAAATTATAGACAGAAATGCTGGTGGGCGGGCGGAGCTGAACAGATGCTCAGGACATCAGCAGCAGCCCCGCCCACCCTAGTAACATGCCCCTGAATCTTAAGTGGTGGTGAAAAATCATACTCAAGTGGGCGGAGACTTGCGGGTGGGCGGGCGGAGCTAATGATGGCTTTATTATATCATCGGCAGCACCAATATGTATAGTATTTATTAAAGCTGAACAATAAGCAGTGTATTTATTAAAGCTGAACAATAAGCAGTGTATTTATTAAAGCTGAACAATTAGCAGTGTATTTATTAAAGCTGAACAATTAGCAGTGTATTTATTAGGCTGCTTTCACACTGGGGCTGTGAGGGCGTCGGCGGTAAAGCACCGCTATTTTTAGCGGCGCTTTACCGTCGTTTTAGCGGCGGTCTGCGGGCGCTAGCGGGGTGGTTTTAACCCCCGTAAGCGGCCGAAAAAAGGGTTAAAACCACCGGCAAAGCGCCGCTTTGCCGGCGGTATTGCCGCGCTGTCCCATTGATTTCAATGGGTAGGAGCGGTTTAGGAGCGGTGAATACACCGCTCCTTCACCGCTCCAAAGATGTGGCTAGCAGGACTTTTTTCACTGTCCTGGCAGCGCACCGCTTCAGTGTGAAAGCCGAGTGACAGGGGCCGGTTTTTTTCAGGCGCTACACAGGCGCTATTTTTAGCGCTGTAACGCCTGAAAACCACCCCAGTGTGAAAGGGGCCTTAAAGCTGAAGAATATGGGCACAATATTGGGGACAGTGTGTGCGTTTGGGGACAGTGGCTGCATTTGGGCACAGTGGCTGCGTTTGGGGCACAATGTCTGCGTTTGGGGACAGTGTGTGCGACAGTGTCTGCATTTGGGCACAGTGGCTGCATTTGGAATGATCACAGTCAATTGCGTGGTAAACGGCCAATGGCTGTTTACCAGCATCAGTGGCGAGCAGTGTTCCCGGGAACACGCCGCCACCAACGTGCACGCACAGGGCGCGCCCGCAATCGCCGTGGAGATGTGGGGCGGCCACCAACGTACACGCGCAGAGCGCGCCCGCGATCACCATGGAGAGGTGGGGCGGCCACCAACGTACACGCGCAGAGCGCACCCGCGGTCGCCGTGGAGGGGTGGGGCGGAACCATCTGTGATCACGCGGTAAACAGCCTCATGGCCTGTTCACCACCCTCGGTGGCGAACGGTGTCTCCATGACACGCCGCTACCAAAGGAACAGGGATGCAGGCGCATTCCCTGTTTAAAAGGAGGGCTGTCATATGACGCCCTCCCAGAACGAGACCCGCGCCGCCTGGCTGTCATATGACGAATGGCGGACGGCAAGCGGTTAATCAGTATAAGTGTATATGCAGTGTATTATTTGACAGGGGAGCTTGGATTGATTGACACAGCAGTGGGAGCGGCCAAGGCCATGTAAAAGCACACCATCATTCTACACAGCTCTGATAGACGGTGTGCCAGTGAGACCCCTCCCACTGGCACACTGATCATGTGGCCAAGGTCATGTGTAGTTCATGAATATTCCAGAACAAGTCACTCAGGACGTTGGAGGCACTGGATGAAGAGCTGAGACAAGCTTTACCCAGAGCATCTTGCAGACTTGTGTATTTTCACAGGAGAAGGAGAAGCAGCTTGCAGTTTCAAGTATTTGACAGCAGCAGGATGTTTCCTGGCTCAAGGATTTTGACAGGCAAGTTCTTGGTTGAGGATCTTATGTGATGCAAACCCTCTGAAGTGATGGGGGGGGGGGGGTGTCCTGTGATGTAATGGGGCCTAGTCCTCATGTGATGGGGACCAAGGCCTGATGTGATGGGGGGGTCCTGTGATGTGATGGGGGTCTTCTGATGTGATGGGGGTGTCCTGTGATGTAATGGGGGCCTAGGCCTGATGTGATGGTAACCAAGGCCTGATGTGATGGGGGGGTCTTCTGATGTAATGGGGGCCTAGTCCTCATGTGATGGGGCCCAAGGCCTAATGTGATGGGGGGGGGTCCTGTGATGTGATGGGGGTCTTCTGATGTGATGGGGGTCCTGTGATGTAATGGGGGCCTAGGCCTGATGTGATGGTAACCAAGGCCTGATGTGATGGGGGGTCTTCTGATGCGATGGGGGGTCTTATGATGTGATGGGGGTGTCCTGTGATGTAATGGGGGCCTAGGCCTGATGTGATGGTAACCAAGGCCTGATGTGATGGGGGGGTCTTCTGATGTGATGGGAGTGTCCTGTGATGTAATGGGGGCCTAGTCCTCATGTGATGGGGCCCAAGGCCTGATGTGATGGGGGGGTCCTGTGATGTGATGGGGGGGTCTTCTGATGTGATGGGGGTCCTGTGATGTAATGGGGGCCTAGGCCTGATGTGATGGTAACCAAGGCCTGATGTGATGGGGGGGTCTTCTGATGCGATGGGTGGTCTTCTGATGTGATGGGGGTCCTGTGATGTAATGGGGGCCTAGTCCTCATGTGATGGGGCCCAAGGCCTGATGAGATGGGGGGGTTCTGTGATGTGATGGGGGTTTTCTGATGTGATGGGAGTGTCCTGTGATGTAATGGGGCCTAGTCCTCATGTGATGCGTACCAAGGCCTGATGTGATGGGGGGGGTCCTGTGATGTGATGGGGGGTCTTCTGATGTGATGGGGGTCCTGTGATGTAATGGGGGGCCTAGGCCTGATGTGATGGTAACCAAGGCCTGATGTGATGGGGGGTCTTCTGATGCGATGGGGGTCTTCTGATGTGATGGGGGTCCTGTGATGTGATGGGGGTCTTCTGATGTGATGGGAGTGTCCTGTGATGTAATGGGGCCTAGTCCTCATGTGATGGGGACCAAGGCCTGATGTGATGGGGGGTCTTCTGATGTGATGAGGGTCCTGTGATGTAATGGGGGCCTAGGCCTGATGTGATGGTAACCAAGGCCTGATGCGATGGGGGGTCTTCTGATGCAATGGGGGGTCTTCTGATGTGATGGGGGTCCTGTGATGTAATGGGGGCCTAGTCCTCATGTGATGGGGACCTAGGCCTGATGTGATGGGGGAAGGGAATGCACTTGCATTGTCCAGTAGGGGTGCAATGGATCATCACCGATTCCTGATGCGAACAGGTCACCCTGTTCAGATCAGCACACGCCACGATCCGCGGAGTGCCCCACGGCCTCGGCCTTAAGAAAGGCCGTGGCTTCGGCCTAGCTCCGTAGCGGCGGCCATCTTGGTGCACCCATTTACAATGTGATCGCTTCGTCAAATGACGGAGCGATCACTTGTAAACAAACTGGCGTCATAGTGTCGCCAGTTCCTCTCTCCCCTCTGTGTACTGATCTGTACAGTGGAGGGGAGAAATCGGAAGGCAGCAGCGCTGCGGGCTGCATCTGTTGTGTCCACAGAACTGCTCTGTGACAAGTGCAGTCACAGCCATCCCTCCATACCCAGCCAATACTCTGCCGTACCCAGCCAATACTCTGCCGTACCCAGCAAATACTGTGCCATACCCTGTAATATCCATCCATACTTGGCGGTAGCCAGCCGTACCCAGCCATGCTCAGCCAATATTACAGTAGAGGAGATATATATTACAGTGGGGGAGATTGTGGATATTACAGTGGGGACTATTTTGTGGTGGAATTTTAACAGGTTTTTGCAAATTCAATTATTATTGGCTGATCCGAAAACTGATCCAATCCGTGACTCAGATCCGAGGAACGATCCGTTCCGTGAGTTTTTTGGATCCGTTGCACCCCTATTGTCCAGTGATAGGAGACTTGTAACAGCGAAGCAAGGGCGTACTGTTCTGGGGGCCAGATGGTCAAAAATCATGATTGTTTTTCGATCAATGCAACTAGCTGGTGTATCAAGAACCCATTACATCACAGTGTGGCTGATGCTGCTGTTAGGAAGTTTTTAGTGTTTAGGAGTGTGTGCACTGTGCCACACTCCAAAGATTCCTCACCAACTTGTGGTACTTGTACTAATACCTGGGTTTCTGTGTAGCGCTCTTTCCTCTTGTAGTAGAGTCCTGGGCTCTTGGAGGCATATTGGTGACTTTAAGAGTTAGGGACAGCTGACATCCTTCTGTGTAGAGTGGGTTAAAAGGCAAGTTGGGTGCAGTGCAAAAAGAATTGATGGGCACTAGACACTTTTTTAATGCACAGAGATTTATTGTCTCTTAACCACTTTGCCGCCTGGCCTATAGCAAAATGACGGCGGCAAAGTGGTTTCAAAATCCTGACCGGGCGCCATATGAGGTCCTCATGATTTTGATCCACTTTGCACCCCCGGGGGCGCGCATCGTGGCGATCGTTGTTGCGGTGTGTCAGTCTGACACCCCGCAACTACGATCTCGGTAAAGAGCCTCTGACGGAGACTCTTTACCACATGATCAGCCGTGTCCTATCATGGCTGATCACAGTGTAAATAAGAAGAGACGTTGATCGGCTTTTCCTCACTTGCGTCTGTCAGACGCGAGTAGAGCCGATTGGCTGCTCCTCTGACAGGGGGGGGTCTGTGCTGATCGATTATCATTGCAGCCTCCCCCGAGTATGCCCACACTGGACCACCAGGAATGCCCAGCACCAGGTATGCACCCCCTAGACCACCAGGGATGTCAGTCAGTGCCCACAATGGATGCCAATCAGTGCCCACAATGGGCATCACTGATTGGTATGCATTATTGTTTGGCACTGATTGCCATCCATCAGTACTATATAATACAATACAGTGCCGCTTATCAGTGACCATCCATGCCCATCTGTGCCGCCTATCCATGCCCGTCCATGCCGCCTATCCATGCCAATCCTTGCCAGCTATCAGTGCCAATTTGTGCCACCTATCAGTGCCCATCCGTGTCGCCCATCAGTGCCCATCAGTGTGGCCTTATCGGTACCCGTCACTGCAGCCCCATCAGTGAAGGAGAAAACTTTTATGCCTTTTTTTTATTTGTTTAGCAAAAAAAAAAACCGCAGAGGTGATCAAATACCACCAAAAGAAAGCTCTGTTTGTGGGGAAAAAAATGATAAAAAATTTATTTGGATACAGTGTAGCATCTCCAACCTTCTCAGGTGACCAGCACTCAAAGGAGCTCTCAAAGCGTCTCCTCAGATGTACCGCTAGGTCCCTGGCTTGGCACTAACTCAAGTTTTCCCACTTCAGCATCTCTGGTTAGTGAGAAGACTGCTTGGGTAATGGCTTTAGTTACTCACAATGGTCTCTGGTACCACGGTGTATGGTCCCTTTGTGGCGACAGCTGTTCCTTTTTACCTCCCGACCGCAGCTTGTTTTCCCAGACAGGAGCACTGTTGCTTCTGGTTGGACTACAAGCTGTAAGTCCCAACCCTATGCTGCTCTCCCACAATGTCCCTCAGGCAGCCTAGCAGCCAGATGTCCCTGGGATAGAAGCTAGCCATGTGACCTAGCAACTCAGGGCAACACATCACACGTCCACCTAGACAGCCGTCCAGCTGGCACAGAAACCCGATCACCTGACTCCATCCCAATCAATAGGCTCTCACAGCAGGCCAAGGGACCCAAAGAAATCTATGCAAATTGGCTGAGACGCTCCATCTTTTCATGTCTGTCCTTGTAAATCCCTTGTCTTGCCTTGTGTCACAAGCATACTGCCACCTAGTGACAAAAGAGGGACGTTGCAACAAGTATAGGTTTAGCAAAGAGTCAATTGATCTCCTCACAATAGGGCAAGGCAAATATTGCCTGGCAACTACATTTAATAGCATCCCTGCCTAAACATGAGGGTGCTACACTCTCTACAGCACTGCTTTCATGCGACAAGTGGAGGAGGGAAGGCAGCCCCTGCAGTGCAGTGAGGTGTTTTTATTATTATTTTTTTTTAACAGTATGGTGGATTATTTATCCTATTACCATTTTTGGATTAGTTGAAAATACAAACAGCATAAAATGTTGTTTTTTGCAAGATAAATTTAAAAGCATTACATTTTCTTTACTTGTTTAAATTTTCTCTTTGTCAATTAGTGCTGGATCTTGCTTAATGCAGCTACATATCATCATACAGTAACCGCTCAAAAGTGACTGTACAGGGTAATGCAGAAGCTCTGTGTAATCATTTATTAGCAGCTACTTAATGCTGCTATTTAGCTCCATTCAGTAATATATTGTGCTCTCTGGGATCTCACATTACACTTGATACTAAATGCCAAGTATTTACATTTTTATGATTGTATTATTTTTGATGTGAATGGTGTTCTACATTTTTAGGTATGGAGAAGAGGTACGAGGAGGTTTTCCGATTCCTTTCTTTGGGGGAATACCCATCCGGGTATGACAAGTGTCAGAGATACAATTTCAAGAAGACCACTGCTAAATTTACCCTAAAGGGTAAGTATCAGAAATGCAATAATTTTTAGTGGTTATGGAAAATAATTTTGTCATGAATGTAGCTTTTGAGTTTCCACTTTTATTACAGAAGGTGGTATCTTCGTTGGAAATAGAAGATTTCTTAAATCCAAGGAAGAAGCTAAGAAGATTTTTGCAGAGTTTCATTCATTACCAATTGGAGGCCATGCGGGAGTCAACAAAACCCAGTCAACAGTCAGCTCAAGATTTTTCTGGCACGGAATGACCTTAGATAGGTATACACAATTACTTTTATGTCTTATATTTTTTATGAAAATGGTACATAGGTTAACATATGTTTACCTGCAGATCGAGGAATGCGAGAAGTGCCAGAAGGTTGGAAAGCCATTAGCAGCACCTCAGCCGTTACAATGTATTAAGGTAAATAACTATTACAGTCTAATCTAACAAATATGATTACATTAGTATATTAAAAATTTATTATGCTTTTTGTTCATCACATTAGGTGTCTTCTGTTTGGGAGCTGGTTGGTATTGACCTAACAGGCCCTTTGCCAAAAACAGAGGATGGCTTTCAATATATTTTGACGGCCACCGATTACTTTTCTAAGTGGGTGGAGGCATTTCCAATGAAGACCAAGACCGCAGCAGAGGTGGGACGCCATTTATGTGCTATGATCTACCGTCATGGTTGTCCGAAGCGGATACTTTCTGACCAGGGCAGAGAATTTGTGAACCAAGTATGTGTAATTTCGATTTACCATTTTTGTAACATGACTTTGTCAATAGGTGGTTTATTAAAATTTATATTCCTATTTTTTCTTCTTTTTAAAAGCTCAATGATCGGATGTGCAGCATGCTGGGTATCGAAAGGAGCGTGACAGCGGCGTATCATCCTCAAACAAATGGACTGGATGAGAAGACGAATCACAACATCAAGCGGTAAGTTTAAGTCTTCTTTATCTTCCGAATTGTATTCAACTATTCTTCCACAGGTTTCTCCAATATAGGGCACTTCACTCCCTTATTGCACAGACCTCTTTTTATCTTTCAGTCCTCTTGAGACTTTAAAGTGGTTGTAAACCCTTACAAACCACTTTGACCTACAGGTAAGCCTAGATTAAGGCTTACCTGTAGGTCCAAGAAATATCTCCTAAACCTATGCGGTTTAGGAGATATTTACCTGAAGACAGCAGCTTGCAGGCACACTGGGCAAGCCACTGCAAAATGCCGCGAGTGTCAGCTCCCGTGCGCATGCGCGGGAGTGACGTCATCGCAGCTCCGGCAAATCACAGTGCCGGAGCAGCGAGACACGGAAGTTGCTCCGGGATCCATGGCAGCGGGGAAGAGGAAGACGGAGGACTGCTTCGGGGGGTTTGTTCTTGGATAAGTTATTCATAATGAGCTACTATGCGATGCATACTAGCTCATTATGCCTTTGCCTTACAGGGTGTGTTTTTTTAGTTTATTGCCTTTACTTCCTCTTTCAATTACAATTACTCAGACATGCAACACTACCTAAATGACTTGTAAATTATAATTATTTGTCACAATAATTAAGCTTTCTTTTTGTGTTATTTAATCAACACTGGTACTCTGATGAGCTGAAGACATGTACTTTGATGGTCATATAGACGGTCTTTATTTTGGCTATGTGGGGATTGTATTTGACTTCAGCAAGCAGCAACTCTCTGTTACTGCAATCTTCTCCTCACAATGCATCAGTGTATTAGGAGGAGAACCCATTAATGGTAAGTTACTCCCATTTTGATATGTAACCAGCTGTGATTGGACACAGCCAGGCACGTGTTAAAGAGGCATTTTCATTGTCTACTTATACTGTTAGGACATGGACTGTGTCCCGAGAGAGACACCTCAGCCCAATCACCGGGCTGAAGGGTTCCGTTTATTACACGCTGGTATGGAAGTGGTTATGTAATGTTCTTCTTGCTTTCCACTTTTGCCTCTATTATTACATGCTTTGAACTATCAATTATACATTATTAAAGAGGAAGTAAACTCATCTGATTCCCTGCAAAGGTAAAGCATAATGGACTACTATGCATCGCACAGTAGTCCATTATGTGTCACTTACCTAACACAGGAGCCAGCGAAGTCACCGCTGTCCCCTGTAGTCCGGCGCGTCCATCTTCTTGGTGGGTCTCGCCGCTCCACATCTGTCATTCGGCAAAGCCGCTATGAAGTCACTCCCGCGCATGCGCACGAGAGCCGCCACGCTCGGCATATTCGCCGTTGACGGTGCCGCTCGCAGAGTGCCTGCTCACCGCTGTCTACGGCGCATGTCTTTCGGCAAACGGTTTAGGAGATATTTCTTGGACCTAAAGGTAAGCCTTAATCTAGGCTTACTTGTAGGTCAAAGTGTGTTGGTTATGGTTTATAGCCACTTTAATGAGAGTGTGGTGTTAATGTGTTTATCTTGTTTTATCATTTGTTTGATTATAGAGCACTTGCTAAATTGGTGAATGACCAACAAACGAATTGGGATGTTTACTTGGAAGCGACCTTATTTGCTCTAAGGTCAAAGGCCCAAACAACGACCAAGCATTCACCATTCCTTTTGATGTACGGGAGGGAGGCAGTCTTCCCAGCAGAGGTTCCAGTTGACCTTCCAGTGAGTTTAATTTTTTTTTTCTAAAGTTAACGATTTTATAGTAATATAATTGTTTAGTGAGTGTATAGGTAGATCTCGCCTGATTGTAAATAATTGATTTATGCAACATAAGTGGCACATATGAACATTTGACTGTTCTTTCTTAATTATTTGTTAAATAGTAATGTAAGGACAGTTCCCCCCCATAAGTAAACATTTTTATATATTCATAAGCATGTCAATGTCAAATTATCTGTTAAATTTGTCTAACTGTATGACTATATTACAAAATGTATTTATTTCTTCATCTTGTCAAAACTCTTAAGTGTCGCATGGTGTTACTATTCATTAAAACTTTTTTATTTTATATATTTTTTTATTTTTTTACTGCAGCTTTCCACAATTATTCTACCGCAGGAGAATGCTTACAATGTATTCATGGAGGAAAAGAAGACTGCAATGGAAAAACAGCAAAAAGCAACATTGCAAAATATCACGATGTCACAGGAGAAGCAGAAGACTGCGTTTGATAAAAAGGTGAAAAAAAAGTATAAGGTTTTTAAAGACTTCATCATCTTTCATCCCCGAGATAGCAGAAGACAGAGGAAGCAGTTAATGGGTTATTCATTACTACTTTGACCCCGTTGGTCATTTGTTTGGCCGTGCCCTGTTGGTTGGCCTAGCCTTCTCACTCTGTTTGCCATTCTGGCATTTTTATTTTGAACTTGCCACTGTTTGGCATTCTGTTCTATCTAGTTCTTGTTTAATTAACCTTACAAGGTTGATATTATACCAAAGTCAATCTATAGGTTGAGTAAAAGCCTTATCAGAAATGCACATAAGTGATTTGGATTCAGACATACGTGCGCATGTATGTATGTATGTATGTATGTATGTATGTATATATGTATATATATATATATATATATATATATAATTGAGCTGTGATCAAGATTAACTCCTATTGTAAACAATATTTCAATTAAACATTGTACACAGGGCCAGCTTTAGCCGTCCTATGCAAATACTCTTCACAGTGCCACTTCCTGACCACATCCATCTACATATATACACAGATTAATTTAATAGTAATAAAAAAATAAAAAAAATCATATAACAAAAGTAACATGCTTTTTCAGATTAGGTAATACTCAACTTGTATTGACTTTGGCTCCCAAGCGTACAAGAACAGACATGTAATTTACAATGTTGCTTTTTTTTTTTTTTTCCTCAGTTAAAAACATTTGGGCTGCAGAGAATCTTGACTCGGTGGAAGCAGAAGTGGGACCATACAAACTGTATGTCTATTCATTTCAAACACTGCGTGAGAGAAACTGGTTGGTGGATGAGGTAAGATACGACAATCAATTTGAAAATGTATCAAAACCAAAACTTCACAATTTTTGTGGTTCTCAATTTTACATTTATTTATATATATTTTTGTTTTTTTTGTAATGCAGGTGATTGATGCTTATCTTTTCCATTTGAAAGAAAAGCATCAGGCAAGTGTGAATTATGTGTATGCTTGCCTTATATATGTTTCATTGTTTTTCTGCATTTTTAACTAATTTTGAATTTTTCTTTTTTTTCACAGGAACCTGTTCACCTTATGTCTGCAGTGATTGCGACGGCAATGTTTACTGGACAAACCAGTCGGCTTGGAAAGGTTGGTCACAATTACAGCTATACTTGAGGAAAAAATATCTATCTATCTAAATAAAGAAATACATTTTTACTTAACTGAGTATATACTTCCTTTCAGATGACGTTCCCTACAGAAGAACTATCTCTATGTCCTATTAATATCAATAAACATTGGATTTTAGTGGTACGTTTTTTTGTGAAATAAGTTAATTTGCCAATCTTCAAGGTGTTGTCAATGTTTGTGTTTTTTCACCTTAATGAATCCTATGCATTAAGGTCAAAAAACTCCGGCCAATCACGAGCCCCCTGTCTTTTTACTTACCTGAGCCAGTTCACCTGTTCGGCGCATCCACGGTGTCCTCTTCTCCACGGCTTCTTGGTATTGAGTGGCTACATTGATAGCAGCGCAGCCATTGTGCTGTGAATCCAATGATGCAGGTGCCGAGGCCGAGTCATACACTCAGCGTCTATGGACGGCGAGTGTATGACATAGGAGCCCGCCCGCAAAGTAACCCCCCTCAGGAGAGAGCTTCCCAGAGGGGGTTATGTAATGTGGGGTGGAGGCACTGGAGCTCCCATGGGAACCCAGAAGAGGATGTTTGGGGCCACTGCAAAATGAACTGCACAGTGGAGATAAGTATGAAATGTTTGTTATTTAAGAAAACAAATAACTGAACCTTTACAACCACTTTAACATAATAATGTTATCATGCACTATTATATTTTATTTATGTTTGTTATGTCTGCAGATATTGCTCAATAACCTATGATGCCACAGAGTGTATCTGCTCTATATTGTACTGAAATTTTTGTCATTCTCACCAAATATTTTTTAGATTATCATGAAGTCGAAGAAGGTCCTTATTGTGATGGACCCGTTGGGAAACGAACTTTCCTACCATTCAATGTTGCATGACAACTGGAGGTAAGTGTGCCTATTTTCAGTAAGTGGACATAACATAAGTGTATTATTTTCACATTACGTTTGTAATTGTTTGAATTTTTATTTTATTTCTTATATAACTCTAAACAGTCTCTTCTTGAGGATGAACAAGCCTGAAGACCAAGGAGCCAACTGGTCTACCTGGGTAATGGAGCACAGCAATCAGCAGGATTCCAGTAGCTGTGGTGTCTTAATCTTAATGGTACATTTGTTTGATTTTTATTGATTTTTATTTTTTTGGCTGTCTTCTCAGTATTTCAGTCTATTTTAAAAATGTTATTTGCCGTTACAAATGTTACATGTTATTTTACAGTTTGCAAAGGAGTTCCTGAAGACGAAGACCATCAATGCAGTCAGGACCTCTGCTGAAGCAGTGATGGATGCACGTCTTGAAATAGCTTGTGATCTACTCCAGTACAGTACATAAGGTAAGTTAGGTTACACCCTGGAAGAAAGCTTTGTCAAGCAAAATTATATTAATACTCAAAATCAATACAGCTTCAATTATGGGCCAGCAAACATGTTTATTATGAAATCATTCCAAGAATGATAAATGTTAAAATCCACAATGCCTGACATTAACATATTGTACTGTAATGTAACATGTTTTTATTTTTTTCAATAGGTGCAACATCGGCTCGAGGAACACAGCTTACCTTGGAGACATCAGAAAACTCCTTGTTCAGCTCCTCAGGCCCCTCTTATGTGCAAGTAACCATGTGTCTATTAGAGACACAGGATGACCGGAAAAAATTTATGGTGAAAAATACTTAATGGACACTTTGAGTGTGGTTTTGATTAATTGTATATTTGTCATCTATATCCCTTAAGAAATCTATGAAGATAAATTTATTCTACTTTATGAGACTGTTAAAGATGTTAATATAATCAGTAAACCACCAGTTACCGTTGGTCTCCTGCTATAGTCTGTTTGTTAAAGTGATTGAAAAAACTGTGTTTAATAAATATCTAAAAAATAACAAACATGCTATACTTGACTCCTCTGTGCATTTATTGTTCCAGTAAGCAGCCCTAAACAACCTCTTCTCAGGTCCCTCTTTGCTACTCCAGGCCCTTCCCTCCTATTGAGTGGCCTCACTGCCATTAGCTATCTATGAGGGAACCCAAGCAGAGTATGAAAGAGCTCCATGTGTCCATTCAGTCACGGAGACACGACTTGGCCCCACACCCTCCCCCCCCCCCCCCCCCCGATTGGCTGACTGACAGCCGCAGGAGACAATGGCGCCGCTGCTGTGTCTCAGCCAATCAAGAGGAGTGTCCCAAACATTGTTGGGGAGAGACGGGCTTGGGTAAGTTATTGGGGGGGGGGGGGTGGGGTGTCCAAATACAGAAGGATTTTTATCTTCATGTACCGTATATACTCGAGTATAAGCAGAGATTTTCAGCCTCTTTTTTGAGTCTGAAAGTGCCCCCCTCGGCTTATACTCGAGTCATCGCCGTCTGCCTGCCCGATCAGCATGTCGAGCAGACAGACGGCGGCCATTCTACTATTCAAAAGCCGCGCCTCCCTGTCTGTGATAGGCGGAACACTCAATTTCCCAGCAGTCAGTGTTCCGCCTATCACGGACATCCTCTCATCCTCGTCCGTAGTATGAGAATGAGCGGATGTCCGTGATAGGCGGAACACTGACTGCTGGGAAATTGAGTGTTCTGCCTATCACAGACAGGGAGGCACGGCTTTTGAACAGAGGAATGGCCGCCGAGGACGAGGACAGCATGGCACACAGAGGCTGCAGATCGGCACAGGTAGGCAGGGATGGACGGGACACAGCGACGGACGGGACACAGCAATGGACGGGACACCGAGACGGACGGGACACCGAGACGGACGGGACACAGGGATGGACACAGGGACGGACGGGACACAGGGATGGACACAGGGATGGACACAGGGATGTCTCACCCTCGGCTTATACACGAGTCAATAAGTTTCCCAGTTTTTTTGTGGTAAATTGGGGGCCTCAGCTTATATTCGGGTCGGCCTATACTCGAGTATATACGGTATAAAATGAATTAGGATAAAAAAACCTTATGCCTTTGAAACTCCTTTAAGTATGTGTCTCTCATTGTTAATTGTATTAATTGTTCTGTCTGTCTTCTCATCTATGTGTTTATACTTGTAATAATGTGTAGTGTACACTATTAATAGTATTAATGTTGTATTACAGCTCCTCTACACTGAAAACGGAGAGATAGTGCTCTGCCGATCGCTCAGTTGTCACAGCTCACCAAGCAGAGAGCTGCTGACCAACAGTCAGCAGCTCTCTGCTGTCCCGCGCTCTGCTCTCCTTCACTGGAGCGCTGACTGTTGAAGAGGAAGGAGCGTCCTGGTTAGGCTCTTAGCGGCTTGCTGAGAGAGAGAGGCTGAGCCGAGTGTCGGTCCAGGGATCTAATCAGATCCCAACTCCATGGTCTTGACGCCTGAGCCTGGACTGACTACTAGGACATCGGCAGAGAGGGAACCTCAGACTGCTCTTTGCTGAAAACGGGTTATAGGGTTGCAGAATGAACTGTACTCCTGTGATCAACAGGATAAGTACAGCCAAAATCGCTTTTGCTGTACATCTCCTTTTTAAATGACTGGTTAGTTAGCGGCTATTAATTATATTAATGTATACAGTCACCTTTACATACAGGCAACTGATCTGGTGTACTATAAATTCTGTGTTTTTTTTTTATAAAAGGTTCCAGTTCTGATAGAAGATTTTGTGAGCTGGTCTTGTATGCTATGTTATAATATCATCTGGTCCCTATGTCTAGACCGGAGGAATCAGTATGCTGTTGGATGCACACAAGCTGGGTTCCGTTTGAGTTCCATCAAACGTGTGTGTGTGTGTGTGTGTAGGCCTGACATCAACTTCCCTGCTTGTACCTAACTTCACTGGCCCACTAATGTCCTCCCTTTTCTCTGACCACCCCCCCCCCCCCCCCCGTGTGTCTTACCTCATCAATCATGCCACCCCCATATCATTTCTGATCACTGTAACGCCCATGTCCTCAATCATCTCTGGGCCTCCCTTCTCAAAACCACTGGACACGCCATGTCCTGCCCCCAGCCTTTGTTCAGGGGTCTCCCTGTGTCCAGGCTGATGGGGGGGGGTCATCCGAGATATGGGGGAATCTTGCTGATCATTGTCATGGCCTTTATGCCATAGAGCGATTGCCATCACATGCCTTACTGTGCCATGTCATAGTCCTGGTCTCTCTGAAATAACTTCTGTTCATCTTCTACAGAACTGTCTACCCAGATCACCCCAATATAAAATGGTCATAATCTGATTTTGCTCGAACTGATTAAAGCATGGCTTTTATGGAGGTACCTAGTGAATGAGGTCAGGGACCACTTTTCGAGAATAATGTATACATCAATAAATTAACTTCTGATTTTTCGTACATAATACGTGGACTTCTTAGTGCATTCAACTGTCCTTAGTAAGTGACTTTATCAAACAATGGGAAGATAACAGTCTGCCATGAGCAGTATTGACATAAAGGTGGTCATTGATTGGGTAACACCACACATCACTAGCAAAGATTGTGTTGGCTAAGTCTATAAACCTCTGATCAGCCCTGGCTCTTCAACTTGGATGAAAGGAAACGATGGCAGGGTCAGACGACAAGAATGTTATTTAGAAGTTATGATTTCTGTGCCTGGGTGTTTCTGTCTAACAATCTACATAATTTGTAAAGTGATAGCAGCAACATAAGTGTCTATTGTCCATTGGAACATCTCCACATACATGAGACTCAATGTCAGAGAAGAAATTAAATGAAGAGGAGTGGACCTCAGGCTGCCCCCGTGCTATATACTGGCGACCTCACATCTAAATAGGGGGGCCCGCTCCTTCTCCTTAAGCAACCAGTGAACCTAAAGTGGGTCAAACATGCACTTTGCCCTTAGGGGACATGGTAGCCACCATCCTTGGACACTATGATGATGGTGTATAAGCCTCCAATATGAGGGCTACAGGAAAACTCACACTCAGCTTCTTTGGCACCATTGGAGGAACAACAGAGGAGGCGATCCAGCACTTTACAGAAATCACAGACACTGCTCTATAATTTTACTTGACCTCCCATATATATATATTTTGTCTGCTGTGCACAGACAGATTTGTGTGAGCAGAGGCTCAGTTTGTCAGGCTTTAGCACCTGAACACACAGCTCTATGTTTTTCCTTGACCTCCCATCCATACAGAAGTACTTGGACACAGCGGTATGCACGTCTACAATGAGGGTGTGATTTTACATAACCTTGGCCCCTCCCACTGGCACACTGTCTATCAGAGCTGTGTAGAACGATGATGTGCTTTTACATGGCCTTGGCCCCTCCCACTGATGTGTCAATCAATCCAAGCTCCCCTGTCAAATAATACACTGCGTATACACTTATGCTGATTAACCGCTTGCTGTCCGCCGTTCGTCATATGACAGCCAGGCGGCGCGGCTCTCGTTTGGTAGCGGCGTGTCATGGAGTGCAGCCAGGAATGGTGGTTTGCGACAATGGCACCAACCTCCTCTCCACCCTCCGGCAGGGACTACTGACCCATGTGCCCTGTGTGGCTCCCGTCCTTAACCTGGTGGTGCAGCGGTTCTTGGGCAGGTACTCGGGCTTACAGGATGTCCTGAGGCAGGCCAGGAAAGTCTGTGGGCAATTCTGCCAATGATTTAATGCCAGTGCTTGGCTGGCTGAGCTCCAAAAGGAGTTGAACCTGCCCAAGAACCGCCTTATATGTGACATGCCCACCAGGTGGAACTCAACGTTGGCCATGCTGCAGTGGCTGCACACACAGCAGAGGGCCATCAATGAGTACCTGTGCGACTACGGCACCAGGACAGGGTCAGGGGAGCTTGGTTTTTTTCACCACGCCAGTGGGGCATGATCAGGGATGCATGCACTGTCCTGTCACCATTTGAGGAGGCCACGAGGATGGTGAGCAGTGACAGTGCATGCATCAGTGACACTGTAACTCTTGTTCACCTGTTGGAGCATACGCTGCATGGAATAATGGACAGGGCACTTGAGGCAGAACCGAGGCAGGAAGAGGAGGACTTCCTTGCCTCTCAAGGCCCCCTTTATCCAGACAGTGTTCCTGCTGTCCCACCCATCACACAGAAAGAGGAGGAGGAGGCGTGTGTCAGCATGGAGGTGGAGCCTGGCACTAAGCAGCAGCAGTCTTTTAGGGATTGTGACAGACCTAGCCGGGACCAAGGTCTGGATAGCAGGAGAGGAGGAGAGGTACAGATACCAGCCGCCATGGAAGAGAAATTCAGAAAGAGGTTGCAAGAGATGCAGCTACAGCACAGAGGACCAGTATCAGAGCAGGTCCTGCTGGGATGGTTTGATTCTATTCGCTGCAAACTCTGGAAGGAAGCACAAGCCCGTGAGCAGCGTCACCAGGGAAAAGTTCTCCCCTCCAACCAGCAAAGATACTGGTCGCAGTATGGATTGTGGGTGCTGTTTTTGGGAGAAAAACCACACAAGAAGCAGACAGCTGAATTAAGCAGGCTGGTCTGAGATGAAGCTGGATGAGAGTTACAGAGCCCTCCGGTGGCATGTATCTGAAGCATGTCCCTGGATAGCGGATGACAACCCAACTGAAGACTTAAGCTATGGGGGTCTGGGACTGTTGTATGTGAAGCTGACAGGGGACTCTAACTTTGGGAGTGATTTGGAGTGGCGGCTGGATGAAATCATGGATTTCAGAAAAGGGCCACTGAACATCTCGGAAGTGCACTGGTCACTGGAAGATATAAAGTTTCTGGCCGTTCAGGAATGGGAGCTGGAGATTGCCTACAGACGGCTGCTAGACTCTGCTCAGTGCCGGGGCTGGGCTCCCTTTGCCTGGGACTATAAGGAAATACCAGTGGACAACTCTGAAATCCTGGCTGAAGAGTCCGCAATGTGGCAGGGTAACAGTGTGCTTTGCGAACCTGCCCCTGAACCAATGGACACGGAGGTCTTATAGCAGATGCAGCAAGTGCTGACTCACCTTGATGATCCCGTTTCTGCATGAGATGATCTTGAATGGAAGAATGTGCCTGTCCAGCAGCATTCCAGAGAATCAGCAGTAGAAAATCTGGAGATTGCCATCCCCAAAACTGAAGTGCTGACAACAGGGCAGAGCTCTGCTAAACTCTGCTCAGCACCGATAGCATATTCTGGGTTCCACGGACAGGAGATGGTGAAACTCTATCCCCAGACACCAGTTGCAGTGACAGGGGATTTGATAGACTTTTATGCTAAGAAAGAAGAACCTGATGAGCCTCCAGCAGAAGAGCTGGTATTAGCGCCAAACTTCACTGTGCTCTGCCAAACACCAACAGCAGTATCTGTGGAATTACAAGGAACTTCCCCAGCTGAAGCACTGGTCACCGGACAGAGGGTCCAAGACCTCTGCCCCACACCTGTGGCAGTTCCAGAGGCTCAGGATGAGAAGGTAGCGATCACTTCCCAGCAGCAGATACAGGGGGAGAAGGGAGAGGAGGTGTTTGTTGTCCCTCCTCAACAGTCAGGCAGGGTGGAGAAAGCGGTCTTTCCTCCCCAGAAAAGATCCGTGCACCTGGGAGACAGTACCACAGACATGTTATCCCAGCAGCCAGATGACGGAACGGAAAAGGAAGCAGCTGGCTCCCCTTCCCAATGGCAGCTACACAATTTGGGAGTGGAGGAAGCCAGCCTCCTGCCCCAACGGTTAACCAGAGCGGAGGATGTGGAGTCCCCAGCAGAAGTGCTGGCAACAGGGCAGAGTGCTACCCACCTCTGCCCAGCACCAGCAACAACTGTGGAGTTCCAGGAAGCCGGGGTAGTCGGCCCCTCTCTCCAGCGAAAAGCTGAGATAGTAAAGCTGCTACTCCCAGCCGAATCACTGGCAAAGGGCAGAGTGCCACTGGCCTCTGCCTAGCACCTACACTGTCTCTACAGCTTCAGGAAGCTGGGGCAATCGGTCACACTGTCCAGCAGCAGACGTCGCCTCAGATTGAGGACACCAACCCAGCTAAAGTGCTGGCAACCGGACAGAGGGTCCAAGACCTCTGCCCTACACCTGTGGCAGTTCTGGAGGCCCATGGTGAGGAGGAGGTGGTCACTACTGAGCAGCAGATCAGGACCCAAGGAGAGAATGCAATCTGCACTTCCCAACTGCAGCTTGAGCTGATATTGGTAGATGGGACTTCAGTCTCCACTTGTATACTTCAGAGATGCTGGGCGGTCGGCCCAGATCCTCAACAGCATGATGGAATAAGCCCAGTTACCCTGTCTTCTCTCCAGCGGCTGAAAAGACTTCAGGGAGAAGGGCCAGTCCAGGCTTCTCCCCAGCAGCGGATATGTTTTATGAGAGAGACAGAGGTTGGCTGGGTGAGGAATACTCTGGCACAATTTGTTTGGGGTACTGTGTGGATACCAGCATTAGAGGACTGGAACCCCTGACTAACTTCGGAGTCAACCCATCTGGGGTATCCTCCTGTGTTAGTCTCCTGCCGAAAGGGGAGAAATGTGACAGACCTAGCCGGGACCAAGGCTGTTGGAGGGGACTGAATGCGGGCCTCTTGGAGACCGATTATGGGCCCTGGATTTTAAGGGGCACAGGGTGAATGAGAACACCACTATAATCTGTGCTAGTCAGATTCAATGCTGTATATATGTATATATAATGTGTGTTGTCTCATGCTGTTGGGACACACACATGTTATATGCTAATCCCACCAACTCCAGCCACCTGTCTGTTGTCTTGTATAATGTAAATTAGTCTAGTCTGGCTTGACACAGATTCTAAAGACTATTTCACCTATTGTTGTTTGTGCTAATTAACCCTGTAATTGTATGAAGGGGTCCAGTGTTGATTTAGATAATTAGCTCAGGTTAATTCTGTTTCTGGCTACAGTTGTATTGTTAGAATAATATAAGCAGGAGGGGGACCTCCTCTTCTACTGTATTATAAATATTTGGCATTTTGGTTCTAATAAATCAGTCCATGTTGAGCAGCTAAGCAAGTGTCGTCTTGTTTTGTGCTTGTGAGCGGTTGGAATATCTGATATCTATATTCAGGCTGGGAGGAAGTGATATATGACAAAAGCACTCAAGCGGAGTGTAGGAACGTTCCATCACAGGGATGATTTACAGTAAGGTGACCAGATTTTTAAAATGAAATCCGGGGACATATTTTTATTTTTTTTACTAGTAATGGCAGCAATCAGCGCCTCGTAGCGGGACTGCGATATTGCGGTGGACAAATCGGACACTAATGCCGCGTACACACAACAGGTTTTCCCGTCGGAACAAACTCCGAAGGTTTTTCCAATGGAGTTCTGACAGAGTTCCGCTGAAATTGTCTTGCCTACACACGATGACACCAAAGTCCGACCGTCTAGAACGCGGTGACGTACAACACATACGATGGGACTAAAAAAAGGAAGTTCAATAGCCAATAGCTGCTGTCTCGTACTTGCTTCAGAGCATGCATCGTTTTTGGTCCGTCGGAACAGCATACAGACGAGCGGTTTTCCCGATAGGAATTGGTTCCGTCGGAAATATTTAAAACATGTTCTATTTCTAGGTCCCTCAGAATTTTTGAAAAAAAAAGTCAACTGAGGCACACACATGATTGGAACATCCGATGAAAAGATTCCATCAGACTTTTTCTGTCGGACATTCCGCTCGTGTGTACGTGGAATTAGTGACACTTTTGACACTTTGTGGGAACCAGTGACACTAATACAGTGATCAGTGCTAAAAATATGTACTGTCACTGTACTAATGACACTGGCTGGGATGGGGATAACATCTAGGGCAATCAATGGGTTAAATGTGTGCCTAACAAGTGTTTTCTCACTGTGGGGGAGGGGTGCTTTTACTAAGGGAAAATATAGATTCCTGTACCTGCTTTGCAGGAACACAGGATCAATATCTTCCACACTGACAGAATGGCGAACGGCCGTGTTTACACAGACAGACCACTAGGCGAGTCCGCCGGATCCGCTGACTGGCTCTGATACCCAGAAATGCAGGATCACGCATATAAGTGATCCCGCGCAGCACGACCGCCCTGTAGCAGTTAATCGGCTATCAGGTGATCGGCAACTGGTTAAGATCATCAGCATTATGATAACTCACAGGCAGCGGGCACTCTATCATGGCTCTGGCTGGCTCTGTCACAATCTGTCACATAACATAACTGCTGGGTGCTGATTTTGTTAACCAATAAGTGCTTGCTGCCTGTGAGTTCTGATACCATCCATTACGCCAGAGAGACAGACACAGTGCAATGTAGTCTATTCACAGACACCCTCAAAGCACACCTTAATGTTGAAGCCTTGAAGGCACTGGCAGCCCCACAATTGGATCTGCTTCCCCTCTATTCCTGCTGCTAGTCATCGTCAGCTGCCTCTCTCTGCCGTCGCTACCTCCGCCGGCCTCGCAGCCTCTCAGGTCTCACTCTCTGGACCCCAGATACTACTGGGTGGGAAGTGGAGGAAAATTACTCTGCCGGGGAAGGCAAGGAGATAAGCTGGCAGATGGCTGGCCTGGATTTAAGCCAAGGCAGAAGAACATGTGAGCGAAGCTGAATGGGCATGTGCCGGAAACTGAAGAAATAGTCCATCCGCTCTGACCAGCACATCATCATCAGAAAGGGACACAGATAATGGAAAAAATACACCCGCCTAAGCTAGTAGGAGCGGGGGGGTGTAATTCACAATTCGTTTTTTTTATTCTCCACTGACTGTCTTTGAAAATTGCCCCAGCTCCTGTTGAAGTCAAATATGGGGACAAAACCAGGGACAAAACTGGGGACATAATGAGAAATAAAAATCTATATAAAAAACCGCGCTAATCAGCACCAGGGGAGGCTTAAGCCAAATCAAAAATAAAAAGCTCTGTATGAATCTAAAGTACCTGCATGTAAAAACACTACATAGGCTGCTGCCCCCCGGACGAAAGGAAACCCCTTAGAGGGTTCCTTTTTAAAAGTGAAATAATAAGAATATTATCGGGTTAATTGGCGCTACCTAGAAAACAGGTCTCCATTACAAGAAGGGTCTTATGGAGAATCAATGAATGGGGAGCCAGGGTACGGTCTTTGCAAAAAGCACAGTATTCCCTCTCACCCTATTTATAATGACACTGTATACTGCCGACCCCAGAATCACATAAAGAGCTAAGGACACCAAGAAAAGCCCCAGCTCCGCCCAAAGGAAGATTTGAATCAAACACTAAATGTAATAAATCTGTGGGCCATCATAGAAAAAAGGGGTCCCAAAACATTAATTACTAATGACGGGAATTACCAATCAGACTCATTAAAATAATACTACAAAACAGTAGAAAATCAGGAACTAATGATGTTAGAACAGGCTAGGATCCTTCCCTAAAGAATATCTATTCAAACACACATTCTCAGGTATGTTAAAAATACAGGCCAAAAGATCATATGTGCCAAACTACATATGCAACCTGATGAAATTAAAATTAAAAGTCAAATCGCCTGAGATGCGACAAATTACATTCAGTGGCAGGCCTATTAGCAACAATGAAGGAACCCTTTATCAGTATAAGTGAAAAAAGATATATATGTATATTTAAAGTACCGTGTGCTAATGGGCAAACTGGGGCCACATAAGTGTACCCACCAGTGTGTAGTGCCGAAAGGTGACAGGCCTATTAGCAAACAGTAATGAAAAACCCTTTAACAGTATAAAGTGAAAAATATATATATATATATATTTAAAATGCCGTGCGCTAATGAACAAACTGGGGCCACATAGGTGTACCCACCAGTGTGTAATGCCGGAAAGAATATATATTTGTGTATATAACCTCAAACAATATTAATATTAAATCTGTGTAAAGTGAAAACCAAAAGGAAATTGAATGTGTAAACAAATAACTGAAAATGTGAGCTTTTCACACCCCAGAACCCAAATGGTTAAAAAATATATATATGTGTGTGTATGTGTTAGTGCATAAAAAATGAAAATGCAATAATGCAAAAATTTTTGGCGATAAAGGCTAAAAAACACATGTGCGAAGTGCAATAACACCTAAAATGAAAAAGGTGGAATAGATGAAAAAAAATGAAAAAATAAAAATAAAAATAAAAATAACAATAAAAATAAAATCTGAGGATGAGTAACAAAAACTATATATAGAACATAAGCAAAATGGCAAATATATATATGTGAAAAATAAGTCCCAAAAAAATGAAAGTTCAATGGTATTAGTCCAAGGGATCCTAGAAAAATCCTTATAGTGACTTTTGTGCTTCCTATTCAGTCTTCACTGTGACTTCTGTGCTCCCCCACCAGGAATCCTACTCACCAGAAGTAGATACCCCTACAGGGGTTAAAAGCCTTAAGAATCAATCTCCAGATATCCCGTTCTTGGTTTAGTGATAGATGCCCGAGCCTGTGTCAGCTTGGATTCCTCAAGTCCTCATGGGGAAAAAAATGGAAGCCTCCATAGTGTAATCCGTAAAAAAGGTTTATTGGCACAATAAAAAATATGTATATAAGAGGCAAAAACACAAAAAATCAAAAATAATAAAAAATAAACAACCAAAAAAATATAAAAAGTATACAAAATACCCACAATTCTCATAAAGTGGGCTATTGTATAGAACCACAGTTGATCAGGGGATTAAAATGAGAAACTCCCCCAAAAAATTCCAGATTAACCCCAAAAACTACCATGGGCCATATGTAATAGCATTAAGAACACAAGCGGAAAATGGAAACACTAGTTCATATACCAGGACAAACCTCCCTATAGAGGTGGTAGATCACGGCTGTGTTCCCCCTAGGATAGGGCCCTTTCCGTAGTGTTCAAAAGCGCAAACAAATCCTTCCTTCGGGGGCCGTGTGATAGATACGCGGTTTGCGTTCCACCTGCGTACCAGAACAACAACGGCAACCCGGAAGTGACGTAACAGCGTGGTTCCGTCGGACGCGTTTCGTCATAGACGTCTTCAGCGGCGGTACCACGCTACCACGTCGCATACGTTATATAGAAAAAGATTTTTTATTTAGGTGATCTGATTGGCCATTACTCTCAGTGCGAGATTCATTCATACACCAACGGGGATGACCTAATGTATAAGCGGGCGGGCATCAGCCGACGCAAAAGTTAGTCAGCTACTACGAAAGAACACTTTATACCCTGGGGATCGAACAGGCTCAATACATAGTCCCGCTACGCTCGAGTAGAACGTTCGCTCCTACGTTTTTGGAGGAATATTAGAGACTATTCGGTACACTCCAAAATACATATAAAAAATAAAGATAAAAATATATATAATAAAATTAAAATATTTTTAACCGACTCATATATGGTAATGAGTAAAAAATTTTTTGTATCAAGATCAAGTCTAATTTCACATATTAGAATCCCACTCAGGACTGTCCGCTCAAAGGGTGATCTATCCCAAGAGAGAATACAGTCCCAATGTAGTAATACCTTGAATTGTGTACTCTAACGACCATAGAGAAAATTTTTTTTTTTTTTTTTTTTATTTTTTTTTTTTTAAAAATAGGTAATATAATTAAGTAAATTACTGACCATTAAAAAATAATAATAACAACAGAAAAAGGGGGATTACAGTTTTCCAAGAATATTTCAGAAGGAAAGCTTGTATTCATCCAATTAGAGTTAACTCATTGTGTAATGAAGATGTTAGTGCATCTTACACAAAAATCTACTAGAAAAAATTAATTTTACCTTGCGACTAGGGGGGATTTTCTAAAAAATGTTGGTTATTTGAAAAAGTAAACCAAAAGCAACACAAGTGATTAACAGAAAAGAGGAATATATGCGGTACATTATAGATCAGCTCATTAGGCAACAGTCCTCACCATCTACGGGTTGGTGAGCATTAACGTCATATTGTAAAAAACACTGCTAAATTCTACACAGTGGACATTTTCTTCACATCGTGCAAAAACTCCATCAAAAACTTGCTATAAATGTGCAAGAAATTGTTATCTATATACAGATTGGCATTTCCTCTCCCTCCTGTGGACTTTAAATTGCAGATGAAACAAAATAAAAATAGTGGTAATAATACTAAAAATCTAGCGTTTAATACCCAAAAGATATATAATTTATAAAATACGAAAAACCCGGGGTTTGAAATCCAGAGATATAAACAGCAAAGCTTATCTCTGTAAGGTTATGCATTAGGAGGTGTATATGAAAATACACATGGGTATACCTATATAGATGTGCATGGGAAAAATACCTCATATGCAACACACAGGGGACAGAAGAAGAAATGCCCCAGAGATATAGATACCAGAACCTTATTATAGAGGAAACAAAGTAAACAAAATGCGTGTGTTCTAGAACATGATAATCCAAAAAACTCCATACCTACACCCCCAAAAATCATAATGTCAGGGTTTACAGGTTAAAGAATAATAGTAAAGAATATATAGACTGGTTAAAGGGCGTGACTAGCGCAAATGTGGGAACCCCCATACAAAAAAGAAACCAGAGCAAATTAAGGGTTGGCTATGAAACAATTGAGGTCTATGTCTAGGTTGAGGCCCCGTGGCACCAAAGAACCCAACCTATATATCCACGCGGTTTCATTCTGCGAAATGAGGGTGGTTTTATTCCCTCCCCTCCAATTGCCTTTCACGCAATCTATGCCGTAGAATATTAAACCAGACGGATCTCTTTTATGGAATTCATCAAAGTGACGGGAAAGGTTATGATTTGGAAACCCTTTCTTGATATTATTAATATGTTCCCTAATCCTGATGAAAAGGGGGCGTGTGGTCCTGCCCACATACTGCAAATTACAAGGGCATTCTATAACATATGTTACATGTGTGCTCCGGCAAGTAATTAATTCTTTTATTTTATACTCCTTAAAGTCTGTCTTCGCTTTAAAAGTTTCTTTCCTTCTTGGCTGTTTCTTGCTAACTTTACATGGAAGACATCTCTGGCATCTATAAAAACCTTTCAGATCATTCGATATTTTTATTTGTCTTGGTGGGTCAATAGCATTATGTACTAAGAAGGAGCGTAAGGTCGGGGCCCTTTTGTATACAAACAAGGGCTTTTTGGGAAGAACCTTAGATAATACTTTGTCTTCTTGAAGTATAGGCCAGTATTTTTTAATAATTTTTTCTACATCTCGATATTGGGTATTAAACCCAGTAATAAATGCTAGTTCCCTCTTTACCTCTTTCTTTTTTTGTTTCTCTAGTAATGAATTCCTCTCTAGACATCCAATGTTGTTCTTTAGTTGTAATAGAGGTTCCGACTTGTATCCTTTTTCCTGGAATCTTTCTATAATCAAGTCTGCTTGGTGATAGTAATCTTCCTTAGAGTGGCAATTTCTTCTTAATCTCAACAGCTGACCCTTCGGAATATTGTTTTTCCATTTAGGGTGATGACAGCTGGTAACCGGGATATAACTATTTCTATCCGTAGTTTTGAAGAACGTCTTAGTGTAAAAGATTCCGTCCTTCTTTGAAATTTGAAGGTCCAGGTAATCGACACTATGCTCACTATATTTACCAGTAAAAGTCAAGCCATAGATATTGTTGTCAAGATTATTCATGAATACATCGAGATCTGTTGGGGTGCCATCCCATAATATGATGAGGTCGTCTATATATCTACGGTAGAACCTCAACTGAGGTATATCCCTACCGTAGATATACTCCTCCTCCCACATGTTCATCATGAGGTTCGCCACACTAGGAGCATAACGGGCCCCCATGGCAACCCCCTTTGTTTGAACATAGTATCTTTGATTGTACCAAAAATAATTGCAACTCATTGCCAACTCTAAACCTTCGACGATGTATTCAACCTGTTCTTGTCGCATATCTGTATTTTCATATAAAGCCTTTTCAACGCCCAATAGGCCATCCTGCTGTACGATGTTCGTATACAGCGAATTAACATCAATGGTCACCATCAAGAGCCTTTCAACATCTCCCAAATCTTGGAGTTCTCTTAACAATTGGGTACTGTCCTTCAGATAGGATCTACCTTCTTGGACCAAAGGTTTTAGGAATTTGTCCAGATATTCCCCTAAACGTGAAAAAATGGAATTTATTCCACTAATTATAGGCCTCCCTGGTGGTTTAATAATTCTCTTGTGGATTTTTGGCATGTAATATATTACCGGGGTTTTCGTTGAATTCGAGATTAGATACTCGGCCTCATCATCATTGAGAATTCCCATTTCTTTCCCCTTCTTCACGAACATGGCTAGTTTTTTCTCGTACTCGTGCTTAGGGTTGCCTTTCAACTTCTTATATGTATTTTCGATATTTAACAGCCTTTCCATTTCATCTAAATAATCTGATTTATTCAGGATAACCAGACCACCCCCTTTATCGGCTGGTCTGATGACCACATTTTTCTTTTTCCCTAATGTTCTGATGGTTTTCCAGATATTCACAGATTTTCTATAGTTAGTCTTATCTAATTTTCTTAGGTCAGCCTCCACCATTTTGCTAAAGGCCCCCATGCATTGATTGCCTGGGGTGTTTGGATTGAATGTAGATTTATTTTTAAGGTTAGTTTGGACGTATATGGATTCTTTCTTGTTGTTCCCTCCTATATTAATGGCAAAATGTTTCTTAATATTCAGTTTCCTCATGAACTTTTTCAGATCAATGAATGCTTCAAACTTGTCTAATGTCTTATCTGGGGCAAATTTTAGTCCTAAATCCAAAATCTTTATCTCTTCATCGTCAAAAGTTGTATCGCTTAGATTATAGATGCCCTTCCCAATTAAGTTCTTCTTCTTTTGTTTCTTCTTTCCTCCTCTACTTCCCCTGGTCCGTTTTCTCCTTCCCTGTGTCTCCACATAGTTGTTCCCGGGTTGACTTCCCATGGTGTCCCTAAGGGATATGTCTCCGGGCGATCTAGAGGTGGTCCTTCTCTGTTCATTGTACCATAAGGGACACCTTGGGGTTCCCTGTACTCTGTTTGTTTTCTCCATCTTGGATTCCTGTACGATGGTTTGGCAGTCCATCTCCCTGGAGGTCTGTCTCGTTGTCCATTCCTGGGAAAATCCCCATAGTCCCTATAATTTCTTGATTGGGGGTAACTATTCCCTCTGTGATTTCCTCGGTTTTGCCTAAATGCATAATGTAAATCTCCTCTTGAAGGGGTGTACCTGCCTCTATGGTCCTGCGAGTAAGAATAATCTCTCAGGGGGGTGTACCTGTTTCTAGTGGGTACATTATACCTAGGTGTGATTGGACTATCCCCTCTGTATAACTCTTGTTGGTGGCTTCTCTGATCATCTATTTGAACATTCCTACGTCCATATTGTCTATTTTGTGGTCTATCTCTTGATATTCGATTTGTTCTCATAATTGGTTGTGGTGTACTTGTTGGCTGTTCTGGATTCATAATTTCCATTGAACCGTCTGGACTCTCATTATCATGGATTAATTCGATCTCATCTGCGAGCTCTTGAAGGCCTGTCTGCCATTTATAAACTTTAAAATCGTTATAATCGATTACATCTCTCTTGAACTTCTTTAGTTTTTTGGCCTGTATTTCCGAATCATATTTTTTAATCGATTCCTGTAATTCTTTTTCTTTTTCTTCGTAATCTTTATGTTTGCTAAAGGGTATTAGAGATTGTTTTATTTCAGAAATAATCATTTCGATCCCCTTAAGTTTATGTTGTCTTCTTTTTACAATCAGTTGCAATAGATCATTTTCAGTTCTATTGAAAAAAGAATACCATTCGTTCATGAGTTCAGTATCTTCAAGATTATCATTTGGATTGAGATCCCATCTCAGACTTCTGGGTGTCATTTTGGCATTTATATACATCTCAAGACTAGCTATGTCCCACCATACTCTCAGCTGCTTTTCCATTGTATGTCTAAGTTGTTTTATTAACCCGCATAGGTCTTGTGTATTTGTAACACCTTCCTGATTAAAGATACTCTTAATGTCAATATTCCTACTCCCCATATATCCGAAGATATCCATAGCTGCAGTTTAAAAAACTCCACTAAACAATAGTACAGTCTTAAAGTAATAATGAGAAATAAAAATCTATATAAAAAACCGCGCTAATCAGCACCAGGGGAGGCTTAAGCCAAATCAAAAATAAAAAGCTCTGTATGAATCTAAAGTACCTGCATGTAAAAACACTACATAGGCTGCTGCCCCCCGGACGAAAGGAAACCCCTTAGAGGGTTCCTTTTTAAAAGTGAAATAATAAGAATATTATCGGGTTAATTGGCGCTACCTAGAAAACAGGTCTCCATTACAAGAAGGGTCTTATGGAGAATCAATGAATGGGGAGCCAGGGTACGGTCTTTGCAAAAAGCACAGTATTCCCTCTCACCCTATTTATAATGACACTGTATACTGCCGACCCCAGAATCACATAAAGAGCTAAGGACACCAAGAAAAGCCCCAGCTCCGCCCAAAGGAAGATTTGAATCAAACACTAAATGTAATAAATCTGTGGGCCATCATAGAAAAAAGGGGTCCCAAAACATTAATTACTAATGACGGGAATTACCAATCAGACTCATTAAAATAATACTACAAAACAGTAGAAAATCAGGAACTAATGATGTTAGAACAGGCTAGGATCCTTCCCTAAAGAATATCTATTCAAACACACATTCTCAGGTATGTTAAAAATACAGGCCAAAAGATCATATGTGCCAAACTACATATGCAACCTGATGAAATTAAAATTAAAAGTCAAATCGCCTGAGATGCGACAAATTACATTCAGTGGCAGGCCTATTAGCAACAATGAAGGAACCCTTTATCAGTATAAGTGAAAAAAGATATATATGTATATTTAAAGTACCGTGTGCTAATGGGCAAACTGGGGCCACATAAGTGTACCCACCAGTGTGTAGTGCCGAAAGGTGACAGGCCTATTAGCAAACAGTAATGAAAAACCCTTTAACAGTATAAAGTGAAAAATATATATATATATATATTTAAAATGCCGTGCGCTAATGAACAAACTGGGGCCACATAGGTGTACCCACCAGTGTGTAATGCCGGAAAGAATATATATTTGTGTATATAACCTCAAACAATATTAATATTAAATCTGTGTAAAGTGAAAACCAAAAGGAAATTGAATGTGTAAACAAATAACTGAAAATGTGAGCTTTTCACACCCCAGAACCCAAATGGTTAAAAAATATATATATGTGTGTGTATGTGTTAGTGCATAAAAAATGAAAATGCAATAATGCAAAAATTTTTGGCGATAAAGGCTAAAAAACACATGTGCGAAGTGCAATAACACCTAAAATGAAAAAGGTGGAATAGATGAAAAAAAATGAAAAAATAAAAATAAAAATAAAAATAACAATAAAAATAAAATCTGAGGATGAGTAACAAAAACTATATATAGAACATAAGCAAAATGGCAAATATATATATGTGAAAAATAAGTCCCAAAAAAATGAAAGTTCAATGGTATTAGTCCAAGGGATCCTAGAAAAATCCTTATAGTGACTTTTGTGCTTCCTATTCAGTCTTCACTGTGACTTCTGTGCTCCCCCACCAGGAATCCTACTCACCATAAGTAGATACCCCTACAGGGGTTAAAAGCCTTAAGAATCAATCTCCAGATATCCCGTTCTTGGTTTAGTGATAGATGCCCGAGCCTGTGTCAGCTTGGATTCCTCAAGTCCTCATGGGGAAAAAAATGGAAGCCTCCATAGTGTAATCCGTAAAAAAGGTTTATTGGCACAATAAAAAATATGTATATAAGAGGCAAAAACACAAAAAATCAAAAATAATAAAAAATAAACAACCAAAAAAATATAAAAAGTATACAAAATACCCACAATTCTCATAAAGTGGGCTATTGTATAGAACCACAGTTGATCAGGGGATTAAAATGAGAAACTCCCCCAAAAAATTCCAGATTAACCCCAAAAACTACCATGGGCCATATGTAATAGCATTAAGAACACAAGCGGAAAATGGAAACACTAGTTCATATACCAGGACAAACCTCCCTATAGAGGTGGTAGATCACGGCTGTGTTCCCCCTAGGATAGGGCCCTTTCCGTAGTGTTCAAAAGCGCAAACAAATCCTTCCTTCGGGGGCCGTGTGATAGATACGCGGTTTGCGTTCCACCTGCGTACCAGAACAACAACGGCAACCCGGAAGTGACGTAACAGCGTGGTTCCGTCGGACGCGTTTCGTCATAGACGTCTTCAGCGGCGGTACCACGCTACCACGTCGCATACGTTATATAGAAAAAGATTTTTTATTTAGGTGATCTGATTGGCCATTACTCTCAGTGCGAGATTCATTCATACACCAACGGGGATGACCTAATGTATAAGCGGGCGGGCATCAGCCGACGCAAAAGTTAGTCAGCTACTACGAAAGAACACTTTATACCCTGGGGATCGAACAGGCTCAATACATAGTCCCGCTACGCTCGAGTAGAACGTTCGCTCCTACGTTTTTGGAGGAATATTAGAGACTATTCGGTACACTCCAAAATACATATAAAAAATAAAGATAAAAATATATATAATAAAATTAAAATATTTTTAACCGACTCATATATGGTAATGAGTAAAAAATTTTTTGTATCAAGATCAAGTCTAATTTCACATATTAGAATCCCACTCAGGACTGTCCGCTCAAAGGGTGATCTATCCCAAGAGAGAATACAGTCCCAATGTAGTAATACCTTGAATTGTGTACTCTAACGACCATAGAGAAAATTTTTTTTTTTTTAAAAATAGGTAATATAATTAAGTAAATTACTGACCATTAAAAAATAATAATAACAACAGAAAAAGGGGGATTACAGTTTTCCAAGAATATTTCAGAAGGAAAGCTTGTATTCATCCAATTAGAGTTAACTCATTGTGTAATGAAGATGTTAGTGCATCTTACACAAAAATCTACTAGAAAAAATTAATTTTACCTTGCGACTAGGGGGGATTTTCTAAAAAATGTTGGTTATTTGAAAAAGTAAACCAAAAGCAACACAAGTGATTAACAGAAAAGAGGAATATATGCGGTACATTATAGATCAGCTCATTAGGCAACAGTCCTCACCATCTACGGGTTGGTGAGCATTAACGTCATATTGTAAAAAACACTGCTAAATTCTACACAGTGGACATTTTCTTCACATCGTGCAAAAACTCCATCAAAAACTTGCTATAAATGTGCAAGAAATTGTTATCTATATACAGATTGGCATTTCCTCTCCCTCCTGTGGACTTTAAATTGCAGATGAAACAAAATAAAAATAGTGGTAATAATACTAAAAATCTAGCGTTTAATACCCAAAAGATATATAATTTATAAAATACGAAAAACCCGGGGTTTGAAATCCAGAGATATAAACAGCAAAGCTTATCTCTGTAAGGTTATGCATTAGGAGGTGTATATGAAAATACACATGGGTATACCTATATAGATGTGCATGGGAAAAATACCTCATATGCAACACACAGGGGACAGAAGAAGAAATGCCCCAGAGATATAGATACCAGAACCTTATTATAGAGGAAACAAAGTAAACAAAATGCGTGTGTTCTAGAACATGATAATCCAAAAAACTCCATACCTACACCCCCAAAAATCATAATGTCAGGGTTTACAGGTTAAAGAATAATAGTAAAGAATATATAGACTGGTTAAAGGGCGTGACTAGCGCAAATGTGGGAACCCCCATACAAAAAAGAAACCAGAGCAAATTAAGGGTTGGCTATGAAACAATTGAGGTCTATGTCTAGGTTGAGGCCCCGTGGCACCAAAGAACCCAACCTATATATCCACGCGGTTTCATTCTGCGAAATGAGGGTGGTTTTATTCCCTCCCCTCCAATTGCCTTTCACGCAATCTATGCCGTAGAATATTAAACCAGACGGATCTCTTTTATGGAATTCATCAAAGTGACGGGAAAGGTTATGATTTGGAAACCCTTTCTTGATATTATTAATATGTTCCCTAATCCTGATGAAAAGGGGGCGTGTGGTCCTGCCCACATACTGCAAATTACAAGGGCATTCTATAACATATGTTACATGTGTGCTCCGGCAAGTAATTAATTCTTTTATTTTATACTCCTTAAAGTCTGTCTTCGCTTTAAAAGTTTCTTTCCTTCTTGGCTGTTTCTTGCTAACTTTACATGGAAGACATCTCTGGCATCTATAAAAACCTTTCAGATCATTCGATATTTTTATTTGTCTTGGTGGGTCAATAGCATTATGTACTAAGAAGGAGCGTAAGGTCGGGGCCCTTTTGTATACAAACAAGGGCTTTTTGGGAAGAACCTTAGATAATACTTTGTCTTCTTGAAGTATAGGCCAGTATTTTTTAATAATTTTTTCTACATCTCGATATTGGGTATTAAACCCAGTAATAAATGCTAGTTCCCTCTTTACCTCTTTCTTTTTTTGTTTCTCTAGTAATGAATTCCTCTCTAGACATCCAATGTTGTTCTTTAGTTGTAATAGAGGTTCCGACTTGTATCCTTTTTCCTGGAATCTTTCTATAATCAAGTCTGCTTGGTGATAGTAATCTTCCTTAGAGTGGCAATTTCTTCTTAATCTCAACAGCTGACCCTTCGGAATATTGTTTTTCCATTTAGGGTGATGACAGCTGGTAACCGGGATATAACTATTTCTATCCGTAGTTTTGAAGAACGTCTTAGTGTAAAAGATTCCGTCCTTCTTTGAAATTTGAAGGTCCAGGTAATCGACACTATGCTCACTATATTTACCAGTAAAAGTCAAGCCATAGATATTGTTGTCAAGATTATTCATGAATACATCGAGATCTGTTGGGGTGCCATCCCATAATATGATGAGGTCGTCTATATATCTACGGTAGAACCTCAACTGAGGTATATCCCTACCGTAGATATACTCCTCCTCCCACATGTTCATCATGAGGTTCGCCACACTAGGAGCATAACGGGCCCCCATGGCAACCCCCTTTGTTTGAACATAGTATCTTTGATTGTACCAAAAATAATTGCAACTCATTGCCAACTCTAAACCTTCGACGATGTATTCAACCTGTTCTTGTCGCATATCTGTATTTTCATATAAAGCCTTTTCAACGCCCAATAGGCCATCCTGCTGTACGATGTTCGTATACAGCGAATTAACATCAATGGTCACCATCAAGAGCCTTTCAACATCTCCCAAATCTTGGAGTTCTCTTAACAATTGGGTTTCCAAATCATAACCTTTCCCGTCACTTTGATGAATTCCATAAAAGAGATCCGTCTGGTTTAATATTCTACGGCATAGATTGCGTGAAAGGCAATTGGAGGGGAGGGAATAAAACCACCCTCATTTCGCAGAATGAAACCGCGTGGATATATAGGTTGGGTTCTTTGGTGCCACGGGGCCTCAACCTAGACATAGACCTCAATTGTTTCATAGCCAACCCTTAATTTGCTCTGGTTTCTTTTTTGTATGGGGGTTCCCACATTTGCGCTAGTCACGCCCTTTAACCAGTCTATATATTCTTTACTATTATTCTTTAACCTGTAAACCCTGACATTATGATTTTTGGGGGTGTAGGTATGGAGTTTTTTGGATTATCATGTTCTAGAACACACGCATTTTGTTTACTTTGTTTCCTCTATAATAAGGTTCTGGTATCTATATCTCTGGGGCATTTCTTCTTCTGTCCCCTGTGTGTTGCATATGAGGTATTTTTCCCATGCACATCTATATAGGTATACCCATGTGTATTTTCATATACACCTCCTAATGCATAACCTTACAGAGATAAGCTTTGCTGTTTATATCTCTGGATTTCAAACCCCGGGTTTTTCGTATTTTATAAATTATATATCTTTTGGGTATTAAACGCTAGATTTTTAGTATTATTACCACTATTTTTATTTTGTTTCATCTGCAATTTAAAGTCCACAGGAGGGAGAGGAAATGCCAATCTGTATATAGATAACAATTTCTTGCACATTTATAGCAAGTTTTTGATGGAGTTTTTGCACGATGTGAAGAAAATGTCCACTGTGTAGAATTTAGCAGTGTTTTTTACAATATGACGTTAATGCTCACCAACCCGTAGATGGTGAGGACTGTTGCCTAATGAGCTGATCTATAATGTACCGCATATATTCCTCTTTTCTGTTAATCACTTGTGTTGCTTTTGGTTTACTTTTTCAAATAACCAACATTTTTTAGAAAATCCCCCCTAGTCGCAAGGTAAAATTAATTTTTTCTAGTAGATTTTTGTGTAAGATGCACTAACATCTTCATTACACAATGAGTTAACTCTAATTGGATGAATACAAGCTTTCCTTCTGAAATATTCTTGGAAAACTGTAATCCCCCTTTTTCTGTTGTTATTATTATTTTTTAATGGTCAGTAATTTACTTAATTATATTACCTATTTTTAAAAAAAAAAAAAAAAAAATTTTCTCTATGGTCGTTAGAGTACACAATTCAAGGTATTACTACATTGGGACTGTATTCTCTCTTGGGATAGATCACCCTTTGAGCGGACAGTCCTGAGTGGGATTCTAATATGTGAAATTAGACTTGATCTTGATACAAAAAATTTTTTACTCATTACCATATATGAGTCGGTTAAAAATATTTTAATTTTATTATATATATTTTTATCTTTATTTTTTATATGTATTTTGGAGTGTACCGAATAGTCTCTAATATTCCTCCAAAAACGTAGGAGCGAACGTTCTACTCGAGCGTAGCGGGACTATGTATTGAGCCTGTTCGATCCCCAGGGTATAAAGTGTTCTTTCGTAGTAGCTGACTAACTTTTGCGTCGGCTGATGCCCGCCCGCTTATACATTAGGTCATCCCCGTTGGTGTATGAATGAATCTCGCACTGAGAGTAATGGCCAATCAGATCACCTAAATAAAAAATCTTTTTCTATATAACGTATGCGACGTGGTAGCGTGGTACCGCCGCTGAAGACGTCTATGACGAAACGCGTCCGACGGAACCACGCTGTTACGTCACTTCCGGGTTGCCGTTGTTGTTCTGGTACGCAGGTGGAACGCAAACCGCGTATCTATCACACGGCCCCCGAAGGAAGGATTTGTTTGCGCTTTTGAACACTACGGAAAGGGCCCTATCCTAGGGGGAACACAGCCGTGATCTACCACCTCTATAGGGAGGTTTGTCCTGGTATATGAACTAGTGTTTCCATTTTCCGCTTGTGTTCTTAATGCTATTACATATGGCCCATGGTAGTTTTTGGGGTTAATCTGGAATTTTTTGGGGGAGTTTCTCATTTTAATCCCCTGATCAACTGTGGTTCTATACAATAGCCCACTTTATGAGAATTGTGGGTATTTTGTATACTTTTTATATTTTTTTGGTTGTTTATTTTTTATTATTTTTGATTTTTTGTGTTTTTGCCTCTTATATACATATTTTTTATTGTGCCAATAAACCTTTTTTACGGATTACACTATGGAGGCTTCCATTTTTTTCCCCATGAGGACTTGAGGAATCCAAGCTGACACAGGCTCGGGCATCTATCACTAAACCAAGAACGGGATATCTGGAGATTGATTCTTAAGGCTTTTAACCCCTGTAGGGGTATCTACTTCTGGTGAGTAGGATTCCTGGTGGGGGAGCACAGAAGTCACAGTGAAGACTGAATAGGAAGCACAAAAGTCACTATAAGGATTTTTCTAGGATCCCTTGGACTAATACCATTGAACTTTCATTTTTTTGGGACTTATTTTTCACATATATATATTTGCCATTTTGCTTATGTTCTATATATAGTTTTTGTTACTCATCCTCAGATTTTATTTTTATTGTTATTTTTATTTTTATTTTTATTTTTTCATTTTTTTTCATCTATTCCACCTTTTTCATTTTAGGTGTTATTGCACTTCGCACATGTGTTTTTTAGCCTTTATCGCCAAAAATTTTTGCATTATTGCATTTTCATTTTTTATGCACTAACACATACACACACATATATATATTTTTTAACCATTTGGGTTCTGGGGTGTGAAAAGCTCACATTTTCAGTTATTTGTTTACACATTCAATTTCCTTTTGGTTTTCACTTTACACAGATTTAATATTAATATTGTTTGAGGTTATATACACAAATATATATTCTTTCCGGCATTACACACTGGTGGGTACACCTATGTGGCCCCAGTTTGTTCATTAGCGCACGGCATTTTAAATATATATATATATATATTTTTCACTTTATACTGTTAAAGGGTTTTTCATTACTGTTTGCTAATAGGCCTGTCACCTTTCGGCACTACACACTGGTGGGTACACTTATGTGGCCCCAGTTTGCCCATTAGCACACGGTACTTTAAATATACATATATATCTTTTTTCACTTATACTGATAAAGGGTTCCTTCATTGTTGCTAATAGGCCTGCCACTGAATGTAATTTGTCGCATCTCAGGCGATTTGACTTTTAATTTTAATTTCATCAGGTTGCATATGTAGTTTGGCACATATGATCTTTTGGCCTGTATTTTTAACATACCTGAGAATGTGTGTTTGAATAGATATTCTTTAGGGAAGGATCCTAGCCTGTTCTAACATCATTAGTTCCTGATTTTCTACTGTTTTGTAGTATTATTTTAATGAGTCTGATTGGTAATTCCCGTCATTAGTAATTAATGTTTTGGGACCCCTTTTTTCTATGATGGCCCACAGATTTATTACATTTAGTGTTTGATTCAAATCTTCCTTTGGGCGGAGCTGGGGCTTTTCTTGGTGTCCTTAGCTCTTTATGTGATTCTGGGGTCGGCAGTATACAGTGTCATTATAAATAGGGTGAGAGGGAATACTGTGCTTTTTGCAAAGACCGTACCCTGGCTCCCCATTCATTGATTCTCCATAAGACCCTTCTTGTAATGGAGACCTGTTTTCTAGGTAGCGCCAATTAACCCGATAATATTCTTATTATTTCACTTTTAAAAAGGAACCCTCTAAGGGGTTTCCTTTCGTCCGGGGGGCAGCAGCCTATGTAGTGTTTTTACATGCAGGTACTTTAGATTCATACAGAGCTTTTTATTTTTGATTTGGCTTAAGCCTCCCCTGGTGCTGATTAGCGCGGTTTTTTATATAGATTTTTATTTCTCATTATTACTTTAAGACTGTACTATTGTTTAGTGGAGTTTTTTAAACTGCAGCTATGGATATCTTCGGATATATGGGGAGTAGGAATATTGACATTAAGAGTATCTTTAATCAGGAAGGTGTTACAAATACACAAGACCTATGCGGGTTAATAAAACAACTTAGACATACAATGGAAAAGCAGCTGAGAGTATGGTGGGACATAGCTAGTCTTGAGATGTATATAAATGCCAAAATGACACCCAGAAGTCTGAGATGGGATCTCAATCCAAATGATAATCTTGAAGATACTGAACTCATGAACGAATGGTATTCTTTTTTCAATAGAACTGAAAATGATCTATTGCAACTGATTGTAAAAAGAAGACAACATAAACTTAAGGGGATCGAAATGATTATTTCTGAAATAAAACAATCTCTAATACCCTTTAGCAAACATAAAGATTACGAAGAAAAAGAAAAAGAATTACAGGAATCGATTAAAAAATATGATTCGGAAATACAGGCCAAAAAACTAAAGAAGTTCAAGAGAGATGTAATCGATTATAACGATTTTAAAGTTTATAAATGGCAGACAGGCCTTCAAGAGCTCGCAGATGAGATCGAATTAATCCATGATAATGAGAGTCCAGACGGTTCAATGGAAATTATGAATCCAGAACAGCCAACAAGTACACCACAACCAATTATGAGAACAAATCGAATATCAAGAGATAGACCACAAAATAGACAATATGGACGTAGGAATGTTCAAATAGATGATCAGAGAAGCCACCAACAAGAGTTATACAGAGGGGATAGTCCAATCACACCTAGGTATAATGTACCCACTAGAAACAGGTACACCCCCCTGAGAGATTATTCTTACTCGCAGGACCATAGAGGCAGGTACACCCCTTCAAGAGGAGATTTACATTATGCATTTAGGCAAAACCGAGGAAATCACAGAGGGAATAGTTACCCCCAATCAAGAAATTATAGGGACTATGGGGATTTTCCCAGGAATGGACAACGAGACAGACCTCCAGGGAGATGGACTGCCAAACCATCGTACAGGAATCCAAGATGGAGAAAACAAACAGAGTACAGGGAACCCCAAGGTGTCCCTTATGGTACAATGAACAGAGAAGGACCACCTCTAGATCGCCCGGAGACATATCCCTTAGGGACACCATGGGAAGTCAACCCGGGAACAACTATGTGGAGACACAGGGAAGGAGAAAACGGACCAGGGGAAGTAGAGGAGGAAAGAAGAAACAAAAGAAGAAGAACTTAATTGGGAAGGGCATCTATAATCTAAGCGATACAACTTTTGACGATGAAGAGATAAAGATTTTGGATTTAGGACTAAAATTTGCCCCAGATAAGACATTAGACAAGTTTGAAGCATTCATTGATCTGAAAAAGTTCATGAGGAAACTGAATATTAAGAAACATTTTGCCATTAATATAGGAGGGAACAACAAGAAAGAATCCATATACGTCCAAACTAACCTTAAAAATAAATCTACATTCAATCCAAACACCCCAGGCAATCAATGCATGGGGGCCTTTAGCAAAATGGTGGAGGCTGACCTAAGAAAATTAGATAAGACTAACTATAGAAAATCTGTGAATATCTGGAAAACCATCAGAACATTAGGGAAAAAGAAAAATGTGGTCATCAGACCAGCCGATAAAGGGGGTGGTCTGGTTATCCTGAATAAATCAGATTATTTAGATGAAATGGAAAGGCTGTTAAATATCGAAAATACATATAAGAAGTTGAAAGGCAACCCTAAGCACGAGTACGAGAAAAAACTAGCCATGTTCGTGAAGAAGGGGAAAGAAATGGGAATTCTCAATGATGATGAGGCCGAGTATCTAATCTCGAATTCAACGAAAACCCCGGTAATATATTACATGCCAAAAATCCACAAGAGAATTATTAAACCACCAGGGAGGCCTATAATTAGTGGAATAAATTCCATTTTTTCACGTTTAGGGGAATATCTGGACAAATTCCTAAAACCTTTGGTCCAAGAAGGTAGATCCTATCTGAAGGACAGTACCCAATTGTTAAGAGAACTCCAAGATTTGGGAGATGTTGAAAGGCTCTTGATGGTGACCATTGATGTTAATTCGCTGTATACGAACATCGTACAGCAGGATGGCCTATTGGGCGTTGAAAAGGCTTTATATGAAAATACAGATATGCGACAAGAACAGGTTGAATACATCGTCGAAGGTTTAGAGTTGGCAATGAGTTGCAATTATTTTTGGTACAATCAAAGATACTATGTTCAAACAAAGGGGGTTGCCATGGGGGCCCGTTATGCTCCTAGTGTGGCGAACCTCATGATGAACATGTGGGAGGAGGAGTATATCTACGGTAGGGATATACCTCAGTTGAGGTTCTACCGTAGATATATAGACGACCTCATCATATTATGGGATGGCACCCCAACAGATCTCGATGTATTCATGAATAATCTTGACAACAATATCTATGGCTTGACTTTTACTGGTAAATATAGTGAGCATAGTGTCGATTACCTGGACCTTCAAATTTCAAAGAAGGACGGAATCTTTTACACTAAGACGTTCTTCAAAACTACGGATAGAAATAGTTATATCCCGGTTACCAGCTGTCATCACCCTAAATGGAAAAACAATATTCCGAAGGGTCAGCTGTTGAGATTAAGAAGAAATTGCCACTCTAAGGAAGATTACTATCACCAAGCAGACTTGATTATAGAAAGATTCCAGGAAAAAGGATACAAGTCGGAACCTCTATTACAACTAAAGAACAACATTGGATGTCTAGAGAGGAATTCATTACTAGAGAAACAAAAAAAGAAAGAGGTAAAGAGGGAACTAGCATTTATTACTGGGTTTAATACCCAATATCGAGATGTAGAAAAAATTATTAAAAAATACTGGCCTATACTTCAAGAAGACAAAGTATTATCTAAGGTTCTTCCCAAAAAGCCCTTGTTTGTATACAAAAGGGCCCCGACCTTACGCTCCTTCTTAGTACATAATGCTATTGACCCACCAAGACAAATAAAAATATCGAATGATCTGAAAGGTTTTTATAGATGCCAGAGATGTCTTCCATGTAAAGTTAGCAAGAAACAGCCAAGAAGGAAAGAAACTTTTAAAGCGAAGACAGACTTTAAGGAGTATAAAATAAAAGAATTAATTACTTGCCGGAGCACACATGTAACATATGTTATAGAATGCCCTTGTAATTTGCAGTATGTGGGCAGGACCACACGCCCCCTTTTCATCAGGATTAGGGAACATATTAATAATATCAAGAAAGGGTTTCCAAATCATAACCTTTCCCGTCACTTTGATGAATTCCATAAAAGAGATCCGTCTGGTTTAATATTCTACGGCATAGATTGCGTGAAAGGCAATTGGAGGGGAGGGAATAAAACCACCCTCATTTCGCAGAATGAAACCGCGTGGATATATAGGTTGGGTTCTTTGGTGCCACGGGGCCTCAACCTAGACATAGACCTCAATTGTTTCATAGCCAACCCTTAATTTGCTCTGGTTTCTTTTTTGTATGGGGGTTCCCACATTTGCGCTAGTCACGCCCTTTAACCAGTCTATATATTCTTTACTATTATTCTTTAACCTGTAAACCCTGACATTATGATTTTTGGGGGTGTAGGTATGGAGTTTTTTGGATTATCATGTTCTAGAACACACGCATTTTGTTTACTTTGTTTCCTCTATAATAAGGTTCTGGTATCTATATCTCTGGGGCATTTCTTCTTCTGTCCCCTGTGTGTTGCATATGAGGTATTTTTCCCATGCACATCTATATAGGTATACCCATGTGTATTTTCATATACACCTCCTAATGCATAACCTTACAGAGATAAGCTTTGCTGTTTATATCTCTGGATTTCAAACCCCGGGTTTTTCGTATTTTATAAATTATATATCTTTTGGGTATTAAACGCTAGATTTTTAGTATTATTACCACTATTTTTATTTTGTTTCATCTGCAATTTAAAGTCCACAGGAGGGAGAGGAAATGCCAATCTGTATATAGATAACAATTTCTTGCACATTTATAGCAAGTTTTTGATGGAGTTTTTGCACGATGTGAAGAAAATGTCCACTGTGTAGAATTTAGCAGTGTTTTTTACAATATGACGTTAATGCTCACCAACCCGTAGATGGTGAGGACTGTTGCCTAATGAGCTGATCTATAATGTACCGCATATATTCCTCTTTTCTGTTAATCACTTGTGTTGCTTTTGGTTTACTTTTTCAAATAACCAACATTTTTTAGAAAATCCCCCCTAGTCGCAAGGTAAAATTAATTTTTTCTAGTAGATTTTTGTGTAAGATGCACTAACATCTTCATTACACAATGAGTTAACTCTAATTGGATGAATACAAGCTTTCCTTCTGAAATATTCTTGGAAAACTGTAATCCCCCTTTTTCTGTTGTTATTATTATTTTTTAATGGTCAGTAATTTACTTAATTATATTACCTATTTTTAAAAAAAAAAAAAAAAAAAAAAAATTTTCTCTATGGTCGTTAGAGTACACAATTCAAGGTATTACTACATTGGGACTGTATTCTCTCTTGGGATAGATCACCCTTTGAGCGGACAGTCCTGAGTGGGATTCTAATATGTGAAATTAGACTTGATCTTGATACAAAAAATTTTTTACTCATTACCATATATGAGTCGGTTAAAAATATTTTAATTTTATTATATATATTTTTATCTTTATTTTTTATATGTATTTTGGAGTGTACCGAATAGTCTCTAATATTCCTCCAAAAACGTAGGAGCGAACGTTCTACTCGAGCGTAGCGGGACTATGTATTGAGCCTGTTCGATCCCCAGGGTATAAAGTGTTCTTTCGTAGTAGCTGACTAACTTTTGCGTCGGCTGATGCCCGCCCGCTTATACATTAGGTCATCCCCGTTGGTGTATGAATGAATCTCGCACTGAGAGTAATGGCCAATCAGATCACCTAAATAAAAAATCTTTTTCTATATAACGTATGCGACGTGGTAGCGTGGTACCGCCGCTGAAGACGTCTATGACGAAACGCGTCCGACGGAACCACGCTGTTACGTCACTTCCGGGTTGCCGTTGTTGTTCTGGTACGCAGGTGGAACGCAAACCGCGTATCTATCACACGGCCCCCGAAGGAAGGATTTGTTTGCGCTTTTGAACACTACGGAAAGGGCCCTATCCTAGGGGGAACACAGCCGTGATCTACCACCTCTATAGGGAGGTTTGTCCTGGTATATGAACTAGTGTTTCCATTTTCCGCTTGTGTTCTTAATGCTATTACATATGGCCCATGGTAGTTTTTGGGGTTAATCTGGAATTTTTTGGGGGAGTTTCTCATTTTAATCCCCTGATCAACTGTGGTTCTATACAATAGCCCACTTTATGAGAATTGTGGGTATTTTGTATACTTTTTATATTTTTTTGGTTGTTTATTTTTTATTATTTTTGATTTTTTGTGTTTTTGCCTCTTATATACATATTTTTTATTGTGCCAATAAACCTTTTTTACGGATTACACTATGGAGGCTTCCATTTTTTTCCCCATGAGGACTTGAGGAATCCAAGCTGACACAGGCTCGGGCATCTATCACTAAACCAAGAACGGGATATCTGGAGATTGATTCTTAAGGCTTTTAACCCCTGTAGGGGTATCTACTTCTGGTGAGTAGGATTCCTGGTGGGGGAGCACAGAAGTCACAGTGAAGACTGAATAGGAAGCACAAAAGTCACTATAAGGATTTTTCTAGGATCCCTTGGACTAATACCATTGAACTTTCATTTTTTTGGGACTTATTTTTCACATATATATATTTGCCAT